>NC_051043.1:9170809-9770809 GCF_904848185.1 Acanthopagrus latus | reverse complement strand
GTGGATGTGAACCCTTGCCTCTGGTGTGACAGTTCTGCAAAACAATATCATGAAGACAACTCAGTAATATATGATCATAAATACTAGAAGACAGGTTTGGTCATGCAAACTATAAAGAAAATATCAAAATATGTCACCATTTACTTGGTCCACTACAACACACAGTGTAAGTCTGAGATGTAACCATAGAAACTTAATCAAGCACTTATTGACTCTCATCTGTCGTAAAAGGAGAAGCGAACATGTATTTTTTTTCCCCGCCCAATAAATCAGTGAAATGCTGTTGATACTGGTACGTACCACATGT
Source organism: Acanthopagrus latus (assembly GCF_904848185.1). Lineage (NCBI taxonomy): Eukaryota > Metazoa > Chordata > Actinopteri > Spariformes > Sparidae > Acanthopagrus > Acanthopagrus latus. Next base: position 9,770,502 of record NC_051043.1, on the reverse strand, counting down.
AAAAATCCTGCAGCGCATGAAAGAAAAATGTTTATCCTCGTAAAGGAGCTGTCATGTTAAATCTCCAGAGCATTTTCTCCTGTTACAGACAAAATGAATCTGGTCGCCTCATAATGAGCCCCTTATTATGGCATTGTGTTTATGTTGGGCGAAACAAATTGTTATTCCTGTGGGGAGGGATGGAAAAAAATCCGTATGTAATTTGTGTACTGCGGCATTGTCATCAGGAGTTACTGTAAAAGCGGGCGGCCTCTGAAATGTGAGCTGCTGACACACACACACACATACACATGCATACACACACACACACAAAGTATGCAATAGCAAAGCCACACAAAAAGGAGTTCTGGGGCCCATAAAGACATGCTGATGGAGCGGCAGTTGTAAATGAAATGTAATGAAATGCTGCTGCTTGCTGTTGTCTTGATTCACTTCATCACATTGTGATTTAAGACTTTATGAGACAACCACGGCGACTGACAAATCTATTTGTTTTTTTTCCTTCCTGCTGTCTGTGCATGTGTGTAAAGCGAGTCGGCGTGTTTACTATGTGCAATATAATAAGAATCATTTCCAAATTCAAGGTTGAGAAATCTGATCCGAAAAGTCTGAAATCTGAAAAGTCTACAACAGGACACATCTAGATTGTAGTCTCCACAATACAGTGCATGTCAGTGCCCCTATTAAATTGAGATTCAACCCGATAAATTTCTCAATCCAAATAACTGACCACACTACACAACCCTACAACTCCCTGATTCCTATCATTACCAATGTGTTGATTCTGTAAGGGAGACAGATGGCCAGTCATAGTCAGTGCTATCAACCTCAATTGACTCCAACAGCTCCTACAATTACTCACTACCCCTTAATCACAATGACCCGTAAGTGTATCCAACACTCTCCACTGGGCTCAGAAATGGTTCACTGTACAATTATTCAAATAACAGCTGAACATGGATGCAATTGCTGGAATTGAGTAATAATGGAGGAACTTGGTGTGGCTCCAAATGCCACAAGTTGAGCAATTAAGTAACAGCCACAGTAACCTTTCTGAAGGTAAGTAATACATGTATCATGTGGCCCCATATGACCAGAGAGACAGCAGCCATAGCAACGTCTCATAACCAGAGGAACATCAAAGAAATGGCTAAGCCAAGATGGCTTCTGATGGCCTGCTGGTTTTTAATATAACAGGTTAATCTAGTACATTTATTATTGAAAAATCATGATTGATTAAATTGAATACATAAATATCATTGTAATTGTAAGACATCGTTTGCAAAGTGCCTGGATATCTGCAATATACTGTCAGTTCTAACAGACATCCTGACAAGTTCTAACAAGAACGACTTTGTGGGTTGAATTCATGGATCCATAAGTTGAAATAAGTCTGTAGAGTCGTTTGCTTAATATGTTGGAAAAAGGGTTCAAAGTGAAGGTTTTTTGTGATTCACATAATTCTCCATAGGATACCGGGCTTAACGTGGTAGCTCAGGTCTTTTGATATTGGGCATCAGTGTACTACCTGCAGTACAGTAAATGGCCTAAAACGAAAATATAACTGTTTAAGTGTACACTATATTTTGAAAATTTTGGTGTTTTACATTGCCGTAAGGCAGCCCTTTCCTTTGGCACTACATGCTTTCAACTGTACAGCATCAGTATTTGTACTCACAAGCACAGCATTGCATGCCACACACTGTACTACGCCGCAGATCAGCTGTGAGGGTTGGCCTTTCAGCGGCAATCAGGTGGCAATCCAAAGCACTAAAACACACTAGCTGCACACTACTGACATATCAGTCAAGTGGTGTGAAAAAACAGAATGACTTGACTCCCGATTAAAAGTTGGAAAATGCGACAAAGGCATTAGGAGTTGATAATGAACTGTCTTCTGAATTGACCTTATTCTGATGAGTTTAGAATATCTACTGTATATGTAAATGAACGTCTGTTCAAAGTCCAGAATTGTTCTGGTGCACTGATGACAACAAAATGGTACTGTTATCGAATTTGCTTAACTGAATTGCTAAAATTTGGATACTTTTCTTTCTAAATGTCTGGATGGGCTAATTGTTTAGAATTATGTTGTTACTCTGGTGTCTGTTCTGTTTTTCTAAATAATCAGGTCTTATAAGCCTGTTTGGGCTGGGCATATTTTTTGTACATTACAAAATAATCAAAATCAATCATCATCACTAAGATGGCCATATAGAAATGTTGCCACATGCCTCTGGTTCCACACATCGGCACCACTACTTTTGTTCACCCTGCCCTTTACATCTATCATCATACCCAAGAAACAGGTACCATCAGGGCCCTCTCTCTGGAAAGAGGAATGGGGGAAACGTCAGTGTGAGGTTACATCACATGGAACCAGAGATGGAGAAAATGAATAAAACTTTATTATTCATCACAAGGTTGGCAGGATGAACTACTGAACACAATATATCCATTTGCATCATCCTAACAACTCCGTCCCCTGTCATATGCAGCATTAACAATTGAGCTCTACATATCAGCCCTGGTCAGCCCCTTCCAAATCTCTGCATCCTCAGGACAACCCTCCTGACTTCATTTGAACTTTTGTAACAAGTGAAGAAAAATGTGTATTAACTTGATTGTGTTGTCACTGAGCTTGTCATTATATGTGATGTATAAGACAATCAGGAACACTGTGTTACATTGTTAGGGTTAACTGAGGTCTGGTGCAGCCCGGAATATAACATTAGCAGTTAATGTTTCTGCAAACAGCAAAGAAACTTCCAAGGTTGACATTTGTGCTAAAGTTGGCATATCACAGTTACATTACATCTTTATTAGCCACCTTTAACATCAGAAGATGAAGCCAACAAGGCTGCCAAATGGCTGACTGCTGATCGAGTCACACCACTGGATACTTTTAAAGGACACCCCAAAACCAGGCATTTTTTGTTTTGTATTGTTTTGTTTTTTTTATCGGCAGACCTGCAGACATTTCCAGCCATTTTTTGTGAAGACCAAAACCAGATACTTTTCACTGGAACCCCGACCATCTCTATCTGTGATTGTGGTCATTTAAGCCAAACCAAAAGAGTGACAAGATAAATGTCGCAACACAAAGAAACATTCAGCTCTAACTTATATGTAGTTATGCAGTAAGGTACTTAGCTAACAATTATTCTGGTGATTGGGTTGGCTGGCATAGGAGCTGGGCAAGATGTCTCTGTCCTGAAGGGATTTTCAGTGAACCAGGCCTCTACTTAGACAGTAAGGTGACAGATGATTTGAGTCCTCACTGGAGTTAATAATAAATAAAATAATAAAATAAAATAATAAAATAAATAAATCAAAGTCTCAATATTTACAGTTTGACAATTAGAAAATGTGGTACTCCTCTTAAAGTTAATTCATTTTGTCTATAGTGACCTCATACAATCCTTATATAAAGGGGAACATTGTCACAAAACAATACAGCAACAAAAAAAATGGACGAGGAGTGAAACTGGATGCACTGTTGTTCTCTGCATAAGTCACCCCTGTATACTGATACTATGAAGTATGGCTGCATTGTCCTGACTGCTTGAGGTAAAAGTGGGACACAGCCAGACTTAAATTAGAGAGCGGCACAGCAGTTGCATGTGTGCACAAAACACTGAGGCTGGTTGCCTAGTCACAACGGAACACAGCGCTGCATCCTGGTCCCTGAGAGTGGACTGGAGATGCTGACTCAGTCGACTCCCTCAGCTGCAGGCTGGAATTGGCCCCCAGGAGCACAATGTCTGACCCACATAACTCAACAGTACAGTACCAGCATACATTAAGTTTCGCAACACTTTACTTATAGTTACACTAACACTTCTGGTGACATTATGTCCTCTCATAAGAGCTTGGAGTGTTTTATTCACGTTGAAACTTCCACAAACCAAATGATTTTAAACTGCTGAAGCGTAGTAACATAATGAAATGCTAGACGGCTGTCCTCATGTGACCCATGAACATATGAGGACATTAAAAAAGAGAAATAATCTCCTTTTTGTGAATCATCTGTTTAATTTGTGGAGCAGCATGCAGCTTAGTTAGTATTACTCCTCTACGAGTTGGATAAATGGGCTCTTTTGTTCTCAAAGTAAATCCCACATTGGCCATATACTGGTCAATTGCACATACACAGACACACACACATACACAAAGGGCAGTCAGATGTGTGGTGGCCTGAGGCTTACTTGCCCTTGGCAACAGCATGCGACCATTGCCTCCCATTAACCTCCTCCAAAGAGGGGGAAGAGAACTGCAAACAGACAAGAGCTGAAGACTTTATATTTAGAGGTGTGGTGTTGAGGCTCAGTTAGCTATCTGTTCAGTCTGTGGTCCACCTTGAGAGGCAGTGCTTGCAGGCTAGCAGTAACCTGGCAACTGGTTAGGTAAACTTCACTGATTGTGTGCTCTTATAAAAATATTTGCCTGTGTAACACAGTTGAGATAGTCGGGTAAGCTCACTTACTCCTTGAGCAGATATGCTGTTTAAGCTCAGTGATGGTATTTAACACAGTACATTTACTCAGGTATTTCATTTAAGTACATTTTGAAGTACTTCGGTTGAGTTGTTCCATTTCCTGCTTTTTTATTGCTACACGCCAGTTAAATTTGGACGCCAATGTTTTACTTTTTACTCCCCTACATTTATTTGATAATGTTACAAGTTGCAATCAGATGAACAAATGAACACTGATTCCAAAACACTCTGTGTTGTGTGTTGAAATAGAAAACTAGCTTGTGGGAAACTGGAGGTTAACGGCTTGTTACAAAGTCAACCCAGAGGAGAGGGAAGGGGGAAAGAAAGAGGAAACTTTGGTTCTTGCATTTTACAAATATGGCCTGTGATACCGAAGCTGTGACCAAGATGACACTTTTACTTTGAGTGGGTTTTCATACGCATGGTGCACTCACGCTCCCTCTGCTCCACTCTTCTGGAGGAAACACTATCCTCAACATTATTCAAGATCAACGTTTGTGTGAGAGCAGGCTTTTGTCTGGGATTGATCGGTAGCATGGCCATTTATCATGTGGGCGGTACAGCATGAGAGCACTGGTGAAACTGTGACGTCAAACTGTGCGAATGGGCGACTCAACACTCAATACTGAGTGTTACAATTTTCTTTTTCTTTCTATTTGTTCCAAAGCATCACTAGAAGAATAAGTCTATTTGTCCAGCGTTATTTGGATAACATTGTTCTGAATGTCTTCTTTTCTCCCCACAATTAATAATTCAAGGTTAATTGTGAGCAGTGAGTAAACTGTAAACAGGATGCTGATCTATTCGGATAACATGACCTCCATTAAGTTATCTCGAAGACATGAAAGTCATCGATTGGCGTGGGATCATTAGCGACTTTCAAGCTGATTCATCCGCTGCTCCATTTAACACGCAACATGGTTGTGAATGGAGAGGTAAAGTGATCAACTAGCCCCTATGGTTTCCAATCAATACATGCAGCTGTAACCAAATCTTGCTCATTTTTTTACAAACTAACTCACACAACAAACGAACAGACTGAGCATGAGTGACACTTACGAAATTGGGAAACACATTTATGGTTTTATGACTTGCACTGTTTAATTTTCCCAGTCGGAGGAATGAAAGTTTGCGGGTACTTTTTTTCCACGCCAGCTTTGATCACTGCCTTTGAGAAAATGGTCATCTGGAGTCTGTAAAGGAAACTTAGCCTTAATTGTTAAAACTAACACCATGCAACCTGCTCTGTGTTCACCCTGGGTTGCAGTGGGCACGACGGCAGCTGGCTCTATTTTGTTGTCAAATACAGGAAGGCGGCGAGGAGAAAAACACCATGAACTTGTATCAGTCGAGAGAGAGAGGACACTTGGTATTATTAATAGTAACAGACCCATGACAGTGAACAGAGAGGAGCCTGTGTGAGCTGCCTTTTATTTCAACCACCCTCCCATATGCCCCGCAAGCCCCCACTTCCCTCCACCCCAGCATCTTATGAAATATGTACAAGGCAAACAGAGGTGGGGTTGATGCGCAGACCTTCCTCTATGACTAACCGCTACACGTCCAGTACCATTACTTATTTATAAGGCATGCCGTGTAAGTGCCAGAGTGGCCTCGCTCGCTTCTCTCCACGCCATAAGGGCACTTTCATAACACCCTGTTTACATTTCAACCACCAAGAGAGGAGTGATAACAAAAAAGGATCTCCAATTAGTTACAGTGTCCAGAGCATGGCGAGACACCGGCGGCTGCGATGGTTCTGATAAATATTTGTAATGTGTCTTTGGTCATCATCCAAGATTATTGGGGGAGATGGGTTGAACACTTTTCCATAGGGTCTGCAAACTACAGACCAGGGGAAAAAAGTGTAAAAACAATAAAAGCTTAGTTCTAAAAAAGCTGTTCGGTGTACATTGCAATTATGTTCAAGGAGCAGTGACTGCAATCATGTTGTTCTTTTACACTGTCTGCACTTTTTAAACCACCTTGTGCCTTCTTTTCTGGGTGTATCTCTCCTTAACATGGGCTTAGATCAAAGATGCCAATTCCTATTTTATTTTGAAGGGCCAGAACTAGAACCAGGATTCAATATCATAACCACCGTGCATGGTTTTGCAACAGCATTCATTTCAGTCCATTCAATGATTTCAAATGGTTGTACTGCACAATGAAAGGAATGATGGATGCTCAATAGATGGATTAGATTCCTCTTGATACAGATGGATTGAATAATAATTAAAATCAATTCAGACGACATTATTATGGAAAAATCAGTGAATACAGCAAAGCCTCTTGCACAGTGATGTATATTGCAGATTTCAGAGCTTTGAAATTTGGCTTCTCAGGAAAGAAAAAAGAAAAAAAAGACTCTTTTGCCACTTGCATGGAAATAAGTGGGAGGATTCATTGTCAGCAAGTAAACAAAGCAGTGTGACAAGCCAATACCCCTCCTCCTCCCCTCCACCAACACCACCACACACAGTTTTTGTAACACAATAAAAAAAATCAGATCAAATCTGGATTAAGAGAAAAACGCCCATGGCGTTTTACATGCACCTTATAACTGTATGGATTTCAAGCTTGCCAGGGTACGTACCAAGGGAGGCTATCTGGTATAACTGCATCCTGCTATATGGTATTATTTACTCTGTGTAAACCATGAAGTTCAATGGATCTTTTCTTCAGATGCCTGTTGAAAATCAGGTCAGACTCTCTAACATGTTTTTTTCTTCCAGAGTAGACCTTAAATATGATAGCACAGAAAAAAGTCTCCTCCAGTAAATATGTATTTTGGAAAATGTGGGCTGCTCGGGAATTCAAATAAAGAATTTCTTTGAGATGAATCTGTATGTGTTGTACAGTTTTTGTACACATATTCATATTGCTTTTCTGTATATTGTGAAAGCTAAGCATTCTCTCTCCCTTATGGCAATGTAGGTCATATTTTCCTCCAACTCTGCCTCTTGAGTGTCTCAGCATGAGGCTAGCCCTGGCCCATCTCTGAATGCCACCAAACACAGAGCTGGCACAACCTCTAGGGACACACACACACACACACACACACACACACACACACACAAACACACACACACACACACACACACACACACACACACACACACACACACACACACACACATTCCGACAGAAACGGTGCCAGGCAGACCTCAGACATGTTACCATACTGCACCACTGTCTGGGACCTCCTTTGCCACTGTATCCCCAAACCACTATCCGGCACCACGCCTCATAGATCCAGCCTCAGGCCAGGCCAGCCCTGCCCAGCTGTGTGTGATCCAGCCCAGACCTGGCTGACACAAGTCCACCCTCCATCCACACCATCCACTCCATCCTTCTCCACATCTCCCACACCCTAATCTCGCTCATCACTTGTCTCTGGATGGATGGGGGCTTGGGATTGACGGCAGGCTTGTCGCCTCCGTCCTTGCCATCGCCATCTGCTTGGTGAGCCCAAGGAAAGCGAGAGGAACGGTTGCACGCTTCTGCCAGCCAGCCAGCTAGCCTTGCCGAGGACCGTTGTGTCCAAAAACGCTGTGCCGTGCCGCAGAACCTTAACTCACTGTCACAGGGCCGTCCAATGTGATTGATCTGGTCCATTTAGTCAGAGCAGCCAAGTCTGGAGGAGGCCTGGTCCTCCTGTAGCCCCTCCAGCCCCCTCCAGCCCACTCTATCCCTGACATCCCAACGAGCGCTACACAAACACTAGAGCCCTGCCAGCTGGCCCACAGGCTTGACATGGTCTGTCTGCTTTTTAGTTAACACGCCACAGGCCTAAAACCAGGCTTACATGACTGTCCACAGCTCAATTCCTTTGGCCGTCCTATTGAGGAGTAATTGAACTGAATTGAATCATAGTAAATGTTCCATCGTGATCTGCTTTCAGTGCATGACAATATAATTTTGTTGTATTTTTTTTTATGTTATTAACCACAGGTAATGTGAGATTCAGTAAAAACAGCTTCTCTGTGCCGATGGATCAAAGCTCAACGGAAAGCTTTTTATGAGCACCATAAAATTGCACTGAGAGACATATAGGATAAGTTTTTTTTATTTCAACAAATGTGTCTCAATAAATTAATAAGTGATGGATGAAATGTCGTTCAGAGGAAATTGAAGAGGTCATCAGTACAGGTTTCTGAAGTTTCATTTTACATCCCCAATATCATTTCCTGTTCAGCATATTTACGTACCCCTGTCCCTTTTATTGGATGGTCGGCTCTCTGGCTTGGCTCATTCCAGGGAAGACATTTCGCTGGTGTTTAGTTACTATGAAAATGAGTTCCCTAGACAGAGAGGTCATGGCCACAGCCCTTCATCCAGTTGCTATTTGTGCTCTGTGTGTATTACATCACTTTGAAATCAAGCGAGTCCAAGGCGCGGACTTCTCAATGCTCCCTTTTAAAAAGCCGAGTGTTAGTTTTTGGGATTTACCCATCGCATGGCTTTACGGTTTCCCTTAACATTCCGACCACATCACATGGACTTATTTTTCTTTTAAGACGTGTGACTGCTGAGGAGAAATCGATTCTCGAGCTGCTCCATTTCACTATGTAAACAGAAAACGATTGTAGATTTAGCGTTAAAAGTCATGTAAGGTTTATTGGTTTTGTTGATATAGATGTGACATTTAGCCGAAACAGACATTGCTTTAAAAGCTTTAATTGTGAGCAGTGAGGCACGGCAAGAGAGCTTTTAGTTTCAGGAGAGAAATCGACTCTCTGTATTGCTGCTACACTAAGGGAGTTTTAGAAACCCAGGGAAGTTGTTGGGAAAGTTGCGTGTCCTATCACTTTAATATTTTACCAGAGGAGAGCTTTTCCTCTTAAACTTTTCAACATCCTTTTGGTCACTGTTTTTTTTTTTTTTTCTCATCTCACCAAGCCATCTTCTCTCTCACTCTCTCTCTCTCCCCCCGTCTCTCTCTTTCCACCGCTCATGACTGCTATTTCTGTACAACCGTGTTGCTGTATAAGACAATCTTTGAATTATGCGCAGGGTAACAGGGACAAAGGAGAAAGGTGTGCAACTTAAAAATGCACTGAAGCTAGCTGGTCATGCTAATCTGATACTTTTTTTTTTTTTTTTTTTACAATTCAAAATTGAGACAAAATATGCTCACTCAGCCTTTTCTTCAGTAATATTTATAATTCATGCTTAAAGACACACACAAGACAAAATGTTTTGACATTTTCAAGGTTAAATCCAACCAGTTTGACACATTAAGCTGTTTTTACAAGTCTTGGGGAGTACTACTGCTACTTGCCATGAGGAAACAGTAGTAAAGGCTTTGGCTCTTGATTTAGAAGGGAATTTGCAAAGTACTGAAGTTAGCACAGAAATGTATTGGAGAAAAAGTCAAAATTTTGCCTCTGAAACATATTGGAGTCTAAAGTATAAAAAAGTATGAAGTAGCAAAAAATGGAAATACTCAAGTAAAAGTACCTCAAAAATGTACAGTACTTGAGTAAATAATAGTGATTTTGATTGCTTCTTTTAAAACTGTCCATAATGACTCCAACAGTGTTATATGAGTGCAAAGACTGCTTGCCAAAACCTGGCGCCTATAATACCCACAATGCAATCATACAACTCTAAGTGACATCGCTGGAGGCACTTTATCAGATCACATGCAGCTTCCTCAAGAGTCACAAAAGGTTTTATACTATTTTTTAGACATATGAGGTCGCACCCTGCAAGACCTGTGAACACATTTTTATAACATGTAAAATTTGCGAGTTACCCTTTAAAAGCAGCACTTTGCAAACAGTGGGGCAATATTTTTAATTTCCATCCTCTACCAGAATTTGAAGTCACGCTATAGAGTGACATCCACGGCAAACTCCCTGTCCGACTGAGGCAGTTGGAGCACTCGTCTGTGTGCTGTCCAAGGACCACCATGGGAACTTTCCTAGAGGGCTTGGCTGGAAAGATAGTGGGAGTGCAGTGACAGTTGGGGGACTTTTCTCATGTGAAAGGGCCTAGCCATCCAATAGAAAAAACACAGCACTGCAAACAAAGAGCCTCCGTGACCTGATAACAGGCACTCTGAGTTTGATCATTTTAAAAAGTAGTGGCAGCCTACCAATTTTTTTTCTCATTTCCACATTTGTAATCGCAGCCAGGTTAATTAAAGAATTCTTTTCTTAATTCCCCAGAATAAAATCATGACAGTTTTACAAGCAGCAAGGTAATATGATCTCATATTTTTGTTCGGCGCTGCTAACCGTGTTGCAAAGTAGTTTTAAGCGTGTCTCCAATGGTGACATCTCATCATGGCGCAGTATGAAATGGTCCTGAAGTTGAATGAGACTCAAACAAAAGCGTGAGGGAATTAGTACATGCGAGGCACATTTCCAGAAAGTGTTTATGTTCTTCTTAAAGCCTTTCTCTGGCAGAAGCGATTACATGAACGTCTCCTACTTATTTGTTTTCATCTGAACGTTTGGCTGAGGGGTTTATCCATCTTGACAAGCACATAATATGGCTTTTGGTGCTGTGAGGGAGGAAATGAGAGAGATCGGAAGAGAGAGAGGGGAGAAAATGTGAAAGTTAAAACAGAGACTCTATGGTTGGGTTTTATCACTTTTCTTGCTCTTCCCCTCCTCTCTTTAACAACATGCTTAACCCCCCAAAGATGTGTTGAAAGATCACAATAATCCCCTCGAAATGACATTAGTCCTCACTCTCCTCTTTGAGTAGGTGGAATGTATCTGAGCCAAATTACTGAAGACACTCTAGGGTGTTGGGAATGATGTGATAAACACGTAAAGTTCCCAATGTAATTTGATTAAGTCTAAAAAGTATAAATATGGTGTCTGCTCAGTATTCCATGCTAAGCCAATTAGAAGCTCTACAGTAAATGAATTTTGCTCCATGTGATAGTTTGACTTCAGTTCTTCAGCAGTGAAAAGCTGTCTTATCAAACAGCGTACATTTACTAGTTCAACTTTCATCCTCTTCTCTTGGTCACTATAATTTCTCGAGGAGAAGCTTTGAAACCACACCAGCATGAAATAGGTTATTATCAGAGAAAAAACTGTTCACACAGGCTGTAGTTAATGTAATTGATCACAATGAATCAAGATAGACCCAATCCTATGCTATGTTGCATTCTATAATGTACCCCACAAAAAAAAAACACCACAGTAAAAGAACAGGGCAGAAAAACAGTGTTTTATTTGCTAAATGGCAGGGGAAAAAAGGTAAATGCATAATATTGCAGGGTTGGATTGTCCTCTAACATAATGTCTCAACCACTTGGCCACTACTTGAAGCAAACTTCAAAATAGAACATTACAGAATGTGGACCTCTCTCTCCTCCAATGGTGCATTTGAACATCGCAGAAAGAGCACCAAAGTGCTTATTTCTACTCCATCAAATGGGGAGCCTGGGAGGCTGGATTGGAGTGCTCAGCTCCTGAAATTGCTGCCAAGATATGCCACTGACTTTTCAACCAGCTTTCACTTACAACAGTATAATACAAAAGTGGAGAGGAGGGGCCTCTCTGTGCTTTTCTCTGTCTTTCTTAGGGTATTTATGTCCAAACATCTTTGGTTTGAACCCTGTTTTTTGCCCCCACCTTTATTCTTTTTAAGCCTCAACCAAATTCTGTGGTCTCCTAGTTTGCCTTTGAATTTATTTGCTTGCGTGTGATGCCGGACATGAGGCAGACTTGAGTAAATGTTTAGATTCATTTCTATAATGATTTGCTGTCCTGCTATCTATCTTGTGTTGTAACTTGTTGTATCCGAGGGGTCCATGCATATGTCTGACAGTGTTTTTGCAGCCCATATAGCTCTGCATGTGTGTGGCTGTCTGTTTGCCGATCCACTTCCCCTGGTGTGTGAAGTGTTGGATAATTAGCTGCCTTATCAGCCTGGGACACGGGCAGTCTCCTCTCCACTGACAGGTCATGGAGCCCAGGACCAGCGGGAGGTTGAAGAAAAGGGGGAGGTGGGATGATAAGGCCACAGGAGGAGAGACAAGGAGGAGAGAGAGAGAGAGAGAGAGAGAGAGAGAGAGACAGACAGAGAGAGAGAGAGAGAGAGAGAGAGAGAGAGAGAGAGAAGGAGCTGAAAGGAGAGAGAACAGGGGAGAAGGGGGAGGGGGCAGAGAGGCAGACAAAACCTGAAAGAGAGAAATGGGATGAGGAGCCAGACTGAGGAGTAGACAGAGAGATGGAGCAGTTAAAAAGGGGGAGACAGTTAGGCCCCGCAAGGACAGAGCAGCTGCTCCGGCCTATCAGCTCTTCCACGAGACCTCGGCACTCATTAGCATAAATTCGAATGACAAATGTGGCCCGCTTTGGCAAAGACTAATTAATTCACAGAGGGGGGAAACTCACCAGAGTAAGAATTCAAATCATTCAGTGCCACAGGCCTGAACAAGTGTTAAGAGGGAGCGTGTTGAGCTCCATTGTGTTTTGGAATTACTACAGTTGCCTTACATGTCCTGAAAAGGTTACAGCTTTTCAATTCAGTGTGTTGTGAGTTGTGTTTGCTTTTCGTAAAAAATAAATAAATAATAATAAAAAATAAAAAAAAACACTTTTTTTCAGCATCAGATTTTGGGCTTAAAATCAGAAGTTTAAGTTTGTCAAGGTATAATGTTGCTTTTTTAAATAATCTAGATACACACTGTGTGTGTGTGTGTGTGTGTGTGTGTGTGTGTGTGTGTGTGTGTGTGTGTGTGTGTGTGTGTGTGTGTGTGTGTGGGTGGGTGGGTGTGATTAGGTTGATTGTGCTGATAGATTGTGCTCTGTATACTTTCACACACACATTTAGGCACACACATTCAGGACTTGATGATTTATAAGAGGGAACAATGGACTGGAAAAGATTGCTTTGCTCTGAAGTGACGGCAGGCAGCGCAGCCACAGGGAAAGGATAAGTGCTCCCCCTTGTGTTTGGCGCCCGTACTCCTGCGTCTAATCCTGCCACCATCTAGTTTGATAAACACAGTGATCATACTGTGTAGGACAGTGAAACTCTGGGTCACATTAAAATGATATTGCGCTCTGTCACTATGGATACCTGAACAAAGTTTTGCTCATCAGTTCAGCCTTTTTTCTTTCTTCTCAGCATAGTGAGCATTACCTCATTTTATCCTCTATTCGCCTGTATGAAAAAACAGGCAAAGCCTGCCAATGAAATGTCTGTCTCCTTAACTTCTGTTAACAAGCCGATCGTTCTCAGGGGATTTGTATAAATTGAATCAATCCAACATGTTGGCGAGTGAAACCAACTGGTGTGGGGGGCCTAAATGATCCGTTTGCATGAGATTATAAAGTATCTGCTTCATGCCCCAGCTCGTGTCTGCCCCCTGTCCTCTTTGTTTTCCACTTTACAGAACATTTAAGTCATCAAGTCCAGGTGTTCCTTGCAACGGCAAGTGCATGTGTGCATGTGCCTCTAACTGTGTGTGTCTCTAACTGTGTGTGTGTGTGGTGTGTGTTAGAGAGGGTGTCTCACTCTCTCACCCCCTCTCGGTTTATGCCAGTTTCACTTTCTCGACCGCTTTACATCTCCGTCTTTTCTTTCCTTTTCCTCCATATTCCAAAACATACCAAGCACGGCCAGGTGCAACCGTTTTCCTCACCAAATCCCTTGTTAAAGACCCCACAACGGTTGCCCAAAAGCGCTAAACCAGGCTCTTCCTGCTCCATAATTACATCAAAACAGAACATGTTGTGCTGTGTGAGGACTATTTATATATCCACATTGAGAGCCAGTTTTCTCCCTTTCTGCTTTCAAGGAACATCCTTCTGTGACTACTGTGTATGCATGTCCGTGTGTCTCTCTCTCTCTCTGTGTGTGTGTGTGTGGGTGTGTGTGTGTGTGTGTGTTAGGAGGTTGGCTGGGAAAGTGTGATTCTCCAGGTGGCACACAGGGGCCCCCGTTGCCGCTGCCCATTACCAATTACCCCAAGACTCCTACACCTGTGAAACACATTATATCTTGACCAAAACACTCAAAGTAGGCAGCTCTCTTTTTTGTCTGACAGTGGCGGACAGCTAAAGCGATTTAAAGGCAATGCTATAACCAACTGTTGGTTCAAAAGGGATCATTCAGGCAAAGCCACAACTATTATGGTCCTACTATTCATATCTTTGCATGAGGCCATCACAATTTCCATACTAGCTCCGTATGTAATATGATTGGTCTCTGGTTTAAAACTACAGAATGGTCTTTGTTGGACGGATTTCATAATTGTGCAATGTTCCAGACGCTGATGGGCAATTACACTGTAGGCCCGGACATTTATTTATTTAATACCGTTGCTACCATGGCAATGACGTTTGTCTCGTTCTTGCAAACATGCTGTCACTTTAGCATTCATTTCATTTTATTTTACAAATCTCCATATTTGCAGACAGACTTTTGACACCGTTTGAGTGAGTAAGGCGTGATTGTGTCTGCAAAGGAAGACACATATAAACTTATCCATCAAGCTGGAAAATACAAGACTCCCACACAGGCGACTGGGACATGTTTCCTAATTTGGAACATATTGTTTTTCATTTTCATCATTTTACACTTAATTCACTTATCATTCTCATGTATTTATTTTTGTTTGTTTTTTGCAGTTTCCTGTTGCAGTTTGGTGAGGTTTGGTGAACAAAAAAAGTTAGTTCTAGAAAAAGACGGTTAGGATTCAAATAAAACATTTCACAATGTTGACCAAGTCTACAAAGGAGCAACTTCTCCCTTTCTCTCTGTTGTGACGTTCTGCTAACAATACCAACCCAGTGTTATATCCACATCCAGTGTTTAAAAAAGTACCCCAGAGTCACACTTGAGTAAAAGTAAAGATATTGTGTGAAAATATTGCTTGGGTAAGTCACCCATACACATAATAAAGTACCTAATATTAAATTGTACGTGTCAAATGTACAAGTTGAAGTAGATTACACATACATTTACATGTATGTATATTATTTATATTCCATGGGTGACCAGATTATTGGCCTCATCAGACATTCTTTGGCTCTGATGCAGAATGCACTTGTAACTATATGTAGTGGAGTAAAAAGTCCAATATTGCCTCCAAAATGTAATGGAGTGGAATTATAAAGTGGCAGAAAATGGAAATACTAAAGTAAAGTATACATACCCAAAAAACCCAAGTACTTGAGAGTAAATTGACTTTTATATATATTCCATCACTGGCCATATCAGATTGTGCATGAGCGAAGCAACGTCTGCAAGATGAATCTCTGTGCATTGTAGACAGTTATTTGACAAATCCATCCATCGCTTATTCCAAAACAAAATCGTATCGACACAGACTCCTTCTTTTATGCAAGATAAAATATGTATTATAAATATAGGGTATATCTACAAAGGACACAAACACATTAAATTGCCCACACACTCACCCTTTCAGCTTCACAGTGTCGTGACCGGTGTCTTTGGCAGGTTATCCGCTGAAGAGGCTCACATCATGCCAGCGGAGCTTAAGAGATGGAGGTGTAGTCAAATTAATTGACATCAAGGCTTCAAAATTCAGTCACGTCAACAACATTTTTTCAAGGCACATTTTGTTGCAATAACTGTTGACTGAGGCAATATTGCTATTTGGATATGCAACACAGTCTTACAGGAGTCGCCAGACATTTAAACTGTTTTAAATACAAATCCCAGGTTTCTGTGACAATTTCCCAGATGTAATGTAACGTTACATGCCAACTACGAACAAAACTCAGCACGTCATAACAATAATATGTCCCAATAATAATAACAACATGTCTTGAAGTAAACAGGCATGCTCAGGCATTTTCTTTACCAAGCAGCAGTCCAAGTGCCGCAGAACAAACAGTATCATCACAACAAGCTCACGTAACCTGAACCAGAGACGATGACACCGTAGACACGCTGCCAGCCTAATGTACGTCCAGGCTTACTCTCAAAAACTACTGAGCTGCCAACTTTGTTGATAACACCACACATCAAGCACTTGAAACAGCAGAAGAAACATGACTTCGCAAGCTAGCTAATATTACTTACTATTCAGCGGCAGCAAGTCCAGCTCTGCTTCTGTCCTGCAGCCTTTTAATTAGCAGAGCT
The DNA here is from genome assembly GCF_904848185.1 of Acanthopagrus latus. Taxonomy (NCBI): domain Eukaryota; kingdom Metazoa; phylum Chordata; class Actinopteri; order Spariformes; family Sparidae; genus Acanthopagrus; species Acanthopagrus latus. The sequence goes on along the minus strand of NC_051043.1, from coordinate 9,753,917 downwards.
GTCGTCCATGACAAAAAAGTAAAAGACTTGAGTCTTGCTCGACTGTTATCTCTGTTTTCTTCTCAGGTTGCTCTTCCATCTCTTCACCTCGGTCGTGATGTCTGTTGAGGCCGCTGTGATAGGTGTGCGTACACATGCAGTCCACCCGCAGCTGCTCCAGGTGGAGCTAGCTAGCAGTGCTAACTCGTAGCTTCAGTGCGCTAAAGTTTCAGGCTGCTTTCAGGAAACTCTGTAATTCATAGAGAGTTGAGACAGAGCTGCCGGAGGACATTAGAATGAAAACCTGAAAACATGTTCTACATAAAATATGATCCAGTTTATCCAAAATCAATTGGTGCTGTGTGTGTGAGGTAAAGGGTTTCACACTATGATGCTACCCGCTCACTGAGGCTAAACAGTGCAAACACAAGCAGAGCATGTCTTGTGTATCCTTTTTTGCTGTTTTTATAGTTTCATGTATAGTTTGTAATCCTTAAACCCGGAAATCGGTTAGCATAATTTCACATTCGGTTCCCACATTTCAAAGTCTATGAATTTTTAACATTGGTTTTCGTTTAAATGCCTGAAATAAGGCTGAGGATTTTAATGTCCTACACTTTCTTTATAAGCACTTAAATGTCTTAAACATAGCAGTTACTAGCAAGTGGCTTAATGAGACTGCTGAAGTTGTTAGGGACATTAAATGTCAACACGCCAAACACAGTAGCCCCATTCACACTGCCCGTTGGATGCAGTGATCCCGCGACGAATCTCCGCCTCTGTCTCAGCGTGAATCTCTCGGAGACAGCGAGGGGTGAAATTTAGCTCCGGCACTGATTGGCCTCTGGAGGTAGCATCGGGGCCGCATTATTGGCGAACTGAACTAGTGTGCAAATGGATAAGCCGGCTGCGTGTATCGAGGGCGGGTTGATCGGATGGTCGGTTAACTACATGGGTCCATCATATGACTTAATAAAGAGGAATGTCCCACAAAGCAACTTTACATAACCAATCAAAAGTAACTGTAAATGTCTTTGGGAACTTATATGAGGAAAAAAATACCAACTTTATATGTGGAGAAGCGTCTGTCCTCCCACCTGCCCCCCTGTCCGTCCTATTCACCAAGTGTTTGTGATGAAAATAAATCTCTGCAATGGCCTCCCGACCGAGACTAGAGTGAACTTTCCTCCAGCCTCCATCCCGCGAGTGACAAAGTCAGACAGCTTCCAGTTTGCTGATGACGATTATTTAATTATGTAATTTAGCGCAAAAAAGGTGAATTTGTTACTTTCTAGGATGTTTGGTGGGTCAGGATCTCAATCACTACACATTATAACAGCATCCATATGATTATAAATTGTCTGTGGGTTTAGACTGACAGGAGGACACTGGGGAAACACCTCAAAAACATACCAACATCATCATCATGACATGTACTGTCGCGCCTGTTTAGGAGCCGCAGCACTGGCTTTCTGTGTGAATTGCACGGCGGTTCTTCTTTAAGGCAGAGATGCTTCACTCTGTGTGAATCACCATCAGTGGAGAGTTGGCGAACTGCCGCTGCAGCGTTAATGCGGCTTCTCCTGTGTGAAAGTGGCTACTGACTCATCTACCCACCAGTCTATCTGACTTCAGTTACAAACTATTCTAATTTTACCTTTCCAACTTGTAGATTTATCAATGTATGGAAAACATGTACAGTTATTGTGTGGTAAGATGCTTTGTGGTGATGAGGTTGAAGCCATGTGACCGCAGTGTTGTCAGTTTATAGCCTCACATTAGCATTTTTTTTTTACCTCTGCCGATTTTATTTACGCTTTGAATATGACAAAAGTGCTGCTCATCTGTGAAGATCACCTAATTTAACAAAAACATCTAAGTATCATAAACTTAAAATTATTTTCAGCAATATTAAAAAATCCAAACCAAAAATCTCATTTTGCTTTCAGTCGAGGGAACCAGGGCGATGCTAACTTCCAGGTTAGCCTATTAAAATATGTAATCGCTGCACCACTCTACTAATTAATTTTCCTTGTGAAGTACCCCTTGACCTTGCTCTGTGAAAGGAGCTATATTAAAGAAACTTTACTTCCATCCTTCTTAAAACTTTTTAACTTCTTTTATATAAGGATGGCACAAACTCTGATACCCGTAACTGCTTTTCTGAAGGCAGCCAACGTGAATATTTAAGACAAAAAACATATTTTCTTAGGTACGGCTGTCTCAACACCTTGCAATGCCCTGCCGACGCACATAGAGCACAGAGGAAGGGAGTGGAGGAATCATGGGAGGAAATGGTTTCATGGCTGAGCTGACTGTTTGAATTAGTGTATCTGAAATGGGCATCGTCTGCTAGCACTCTGACATGGTGTTGCTCTCGCCTTTGGCATGCATCCATCCCTTCAGACTGACATACATGCATACACACAGTCACACATGCAGTCGTAACACAGAGACGTGCGTGCGCACTTGCACACGGAAACACACATTGTGCGCTTAGTTTGCCTTCCACCGACCTCCCCGCTGCGTCTGACACAGCACCCATGATCCTTTGCCTCATGGGCTGTGAGCTGTCAGAGTGACAGGGCATGAGGAGGTTGACATGTGACACTACGAGACAGGATCAAATGTGTCATCATCTCCCCGAACAAAGAAACAAAGAGATGAGAAACTCTTTTCCGTACCATAAGCTAATTTTCTGCCAGTAGTATCACAGACAGGTTTAGGTGTTTCATCTAATTTCATTTTTTTCAGTTTCAACTCTGATAAAGCTCTTTTAGTCTTTAGGCACATGCAGGGAAGGCTATATCAAGGCTTAGAGCTTTTTTTTTTTTTTTTTTTAAAGGGTGGATTCCAAATAGATGGGGTTTTGCCAGAGATATGAACCATGCTGAGACATTTCCAGCAAATACATTCAATTTATCTATCTTTGTAAATGTTGTATCATAGTTAGGTGGCACTATTTAGGTCAGAGTTTTGAAAAGATATATCTGGGTGAAATCAAAGAAAAACTATACAATAGATGGGTCAATACTGAGGACTTACGCTTGATTATTATCTGATCCGAGCAGGCTGAGGTGTTTGAATTAGATTGGGGCAAAACCTCATAAGATTACTGCAGTAATCCTCTACCCCACTCCGGTGTCTGACAAGCTGTCGTCAGGTACAGCACAGGCACATGCACAAACACAAAGCTGTCCAGGTCTCACTAGCTTAGTCAATCTGTCCTGGGCTGTCCAGGCCTCTGCTGTGCGAGCAGACCACACATCCACACATCAGCCCTTTATTGTTCCTTTCACTGTGGTAATGGAAACAGAGTCAATGTGGCACGGAGGGGGAGGAAGTGGTGGCCAAGGGCTGTGGGCCCTGCACGGCCCCTCCATGGTTGGCATCTCTTTACTCACACACACACACACACACACTTTACTACACACGACCTGTGTTTCTCTCACCCCTCTAGATTTGACACACACATATACACCCATTATGAGTGGGCTCGGCAAGCCACACTGTAGTGAAAACACACGCCGCCCCTGCATCCCTTCAAATGGTAGGAAATCCTGGACATGTCGAGCACATTTAGAAAAATATTTGAGGTTTTGGAGAAATTGGGATCACCTCATCTCGCAGTAACGTGATGCTGGTTATATTAAAAAATGAAGGGTTTGCCCATATGGAAGCCATCGCCGACTGCGTGCGTGCGCGTACATATCAAAGGAGCTCCAGCCCAGCTGCTAATGAGGGTGACCGTGACGTTTTTTATGTTGTTATCCTACTGTGTGGCTTAGGTAATGGCTGTTTAGGATGGGAGGTTTCATCCACACACACGCACAGGGGGGTCCGGGCGGTATTGTTTCAGCCTAAACACATTTTTATGGTCTTTTTAGCCTTTGAATTATAGTATCAGCTCGACACATAGCAGGTAGGGATTAGCGGTTGGTTAGGAAGCTGGATTTATTTACTTTAAATGCCTCACAGCAGCCAAAGTGACACAGGAGGACCGGTGCTCTGTTTACAGCCAAACAGCAACCACACCAGTGCTTCATTGAATAGAATAGAAGATAGGCCCTCTTTTCTATGCAGCACAGGCCTTATACAATCTAAACAGCACTATAAAATTACTGTTTTTTAGTTGTTGTTTTTTTTTTTTTATCCCTCTAAAGCTCCACTGTGGCTTTCACATTTTCTAATTGATCCACGTGAACAAAGAGATGTTAGATGTTGTGGTATTAATTATCCGAGTGCTGCCCCTGGTTTCTGTTAGCATGTGCATGTGACGGATCCAGTGCAGTGTCTGTATATTTGTGCATCTGTGTGTGTACTTGCATGCTCCTGTGCTATCAGTCTTGGTCAGGTCCCCGCCTGGGTGTGTTAAGGTTTGTCTCCCTGTGTTGTTGCAGCCTGTGTAATCATGGTATTAATTATTAGCTGTTTGCTCTCCATCATCCCCCTCCCTATGGGGCGGGCACCGTGCCTGGGCTGCCAAGGGCTGGCTCTGGGTGTCTCATCCACTATAAATCTGCACAGTTAACATCACAATTATTGGAGCAGCAGTGTGAAGCACCAAGTTGTTGTGCATGTCTTATTTCAGCATGTAAAAAAAAGAACGTGAGCTGAATAGCTGTATTTGCAGTGAAACACTTTTTTCACACATTTTTCACCTTTCAATTCCATTTTTGTGGTGAATTTTGAAGAATGATGCCACATTGTTGTTGTTGTTGTTTTGTTTTGTTTTGTTTGTTTTTTTTCTGTGCTTCGAAGCCACACCAATAGCCTGAAATCATGTAGTTCAGCCAAGAATTAAGAATGTGTCCCCATGGGCTTAGCCTAAATGGTGTGAGAAAAGATGTCTCACTTTATCCCGCTCAGTGTCCTCAGGCCAGGCTGTGAATTAGTCTCAACTCTATCTGATCTCATACGTGTCCTTTCCACGCACTGCCACCGGCGTACCCCCATGCACACACACACTTATGTACATTTGTCTCCCTCAAATGCCACCGTCGGCATCGCTCCTTCAGAGGTACTTGTGAAATGAATTGTCTGAGAGAAAGTCACAGCATCTGGCAGTGATTGTGGTGCCACAGGCAGTGTGTGTGTGAATCCTAGAGTGTGTGCGTGTGTGTGTGTGTGTGTGTGAGTCAATATGAGGACAGGGCCTCTCACCCCAGCTAATCTTTAGTGTAAGGGACAGCTGACCCCATTAATGACCACCAGGACCTTCCAGTACGCTCACAGGTCGACGTCTGACAACTCTCTTAAGTTTAAGGTCATGATTTAGTTTGACAATATTTCTCTGTTTTTTCTTAAAAATGTTTTTTTTTCTGTTGCTGTTTATTAAAAAATATGAAAAAGCGTACAATTACTAGCAATCCAAAACATTTAAAGTAATTTTACTGGATTGAAAGCAATTTAGAAAATCTTAAGATTAAACCCTATTATCCGTCATTTATCTTGGCCAATTTTGCTTTAGTTGCCTTTCAGTGGTTACCACAGCCTCTGTCATGGTTCCCATTTCTTTCAAATTCAATGACAGTCATAAAGACCAGAAAAGATCATTTTTGCAAAACACATTTTACGTCAATTTACTGAATGGAAACATAAATGATCAGTATGAACAGAAATCCAATAAACCTAAACCAGAGGGAGAGAGATTTCTTCTGGAACCACAGCAGAGTTAATAAAAATCACTTATGGTTTTCGGAGAAACAACAGCATTTCATTGTCCTGGATGAAGGCTTGAAGATGAAGTAACAGATTTGATCGCGCCTGTTGCTAGATTCAAAGAGTGCTTTTTTTTTTTCATCCTAGGAATCAGGAAAATAAAGCATTTGTACAGAGTTTGTTGCATTAATTAACAACTACCCATGTTCCCCTGTGGTTTCCATCCACTTTGAAGATTCCTTCACAATAGACTGAGAGACTTAACCATTTACGAACTGAAGAACTGAAGGGGAGGAAAAAAAATCTCTGTGATTGGATCACAATGCCACATGTTGGCTGATCGCGAGCGCAGGAATTGTATCATAAAAAGCAAAAACCGCCTCTTGGGAATCATGTCAGGAAAAATCCCATGGAGGAAATGCTGCCAACTAGTCTTCACCAATGACTGGTAAAAAGAGATTTTTTTTTTTTTTTTAAATCCATTTTCACTTCTTTTTTTCTGCTTCAAGACAGAGGGATGTTCTAATCCTCTGTCCATTGTTAGGGTTGTGTGGGACTGGCCGAGGGAAATAGCTTTTTTGATGGCAATGAAGGGGAAAGGGAGCTTTGCCAAAGAGGGCTTCAGAAGTTAATGGGCCGGTTTCTATGCCGACAGTGAAATCTTGGCTGGAGCCATCAGGAGCTTCCGCGGCGTTATCTTCTTCAGCGGTTTTGAAGATTATCTTTAAAGGGAAAACAGAGAAATGACAATGTCAAGAACAAGAGAGATGTCTAAAAGCAAAGGTTTAATCAAGACTTACACCAGATGGAATTATCACCAGGCTAAAGCTGATTTATGTTGAAGAAGCATAATAGTTTAGAGAAATTCTGCCCAGATAACAGTTGTTAGGCTTGAGATCGTCTCGCAAGCAAACAGCATCAGTGGTGGATTCACATTTTGATACAGCACCAAGGGTTGCGATGGAGTTTTCTGTAGCCGGTGGGTAATGTTTGATCCGGTGGAGGAAACATCGCCGGTGGTAGCTGATGCCCCGGCAGAACAAAGAGCCAAAAAAGAAAATGAGACCCATTTTCTCAGAGAGTGCTCTTACAGACAGGTGCTTACAAATCTCTATTTCAGCAAGGGAAGAGAAAAAGCAGTATTTTAAGAATAACGCTGTATGAAAGCGGAGCACTGTGGATACTGTAAGTTTCATTTCACTTTGGAGTGGGGAAGATCCAACTGGGCATTCCTCTGGCACAAACACTGTTAAGGTAACCTGAAGGCTTTAGGACAGCTGGGGTGATCCTGGCCTTCATGTTTCCCTTCCGCAGAACAATGAGCCAAAAACAAAACAAGTCCCATTCGTGCACATTTTTCACACAGGTGCTTGCAGCTACGCTACAGTAAAGAACGGAGGCTGAACACAGAGTCATGATACTGCTGTGGTAACATTTTTTTGTCTACTATAAAACTGACACGTCTCCCAAACACGTAATTAATCACAAAAACTTGCAGCAAACTATTAGTTAGACGCTGACAGGCAGGGGCTTGAGGAGCGGCAAGGAGAAGGAGGCTGCTTCAGAAACGAGGGCTTTGGAACAGTGTGTACACGTGTGTGTGTGTGTGTGTGTGTGTTTTTCATGTACACCCGCGTGCATACATTTGCGCACGTCCATGCTTATCCTCCTTTCCACGTATCTCGGGGTTTGGCAGAATCTGCTTCCGAGCAGAAACCCAGCCAACAAGCCACGAGCCATCAGCAGCCAGGTCAGATTAGGTGCCTGTCGCTGGCCTTTGTGCTGATAACACTACAATGAGTGGCACTTCCCTAACGCCACTTCACCTCGGCCGTCCCACACTTGTCAGTCGTCCACCGGTCGGATAGAGTCTGTCAGTTAAGAAAGAGATAAAGGGAAAGCCAGGAGGGGAGGAGGGAGGTCTTCTCTGTTAGTTTAGCACCCCGGTGGAAAGGGTTTTTGTTACTGATGAGGGTCACAGAAGGAAGGAACAGCCTAAAGACAAGAGGGGAAGGGAAAGTTGAATGGCACATTAGCCTGTGTCTCCCCATCACTCTGGTTAATCTGAAGAGACAAGAGATCTCTTGAGTTTGTGGGGATGACCATGAGAACGGGGATTATGGCGAAGCGAGCGAAGGGGGGGACGCAACTGTCGAGACTAATTTACCTTCACATTCTCTGAGCACAGATGTCCTCTCTCTCAATTTATCTCTCACACCGTGCCTGTTTATCTTTCTCCTGCACACCGGTGTAAAAATGACATACAGTGGCGTTGCGACATTAATGTGAAGTTGTCCCGTTTTTTGTTTTTTGTTTTTTTATGCCCGTTTAACTGAAATTAAGTCTTTTTTTTTTTCTTCTTTTCTCTCTATCTCTCAATCTTGCTCATTTGAGCTTTCACGGTCTTCTCCTTGCAACCCAATTAGTATTTCATAAGAGGCTCATCACCTTTTCACACATATCACTGGTGATTAGCCTTCTGGGATAACCTCAACAGAATAGTCTCCTGGATAGATTTAGTCAGACTGTCAACAGGCATCAGTTCAGGCAGGATGAGACCCATGTCAAACATTACCTCTCTCTATTTCAGAACAGAGGCACATCTGCCAAACACGGTTATTGAACTGGCAGTACAAGAGCGTAACCTAGCTTCCCCCCCCCCCACCCCCACCTCCACCCCCCAACATAAATATTAAAAGTGTATGGTTAAGAAATATTAATGTCATATTCCATCAATCATTATTACACTAAGGGGAAAATCCTGTTTAAGGTGTAGCAGCATTAGCAATTTTTAGCTGTGGAAATGTCTGGATATCCCGCTTCTAAAATGTGTGTAACAATGAGCCTCCTCTCTGCTTGTCAAAATATTTTGCCTTTTGTCCCGAGGAGTCTGCTCACTCCAGTGAGCGCTCCCTCAGTAACGCTGTCCCCGACACGTTGGAAAAGGCAATGTCTCCACCTATAGGTGTAAAAGTGGACTACGACTCCCAACTTTTTTTTTCTCTTTCTTTCTTTTTTTTTTGTCTCCTGCTGAATGCAAGTGGAGTAAAGTCACGTAAAATAAAGAAAAAAATGTAACTGAAATTAAGTTCACTCATTAACAGCTTGAAAACTCCACACTAACAATGCAAACTCTAGCGATGGAAAACTAACTTTTGCTGAAAAATCTCATTATGTTCTGCTCTCATCGAGGGCATAATAAGATAACGAGTGAATAATCAGTTTGCTTACATGAAGATAGAGTGCATGCTGTCCTTTTTTATGAGACCAGTAATCACCTGCTGATAATCACCTGCTGTTAGTTACATCTGAGCCAGTGTTTGTGTGTCTGTAGCAACGTGAAAATGTGTTTGTTTTTCAAATGCTTTTATTTCAACGTAATAAGGAATAATGATAAGGAGCAGATTTATTTTTTTTGATTATCTGGCCACTGTTGGACAGTTCTAGAATTCCTGCAAAATATGCAAAGGACAAAACAAAAAAAAAGGAAGAAGACAACATTTTCTTCCTGAGATTTAAAACAAGCACAAAGGCTGCATCCATGAACAGAGCTACTGTAAGTTCATATTAATGTATCGAGAGGATGTTGACACTCAAAAAACAGTTTATGTTGTAAAGAATGAACCAGGAAACAACCGTTTGAGTTTGTAGACGCTATATATTTTGTAAGGTTGGGGTAAATACGAAGAACGTAAAGTACATAGCATCAAACAAGCATACAACATACAAACATAAAAGCTGAGTGCAGAAAAAGAGAAGATATTTGACCTTTTTTTTTATACATTCTTATATACAATGTAGAGTATTAAGAATATTACAGAGGGTTAAAATTGAAAGTTTTTTTTTTTTTTACCATCTGTGTCGACATGATGCTTAAATCTCAATTAAAGAGAGCTAAGGATGAGACGTAATCACAAAATTCAAGAAAGGAGCATCACCATCTGAGAAAGACATCGTGTTAAAGAACGATACAGAAATACAGGTGACAATACAGTGCCTCTCTCCTCCGCATGTTTACTTTCTCTTCTGGTTCGGGTAATTAAAATACGCTGTGAGTTTGTCAGTAACAAATGCAGTGCTACAAAATAACTCAGGAAGTACACGAATGTGATTATAAGATGACGTCTTACGCATGTATCTTGATTATATATAACAGTCAAGAGCGGTAAATTCTTTTTTAGCAAGGTAACACACAAAGTGAGCAGAATGGAACGCTTGTTATACGTGCGGATCAAAAAGACGACTATGCACTATAGAAATCTGTTTGTGTTTCGTACAAGAAAAGCAAGTTTGTGATCATTTGTCACAGTGATCTGATCCCTCCCACCAACATTCCTGCTGTATCTCAAAAGGAAATAAGTTATTTTGGTCCAGGAAAAAAAGGTCTCCGCTATTTTATTCAGGAAAATGAGGCTGGGTAATTTCTGCATACTTGTGAGAATATTAAGTTTTTCTCCAGAAAAAAAAAAAATGTCTTCAACCTTCCTACAAAATAAAGAGTACAAAGTTTCAGTGGGAGGATTAAGGTAAAAATATGAACAAACGTGAGGGGAGATGGTGTCCCTGAGTGTGTGTGTGTGTGTGTGTGTGTGTGCTCTAGTGTATCTCTGCCTGCCTATATAGTCTCCACATAATTAGCAGGGAACAAGCCTTGATGTCCATCTTTGCTCCACCCCCTCCACCAAGCTTTGTCCACCGTCTCCACGTCCCTGATGATGTCACCGGGTTCAAACGAGATCTCGGATTCGTCTTCTGTGGGAACCGCAAGATAACATGGTGAAGACCCACTAATCACTGTGTAATTTACTGTAAGTGGAGGCACTTTATGTGCACACATGCATGGCGATTATCCTCTAAGTGGCAGCTTACCTGCTTGGTAGTCATACAGAGCTCGGACGCACATTTGTCGGTCGGCTAAAACCTGAAGTGGAGAGGAAAATGGAGTCAGGGGAAGGCTGTAATCATGAATCACACGTCTTGTTCAATTAAAATTCACAAGACAGAGGAACGAAATCACTTTCCTGGAAACTTTTGTCACATGAACTTTGATTTATAAAGATGGGCTGGTGATAGCAAGTGGAGCCAACACTAGATATGTTTTATTCCGCTGTCCAAAAACACATCACTGAACAGCACCTTCACCCCAGGCGTCATGACAATTGTCATCATGAATGTGCCCAAAAAAAAAGGGGGAACAGCAGATCCTAAACCTCATCAGACTACAGACCTTAAACTTGTTTTAAAAAGTCGTTCTTAATAACATTCTGAATTAGATGCGTCGTCTTTTCTAGAGCTGATACCGGAAGTTGCTGTGGAGTGAGACATCCTGCTTCTTTCTCATCTCTGTAGACATTTGCACCGATCAGGCAGCTGACAAGGCTCAGACACTGAAGCAGCCAACAGTGGTCACACTTAAGATGCTTTACTTCTGTCTCCCTTTCAAACTCGGTGACGCCTGAACGATGTTCAAGCCGCTGCCTGACAGATTCGGATAGAAAGATATTAACAGGCCGGCAGCCTTTACTTCAACACACGTCGTAGCACGGTGCCTGACAAGCGGAGTAAAGCAGCGTGTTCACCCAGGTGTTGTGTTTGTATCAGGGCCGTCTGGAGCCAAACGCCAGAGTCGTTTGATCCTAGACTGCATGCCGATTCTCCACATTCACACTGAAGACAAAAGCCAGATGTTGGCAGGTGTTGGTGACTTTTTTGGCCAGTGTGAAAGGGGTGTCATGGAAGTGTCATGGTTCACCTCACCTAGATGTGAAAAGTATATGTGCGTGTGAATGTGCAGGACCAGCAGGGGGAGATAGTCACTGGAGCAATGGATGAACATAATTAAAGTAGTAGCAATGCCGATTACCTCCATGCAAAACTGATGAAGAGAATGACTAAAGCTTTTTTTTTTTTAAATATCTGTCAGAAAAGCTTTATGTCCACTATGGTCTTTATTAGACCTTTCTACTGACTGGCTCACGCTTCATGTCCCACAATTTAGGTCTGAACTTGGAAAAGACTGCTATTAAGGAAATTTGATCTAAAGTTTCAAAACCAATAGTCGTAATTATTGTTAAATAAATGCATTCATGCTAACATGACGGGACTATTTTACACAACTATATATATATATTTTTTACTTTTAATTATTTCATTTTATGTATTAAATTATCAGACAGAACTGCAAAGTTTCAGAACTTTTCTGTAACTGAATGTTATTTTACATTATTTACATTTTATTAACTTATCCGATGTAAAAGAATGAGTTATTGAAGGGCTTGTTACAAGCCTGTTGTAGGACTGCTCTCACTTGACAGTATTTCTCCGTTATTGGTTTTCATTCTCGGCAGTTTTTTTTTACTTGATGTCATTGTAAATGAGGGTCACCACTCAATGATTTCTCGAGTATAAATATAGGGTGGCTGACTAACTGATTGAAATAAAACAATGTGTTTTGAACCTGTTTTTTAAGAATCTACGTCTTAATTAGGAACCAGTGGGCTTGGAGTGCCAAACACAGGGTCGGAGAGTCAGAGTACTGAGACGGTCTAACACATCGTTATTTCGGTTCAATGTTTTAATTAAGAACACATTTTAATTACGAACAGATTTCCACTTTTAAACTAACAGGCTTTATGCAAGACACACTGCAAGTGCATGTGTTTGTAGCTTTAGCACCTCTTGTCCATTTTCTGTGATCTCCTGTTCCTTCTCCTCAACGACGTCATCCTCCTCTCTCGCGCCATGAAGATCGTAGCACACAGCCAGCTCCGGTGAGCTGATTTCTGTGTCAGATGGACTCAAAGATCGCTCTGAGAAAGTGGAAAAGCATTCATCATCGTCCAACCAGTGCAGAGAGTTAATGTATTGAAGTGTATTATTGTTTAATCTGATCTGTTGCCAAACCTATGCCATTATGCTCCTGTGTGTCCTCGCCGTTTGTCATCCCGTTGGTTGACGGGACGACAGCCTCGTGTTTCATTTCTTGACAAATTGGATCGGCATCTGAGACAATGACTTCTGTAAAATAGTATGATAATCATTAACATGTCAAATGTCCTTTTAACGTTGAGAAAGCTTAAGTGAACATAACAGGACACAGGAACAGGAGGTCTACCGGTGACTGCTGGCTCTTCCTCTTTCTCTGAAAGCTCAGTGGGATCAGCAGGGGCCTGAACGTCTTCTGAATTCTCCTCTCCGTCTGTCTTTGGCTCCTCTTCCTCCTGCACCACCTCAGCTGGCTCCTCCAGCAGTACATACTCAGCTTCCCATTTTAATCCCTCCTCCTCTTTCTCCCTGTTCTCCTTGCTCTCCTCTTGTCTCTCCTCTTGTCTCTCCTCCTCTTTCTCCTTGTTCTCCTCCTCCCCCTCCTCCTCCTCTTCCACCTTTTCCTCCTCCGTCTTTTCCTCCTCCTCTTGGTCCTGTTCGTCTGTCTCAGTCAGGGCTGGTTCTGTGGTAACAGCTAAAGGCTGTGGCTGTGTTTCAGCCACTTCTTCCTTGTGCTCCTCCACATCCTCTTCCTCGTGCTCCTCCACATCCTCTTCCTCATCCTCCTCCACCAGGACAGCCTGTACTTTGTAGCCGATGTCTGAGACCAGCTCAGTGTGCACATGAGTGGCTGTGTTGAGGTCTGTTGATTGGAAAAGAAAAAAGGAATATCATTAAAAACACAACAGTTTGATGAGCTTACATGCTGTAAAAGTGCGGATGAAGGCTCTGCACAGTATAAAGAACAGAAAAGCCAGCTCCTCTGGGTGCACATTACAGTGAACTTTGGCAGCAGTGTATGTGGCTACTATAGGAATATTTAATTGTGACTGGACTGTAAAATTATTCTGAGCTCTGTCATTTCAACAGGCCACTGATTCATAGTCCCTGGTCGTATGTAACTCTTGGCTAAAGCTCTAAGCCTGTAATAAACCTTTTAACAACCAATATTTAAAGGTTTAATTTGTAGAATATGGCCAGAATTCAAAGGTAGCTACAAAACCATAGGGGGGGCGGCATAACTGACAACTGCTGCTCTTTGCTAGCTATCCTTGGCTGTAGGTAGCTACCATTAGCAAATATTAGCTCAAGGCTCAGTTAGCCGAGGAGCCTGTTTGTCTGAACTGGGACCTCAGATCACAGGGGGAGTTGCCACAGCTGTGGGGCTCAGGTCATCTGGATCTGGACTCTTGATGTGAGAGTGAACACAGCTGGGCAACGAAGTGGCATTGAACACAGCCCCCAAGATTGTCGGAGGTCAGTTTGAAGACGGCGAATACGGTACAGAGGTGATTTACAGTGGGTCTGACCAAGACTATGACTTTGGGGAAGACAATACACGGCCGGCAGGAGAAAAGTGACAGAGTTGGACATGAGCAGCTGGTGAAAATGGCGTGCAGACCTGGAAAACTTGATGTGGGATGATGTGTGATGTGGAGTGAGATTTATTTAGTTCATGTTGAGTCAACGCTGCTGTTTCTTCACACCCTGTTGATAATGTTTGCTCATTTTTTGAATGTTTTAAACAAAATTTCTGGCCATATCGTACATATTGCTCCTTTAATGTCAAGTGAATTATGTTTTAGGGAGTAATCAGCAAAGTAATATGCTCTTGTTAACACTGCATCATCACCCTCAATGGGTGTTATGGTGTTGTTGGTTTTTTTTTCAAATACATTTTCTCCACAGATTGCTTCAAAACAGGAAATTACAACAACACTTTACAATCAGATGCCGTTTTCATTGTTTGTGTCCTGTTCCACCCTACCTTTGTTTGGCTGCGGTCTCTCCGGAAGAGGAGCTGTCGGAGCCTGTGGAGATAGGACGGATTCAAAGCTGAAAGTTGAGTCCTCCGGCTGGGTTGGGGTATTTGGAGGCGAAGGAGGCAGGGCCTCCGGATGTGACTGAGAAGGGCTGTTTTTTAGTAATTTGGAGGACAAGGAAGCCAAGAGAGTAGGGGAGGCTGGAGGTGCAGAGGGTTCTGTGGGTGACGGGAGTTTGGGCTCAAAAACATCGTGAACTTTATCGTCAGTGTGTGGAACGCTGGGCAGGGCTGAGACCGGAGGGGCAGGGCGGAGAGGGGATGCGGGCGGTGACATGGGAGGTCTGGGCCTCTGTGGAGAGGTGACGGGGCGGAAATCAGGGCTCACTGGGGGAGACGTGGCACGGAAGATGGGAGAGGGAGGAGCGCGGGAGAAGGGGGAGACAAGGGGAGAACTGCGAGGGGAGGACGCCGTGCTCTCCTCTGCTTTGGCGAAGATGAAGGCCGTGTCTGTCAGGCTGCGCTGGTATCGCCTGAATGGTTTGCCTGGTGAGAGAAAAAAAAAACAGCTTGTGAAGGCAACAAACTGCATTCACTGCAACCCAGCGCTGCTGTTTTGCTCCAGTGAGTGTACGCACCAGTGCGGGAGGATCCAGGGCTGGTGGGACTCTGTGACGATGATGATGACAGCTGCCTGAAGAACTCCCGAGGGTTCATGGAGCGTTGAGACACCAACGCTGCTGCCTCCTACAGGTCAGGTAACGTAGCGTACGCACAAGACATTGAAATGATTAAACAGACCCAGTGAGATTTTGACAAAGTACCGATTCAAAGCATTACATTGTCGTGTTAGCCGTATAGGTTCATATAGTCTGAGATTCACTTACGGCTGCTTTCTCTATGGATTCACTCCTTCGAAGACGAGCCCTCATATACTCTTCATGCTCCCTCTGCTGCTGATCCTGTCAGTGCAGAAAACACAGCAGCAATCAAATTAACATATTTACATGTGCGCACACATTTTAACGCCTTTAATCTGTTCGTTCAAAATAGAACTTTTTGAAAAAAAAAAAAGTAGACGACACAACACCTGAGACTCGTGGAACTTGAGTGTTTTGACATTTAGCCGTAATTAATGATACAGAAATCAGTGCCCACTCCAAATATGGAACGGAATTTTAGCTCTTCTCTAAGATGTCTCTGACACTGGCAATCCCCTAACTGCACACACACACACACACACACACACACACACACACGTCACAAATCATACTCTGGTACAGATCACACTGTAAGTATTCTGCACTCTTGACAATGCTCTGAGGCAGACTCAGGTAAAGACCAGAGAAAATGTTTCTCCCAAAACTATGGCTGGAGATTTTTCTTTCTCTTATCACACCTGGTATATTAGCTGAAGTTTGAAAGCCTTTACTTCAACATATTATATAATTGCATATCAAAATGTCAAGACGTCTGTCATTTCTTGCCATTTTAAGCCCATTTTCATATAGATAGCAACGTTTCACAATGTGTGACAACGATTTAAGAGTAATTCCACCCATATTACACATTGCCGTGTTTCCAAGTCTCGGGAGGACTTCTCTTGCACATGTGAGAAAAGTAGTACAACGCCTTTTGTGGTTTTTGTGGCTTCAAGTAAGATCATTTGTTTTCCTTTAGGTAATAAATTATTACATATTTTCAGTGGGACAATCCCTTTATCATCCCATCATGAACTGAATGATCAGTGGTTTGTGCATCAGGCCACAAACATGAATCAATGGGTCGGTTATAATGTGGTCAGAAACAATTATGGTTTTATAATCAAACACAGTCCAGTTCTTACACAGGGATTAATAAGTTCTGGCCGGTCTATCCAAGCTCCAAAGACAAAGAGTCATATATTGACAACATGAAAACATGGCCTGACCATTTTTGCCATGTATTTCTTAGTTTTTAAATGCAAACTGAAATTATCACAAAATGTATTCACATCTTTTCACTCACCCATTTAGTTTTTTCCTTTCTGCGCAGCTCTTCTTCTTGCTCTGCCTGCTTTCTTCTGCAAGACAGAATAAACAAACAAACACAACAGGCCCACTTATTATCGCTGTCCAAAAATCATTATCCAAATCACATTGCATTCACCAGAAAAAAAAAAACACCCACTGGGGGGCACTGTTGACAGCACACAGACATTGTTCTCACCTCTGCTCCTCAATCATTTGCAACTTCTCGTTCATCTTTCTGTCTCTCTCTTCTGCATCCCTCCGTTCTTTTAAGACTCTTTCTTTCTCAAGGCGACGCCTCTCCTCTGCTGCCCGTCTCCTCTCCTCCTCTTTCCTCTCTTCCTCTTCACGCTGACACACACACACACACACGAGAGACAAAGGTGGAATATGTCATGCTTTCGTTAGACAAAACCCAGCTCTCTTCAGTAGCTTGCTAAATCTGAGTGACAGTAAACATCCAGCTGAAATACATTTTAGCCTTTCAAAATGTGGCCAAATATAGAGGGAGGCGACTTCGGCTTACCTCTGCACGTGCCCAGAAGGACTCTCTGTTTATTAGTCTCATCTCAAAAGCTGCATTCGTTTTTCTGTAGTTTGTGCCCTACGTGAGAACAATGGAACAGTGAATACAGACTTTCACAAACTATCCAATAATGCATACACAGACATGTTTAGGCACTGCTGTATCAATTTCCCAACTTAAAACACCACATTACATCATCACTGTCATGAGCATGGCTGAATAAATATGCTAGGGGTCGAAGTAAAACAATTAAGTAACCGCAAATATAAACCACAAAACAAATTTCTGCCCTAAAATGATGTGACAGTGTCCATATGAAAGTCTCTGTCTCCATCTGATGGGCAGGAGCAGCACTGCAAGACACTCACCACTAATTCCTCCTTGTCTGCCGACCTGGAGCTCCTTCTCACATACTGTGTAGGAGCGTGGGCCTGGGCCTTGCCGAGCTCCGCTCTTATCTTCTCCTCTGTCACATCCTCCACCTTCTCTGCACCAATGAACACATGTGCTTCCTGAAAACACAGAGGGCAAGGAAGGGAAGGAGATGGCAAGTCAATCAAAACAGATGTGGATTCAATCCACCCTTGCATGCTCTCCTGCAGCAAGACAGACACAAAAGGCTAGAAATCCATACACAAGCGCACAAAGTCCCTGTGGTGGTTTTCTCTGGGTCTGACTTGAAGTTATGCAAACCTCGAGCCAAACAGTTGTGCAACTGCTTCAGTAACAAGGACTGTGAGAGAATAAAAATACTCGCCGGCTGCAGCGTGAGGACAGGAATGCATTGGTTTTGGATGGTTACAGATAGCAGAGGGGGAAATGGGAAAATTTGACAGGGGGTGATATAGTAAAAGAGGGGGAAAAAAGGGGTGTTGCATGCATCCTTGCAAAAAGGTAGAAAAAGCAACTGTTGCCCAGTACCTGAAAGTCAAGCTTAAAGACGAGCTGACATGAACATTTTGTTAACCCATTTACCTCAGATATTCAGTCATGTCGTGTGTGTATTTAACAGAATATGCCAAAAAAAAATCACCCAAAAAATGTATTTCTGTCACATGTATGTAAGCTTTATACAACCAATTTCTTTTTTTCTGGCCTTTTCATGGCTTTATTGACAGGACAGACACGACAGGGAATGGGACGAGAGAGAGGGGATGACATGCAGCAGAGGTTTTGGATTTGAACCCTGGACCGCTGTGGCGAGGACTACGTGAGGCACACGCTGTAGGGGAGACCAGAACCACCCAATTTCAACCAGTAATATCACGCCACCCACCCACCAATCAATCTTCGCCTGCAAGTGGTGAGCGAGGGGCGCAGAGCTAAGATTTCATGACGGAAAGACGCCGCTGGAGTGGAACGTTTCTCCGATTACTTAATGCACAGATCTATAACTTTATTCACTATTCACTTATCTCAGCGTTTCAGAGATACGTAAAAGAGATAGATCATATTCAACAGCCACAGACCAAAACATGGTGTTCCACTGCTGCTGCTCTATGGGACAGATAGGTGTTAAACATGGAATAAACCCATGCATGTGTGCTGTACAGGCATTTGGATGTGGCCAGGACCTCAGCGTAATTTCCATGGAGAGTCCAGGTCCAGGCTTGTTGATGGAGGGCCAGGTCTGTCAGCCTCCAACAGGAAACCACAGCTTTATCTGAGTGACAACACCGACACTGACACTGAACAGAGCATTCGGTGTGCCCTATAATACATGTCAGTGCAGTGTATAATCCATATCACTCCAGCTGTCACTGCCAACGGCGGACACACACACACACCAGACGAGCAGTCCACAGTGCTGCCAGGGATGATGGGAAATTCATGGAAACAGACAGAACCACAATAACCAGAGAGAAAGCTCTCGGTGGCACAGTGCACTGTTCAGTTCTGTGCCAAGTGTGACACCGACCCTGCAGTGTGTAGGCTTACAGTAACAAAGTACGAATACTTAGTCACTGTACTTAAGTAGATTTTTCAGGTATCTGGACTTTACATGAGTATATATTTTTCTACTCCCACTCCCTACATTTTAACACAGATGCCTGTACTTTCTACTCTTTACGTTTTCAAAACAGGTCTGTTACTTTAGTTTGATTGCTTTTTGAGGGGAGTTATCGATTATTTTTACTTTGCATCATCGCATGCCGCCTTCCCAACATCACAAGACTGACCTCGACCCATCAGTTCATACCACGCATGGCAGACGCAGCGAGATGAAACAACGTAAAAGATGTAACAAGATGGAAACAGCCAGAGAGGGAGAGAGAGACATGAATGGGGAGAAAAGGCGTGTAAGTCTCTCGTATCTTCAGAGACCCTGCAGCCCTCTGCCTGGATTTTCTTATTTTTCTCTCTCTCTTTTTTTTTTTTTTTTTTTGCAGTGCTCATACCATCCCAAACAATTTGGGTATTAGACAACCTGGGAATGAGACTCAACAAACAAATATCTCTCTGATGAGTTTATGAGAAGCTCAGCCAAATCTTGCTGATTCTACCTTAATGTTTATATGACGTGAGGTTCAGGCGGACTCTTTTTACTTTTGTACTTTTTCAGGGCCTGTACTTTCTTACCTGTATTTGAATAAGGAAGTGAAATCAGTTCTTCTGCCTCAGTAAGGAGTGTGTGTATTTCTGCCACCTCTGGCTCCAAGTCATTCAGCAGCATTCAAATGCTCCAGCTTCAAAACACACCTTCTTTCATATCTTCTTGTTTGAAATGTAAACCAGAAGGGTTTGAGATAAAATAAAGCTCACACCCTCCAGTCTGTCTCACACCTCCCCCTCGTTGTTCTTTCCCCTCTCCTTTACACCCAATAAAAAGTGTTTTTTTTCTGTACATTTAATGACTTCACATGTGCCAAACACAAAGTATTTTACTCTTTCCATTTGAGTTCTTAACTGATTTCAGCGAGTAAACTGCTGTATTTAGGCAAATGTGTCATAATCACAGCTATCCATGCCCTAAGTACTTTCAAAATAGCCATCTTTTTTATGATTCCTGGCATTGATGACCCTGGCATTGAAAACGGGCTCTGGGGATAACAATATAACCTCTCTGGGGAGGAAGAGGAGCCCAAGGTGATGTGACAGGTTGAGAGTTACCAGCTCGATATAATTGTGCTCAGCTCTGCACAAACTGTCAGCTCTGGAGCCAAACTGCTTCGTGCAGTCTCTCTCTCCGACTCAGGAGTTGCTGACACTGTGAGAGGCAGTAGCTGGATGTGGGGATACTCAAATGTCCCCAGTTAAAGTCTGACCCAGATGACTGATGGGTCACTTATGATAGATGATATCATTCACACGTAGAATTCAGAGTTTAAAGAGAACTGCAGGTTGATTCTTGAAGGGTAAGATGAGACTCATTATTGGCATATCATGTTCCCAAGAATATATTCCTTTGAAACTGAGAGACGGCAGCTCCTTAGTTGAAAGACAGAAAGAGCAACAGAGGGTTATGTTGATTGATATGGAATTAAGCCTCTGTTCTCGAGAGTGTGTCAGGGCGAGATGACAGATTTGAATGATCTAAAGTGCTTCAGGGTTTAGGCTTTGACCCAAACCTGTTGCTTTAGTCCCTGTTTACAATAGAGCACTGTTCTTTGTTGCAATCCAAATCCCCTGCGCCACCCTAAAAGACACTGGGCTTGTGCCAGGCTGTCACGTGGCCAAATATGGTTGCGCACAATATACGTTTGATGAACTGTGAAATGGAGTTTATCAAAGTTAGAAAAGACTCAGCTACACTTGTATTCTCATTCTCATTTCCATTCACCTCCTCAGCTTCTAATGCCCCCCCCCCCCCCCACACACACACACACACACACAAACACACTCACACAAACTGACTCCTCTGACTCAACTGTACTTTGCTGTTATTTCACTGGAAATATGGAACAAAGAAAACATCTGCACCCTATTCATATTTCAGCCTTCATATCAGCGTAACGCCACATTGGAGCACAATACGCAACATACCCAAATCCGCTGCTGCAGACTCGCCTAGACAAAACCCCCTTCAAAGCCAGCTGGGACATGCAACATAGCAAGCCAGAAAGACTCAGACAAAGTGGAAAAAAAAGGAGTAAAGAGAAAAGGAAAGGAGCGAAAAACAAACTACCATAGTGCCAAGGGGATTTCTAACTAAGTGTATCCAAAGCAATAAAAGCCAACACTATGAGAAAGGAAAACAAATTGAGCACCTAGTTATTATCATCAGTATGAATATTGGTTATCTCAGAAGTTTTTTTTTACCCCCGGTCATCGCAAGGTCAGGTAGGAATTTAGCTGAGAGTAAAATTCAACATCAACCTGCCAAGTTGTCTGCATTGCAGGTGGTATCAGTAACTATTCCACCACTGCTCTGTTTTTATTGCTTTAGGCAGGTAGCCAAATCATGTAACGCCATTTCTGTGAATTTGTTTAAGACATGTATCATTGATGGAAAAAAAATTATATTCTTTAGGCGATATAATAAATCAGTTAAAAACAAACTGTGAATTCAATACTCTCAGCGACGTCTTACACAGCATATTGACGTTGTGTGTTGACAGTAAAGTTCCTAACTAGTTTGTGAAATACATTTATAGAAGGTTGATAAAACACTTTTATTCAAAGTTTATGTCGTGGACTACACACAAGATCTGTTAATTAACAACCAAATCTATGTAACTACACAAGAAGCGATACGTATGTTAGTGTTTATGGTCACTAATCACTTAATACACATAATTACTATGTTAAATATGTTCATGTGGAAAAAAACTAAATACCTCTTCTGAGGAATCATTTTAAAAGAATTTATCACACACCAATCCCAGATGACTTCCCAGACGGAGGTATGATGCAGACTGCTGTGCTGTTTTACAAGCTTCCCATGATGCTCAAATCAGCCTTTGCCAGCAAATGATGCAAGGTCCTTTTTGTTACTGAACAACGCACATGACGGGAAAGCTTATTAAAGACGATCACGTGGCCTTTGTGAAATGTGATGAACGTCGCGCCTGCTGGCAAAGTTAGAATGGACGAAAGACGGGATAGCGCAGTTATGTATCATCACCACAGTCCTTAGATCAGGATATATTTGCAAATGAATACCATATGCCTCAGCAAGGTGATACAGTATGATCTCTAAAGCCTGAATAGCTACTTAATTTCAGCTTGAAATGTTGAGTAATGGACTTTTACTTTTTATCTACACAAATAACAAATGTCAGAACATCAGTTTGGTCTTGATTTAAAATAGACTGTTTCTTGTCCCTTGTTCCCCTTGTGTCATATTACACAAACAGAAGTGGGTTAGCAGTCACAGTAGTGTCCACTTTTTTTATTTAGACACAGGTCTGGCCATTAATTTATATGCGTTTGCTCAGGTTAGAGGTCATAATTCTCCCACAGCAGCCCATTTTCTTCACTCCATTCCATATTGGCCATATTATCATTTCTCTACAATTTTGAAATCCCACATGAAAACATACAGAAGCCCATAAACACACACACAAACAGTCTCACAGAAGGGTTAGGGGGCCTTTAAACATTGGCTCGCAAAATCCCAGAATCACAGCGTTTAAAAAAAAGGACAAAAAAAAAAACAACAAACATTCCACAGATGCTTCTGCAGCCGGCTGGGTGATGCCTTTATATGGAAACTAGTAAACCTGGGGGTCAGCTGAACCTCTCCCAGTAAGACTGAAGCTAAATAAACACAGTCTGAGGGGCACAGATGGAGAGTAGTCACACATTTCACACACATAAGCACCTAAACCTTTGAAATATACAAATGTTGTCTCTGCTCTCTACTTCCTGTCTATCTTAAAAACTTGAGTTTGTGACATGACTTTGCTTTGAGTTGCACTATGAACAAAGGAGCTTTCAACCCAAAACCACCACCACCACCCCCCCACGAGCTCTTGTAGTGACAGGGCAGATAGACCAACACTTCAACAGAACAGGAAGTGGACTGAGGACAGGAAACTCCCAAGACAATACAAAGTAAACTAGCGTGTGTAAATATAGAGTCCGGGAGCACAAAGTCTACAGTCCACGGATGAAGACGACAGAACATCACACCATTCTCCTCAACTTAAGAAGCGTTCAAAGCTCATGTCGTCTTGACTGCACAGTTTAGCACGGAAACCAAACGCACGGGCAAACTACCAGGGAGAGAGAGAGCGTCAGTTCACTTCAGTTCAAATGGTCAGTGATGAGTGACTGAGCTCATCTTGATCTACTGCACCTTGAAGAAGCTCTTGATGGCTGGAATGTGGCTGGCACATTCTGTCCTCCGGAAGTCCTCCACGTTTTGGCCGACCTGCGGACAAACAGGATGTAGACACTTACATTCATATCATACCTCTCTCGGAGGAGACTAACAGCAGAGGAAGGGGAAGAGAGGCTGAGGAACAATAGGATTCACGATGCTGCTGTTGAGTCTAATCTGTGTCTCGTAAAACCGACCATTTGAGTAGATGACTGACTGAAAACACTGAAGCTCGTTACAGCCTCACAGAACTCTGAGGCATTATCATGTGCATTCATAAACCTGATACGTGAATGTGTACGTGATTTTCTTCAGTATTTAGCCGCCACAATCAGCGCAGACGTGTGACATTGTAAACATTCTCCCAGTGCTTATTCGTGATCGACATGCAGTCTATATGGCTTTCTATGATTCTGTACGTTGGCAAGTATGTCGCGGACATCTTGCCAACCATCCTAATTTTACCAGAAGACTCGAGTTTTTTTTTTTTGTTTCGTTTTGTTTTTTTTCTTCATTTTCACCCGATCCGATCTGTCGCGCTTTTTCCTGATCATAGCCTGTTTCTGGCACTGTACAACATGTAGTCTCCAGTAGTGTTGCAGCTCATCCTCCCTAGTGAGCGAGAGACGGACAGAAAACATGAAGGGGAGGGCAAATATTCATACAAACTTCAGATGCCCTGGAGAGAATTTCAATTTCTTCTGTAAAATTTAAAGGAAAGGGGCAATATCTGCCACAGCCAAAGGGCATGACTGAACAAAATGATAAGTGATAAATGTTACCTGGTGCCACAGATTTTCGCATGTTTACCCAAGAGGGCAGATTATTCTGCATTGTTTTCTGAGAAGTAGATATTTTCATTCTTTACATGTCACCAGAATGCAGGAATCACAGCGTTTTTAAAAATGCTCCCGAGGGTGGCAAGTACGGTGCCAACCAGGCCCGTTTATGCCAAGTCAAATTGAACGGTCTGAGTCATTCAAGTTTCCCACAACTTTCATACAATCACTGGCGAGGAGTGTTGCATGATCCGCACCTTCTGCTCGCCCTGTGATTCATAAGCTTTTTTACTACTGTGACGTAAGTCACACATTCTCACATCATTTCCCACATGTCAGATGCCAAATACGCCTGTGTCAAAACAGGGCCATACAATGTGAATAAGCCAAGTAGCTTAGGATTTTCTCCAGAGCATTTTACAGGTTAACTAGTGCATTTTTGTATGTGACCACTTAAGATGTTTGAACCCGTGATCTTGGAGCTGCTCACTGACTTTTGCTGTGTCTAAAGGAATTTACGTCTGCGAGCGCCGTTGTGTCTACCTGCTATTGTCGTACATAGGCTCATTTGTGCTGGTGTGTGAGTTTCTTTAACACGATAGGCTCGTGCATATGCGAGCCAAACCCCATGAGCCCGTCTGCCACTCACCCAGCTGATCAGCGCAATCCGGGGGCCTCCTGTCTCCACACTTGCCACTTTGCACAGTCCATATTGAGGCTTGGCAATGTGAAATTTCCCTGCCAGCTCTGCCACACCGCCCGCTGTTGCAAAAGAGACAGACAGGGAGAAGATTGAAGGAACAAAGGAGACTGATGGAGAGTTTGACAGCGAAAATGCTCCATGCAATAAGAATCTTACAATATTCCCTCAACACGAGGTGCATCTGACGGACCGTCTTACCTCCTGAGTCAGCCAGTTTCAGCTTGTTGGTGAATCCATCATATGTGAATATTGCCCTGTAGACATACAGACAAACACGCAGGTCAGCTGCTAAGAAATGTTGGCGTTGAAGACATGACAGACAAGCTGGTTTAGCATTAGAACAAATGTCAACAAGTTGAATTTTGATGAACTAAACGACTGCTTGTTTGCTTTCTGTTTGCCCCAGAGTAAATGCATCATCCAAAACTTTCCTATCCGAGCATGTGGACAGCTGGGCACACCATGTGTTCATTCTTTCAGTGTGCACAGGGGACACACAGGCACGCACACATGCATGGCCAGATGTTTTACTGCACATACTTTGCCTGAACCGTAAAAATCATCCCGACAGTGCACCAACAAAAATCAATTCTCCTCAACTGTGACACACGCACTTGTTAACTTTTTCCTTTCTTTCCCTCCACCCGCACTGCCCTTCACAGAGTTTGCCTGACTGACGGACCGCTCCTGAGTGTGCAATAAAGGCAGCGGGCGCTCTTCATAGCTACAGGGTTTCTGACATTTTGCAGGTGAAAACCTGTCCTACCGCACCCTTCAGTCAGTCAAACTGCAGGTCACTGCAGCACCTCCACAACTCATGATGTATTTGCATGAGACCACTGAGATACAACTCCACTGCTTAACAAACTGAGGAGTGAGCGATTGTTCAGAAGCTCTCTTCCAGTAGATACACATCCAAATGTGTTTGCTTTTGTGAAAACAAACCAAAAGACCAGTGAGATTCTTCTTTTTCTTCTCATTTTGCTACATGTCTTGCTGGCTGTTATCCATTCTTCTGATTTAAAAATGACACCCACATGCTATCTGACATGACACGCTTCTAACATAATCCTGATTCATGCGTGTGTTTGAAGCGCAGCTGGGGGTAAATGTGTGTGTGAGTCTAAGTGAGTTTACGAGGTGGCCTGCCGAGAGAAGAATTGTCAGAGCTTTATAGGACACGGTGCCTGTCTTTGTGTGTGTGTGCGCGAGTATGTGTGTGTGTGTGTGTGTGTGTGTGTGTGTGTGTGTGTGTGTGTGTGTGCACAATCATGTGCATGTGTCTGTGTCTGCCCGTGTGTCTGTGTAGTTTTTTTCTCTGTGGGACTCCTGGGGGTGTGTCAACAACATCTGGAGTTGGGTAGCGAGAGTGTAAGGCCATGAGCAGCTATTACAACGGGCCAAAGGTGAATGTCGATGTGTGCGCGCGCGTGTGTGTGTGTGTGTGTGTGTGTCGGGAGGAGGGGAGAGTCAGACACAGCAGACTGCGAAAATGAGAAGGTATTAGTTCAAAAACATTTTACAAAATCTACAGAAATAACAACAGTAGTTTGCCTTCCAGGCCGACAGCAGGCCGGCTAACTCAGTTAGCATCTCTCAATCACTGTGTTATTTTTTTCCCTGGCACAAAAACGCCTCTGTCTTTAAAGAACAAAGAGCGACCGAAGTCAATCAGCATGTGTGTTTGTGTGAGTGTGCTGAGGACACAATAACCACATTGTGTGCCTTATTGTGCAGGCTGCGTGTGAGAGGTGACACTGACACTGCTCTCTCACTTTCTTATTGCACTGATAATGCTGACACATGTTTACTGTCTGTCATCTCATCAAGCAAAACAATATTATTAGTCAAGAAGTCGCTCAAATATAATTCAATTCACCGGGGCGTTCCAGCTTCATGTGATCTATGTGTCAATCATACATCTCTTCAGGAATTAGTCTAGGAACAGTAAGTCGCCCCCTCATTAGCCTTACCAGCATCCAGAGCTTAACACCATTCCATATTTACTGATCCTCGGTCCTCATAACATTCTTAAAGGTCAGCATTCACCAGCAGTCAAGGTCAAAGGTCACTGTGCCTCTGAAGGAGTCTTAATTGCATGTGCAAATTCTCCACCCACAGGGAGCAGGCTTGCACATGAGGATACACTGTGCTGTATGAGACTCTTTGTCCTGCCAGGGCTTTCACTCAGATTGGAGTTTGCAAAGATCCTGCTTTCAGGCATTTTTTCCCCTCAGGACTTTGCTTAATCCCTGTCTTGGATGCGGACAAGGCCCGGGGGCTTACACACAGAGTGATCTTGCGAAATAAGAAATGATCGAAATCTATGAAATCTGTGTTTGAAAAGTATAAAAAGGAACAGCATCTGATCCCTTTAATAAACTTTATCTGAAAGATTCATATCTCCCGTTTTGTCTGCCTCCAGGACTCCAGACTTGTCTCTGAAATGCACTGGTACAATAAAGTTTACAGCAGGGATCAAAATACAGTCAAGAACCTCTTCCTACTTTTTCTAGAGGTCTGATTTTATGGACTGCTTCCCCCAAACAACGGTTTTATCTGCATGGCTGACATTTAAATGAAATTTGCTATTACAGTTTTTCTTTGGTCCAGTGAATCTGTCAAAGCATGTAAGGCATCCTTGTTGCTGACATGAAGAGAATTATCTTTGACGAGGAGGCCTGCAAAAGTTCACAGTTCTGGATATTACATGTTTTTAAAACTGTGCTCCTACACTGCTATTTACTGTAACAGAGCCTAATGTCAAAGACTGTGGTACACCACTGACTGATAATCTGGACGCTCCAGCAGTGCAGTGTGGCAAGCTTAGAGGGGCAGCTCTTCTCTTTACTCACTACACAGACGGTTAAGGCTCAAGTTCACATTGCAAGTGTACAGGGATGGAAGAAGTATTCAAAGTACAAAAAACACACTGTGAAAATACTTCATTACAAGTAAAAGTCCTGCATTCAGAAGCTTGACTGGCAACCTAACATCCTTTCTCCTTTAACTTATGACTCTGAAGTAAATACTGATGCACGACCTCGCGTTCACATCTCCTTTCGCCTGCCTAAGTTACACAACACAAAGAAATGACACCTGTCTGTAAGAGGTATTGTTCTCCCTGGTCACTATCCCCAGGTGACACCCGGAATAACTGTAGAAACTCTATACCGCAAAAGAAAAAGAGCCCCACTGATGGAGGAAGAAAAGAATGTGAAGAGGAAGAGTGATAGAGACCGAGGTAAAGCAAGAGCGAATGAATGGGCATTCACTGGTTGGAGCGTGCTGGTGTTGTGTCAAAGTATGTTTCCTTGCTGATGTGAGTTTCCGGTTATCAGCGCACCTTCAGAACCTGCTTTGTATCTAGATCTGGAAGTAAGAGAACCTGCCTACTCATCAACACCGATTACTCTGCCTTTTTAAAGACTGGGGGTTCTAGGTAAAACTGCGATTGTTGTTTTTTGCTTTTGACAGTAGCAAGGCAGTTAACGGTAGCTGTGTTGCTAACACTGTCGCAAAGCCTGGCAACAGTGGAGCAAGAACAACTTCAACGATAAGCTGAAAATCAGCAACAAGCAACAAGTAGGATCCAGGATACCAAACCATAAAGGCATAGGCAACAAATCCAGAACACAAGGACAAAACAAGGAACAGGGAACTGACACAGGAACACTGGAGATTATAAACGAATGCAGACGAGCTGACAAAGAATAAGAAGAAACCAAAGTCTTAAAATGATAGGGCCCAATTAACTAATGAAACACAGGCGAACAGGAAAAAAGGTGGGAAATAGACAAAGAGAGGACGTGTCAAGCAAATCAAGGCACATGAGGAGAGTACTACAAAATAAAACAGGATATAACTAAACCAAAACCCCAAAACATCACAACTGTCCAATTAAATCAATAGGGTTTTTAATAATTAATTGAGAATTTTATAATCCAATAAAGGAAGAACTGCCAACTTTGGAGAAACATGGTTTTCAGTAGACCGGAAGGTATGAAAAATTGTGGGTTAGGATATAGATTTAAGGTCCTCTGGCGTGATCAGGATCCGTGATTTAGATCTGTTTTACTCCATTATATTTTTTGTGGACCTATGAAAAACATTGTTTTCATTGTCAACTCAGTCAAGTTCTGACAAGAGAGAACATGGTTTTGGGTACGGCGTTTCATTTTGCAAGAGATTTTTGGAGTTTTGACAAAATGGCTTTTGGGTTTCGAGAAATTGTGCAACAGTTTTTCGGAAAACGTTCTCCAAAGATTGTGAAACACCGTGGTAGTAGAAAAGCCTTTCCTAACTAACAGAGTAGATGGACCCCCATTCCTTCACATGTAGGTTTCTTGAGAGCTACAGTGACTGATGAGAAAAACAGACTTTCTTATGTCTGTACTCCAGCCCACCTCCAGACTCAGCCAGCTATGACCTCAGCTCTGAGGGAGGGAGGGATGGAGGGTGGAGAAGAGAAGAGAAGAGAAGAGAAGAGAAGAGAAGAGAAGAGAAGAGAAGAGAAGAGGGCCATCATAAAGGGGATTGAAGAGCATGAAAAAGTGGGGGAGGGTGAGAAAACAATGATGGCACAATGTGAAGCATCAACTTTTCTCTTCTTTTTTTCCCCTATTTTTTTTACAATAAGAAATCTGTGCATCATTACCACAGCCAGCCGCTCAACGCAGCTATGAAACAAATAAACAACCAATTCGTCCCAGAGTACACAAAGGCAAAACCATACACGCGGTACATAAACACTGACATGCACGCACAAGTACGAGCACACACAGCGCACTCTAAGCTTGAGCCAGGAACAATAGGGATGGTTTGTTTTGGACTACCCGAGCCCCTGTAATACCTCCAAACATGCTGCGCTCTACCATTTCAAGATGTACATAACAGAAGCAGATGGTGAGCTCTACTGGAAGAAGGCCTTGTTCTCACTTATCCAGGCGTTCCGCTACACCAGGCTAAACTACGAACCACTTCAGTGGTAAAACACAGGAAATGCTTGGGCACAGCGCGCGCACGTCTCTTGTATTATAAACCCTGAAGAGACTGAGGGAGATTGTCTTCCCTTGTACTCTCGTGCAATTTTCTTGTTTTGACGCTCTCGGGGGGGATGAGTTTCATTGTGCATTGTTATACAATATCTCAGGCCCCAGAACCAATAACCGTTTCTCATATTCCTTGTTCACTTCACCATCCCTCCTCTCCATATATCCTGCTGATATCTCGCCATCATTACTATTCTAAATTCATTATTCTGACCCCCGTCTCCTACGACACATATTTCTTTCCCTCCTACTTTAAATCCTGTAGCACAACATACCTCATTCAAGAGCAATATCTCATCCTCGTCCCCACCCCCCCCACTCCGACTCCACACTCCCTTCCCTCTGTGTCTCTCTGACAGGAAGATCTTATGGGCTCATAGGTCATTTATTCATTCCATCTTTGCCAGCGGGGGAGATATGAGAGATTTTTCGGTTATGCACGCCGTCGCGATGTGATAAACTGCACGTGAGGAGAAAAGATATGAGAAAACGGATGAGAGGCCGGGAGCTCCCGACAGATCTCGCTGCCCAGATTAGGCCCTCCATTAGATCGTTCCTCCTCGTTCACATCCCCCAGTGTTCCCATGAAACGTTTGTCAAGACCTCTGATTCTAACAGCGCAGTCTTGTGAGCGCCTCTCCGACCTCGATCACATTTGTAGTTTCATCACATTTACCTTTTCCACAGGCTTCTCTCTGTTCATTTCGTTTTACATCATCTGTTTTTCCAACCCTCCCCCCCCTACCAGACCCTCAAGTTCTTATACTCTTGGCTCTGAGCTGACCTGGGCTCCCGGCACTATTTTTAGCCTGTCTCAATGTCTACCTCTTGTCTGTGCTGGAGTGGGGGAACTCAGAGACGTCCCCACAGCACACAGCGCTCATTTCCTCTCGCCAAACATGGTAAAAAAAAAAAAAAAAGAGAGAGAGAGAAAAAAAAAACTCCAGCCAGACCCCACTGCTGAAAAAGTCGTTCCCCCCTCCTGTCCGGCATGTTACTCATTTAGTGTCCATGCGGAGACCCCAGTGCTACACGCATTCCTCCGTCTGCCTGCACTGCAGTGACATGTGGAGTTTATGGGTAGAGTTTGAGAAATGTGAGTAAAAGAGAGGAAGTGACGGAACGAGAGGTTGATGCAGCCAAAGAAGAGGACAATAGGAAAAAGAGAGTATGGCACCGTGTTTGTCTGGCTCGTATCCTGCGGGGTGGTACAGTGTGCTCGGAAAGGGCTTGCAACACTGTAAACATCATGACCGAAAACTGTGGTTGGCAGACCACAAGAACGTTTGAATCGTAACATTGTGAAAACTTCTTCTAGGGAGCACAGTTTTAATAGGAGGGAGATTTATTAGGCTTTAAGGTTCTGATGTCCACTATCTGAGAGTGAGAATAATGTGTGCAAAGTAGGGTTATGTTTTAGGCTTCTTTTGGTTCAAATTATATCTTTTAACAACACTGTGCTTAAACCCTGGCTAGGTTTAGGCCCTAAAATCCCTTGGTTAGGGTTAGGAAAACATCACGATTGCCATGATCACGGATTGACCTGCAACCCCACCTCCATCCCCTTCATCACCTGATATGAAAGTCAGGTCGTAAACATGTAATGCTGACACGATATGACACGTTTCATAGAAATGGCATCAGAGGCTTGCAGAAATGCTCACTGCTAACTTTATTGTCTTGGTGACTAAGCTGCTGTCCAACACCATTCACAATCCCCAGTGCTAAAAACTGCAGTGACCCGGTGCTTTTTCTCTTTGGCCCCTCGATGAGCGATGAAACGTGGTTGTCAAAATGACGTAGGCCGCTGCTGAGGGCTGGTGTTTATGTGAACACCTCACTGTGCTTATTAAATATCCCACAACAGAGCTGACCCAGATCAACTCGGAGGGTGAGTGCCAGAAAGAACAGCAGAGACAGACTAAAGAGAGAGAGCAAGAGACAGAAAGGATGTGTCTGGAGACTGGGGCGAGAAAAAGAGAAGCGGTGCAGAGAAGACGGAGAAGGAAATGCACACTGAACTGGACATGGCCTGGTCAGTCAGGTGCCCCGTAGAGAGAGAGCTTTAGCCACCGTAATCCCCACAGAGCGAGAAACAGGGCCCCTTAATAAGAGCTGCTGAGCAGGACAGACAAAGAACATTGCACACAGCAGACAATAAGCCACAAATGAAATGCATCTCGGTTTATTAATTGAATTGGGAAATTTAATTAACATTTGCTCGTTTGAAAGAAAAAAGTGGCGAGCTGAAAAAGTGCCTAGAGGGAAAGCAGAAGGAAAACAAAGGCAAGTGAATGGTTCCAGGGTTGAGTCACATACAAACCGAGCCGAACACCCTCAAGCAGTGTGTTTATGAAGCAAGGTGTGATATCCCTTTGCAGTCATTGTAACTGAAGACAATACTTCAGATTCCCCACTCCTACTGAGATGGGAAGTAATGCCCCATGAGAAAATCATTATTTTGAAGCAACGTTTTTATTTATTTATTTTTTATTATAAAACATAAACCAACTTACTAACCTCAGTCCACCACTTCATGTCTGATCTATTCCATGTGTACTACTGTGTCAGAAGTAAAGCTGGCTTGGGGAGAGGCCTTATGTAAACCCTGGCAGAGGCTCCACATTAGTATTGTGATGTGACGGTAGTGCCTAGCACAGAAACCTTGATCCAATCACCAAACTATGCCAAGTCCCAATCATCAGCATTAACACTGGTCAAACAGACTGTAAGGATATCCTACTGGACACGCACACACTGATTCATACTAGAGTAAAGGAGCGTGAGGGGCAAAGCAGTAAACTGTATTGATGTTTTTAATTCGTGGCTGTAGATGGCATGCAAATATTCTTAGAGAACCAACACTTTGGAATTTTAATAATGAAAATGATACTTCAGTGACATTTCACCACAAAGAGACTTAATCTTCAGATCATGTCTAATCCAGACGCCTGCTGTAACCTTAAATAATGGCAACAAATAGAAACCTTGTTGAAAAGCGTCACCTTGCGCTCTGGTAATTCACAAACACAAAACTGGAGCAAACATAAATCTATATTTGTACTTTTGAACTGAGACAATTGAAATGAATTAATATGCCCCATGGGACCCTCTGCTGCTGAGCTAATGCTCCACTAACCATTTTAAAAAGCTAACCATATCAATAAAAAACACCAATCATGTAAATTTGCTGGGCTCCAGTTACCTCAGAGCAACAGAGTCAAGCAAAAACAACTGTTTGCTTTGCATGCTTCAAATACTTTTGAAAACTCTGACAGTCCGCCTACAGGATGTAGATGTCACAGCTTCTGTGTCGGTCTTCATCTTGTTTTGGTTGTTTATGCAATATTGTATAAAAATGATCAGCGTATTGTGCATGTATTGAGAAGGACAACTTAAAGGACAATTCACCCAAAAGTCAGTTATTATGTACACACCAGGCGAAGATGACCATAGATGAAGATTTTTTTTTTAACAGACAGAAAAAAAGGTTTCCATACAACTCATGTGGTATATAGAAGCCCCAAGATCCCAGATTGATCTAAAAAGATGGTATTCACAAAATTGTTACTGTAGCTGCAAAGCTAAAAGCGTTAGCGTTCAGCCCTTCGGAGGAGGGTGCACAAGCTCGACGGTGTAAATCATGCATTTTTAAGTCTTCCTGGAGATGCCACAGGAACACACAAGACAAACTGATGAATACAGGACTGACAAACCAACAAGGAATGAGGGAACAACACAGGCTAAAACAAAACATAACTAATGAGCTGCAGGTGTAGAGACACTGGGAGCAGGATAGTGCAAACTAGGATGATGTGAGACAGGTGGGTGGGCAAATCAGACTGGGGAGGAGCACAGGAGGGAAACAGAACACTGGGAACACAGGTGAGCAGGAAGTGATATAACTACAAACTAAAACAGGAAGTAACTCACCAAATAACAAATAAAGCATGACAGTTTTGTGGGAACTTCAACCTGAAATCTTTAACCATCGGTGAAAGATTACTGATGTTTCATTTATGGGGCGAACGGATCCTTTAAATGGTCTTTTTCACCATCAAACTATTTCTTGTGGTGATGGTGGACTGATGCTCATACGCCCCTTCCAATGACAGCTGTGCAAGTCAAATTAAAGTGTAAGCTGGCTGCCTGTTTGACCCACACTGAGGACTTGCTCAGATCCACCCGCTGACTAACACTGACTGATCTGTACAGTATTTAACTGGGTGGAGGACACAGAAGACTCCCCTGGAGAGTATTACAGACCACTGAAGCTATTTGGCCCACAGAGTATGGTAAATAGCGAGAAATGACAGAGGCCATGGAGGACAAAATTATAAGAAAGAACAGAGAGAGGTGGCTACATTAAATGCCCAAAAACCTGGGGAAAAGAAAGTACATCGACAGAGTGCACGCAGTATCAGGCCATGTGGGGGTGAGCTGATGAGGAGCCGAGGGAGAGGCAGGATGGAATGCTGACAGGAGGAGGGGAGGGAGGAAAATGTCAGCTCTCAGCAAAACTCGGAGAGAGAGAGAAGTTTCGAATATGACAAACTAAACAAATAAGTAATTAAATCAGTGCCAAAGGAGCAGCGAGAGGAAACGGCCCACTCTCTGCTGAGGCAGATGGAAACGTGCGGGGGATGGACAAAGAGAAAGACGGGCACAAAGTGTGCTCCTGTAATGTAGATGTCAATTCCAAACGTCCCGAAACAACAAACTTGCAACAAGTACAGGCAAAACCCATCATTACTGCTTAAACTGTATGTAAGAGCTGAACGGTAGTGAGCACTGTGTTGTCAGGTAGGCATGTGGTGGTGGATCGCATTGACAACAGTTGGTCTTGTGTTACAGCCGTTAGTTAATCCACTGATAGCGTTAGTCAGTGTAAATAGAGCTGCACACATACTAATTACTTTGCTGCCGCATTTCTCTCTGTGTGATATGATCTGCGTGATCGACAGAGGGAAGCCTGTGTCGGTTTAGGTGTGCGTCTGCTGCTTCGGCATATTTTGTCTCCAGACAGAATGCGAGAGCGTTATTTACGGCCTGACCGTGACATGTGGCAGTAATTTTTAAAACCCTGGACAGGTTGGAGCTTGGAGCAGCTCAGTCTTCTTGGTTTTGAAGAGATTCACAGAAACTCTATCCTAAATTTTGCAAAGCAATTTGGCATCCATCAATTCAGCGAGAGGAAAACAGTCTAGACCTGCTCTGTTATGTGCAACATGCGTAAGAACTGATAACAGAGAGGATGCAGGCGGCGGTACCAGCTGTACTCAGTTTGCGGGGTCTGATCACCGAAAAGTGGACAGATAATACTGTTTATGGGATCTAACATTATGGATTTACTGTACAAAGACCCCGAGAAGACAAATGAATCCCAGGCTGGATTATTCAACTTCTGTAGCTGCTGTGATTGCAATGACCTCATTTGAAAGACGCAGCTTCAGGGAGAAAAAAAAAAAAAAAAAACATAGGAACTACGACTTGTGGTTTAAATGTTATGAAATCATTTCTAAATCATGGAAATTCCCATCAACCATGTCGGTGTTGGGGAGGGTTAATGCAAACGAGGGGAAGAGGCACAGAGGTGAGGAGAATGATGTAAAGAAAAGAAGCTGCTCTGAAGAACAGTGGGAGCACAAGGAGGGAGGAACACTGGGAACAAGGCCGGGCTGACGAAGCTGATGCAGGAAAAGCTGGGGATGGGATGGGAATATGAAGTTCAATGAGTTATGAGGGGAGGCACATGTAGAGGGCGACCAGAGGGAGGGATACACCCAGGTTGGATGAAAATCACTCACAGATCTGGTTCACACTGGGAAAAGCGATGAAAAGCACCAGGGGATGTAAATAGGTATAAATGGGGAGGCTAAGAGGGGCACACTTAACAATGGTCCACAATGGGGAAACAGCCAGCGTGTATAGGAGGTTTCCAAGGGGCCAGAAGAGTATGTGGTTATCGGAGGCGAGTGTCTTGAAGAAAGTATTACAGGGGGGGATTGTTGTGCATCTCTATGGGGCAAACTGTAATGACTCCTACGAGGGGCTTCAGAAAGGAGTGGCTGGGAACAGAATTTTTTCCCCTAAACCTGAAGTGAGAAGGAGCAAATGGAGAGGACACCAGATGAGAGGAGATAAACCCTCTAAATCGTGATCCACTGGGATCACTCTGGCATTTCCTGTGCCTGCTGTCCCACACTGCTACACACACACACACACACACACACACACACACACACACACACACACACACACACACTGAAACACACACTGAAACACACACAGGAATAGCCTCCTGTCTCTACATCACTGTTATTATGGGACATTAAAGCATGATGGCATCTTATCTTCAGCCATTTCCTTCAGCTAAACTAAGCAAACCCTCCTAAGTATCACATATCCACTTAGACTTCATCTGGCTGCCGCTCTTCATGCTTTGATCTTCCCTCTCATTCCTCTTTAACCCTCCACCTGTCTTCTCATCTTTCCCTTTTTTCTCAGCTCTGTCACTCCCCCCCCACCCACACCTCAACTTTAACCGTTCACTGATCCACAGCTTGTCAACCTGAAGTCTTCAGCCCGCTGCAGTTCGTTCTCTTTCCTCCTCTCACTTGTCCTCCTTTCTCATCTTGTTATTCTGCTTTATTTCCTCACTTAAGTGTCCTTGCCCATTCATTTGCGCCCTCCCTCCCCAGCCTCCCCCATCCCTCTCCACTCATCTCCCCCCGGCTTCATTCAGCCTCTCTCGACAAACAACCAAGCTTTCCCACCAGGGTCGTCAGGACAACGGAGCCCCCCGACTCTCCTCGGCCACCCCGCACCCCAATCCCACCACCAGCAAGCGAACAAACAGAAAAAGAAAGTGAAGTTCCCAGTCAAGGCCCTGCATCCACGGTGACTTTACTGCACGTTGACCCTCAGACTGTCACGATCATAGCCGCGGTGCTCCTTCGTAGCCATGGTGAAGACGGAGCAGTTGCCTAAGCACCTCTGCAAACACAGCTGATGCTACCTCACACCATCAGGACAGCTGTGGGAATGACAGAGAGGGGCGTCCTCACTGAATCGGCCCGCTGACTGTCTGCGTTTATGCGTATTTGCATACGACGTTGCACACCTCTGTTAAATATGTGTGAAAGTGTCAGT
This sequence comes from Acanthopagrus latus, assembly GCF_904848185.1. Taxonomy (NCBI): domain Eukaryota; kingdom Metazoa; phylum Chordata; class Actinopteri; order Spariformes; family Sparidae; genus Acanthopagrus; species Acanthopagrus latus. Next base: position 9,717,046 of record NC_051043.1, on the reverse strand, counting down.
ATCGGTGTCTGACAGTCTGTAATCAATAGGAGGGAGCACAACAAATGTGTTTGCGTCTGTCAAAAGATTCGCGGCCGCCTGAGCTTTGCTTGGCACGCTCACAAAAACGACGAGCCGCAGCAACACAGAACGCGGCGAGACGTTTCAGCGCGCACTTGATTACTCTTCTCACAATATTCACTCCGGCTCCGGCTAATTCAGCAGCTGAGGATGCCAAAGAGACAGACACTGAGTTAAGAACTAATAGTAAATTGTTTTGTTTTTTCAAGAAATAGATTATGTCAAATAATTGATTTATTTCTGTCAACAAGGATCTCAATGCAATTCATCCTTCTTTAATATGAGTCTTAAGCATTTAAACAGCCGTGTGGGAGCTTCTCTGGAGGATGTGGAAGCAACACAACACTTTGCCTCTCTATCTCCTGATTTAGTACTTTGAGAAACAAGCATGCCAGAACCAGATTATCTGATATCATCGTGCCAGTGTTGTTGCTACAGCATCCTGACTGCGCTCCAAGGCCATCACTGAGACTGACTAAAAGGCGACAAAGTCTGCAGAAAGAGCAGGTTTTGGTCCTTAATGGGATGGTCACTGGACTTTTACCCAGGAGAGCCGTGTGGAAATTTCTGTTATGCTGTGTCATGACTTAAGGTTTAAAGTGTTTTCTATTTTATTGTGAAGGTTTTATCTTCTATGCAATCCTTTAGTGTTCTTGGATTATGCAAGTGGATTGCTCTTTGTTCGACTTGTTCTCACCTGGACATTCCAGCTGTCATTAGTTACCTGTTCTATTCCCCCTCCGAATGTTTGCATTCTGGGTCTTTTTTTTCCTCAAAACACATTACATTCTTGAATTGCTACTTGTAGACTTAGATGACTTAGTTTGGTTAGATTAAGGCAACAAAACCTCTTGGTTAGATGTAGGAAAGATCATGGTTCGTGTTGAAATAGACCCTTTCGCAACATTAACCACATGCTAAAAGCTCATTTTCCCATGTATTTTTCTGTTCTTCTTCACAAAACATTCACAAAAATGCGACCTGCCAGCTGCAATGATGATCCTGAATAAAATATATCATGATACTTTAGAAACAACACCGGTACAGTGATAGAAGATCATGCTGGCAGCAACATTTAGATAGGCATGTCACGTTCTGCTATATCTGCCAATGTAGTATGATTTTCAATATACCTGAGTGCCAAAGTCTTGGATTCACAGATTATATCTTTGGCAAACTCAAATGCACTGACAACACATGAAAGAAGAAGAATTTCTATCTGTGGTATCATATTGTTGCTCAGACATCCCCTTAAAGTGCCTCAGCTGGGCTTAGGAAACACACCCACACACACACCCACACACACACACACACACACACACACACACACACACACACACACACACACACACACACACACACACACACACACACACGCCATATTCATCCTCCTGCCAATGCTTGAGAAAACACTAAAATACAGATGTTTTTAGACAGCTATCAGACACACCCTTGGAAATCACACTCTCTCTACTAAACTCAAGGCCCGTTAGTTAAATTAAGCAAACATTTCACCTCAATCCCTCTAGCTCTTTTTTCCATCACATTTGCTTGAAAGTTTCATCTGGTTTGACAAAGTTTCCCAGCAGAGTGCGGCAGCCGTGATCTTGAACTGCAAAGGGAAACACTAACTTATTTGTTGTGCTCACTGCTGTAGGCATGAAAAAGGACAAGTTCCCAGTGGAAACAATGTGCAGAGGGCATCTGGACGGAGGTCAATGCCGCCGAGGCACTTGACCGAACAAATGAAGGGCTTGACAGAAAGGTCAGGTGTGAGGACGACTGACAAAATGCTTTGAGAGTTATTGTGCCACGGCCATTTATTCATCTAACTTTTATCACAATAAAAGAACTGATGTGCCACAGCTGCTGGACACAGTGTTTTATTAGAAAGGATGCTGCCCTTTTTATGTTCCTAATCTTGAAGCATTGAATAGAAAATAGACACTGAGAAGAATAAGCCGAGCCACCAAGTCATGAAACATTAATTGCCAGCCTTTTGCATCTTCTATGGGGCAATTACAAGTCACACCTCAGCACGGTGTCAATTTGCGGCCTTGCACCCAACAGTTTGCACGCTTAGGTACCCAAACACACACACACAATACACATGTACAGTATAACCCTCTGCAGTCATGTCTCATCACGCCTGACACCTTCCATTACTCTGCAGCTTCATCTTAGACCCCGGGTGAATCTAAACAATGTTTAAGGGAATAGTAAGCAGTTGTTTAGTGATTACTGTTAGAATCATTCTAAAACACAGATGCATATAACAGCCATTACAGCAATCATTGTCGTCATCCTCCGACATGCCACCCACAGACATGCTCACACAAGTAGCTCGGTAAGCCGAGGGGACTTTTTTTTCTGCAGAAGGCACCACCGACAGTGCTGTTGTCAGGTATAAACATGGTATTTTTGAAATGGGAACAATGTTAGGGGCGCGCCATGGCTTTTTATAAACCTATCCTGAACCAGGATATGTCCTAATGGTACACTAATCATCTGCCCTAATGTCACACCAGAAGCACTTGAATAGTCCAGGCACCACTCTGCTCAGCCCAAGTTGGTGCTCAAGTGCCCCAGTGTCCAGCTCAGAGTGAAATCCCCTCTTCTCGTGCCAAGTTCCTGTCTTGCTAGTTCTTGCCAACTTTGATGTGATGACCTCAGAGTAAAATTACTCCTAATCCTGAATCCGTCGCATTTTCACCGTTACCCGTTTACAGAGTCTGCGCGAAGTACGAAAGCCAGCCGGGATATTTGATTTTAGAGATTGTGCATTTCAGTTAACAAATTAAATGTAACAAAACTTGTGTTTCGAGGTTTTCAATGCATCACAAGGGGAATAAGCAATAGGAAGGGTGCTTCTTAGGAAACAAGTGGAGATCCATTTCACACAGACTGCACAGGAAGCAAACAAAGACATAAACAGATCAGGTTGACAGAGAGAGAGAGAGATCTGGGCAATGGTCCAGTGTAACTGCCCTTTGATTTCCAATTTACAGTATAAGGCTATTTATATAAAGAATCGATCAAACATGTCCTGTTATCATTCAGCCCGATAACAGCAACACTGTGTGAGGTCTTTGAAGCTTTATCCTGCGCAGCCAGAGGAAACCAACCAGACTGCTTGTTTTCCTCCTGTGGGACTCCACAGTCAGGTGACCAGAGGAAAGCTACACGACAGCTCATGTGTCGACAGTGAGCTTCAAAAGTGCCATTTTTGACAAGCTGACAGCTGACGAGAAGTGGAAAAGCAGAACCTGCGCAAGGAAGTTCAGAAGATAATGGCTGTTTATCTTTGCAAACAAGATAACCGACTTGATGCAGTCAGCAGTCAGGAAGCGCTGCGCGGCTATACGCAGGCTGGAGCACTTAAGCATATGCGTCCACGGACAATAGCTGCCTCCCATCCTCTCCTCTCCCCGCAGCCACAGGTGTATTCCGTGCAGCGCGTAACTTAAGACCTAGGAACTTTTTTTTTTTGGTTTGTTTAAGGTCTCCGTTAATCATGCATGAGCCTGTGGAAAATTCTGGCAAGCAGCAGCGACACGAACACCTCAGGGTCTGTGCTGAAATAAAGGCTCCTCCATTTATCACCAACAGGAGAGTCCCTTCTCATCGGACCGGAGGCCTGGAGAGGTCCTTAATGAAAAATGAGCAAGATTGATTACGTTTCCCACAGACTGTCAGAATCAAACAAAAAGACAAACCAAGGTATATAAAAAATATTTGATGAATTCAGTAGGTTACTTTACATGTTGCACTACAAACACTCGAGGAGAGTCTTTCTTACTGCTGCGAAAGAACAACATATACATAGATTAATCTCTCTCTGTAATTCCACAGCTATACCAGATCTTTTTCGCAGCGCCCCTAATGAGTCTCAAGTGAAGAACTTAACACTGAACAGTCCTTTCTTCTTCTTCGCTACATTTTCAAATCAATGAGGAACTATTTGCCTCTCCCTGGTGAAGTAGAACCAAGGCCAGTAACAATAAAAACCCATAAAAGAGGATCTGTGCATTGTGTAAATCTCTCCCTGCAATCTAGGAGCAATTATATTTAAGTAAATATCCAATTTAATGATAAAATAATATGATCTGCAATGTCAGTTTCTAAGCTGCTTGTTTCCTTCTCTGGAAATATGGCTACTTCACACATTCATTCATATGGCATTTAAAATCATTGTCTGACCGAAGTCTAGAACTAAAGTGTCAGCCCAGGATGAATAAAGACAAGATTGACTGGAATTCTGTTGAAACTGAGTCACTCTGTTGCTACAATGAAATCATGTATTTACTCTATGTGTAACCGCCTGTGACTGTGATGATCACAGCAGGAGAACACAGTGAATCAGTTCACGCAAGCAACAACACAAAGTATCAAAGAGAAAGGGGTCGAACAAGAAGGTGTGTTCAACCAGAGTTTGTCCTGCCTTAACAGGTGTCTTCACAGAACACACTGTTATTGAACAAGCATTGCATTGTGTGGATTTTGGTCATTTGTCACTGCAATTGTGACGTGGGCATAGGGCTGGATCAAAATCCGCACAGTGCGCCGGGAAAGACGCTGCCGAAACTGCCAAACTCTCTCGTGTGTTTTTTGTGTCACGCAATATTTTGATATTTTTTGTCCTTTCAAACAGGTGAATATGGTCGAGCACAGCCAATCTCTGAACAAAAGAGCAAACAGCTACCAATTATTAAAGCAAAGCTGATGTTTACCTGATTTAAAACGAAGGTTATAAATTGCACCTACTGTTATACTTTTTATAATATTTTATAACACACATGGTGTCTTGTCTGAACCAGCGCTGGCAACTTGTTATTATGCTCACGTATCATTCTGGTATAGAAGAAAAATGCCCTGGCTTCAGGGTTTTTCTGTGGACCCAGCTCAATCGCCTTGGGCTGGGCTAAATCCAAGATGCAGCCAGGCAAAATAGTGTCGGGGTGACCCTTGTTTTGCATTTGGGATTGAAAGGCTAAATCCCTGCAAAGGAAAAGGTAGGAGCTGCTAGCTCGTTTACGTTTGGACTGTAAAAAAACAGATTAGTGTGAGTAACCTAAAGAACGCAGCCTGAAATAGGCACCCAGTGCCAGTCAACAGTATACATCTGCTGAGTCAGACTAGTGCATTACAGACTCCTGACTACTTTCACAATAAGTGCCAAATATATCAGTATTTATGGCATTGATGCTTTTTAGAAGAAACTAAAATTAACTATGAACATTTCACCAACATGGCACTCAATAAAAAATGATACAAGCTATGTGGCAGCATGATGTTGAATCAACACATTAACATTTGTCGTATTCAGTTTAAAGTTGAATAGGGGATGTTTATTTTTTTCTACTGTGTATGGATTCCTTGTCAAAACGTTCTGTGCCTAAGCACCGCACACATGGATGTGTTTGCACATGATCAGGATGATACCACCTCTGCTTTACGTGAGCCAGGAAGAAACACTGGTCACCAGGGCCCAGAGATGTCTGGATACAGCCCACACCCAACTCTTATGAATAGAGGTCAAACTGCTCCACAGCGCAGTAGGAATTCCCATCTGATACGATTTGCAAGGCTGAAACAATGCTGTAAACATTTCTCTAAACTCATTTCTCCCCCTCTTTTACATGCTTGGCTAAGCTGGTGCCGCACTCTATTTGATACTTGGCAGGAAGACACCTCTGTTAAGACGTGCTGCTTTGGAAAACTGCTCTTATTTACACAGTCGCATTGGCTGAGTTGAAAATGTGTAAATTGTGCAGAACAAACCACCAACGGAGGTATTTTTTTTTTGCTTTGTGCTACAATAAAAAGCAAACACTCATCCAGAAGATGTCAACATAGGTGCTTACAAACATTTCCATTACACAACCACATTATGTAATGTGACTTTACCCAAAGTAACCAATCTGAATCGTTTATTTTGGAGTAAACTGGACATAAATCAGGATTTCTGCTGCTAAGAATTAGAAGCATTTCCTGTTCAGAGAATTAGGCATCATCCTTGGGAACATGCATTCTCACTGTTTCTCTTTCTTGCTATCTCCCAAAGCAGGCACAAACACAAAACACATGCGGACAGTGTAGGTTTCCAGCCTATGATTGAGACACTTTGCAGTCCTCAGTGGTCTGGGAGACCAGGGAGAGACCTCCAAGGCTGTATGTTGAGCAGAGAGGTCTGAATGGAGGATGCATTGAAATTGCTCCTCTTTTCTTCAGAGCCTCGCCCACAAAGGGTCTGTTTCCCATTCAGGACACAAGGTCATTAGATAATACACACAGGGACCTCAAGGCCACACAGTGGGGGCGGGATTGTTCAACAAAACCAGCGTCCTGCCCCTCTCTGTGCATACTTCTCAACGCCCCAGACTTTAATAGTCTCTGCAGGATGCATATGCACATCCAGAGACAAACACATTCACATGCAAACCCACATAAAACCCCTTCGCACACGAGGTGCGTGTCTGCTTCTGTGGTTTGACAGTGGGAATCATGACATCATCGTGTCACCCTCCCACTTCCCCATTCAGTCAGGGGGGGAGTTATTTAGCCTTGTAAAGTGGGCCCAGTGAATGCTGGGGGATTCTCTCTCTCTCTCCCCCTTCTTTTTTTTCTTTTTGTTCTATTGCGAGCACAACCAAACACATGCTTGTTGTCCATAGATGCATCTGAACACGAGACTGGCATCAGTTGGCAGAAACACGGTCCAGATCTGAAAGTTCACAGAAATGCTCTGCAATAAGAAGCTGCTGGATCAGAAAAGTAACGATATGGAGGTGTTGCCATGGGACAAAGCCTCCACAGTGATACTAAACATGGAAAGTTTTGAAAGATTTTCCGAATGAAGGAAAGAATGGAAACTGAGCATGTTCTGCCTGGATGGGGAATGTATTTCCACCTCATTTGTGAAGATGTCAGTTTTCAGCTTATTGATTTTAACTCATCGCTTTCTGAATCTAATATCCTCAATTCTGCATGGTGGCACGAAAAGCCAGGAGGAAGCAGGCAGTGAAACCCAGTGGGTGGCAGAGGAGGATGAAACATGGACAGAATCAGTTTTCTCCTTCCACATGAACGTGTGTGTAATATCTAATTCTGCCTCTGCAAGCTGAGTATAGCCAGTGACAGCATGTCTGTAACATAAAAGAGGAGGAAACTGGAGACAGAGGGTGAGACGGGCTGACAGAGTTGGAGACTGTTATTGTTTGGGAGAGATGGATAGGTCACCATGGAGACAGACCAGCCAAACCCTTTGACAAAAGGACAGAGTGAGCCAAGTTCCAGGTGGTCAGGTTACAGCATGATGTGGTGTCACGTGCCAGAGCAGAGCGAATAAATCAACTTTTTATGCGTTGGAAAATTAGAACTTAAAACAAAGAGCTAGTTCTTCTGGTAAAACACTTCAACTGTGGTCTGAATACGGATTCTGTCTTCATGTTTAAAGACTGTGTGTTTATTGTAAACATCTTAGGTGTTACACAACTCTTTAATTATTATTATTGGTTAGTTGTGAGGACTCGACTCATTAACAATGGTGGAGCAGGTTTTCCCTTAAGTAAAAGGGGCATTACTACAGAGTGAGATCCTCTGTTCTACGTAAAACTCCGCGGGGTAACTGCTAATTACTGATAACGTTAGCTGCCATTAGCTCAGTTAGCTGTGCAGTTAGGGAGTGTATCAAGAGACAGGATGGGTCAGGGCAGGATGAAATAACTTCAGTAGATATCTGTGCAAATCAATACATGGATTATTTTGCCAATGTATTGAATATTTCAATATATTTTGAACCACATTTTTTTACACATTGCACCTTTAAGTAAAAGTATGGAAGTCAGTATATTTGAAGTACTAAAAGTAAAAGTGGTCATCTTGCAGAACAGCCCAAATCCCAATGTTATGTATGAAATCCATAGATAACAATTGTTGGTGCATTAAAGCCTTCATTACATTAATGTCACAGCTGGTAAAGGTGGAGGTTGGTAGTTTTAGCTATATGCTGCTGCATAGCTTAATGTATAATGATGTATCATAATTTATTAGTTTATCTACATTTGTATTAGTACTATCTGCAAAGTCAGCTGTCAGTGAAGCTGAAGTAAATGTCTCCCAATTGTGGTGGAGTAGTAGCTTAAGGTAGCATGAAATGGAAATACTTGAGCAAGGCTGATTTACCTTAAAATTGTTATTAAATAAGCTACTAATTAGTAGAGTAAGTGCACTCAGCAACTTTCCACCACTGCTCATGCATGCGCACTCTGCCGTCTGTCAAATTAAAGAGCCTCTCCCTGAAAGACAAGCCGTGTCAGAGATCAGCACATCAGCAGAAACATGATCCTCGGCACAAAGAACGAAGCCTCACAGCTCTTCGGGGAGAACAGCACAGTCACGGAGCGCAGGGCCAGGGTGAGGGCAGCGCGCCGCCGGCCAGGTGCTGCGCCCGGAGAGCCACACCGACCCGCCTGGCGTGCGTAACGCGCGGCGACGCTAACCTCACCTCACCGCTCCGAGAGGAGGGGAGGAACAATGCATGGCTGTGTTAGTGGGTAGCGTTCTCGTCGCGGGTCCAGGTTGCGTGCTGTCCCCTGTGCTGGCCACCTCCGGAGCCCTCACTGGATTAATTGAAATGAAGCCGCTCATTACGCAACAGCCAACCTGGTTACGCGTGAACTGCTAAAACTCACTTTGTAAAACAAGATGAGGAGCGTGAAAGTTTCATGAAAAGTTACTGATTCTCATTCTAATGACGCAGAATTGTAAAGTTGACATGTAATCGTTAATATTATGATGCAGAGGGAGGAACACGATTCTGCTGCTGCAGCGGGGCGCATGCAATTTTGCTCAAGACTGCGTTACCAGTTGGTGGAGGAGCGCGGGTTGAGGATGTCCTCCTTGGCCGTGAGCAGCGACAGGCTGTAGGTATCAAGGTTGACCGGTCGCGTGCCCATGATGGCAAAAGTTTCCAGACCACTCCCGCAGCCTCTCTCTCTTCACTGGTCCCGACGGTGTCCGCGGTCGGAGTATCTGCCGGAGAAAAGCCACAGCGGAGCAGCGAGGGCGGGGGTCGTTCACGGCCGAGCAAACAGCAGCGAAGGCGCTCGGGTTCATGCAATGTTGGAGGGGCTTAAGGTCCGAAACTGGAGCGATCTGTGCGGGCGCCGCGCACTCACAGCGTGGAGGAGACTACGGGACTGCACACTGGTCTTTGTGCAGCGGGGTAGAATAAGTTTTCACCAAAAAGCCCCACCTCCCGTTGAGAGAGTGGAAAGCATAATGACCTCACTGGCTGGGTCACTTGGAAGAAACGCAACCGCTCAGCAGCACGTACAGATCACGTCTCATGCATCCTCCCTGGTCCTATATAACTTCCCTGCTTTTTTTTTTGCTTTTTTTTTTTTGCTTTTTTTTTCATCTGACATTTTATACAGCAGACATGTTGCTGTGTTAAAGCACTGGAGTCATGGCACCACATCACCATTATTTACATGATAGTCCTTGCAGGAGAGGGGGGTGATATCTGAGGGTAAACAGCACAGAGCATTCCAATAAAATATTTATTTTGTAAGTCATTGTTATTGTTCTCATTAATTATGATGGATTGGCTTTCACTCCAGCATAAACCAACGATAGGACTTGTGGTTCAGAGGGGCTACAGGGCAGGCCGGCAGCGTTGGATCTGTCAGTCTCCTTTTGTCTCTTTTCTGTCCTTGAATCGGCCCCCGTCGGCCCCTTGGCAGACTCCAGAGAAGCCATTTACAGTGCAAGCAATCTGAACGAGCCAGAGACGAGCCAATTTCATGGGAACTGAGTCTGAAGCAGGCAGCAAGTTAGAAAAAAAAAAAAAGAGCAGGGGAGGCTGTTTCAGTGTTAAAGAGCGGCTGGGGGTCTGTTCAATGGCTGCCCAGCAGTGACACACTGACCACACAGTCTCACACACACACACAAACGCTGCCATGCACTGATGCACACAAGCTGTGAACTCCAGACAAACTCCCTCCAGACGCACACACACACACACACACACACACACACACACACACATGCACTGGTGTCTGACTGTGGGTCAGTGGCATGAGGGTTTAAGATCTTGGATTATGGGAACGCTCCTGAGCTCTGTAATTTACTTAGCAGCCATTCTTAGATAATCCGGGACAGATGTAGAGGGTAAAACTCACAGGTTTTTACCTCCTGATGTGTCAGAATCAGAATGAACTCGACCTCATGAAATATGATTTCAGATCACCTCTGCAAACATTTAGTGTAAAGTGCCACACCATGCCTTTAACTACTACGATTTGACCGGGAACCAGTTTACAGTGATTAATCCTCTGGTGAATATTGGATTGACACAGTCCCCCGACGTAATAAGTCGTGAGTGTAACCACTTCCTTTTGAGGCACAGGGAAAAGACTTTCCATTTTGACTTTGTAATCCATTTCCTTAGCGAAATTTTGAACAGTCAGGGTTGCAACTATTTCTCAATGATGCCATAGTCAGGAAATAATGAATAGGTCTATACTGCAAATGATTTAAAGGAGACCTACTTCCTCCAGTGTGTTATTATGGTTCTTGTGCATGTAAAAGATCTTGAAAGTTAAAAAAGGTCAAAGTCCGCGCCAACAGAAGCTCCTCTCTCCCACAGAGAACACCGCTCCTGAAATGTCTCGTCAGTACTCTCCCCTTTGATTCCATGACTTTTTGATATAATGCTTTAAAAATCTAAGAGTAGCTGCTCTGTTGTTGTTGTTAGCGGCACTGGCTCAAGCATGTGAGTGCTGACCAACCAGAGGAGACTAGGTGTTCGGGAGGAGGGGCCTTAAAGAGACGGGAGCTAAAACCGAGTGTTTCAGACAGAGGGGGAATACAATGAGGCTGTGAACATTAAAGCACGTAGACCTATTCTAATAGTAACACAAAGTGAAATCATGAACTTGAAAAAGGCTGAATTTTAAAATTCCACCTGGCATAATACATGTACATGTAAAGCCGGGCTGCCTCATTCTTTGTTTGGAAAAGTAAACAGTTCTCCCCAAAGAGCCCACATCTGGTAAACCCTTACTGTGCGTTGTGTGAAAAAATGCTGCACTACTTGTATGAGTAAGCATGCAGCACAGTCTGACTCAAATGCTTTGGCCAAAGCTTACATGCCAGAGGGACACGGGGTATGACATCCCCATGCCGCTATTATTCTTAAAACTTCCTGCTATTAGAGGCTCTCCTGCCCTCTCAGCCTCTCAGACCTCCACTGTGGATGTGAGCTGCAGTGCTGTTATGCTCCACTTCAGAAGACTTTGGCATTTCCTCTGCTGGGGTGCGGTGGCAGCTGTTTTTGGAGATGGGGTCTAAATGTGGGAATGATTGTGTGTCCAGTGGGGATTTGGACATGTTTGTGCGTGTGTGTGCATGTGTGTGTGTGTGTGTGTGTGTGTGTGTGTGTGTGTGTGTGTGTGTGTGTGTGTGTGTGTGTGTGTGCGTGCGTGCGTGCATGCGTGTGTGTGTGCGCGTGCAAAGTGGGGGTTTTCTCCTCATTTACTGAAACTCCTTCCCTAATTGTCACAGGCTTTTTTGTTCAGCTTCCTGCCTTCCTGACCCAGTCCAAACTCACCAAGTGTGGGTGACAGAGTGTTGAGTTGTCCAGTCACACGCAACATCCTCTTCTAGTCGTTCAGAGCACTTTAAATCTCCCTGATAACGCGTCAGTTTTAACAAGTCCTGGCTCATGCGCCTGGTCCACTATCCACTGATCTGTGGTGTTACACAACTCTCAAAACATAATCTCTCTCTGAAATGACAAAATAAACTCCTGCTACCAAACAAACCACTTCCTTGTATGCATGGATTAGTCCAAATCCTGTTCTCCTGGGACGTATCGAGGCTTGCGTGGCAGGTTTATGTGTGCTCAGACCTGATGGACCAGAGATGTGTTTGGGTTCAGGGGTCACAACCTGATCTTTGTCCTCCTGGCGCCCTACACTTCACTAATAATGTGTTTTCCACTGCTCCTCTCCGCACGCTTGGAGAGGCCGGGACCTACCTTCATCCTTACGTGCTGACATATGTGCGTGTGTATGAACAGCTGCAATGGTTATAATCTTCTGTTTGAGCTGTCATAAATATAGCCTTTCTGATGAAATTATCCCGTTGTCTTGTGAATTTACTGTGTGGCGGTGTGCGCTGCTGGAATGTGTCCAACGTTTTTACCTGTACAGTAAGTGCCATATGTGCCGGAGCTGTATTTCAAACCTGTCAGACCGCTCTGTACTTGGTACTGTGTTTGTTGTCCCATAGAAACCATCAGGCGATGTAGCTTTTGTGAGCCAACGGCAAGGAATGATTACTGGTCTGTAATAGAAGTTAAAGATAAAGATTGGAACCAAAAGTCAAAGATCTCTGTGTGCAGAAGTTACGTTCAGGTAGATTAGCAGATAGCCACAGAAACAACCATTTAGTTGATTTAGGTGAGATTCAAGATGAATGTTTAAATGCTCATTATATTGCATTACATTGTCCCAGATGTCTATACCAATAGTCAAACCCAGAGTAATCCTTAAGATCAATCAAGGTAGGGGTACGTTTTGCATTTCTTTATACTGTTCTTTAGGGTTTTTTTTTTTGTTTGTTTGTTTTTAACAATTTCCTCTTGTCACAACACTGCCACAAGAACCACTTGGTTAGGTTTCGGAAAACTTCATGTTTTGGCTCAAATTGCCACAGACATGGCTGGAGGTGTTGAACACCAAGCTTTAGTCAAACTGCTTTATTACATGTTGTTTCAGTGAGAGAAGACGTGGTTTTTTTTTTTTTACTTCAGCCGACCGAAAACACTTGGGCCTCTCTGTCTACCCTCCTCCTGTCGTGATAGTGCTGAGCTCAGTGGAGGAGTCATGTTATTGCTGTCCTTGAGGTAGATAATGAGGTGATGTGGGAGAGGCTCACCACGGCAGATGATACAGCTCAGCGTTAGTTAGTCAGAAGTGATACGCCAGAGGTGAACACACATTTGCCCGACAGCGGAACGCGCAAACATACCAGGAGCCTGTCTTATTTGGCTTAGCCTCGAAAGACAATAGAGGTGCCAGGCAGGTGTGATCGGAGAAGGAAACATCAGAGATATGTGACAAAGCTGGAAACAAAAGGTCGAAAAGAGAAAGAACACACAGAGTGCACACATGCATATGCAAACAAACCCTTCGCATGAGAGGGAGGGAAAGAGATAGAGGGAGGTTTGCAGATTTTCTCTGGAAATCTGGGTGTCTTCTCATCAGGCTTCCAGGTGAGGTCATTGCTCAGCTATGCGCCCTCACAACAACCCTGGAATATCTTCCCCTCGAGCCTCAGTGTGTGAATGTGTGTGTGCATCTGTGTACAAATTTTGAATCCCACTCTTAGCTCTGTAAACACAAACACTAAGGGCTGAAAACACAGCCACCTCTCTCTCCCTCCCTCCCTCTCTCTCTCTCTGTCTCTCTCTCTCTCTCTCTCTCTCTCTCTCTTTCCGCATTTTACTCGACGTTTTAAATGAACAAACAGAAGATTTCGACTTCCTCATCTGTGCCTTGGATGGGTGAAATATGACAAGCATAAACAAAAGCCAGGGTCGTGTGGAAATAAAAAGAGACCACAAATCTCTGTTTAAAAGAGCAACTCTTCGTCTGCTTTCCCAAACAAAACAGCTCTTAAATTTTGACCGTGGCGTCAGGATGATAAAGCATTCATAAACTTTGCTTTGAGAGGCCGTGATTTACAGTTTTGTGTGTGTGTGCGTGTGTGTGTAGAGGGGCAGACAGTTGGTTTATGGTTTATGGAGTAGGCCTTGCTTGGGGAGGTCTGGACCAGCAACATGGTACACACTTGGGGGAGGTTGATGTATACAAAATAATGTGTTGTTGCTCCTCAATCAATGGACCTCTTTTGTGCGTTTGGTGTTATTAGTTGGTAGTAACCCTGCTCTGGAGGCAGACCCTCTGGAAGAATAAACACCCAGAGTCACATTGGATTGTGCTCACATCCTGAGCCCTTTAACGACGGAATGGGGGCTCAGAAATTACTTTTTAAACTTCTGGGATTCAAAAGTTGATTTATCTTCATTCACATTTATCAACCCGACTGCTGGGGCGATCTGCAACGTTACCACCATTGTCGGGTGTTTCTGCACCGTCATGCTGCATGCTGACCTCAGATGGCGTGGTAAGGTCCATTGATTGACCTGAATGCAAACACACAGGTACATGACCTCAGCTTGTCCTTGCTTGCTAGCTTCGCCGGTGGTGAATGCCATTGAACAACCACCTTTGCAAAAGAGAATCTGTCTGAAGTGGCTCAGGCACAAATGTTCATGCATGAGGTAATGTTTCAGTTTAACTCATTTCACATCTAGTCATTTTCACGGACTTACTTCCTCATTCCATCCCCGACAGTTACAACAAAAAGCTACCAAGTAAAATGCACTGTTATCTTGTTCCTTATTTTTTACTATTATTATCAAGTCTTATTCTCTGTATTTGTTTTGATTAGATATGCCTTGCTATCCCTGATTTTGTGTAAAACATTTTTTTAGAAAGTCCTATTCATGTGAAGCCCTTTGTGCATGTAGTTTCATTCTTCTAAAGCACTCCTACTGTATGAAAGGTGCCTCACTTACAAAGTTTATTGTTACTGCTTTTACCAGTATTATTATTGTTTTTATTACATTGTGTGATTCTCTACTGTAAGACTGTCTTCAGTCCTTTGCTCTCACACTCAGATGTTCTTATCTGCTCCAGAGGGAACCCTGGAAAATGAGAGCCAGATGCGGTGATGTCAGCGCGTGTCTGTGACTCTCGAGTTGTGTTCTACGAGGCTGCGGTGCGAGAACAGGGCCAGGGCTGGTGGGAAATCTGAACACAGCCCACAGATCAAGCAGCTGACGCAGCAGAAAGGTCTGTAATCACTGTTCAAACCGATGCTGGCGAGCGTGGATGACGCTGAGGGCACACGCTTGTAAATTCCTCCATTTACATTTACTAGAGAATAAAAGGAAAACTGTTGTACGTCACTGGCTGTTAAAAGGTTTGTCGGTGAGCAGCTCGGACTGGTGTGTTTTCCTAGAATAGTCTGATTGTAACACGCACGCTCACAAGACGGCATATGGACACAAATATTCCACCACCCACAACTGCCACCTTCCCTCGTCTCTCTCTTCTAAAGTTACCCATCATCAGCCACATCACTTACTGTCACCATGGCAACACTCGGCCCTTTCCCCCCTGTGTTTCTGTGGTTTTCTGTGATCCCTCACCAGATTTGCTCTATTAAAAGTCTCAGCTCACAGCATGTTGGTCTTGATGATGCATGTGCTCAGGGAGCCAGTCACTCACTCAGTCCCTCTTTCATCCAAAGGTCCGAGTGAATGCGAGGGCTGAGGTTGTTTTGTAAAAATTTGGTTTAAAATACCTTTTTTGAGCAATTTCAAATTCAAATCAAGATCAAAAATGCTAAACACAGGTTGTAATTTCTATCTTCTATGCATTCCTAATACAACAGCCCTGTGTACATGCTGGCATATGACATTCAGTTCTGCTTAACTCTGTATAAGAGTGGCGCCAATTCTACTTTCAGCTCAACATTATTTTGCAGTTGACACAACATGCCGATTTCTGTGTGCTGAGTTAGAGCAGACACATCCTGACAGCGTCCATGGCCCTGCAGCATTAATATCAATGATCTTTGGCCTGTCCTAGGGCCTCAACCAAACTCTTCTCTTGAATCATTCAAAGAATCCAACACTAAGCGTAGAGAGTCTGCCAGAGGAGCCTCTCCTGCTGGATACAGGGACAGAACACCTATCTTCAATTCTGTGTGATATATGCATTTTTCATCACAAACATAATAGAAGCTTTAAGCCACTACGACCAATAGAGAAATTGGTGCACAACTATGAACATCTTAATGTTATTTTCTGTAATTCACACAGCAGTTTTTTTTTTATTCCACTAGGTGGCACAGCTGCATCAGACATCAAAGTTTGTATGGCCTGTGTGAAACAAAGGGTTGAGGAAGGCATCAGTGAAAAAAGTGAAAGAATTAAATCATTTTTTTTCCTTGTATTCGTTCTTGGAGCCCTAAAGCCCTTGTACCTTGTTGTTTTCTGTATCTCTCAACCCTGTACCAAACCTAACGTATAATGATGATAATAATACTACAATCTGATAATTTGTTGCAGGTGAGTATTATGAGGTAATCTATGTTGAATTTGGTGATTCATATATTCGTTTTCAACGAAAAATCAATCAAAGTTAATTACATCTGTATGTCAGACACAGTTTAAACAGACAGATAAAAGCATAACTTTGTTTTCTTTTTTTTTTTTTTATACCAGTAATCAGTTCTTTTATTTTCAGTTTCAGTGCTAATGTCATTCTTGTGTGCTTGACTGTGCTCATACTTTCCGATGAGCCCAGTCTATTGGTAATCATGCTGTAAAATATATCTAAGTGTACATTTTCTCAAACTTCGGCTTTTTTTGTTTTTACAAAAAAATACGAAACAGCAGCTGCATCCTTCCATCTGTTTTGGAAATTTAAATTATTAGGGTTCCATCTTGAAATTAACAGTATTGTTAAAAGTATTCAAAAGTCATACTTGAGCAAAAGTAAAGATCTTGTGTTAAAATACCACTCTAGTCATCCATACAAATAGTGCTTGAGTAAAAATCTTTAACTAGCTGATATTGAATGTATTTTAGTATCAAACTTATCTTTTGGCAACTTCTTTTGGCAAGCAAGACTTGAATATCAAAAGTATAAGTAAATGTAGATTATAAATATATTTACATGTATGTATACTGTGTAATAGCTGTCGGCTAGCTGTTTTTTTTTTTTTTTATCTGATTGCTGATAAATAAAATAATTTGAAAATGGGCTGCTGTTGTGCAGTTTGCACTCTGAAAAGTGAAGTACACAACTACACTTATCAAATGAATGTAGCAGAGTAAATCTGCAATATTTGCCTCCAAAATGTAGTGGAGTGGAAGTATAAAGTAACACAAAATGTATGACTCAATTAAATGTGCTTAGATACATTCTATCACTGGAACCTGAGCAGCATTAAATGGAACAAAGAACAGAATTGTCTACAAATTCCAAAGACAGACAAACACGAGAGACGAATTCAAAAGATTAACAGTTTTAATAAAATCCATGTCAAACATCAAAATACTGAAATGGCAAAAAAAGAAAAAAAAATCTCCTTTTGTTTCTTTTTTCTTAATTTTGTACAAATCACAGTGGTTCAAAAATATTACAAATTTTTTAGTTTCCAAAACTTTTTTTTTTTTTTTTTTTTTTTTTTTTTTGCAAAAGCAGCAAAACATTCTGATTGTTGTGTGTTTTTTCTTGAAAGCCCTTGATAGTCGTTTCGTTTTGTGGTTTGTGAGTGTGGTGTGCTCTTTCGTTTGCCTTTTACTGTAATACACACAATTACATGAGCGGTAAATGTTAAAGAAACTCATCCGAGTCAATGGAAACAAAAGTGCATAACAATACTATACAGTATATACCATCCACTTAAAAAATTACAGTATAGACCAGGGGTTAATCACACCATGTCTGTCTATATGAACACCTTCCCTCTCCTGGGTCTGTCTGTGCATACAACCCTATGTATACACCAGCTTAGTTAATAGATACAGTGTAGTAAGTAGTTACAAGGTGAGAGGCTATTTCCAGATGGGATTTATATCAAATGTACAACATTGGACTGTACTCTGGATAACAACTATCTTCATTAATGCATGATATACTGTATATATAGTCGTCACAGCGATTATCTGCCTTTAATCCAACCAGCAGTTCACAGATGTTGTTCCCCAACTTAGAATACACGACTCTGTGCATGACTGCAACATAAATTGCCGCTAAAATAGTGGAAGCAAAAGAGTATATATACTTGAATCTGAGAGAAAGAGCTCATGAGCAAGTGGAAAAAGTAATAAGTGAATATAAACGCTCAGCATCCTTATCAAAAAAGTCGTATTAGGCTACATAAGAGAAAGTGCAGGCACCTAAAAGAGTGCGAAAAACATTGTATAAACTGCTGGTTTGCTGGGTTTCTTGGTCGTCTCGTGACTTTTCTGTTGCGCTGCTTCAGCATAGATGATACCACACTCAACTTGTAAAGCTCCATATCTTGTGTTATCTTTTGCAAGTTTCTCGCACCGACCCCAATAGGCAGCTACCTACGTTAAGATACTGTACATTGAAGAGAGCTGCCCATACTTTTCTTTCTGTGCTCACGCACGTGCATTTCTTGGCTTAATCAACTTTATTTTGACCCCCAGAAGGCTGCAGTTTACAATGCGCCTCCAGCCGTTACTGAGCGAGAAGTGTGAGATTTCACCGAAGGCACGGGAGAGGAGACACCAAAGACTACCAGAAAACAGGGTGTTCTCTCAGTCACTTGGCCTCATGTTTAAAAAGGAGGGTCAGGCCTGAAAACAAGTGAGGAGAATGTGAGAGTGAAAAGGATGTAGGACAAGACAATCCAAATGAATGTAACTTTGGCCTGTGGGGGTCAGTGTAGAGCAAATATTGAGGGCAGGATAAAGCTAAGAAGGGTTTTTATTGTTTTTATTTTCTCCATCTCTCCCTCTCTGTATATCATTATCATATTTTTATTACCCACAATTCTCAATTTTCACCCCAATAATTAGATAATACTCATGTTTACATTAATCAAAGGTATCCAAGTACCCAAACACATATTATAGCGATTTTTGCATATATTTCAAACCAACAGTATTTCATTTATCTTTTTTATCTCTCTTTTTTTTCTGGTTTTAGAAATTTCCCACAACCCCATGTGCATACCAAGCGACCCAAGATTGGGTCCCAAGGTTAAGAAACTCTAAAATGCCTAACCCCAGAAACATGCATCATGCTTTATCCAATCCCTCGGTCATTACATGCTGGCTGAACCCAAACATTGCACTTGGCTTTCAGCCATTTAGGACATTCTTAAAATATTTGCATGACAACACTTGATATCAGATCCAATTTAGCTATTTATGCCTTGTATTTTTTACGCCCTCTACCCAAATTCACAAAATCTGATTGATTGTATTAACTACAGTAACAGTATAATAGGAAAATGCTGTAACACTGTACAGCAGCAACAGACACTCCGCATTAGTTTTCTGAGCAAATGTCCCAGCATATTATAAGTGGTATATTTAGTGATGCTACCGTAAGCTGTGCTGAGTGAATTCAATAAAACTGAGTTGTGCATAAAGCCACATAGCAAGAAGAGAGCTACCGTGGGATTCAGTGCCTACGAGACCCCTAAACGAGACGCTGGACGAGTCGTGTCACTCAGCTCCTCTCTGAGCAAGTTGTGGGAAAAAATGTTCTCATGCTACAATCATCATGTTTAAAAACAATCTTACACAAGGAACAATTCATGCTAAGCACAGAAAGGGTAGCGTCATAGACAAAAAAAAAAAAAAAGAAAGAAGAAAGTGCATTCCAACACTGAGTGTCATTATAGTGACAAAAAGTTAGCAAATGAACCACATTCCAATAGTGGCTGCACCCTCACAGCACACAGGCCAGCCAGTGCTCATTAAAAAGTGTACTCAAAGTCAGTGGTTTTGGAGCTTAAACACAGGAATCAACCCTACCTCTCATTCACCTGGTCAGCAGAGATGTCCAACCATGACGTGAGTCTTTCTACATCCTAATAATTACCAATCTGGAACATGGTAATCCAAGGCCATGTGACCAGACCAATCTGCTGTAATACTTGTTTAATTCAAGGCAGTTTGTCTGCATAAAAACAAGCAGCAGGCCTACAGATTCTCCACAGGCATGGCTCCGGTTGGCTAAGAAATACCCTCTCGAAGGATCATGGTGGAGGGTGCAAAAAATCAAAGCCATAATCCATTTTAAAGATAAAAAAGATTATTGTGGTGCATCCATCATGTCAACCACTGCAGAACCTGTCTGCAGGTTTCAACTGAAATTCCAACTACTTTTTAGCTTTGCCCAACTATAAGGCACATAGACCAAGAGAAGAGCCTTAATGGGTCACACCGACTATTAATAAGACAAGTCTAATGACCATCCCTTCTAAAAAAAAAAAAAAAAAAAAAGAGGCCATGGAAGTCCATCCAGCCATCTCTTCTTTAGGTCTCATTTCTTAATTCCCAAAGCCCTGCACTGGGATGAGTTTAGAGAAATTTCAGAATATGTGGGCCGCGTGAAACGCCGACTGTTCTCTTTTAGCCCACTTTCACTCTTTTCAGTGAGGAATCAGCTCAATTCTCACTTGGGTCGCGTGAGATCCTGGCTGACTTCTATATCCGTGGCTGACAACGACTTTAACACGCCTCCCGTCGACAGAACGCACCACATGTTTCACACAATCCGTCTATCTCCCGCTGTTGCCTGGGCAAAGCCGAGGGGTACAAACCCACAAATAGAACAACGTGCTAAAAGAGTCTCATCACCACCAAGTCTCGTTTTCACATTCGGTCCTAAAGCTCAAAGAAATTAGCACCCACGACGGAAGAAATCAGACATGCCCTCGTATGCAGCTATATATCCAGTAAATGATCGAACACATCCCCTTGTTTTGGAATACAAAAGCGGCAAAAGACATTACAAGGTTGTAACCACTGTACATAAAAATCAGAAATCTACATATTCTGACAGCACTGACCTATTATGACCTCTTACAAACTGCTAGCATATGGAGAAGAAAAAAAAAAGTTGGAAATGCTCACGTGTCAAATTTCAATACCATCATTACATTTCTGCACGCTCGTTGCAGGTAAACACTGAACAACGAGAAAGACGCTTAAATCTCGGACATGACGTGTGTGTCTGTGTGTTCGTGCCGACATTGTCTTATTGTGTCTGAAGCACCATGTTGGATTCCAGCGAGAGGACTGGAAGGCAATGTCCAGCAGTGACGCCACAGACTGAAAACACCACCACGAGGAAGGATTTCAATTATATCACGCTGCCTCCTCCTAAAAAAAAAAAAAAAAAAAACACTTCCTCTTTTTCTCCTCCATCCCCTCGCGTGTCGCTCGAGGAGGCAAGGGAGCAGGACATGAAGAAAGTGAGGAAGCAAGAGATAAAAAAAAAAAAGAACCACAGCTTTGGTATTCAGTATTAGGTGAAAATCAAGAGCTCTAAATGCACTGCTAACACTGTGAGTGTGCTTTAGCTTCATTCTAACACCTTGCAAGGATTTAGGTTATACTGACGAGCTTAATAATAATCGAAATGAGAGTAAAGAAATCACAGGCATAGAAAAACTCCTGTCACTTAGTGTGAGGGTTAGTGTAGGGGCCCTGAGCAGTGCTGCCCCCAGTGGTGTAGGGGTGTAAAGGCAGGCTGGCTGAGGTGATTCAGCGCAACCCAGTGGTCGTGGACGTTAGAGCAGATTTGTTTAACACTGTGTCATTCCTCCATTGCAGAGGTATCAAGTAAGGCTAGCCCTCTTCGCCCCTGTCATTGCTATAGAGGGGTCACTTTGAATGTCTCTGAAGTGCAGTTTGGTGAATCCAACTCATTTCACTTTTTTTTTTCTTTTTTGCACATGTGGTGTGCAGGAAGAGGGGGTGGGAGGTGCAGGGGTGTGTGATGGGGCACCAAGGACCACATCAGTACTATACCAAGAGCCAGTCGAGCCTCCCGACTGGGGCGTTCTAACTCGCTAATGGTTTTAAGGTTGCCCTTACATTCAAACTGGGAATAACGCTCCTCAGCATCCTTAACATGTCCAGGGAAAAGTGTGTGCCATTAACCCTGATAAGAGTGTTCTAGAATATATATATATATATATATATATATATATATATATATAAAAAAAAATAATATCAAAGTAATTATTAGACTGCACGTGTCAGTTCCTGGGAATCCAGTGCTGGTTTTAGAGGGGTGGATGTTTCGCACGGGTCTGTGTGTGCAAGCTAACAGTCTGCGTAGAAGTGAAGGCAGAGGTAAGCTCCACAAGAGGAGCTGCGGTGGTCAATGTGTAATAGTCTTTAAGGTCAGTGTGAAGGATGGAGACTGAGAGATATAGAGAGCCCTTGCTCCCAGTCCGATCACTCGAAGGCTGGGACACCTGCTGGCGGCGGGACAGAGCTCTTGTGGAGGAGGGGATGAGGGGCTGCACTGCGATGCCGCAGGCCCTTATAGATCAGGGCGACCGGGAAGCACTCAACTCGGAAGCATCACTCAATCATAACAACCGCAAAAAACAGACACCCACACACCCACGCACATACCCTTCGGTTAAGTCTACACTTGTCACACAAGCATCCCAAAAATCCACTCGTGAAGTCACCCACAAGTATAAAGAGGCACATACATTCCCCCAGACATGCTGACATTCAGGCATAGTAGCACTGACAGTCCTTTCTCCAGTGACAGAGGGTCCGAAGCCGACCTCCTCTATACGCGTTGCAGGGGGGAGGGGGTTAGTTATCCTGGGTGGGACGGCCCAGGTGCAGATGAAGGAGTCAGTGGAGGGAACCCTCTAGGAGACGTGTGGAGAGGAGGACGGGTGCCTCCAGAAACACCAGCCCCGTTTGGTGTGCTGCTTGCGCAAGATCTCCTCCTCACGCTCACGCTCCTTCTGGGAGCGCAGGTAGCGGTCCTCCTCCTTCAGGAACCACACAGGAGGCCAGCGCTGCTTCTCAAAATGTCTCTGGTTCTCTGCAGACAGGAGGACATAGACACGTACAGAAAATGTATTAGAATGTATTGACACTTTCAGTAAAGGTGAGATGGATGTTTTGCCTTTAATGTACTTGGTGCTAGACTTCATTTTCTTTGCTCATGAGGGACTAATGTGTTTCTTCTACTATTATTTTCATTTTTAGCTACCTAGCACCAGTACAAAAAAAAACAAGAAAATCAGCCTTCCCACTCGAACCAAATGCTTCCCTTGAACAAGTCACGGCATGTTAAAATTGCTCAAACTAGCACAGCACAAAAAAAAAAAAAAAAAACATTTGCAGGAGTCCTACTAACAGAAAACCTGCAATCCACCAAGACGGGCAGATTATCCGGGTAAAGAAAGACGAGGTGTACCTGGAGACATGGCCTTCATGTCTTTGGGAAACTTGCGGCAGATGCTGTTATAATTAGTGCAGATGTGATGGAGACACCAAGCTGATAGTTGCTTGGCATTGTGGAACTGCAAACAGAAAAACAGAAGAAAAGGTTACCATAGCGAGACGAACATTAAACTCAACTACATATATGATTACTATTCATCGCTTTAAAAATGCAACTTCAAAGGAAGCATTAATGCAATCTAATAGAATTGTTCTGTAAGGGACAGAGGCAAGGACAGACCTGTGCAACCTCGAGGTAAGCCAACACCTGTCCATCAATGTCGCCCCCCTTCACTGCCAACTGGAGAAGCTCATCCACAGCATGCTGTTCTGTAGAGGCATGAAATGTACATGATCAGGTCAATATTCACTGTTTACATGCACCATTGACATTCGCCATTCCATGTCAGAAATTCTCCGAAAGTCTGTTGTTTATCACAGCTCAGTGCATCTACGGTCTTTTACTGAGTCAGTGATAAAACACTGTCAAAATCACATCCTCCCACATTTCACTGGGAAACCTTTCTAATACTGCAAAGAGAGCCGGTACCTGTGAGGGCGACAAGGCGTGGCAAACAGAGACGGTTGGCCAGAACAATTAGTTCCATGGGCTCCAAACCAGGACAGGGTGTCAGCAGACCGCAGTACAGGAACTCCAACACCCCGTGCATGCAGGCTGTACTTGTGTTTGGAATGGGTACCTGGAAAACAATCAGATTGAGAAGGAAACACAAAAAAAAAGATGTTTGTTGGTTTGTTGGCAGGATTACAGACTACTGAGCAAATTTTCACAAAACATGGATGGAGGATGGGTTTTGGCCCGGAATAGACCCAATTAACTTTTGAAGCAGATTCAGATAAAAGAATTTTTGTCCTCTCAAATGAAAATGATGTGTTGGCAAATACATACAGAAATGGGCGAGGTCATGTCAATGAAAGCAGTGCGCGGGGTGTTCGGAGGTAAAGGGCAGAGGACATGCTGCTCTGGTCACATTCCGTTTGATCTAGACTCAGATGAAAGCGCTGCAATGTGATTTGAGCAATATGGCCAAAGAACCCGGAGCACACACAGGCAGCCCTGCACCGCTGGGCACAGCAGGCTGCGAGCCCAGCCTTAATGTGCATCAGATATCAGATTTAGACCCTTTTTGCAAATGACACTCTCAGACAGAGGGAGAGACAGTGCATCACATTATGTACATTAAGCTCCTGTTATATAATAAAATAATCTATGAACAGGACATGCTAACAAGTGATGGTAATCATTACTGATGACCTGACAACGCCAGACATGCACAGTTAAACAACTGAAACATCTGGGTGAAACAACACATTAATCATTAAAGCAATGTTTTATAGTGGAGGAAGAGTTTAACTGCCAAACCAAAGTCCACTATGAAAAAAAAACAAAAAAAAAACAGTCACCTGCAAAGACCTCTAGATGTCGCCATATCACCAATAAGACCGAGGCTCCACCAAAGGCACTGATCAAGGCTGCTTTTCAGCGCAGAACTGCACACCCACTTTGAGAAGTAAATTAAATAAATGCAAACAAATGAGCAAGACCTTTTCATTGGCCTAATTACTGTTAGTCAGACCGACATCAATTCAGCGGCCGGTAATGCAGTCAAAGCCCAGGAAGGACGGAAGGAAGGTAAGATGCTGATGAGAGAGATGACCTGACCCCTGCAGGAGTGTACCCACTGAGGCGCTCTTCAACCTCCAGTCCCGTAACCAATTAGGAGAATGTCAGCTTGCCGCGACTTCTCGTTACGACTAAAATGTCACAACACCACGACTCTGGAGCTTCAAGCCTCAGCTAGGGACAGGAAGCATTAATGAGTGGACACATACACGATGACAGGACATTTACAGATAAGACCAGATGTACTGACAGGTGTTCTTTTGCCCCCACATTCTGTCGTCCTACAGGTTAATTGCATTTTTTACTGCAAATTTATTTGCAAACCAACAAAGCCTGTATCGAGCTGCAATGACTAAAGAGGGAGAATGAGATATCCGTCCCCAGAGGGTTTTAAAAAAATGCACCTCATGGGAATTGGATACATTTTAAGACATAATGATGACTGTCAAATGTGTTACGGTCAAAACTCAAAACAATGTGTGGGGAGGGCAGTGAGTCCCGTAGCTGCCATCACAGATAAGTTACACAGCTTGAGAGGAAGAGTGAGAAAATTGAGGTCATGCTTCCTCTACAGTCAAATTCCAGATAAAAAATCAAGTAAGAGAAGAGAGAAGTTAAGTAAGAGAAACATGAGTGTAAAAGGTTAAGTTCGGTTAAAATGTGGTCATTTTTTACTCACCCTCTGTTCGATAGAACATCAAGTAAAGAGCTTAACTAACTAATTGTCTAACTAACTAACTAACTAACTAACTAACTATTTGGATTCGTGAGTTCTGATTACTAAAACAAAGATACAACTTTTTAAGCGTCACTGATGTCTATTTGTTGCAACAAATGTCCATAATTTTGCCAATACTAACAATACCGCAAATAATAATAATAATAATAATAATAATAATAATAATAATAATAATAAATAATGTTTTAAACACTGTTGTTCCACACAAAACTAAAATAGTCATGTTATCACACAACAGCATGTAGACTGAAATGTATGAGCCTAAAAATACTGAGAAAGGAAGTGTGACATGAGCACAATAATAGCACTGGCTGATCACATGCTACACCCACAGTCATAGTTACAAGTTGAGCTATAAAGTTTCAGATATTGGATCTATATAACACTCTTCCGTAACTAATGAGAATATTTGTAATATGATATGTAATATAATATACAGTCTGTCCAAGGTCAAGGTTAACTTGTCTGTCATTTTACAGCACAGGGTTTCTCAATGAAATGTAAGCTGTTGCCGCTTCATAGAATTATACGTATGATAAGACAATACGGTTACTTATTGTATTGTCAGTTTTTGTTTGTTTTTTTGTCAGTCTTACAGTTTTTATTGTTGACTTCTACGTCATGTATTTATGGTCATAGGTTTAAGTCAATTGTTTTATTTGTTAACTCCACCAGAGAGGTTATGTTTTCACCGTGTTGGTTGATTTGTTTACAGGATTACACAAAAACTACTAAAAAGTTACCCAAAAAACTTGGATTGAGGATGGATCTTGGTCCAGAATAGACCCCATTGACCTTTGGTCCCAATTAAAAAAACAAAAAAAAAACAGGTGTATTCAGTTGGTTCTGTAAGCACAGAGTTGCTCATGCTTTTGTGTCCCAAAATGGCAAAAACCTGTTCAATTGAATTTGATCAATTTTGTGCAAATTTGACTTTTGGTTTATTTTGAGTAGGTACAAGAATATTCCCATGACATTGCCCAAAAATCATTTTGGAACTGCTCATCCTCAGCTGCAACCTATTCACTCAGTCAGGCTGCTGAAACATACTGTACTGAATAATTCGACAAGAAGCTGCATAACACTGAACATTTAATCACTACTGTTATCTACAACACCTCGCCTTGTTATTATTAGATTTTCACTTCCTGTTTGAAATCTGTGACATCAGCATCTTTCAGTACTTTCTCTCTCTTAGATTACTCTGAATGTCACTGGACCATCTGCTGTGTAAAGGTTGTGCAATTGTGGTACCCTGTCTCCCCATAAAGGCCCCATGAAAGGCCAGTGTTAAGTGTTTCAGCAAGCCTTTGTGCTCGCTTCCACAGACACTGATTGTCAAACTACTGTTTATCCACCATGATCTGTGCCTCAAAGTGAAATACAGTCAGCCAGTGGCATAGTGATTCTGAAAATGTAATCTGTACATTAGCAACATTTTACAGGCTTCATCTGTGTCTTTGCAAGGACAGAAGTAACTTTTTAAAGCCAGCTTGTAGTTAACATAAAAAAAAAAAATCAAGTTCAGTAATTAGCACTGCTAAGCTTTTCTGCAAAGAGGAAAAAAACATGCAGATACATCCATATGCAAACATAAATGCTGACAGTTTCATTGTGTGGTCAGTCTTTGAGTCTTTGTCTCCAGGGCACCTGCCATCTTTGCTGTGCCAGCTTTATGCCATAAACAATGCCACAATAGTCACTAACATGAGCCATTTAGAGTAACCATAGACACCGGCAGCCCACCAGCAGCAAACACTGTGCCCCCTCAGTGATGCTGATGTCCTGTTTTCACCAACGTCCACAATAGCTGCACTGGCCTTTTTTCTCACCCACTCACATGGTGTTTTCTGGAATAAAACCCAGGCTGTCCACGTGGACACATAAAACAAAATGGTTTTCTTTCCCAGGTCTACGCTGGTTTCCTTCTAACATGCTTTCTGTAACTTTGTCTGTCTTTGTCCATTTGATTACTTCGAATCCTTCTGAAAGCCTGAATCTTTGTAACCTAACCCAGCTGACCTTGAAAGTAACCATACCCCAGGGGATCTGGTTCTGCAACACAGTCCGCAGAGTGGCAACTTGAAGACAGCCAGGCGCATGAACTTCCTTCCTGGTGAGGTCAGGTCCGTTGCACAGGCCCTGCCTCCGGAGGAACACCGAGCAACCAGAAGCTAAACTTCAGGTGAGAGGACACCTGAAGCAACCAGATCCGCCACTTGGGGAAGCCATGCTGACCTCGAAAAGAATGACTCTTCTTGGCTTGTGCTATGAACGGGTTGGTGAAACATCCTCAGTTCACTATCGCAGGCTGTGTATTTGCTGAGTTTGCAAACCACATGCAAATGTGGTTTGCAAACAGATTGTGGATCAATCTGATAGGAGGCTTCAAGCTTCTTGAGCTGTTAATCCTCCAATGCTCAGTGCACGCAGGTTGCATGATATAACGCATCTTATCCAAGTAACCCATTTACTTAACTTGTTAATTTGTTCTTTTAGAGAAGTGCTCCACAGGCCACGTGTGAGGACACTGACAGCTTGAATAGCCATAATACTGACTGTACTAAGTGTGTAAAGAATAACATGCTTATCAGAGAGGTACAGAGTTTTTCCAGTACCAAACCCCTCTTCAATGCACCAGAGTACAGACCACTTGGCGTCCCAATCATACCTTCACTGGTTACCACACCTACCCTCAGTCTTCCCCTTTCTTCGACCAGGTGAGGGGGTAGCAAGGGGAATTCCAACCACCTCACACCGATAACCTAAAGTTAACTTCACCTGATGAAGGCAGACGAACAGGATCACGCTCAACCACCTCCAACTCCCGATGACCACAAAGGTGGTTCCCCCCCCGCTCCCATCCGAGTCACCAACCAACATGGTTGTCCCGTTCAAAAGAGGGCCATTTCCATTTGCTGAGGGAACTGAAGTCCTTTGGAGTGTGCAGGACACTGTTAAGAACACTTTTGAAACACTGTGGTTTCATCTTTAATCTCCTAGCTGTGTTCTGGACTGCCCTCTGGATTCCATTGAGGAGGTGGGTGAGAAATTGTTGACGTCAATCATTGACAACACCTCTCACCCCTGCATGAGACTGTGGGAGCCGCAGCAGCTCCTTCAGCAACAGACTGCTACACCCACAGTTCTAGAGGGAGCACTACCACAGGTCCCTTGTTCCTGCTCCGACGTTTTAACTGAGGCACGACATAATGTAACACCATCACCCACCTCTTACAACTAGCTACTTTGCACTATTTATCCCTGGTTATCTAGATCATATTTATTCATTTTCATATATATTATGTTACTAGTATACTATTCATACGTGTTACATTATACATATTTTATCATATACACATTACTCGACCTTTTAAGATATATTTTCAACAAGATATAGTTTATACACTGTATTTGTATTTTCTATCTTATTCCATCTGTTAATCAGTCTACACTCCAACATGTGTCTATATGTTGCATATACTAAGCTAATATCAGTCTGTGCCATGCGAGGATGAATGTATGAGGGGAATCACAGATCACCAGCTTCGTAGTTGCAGTCCATTGTGTGACAGTGAACAAAGTGTCTCTCTCTCCCTCCCTCCCTCCTTTAGTTTAAAACCTCACATCATGTGTATATCACAATTATATTTGCAATTATCTACCATGGTGGCATCTGTAAGTGACAGATGTATGAGGTACATATAGTTTTTATTTTTACTGAGCACTTCATCAGCCTTTTCCTCTTTTCACTGTTGATCTGCTGTAACAGACACATTTCCCAGGCGTGGGACAAATAATGTTTATCTTATCTCTTACTGCAGTTGTTGACACAAGCGCTGACTACAAGTGTTTCGTTAGGTTGCCCCGTGCGAACTGAGTTAACTGCTGTGTATTTCCAGGAATTTAAGGACACAAAACCCTCATGAAATCACAAAGGTGACTCCCTCCTCATGCTCTTCCCGGTGTGTCCGAACTCACCTCTTCGATGTAGCTTTCCATGAAGGACCCACGGAACATGGCGGCCATCCAGTTGCAGCTGGAGATGAGCAGGGGCTTGTGGGCCGGGAGGCAGCCATCGTCCAGTCGGAACACCACATCTAAAACCGGGGTGGGAAAAGAGCATTCATCTCGTGGAGTGCCACAGAAGCCCAAGCTACAGAGGGGGAAAGACAGACAAGGCAGACGTCCAGACATACACACAGGCAGACAGAAGGCCAGACAGACACACACACAGAGACGTGGACACAGGTAGACAGACAGAGAGATAAATTGACAGAAGGACAGAACGGCTTTTGACACAGATTAAGGGAAGGAGAGTGGACGCAGGGTAGTAGGATTCTAGACTTTGGTAAAGAAAGAGTTAAAAGGGGACACAGCAGCTATGTGTTATGATGTTGAATTCAACCCACTTGTAATATTATAGTATACGGTAGATCTTTTCAGAGTTTATCAGTAGAATCTTTTACACGCTTTTTAAAGAAAGATTCCCCGTATCATAACAATGAAGGCAACAGAGGAAGTATAGGAGGGAGTGACTGTGAGACAGGCTTTGTTCAGAGACAGCAGATGCCTAGCACTGGCTGCAAATGCTGTGATAAACATGCATACAGAACAGCTTAGGGGACAGACAAACACAACACCAACACAGGACACAGGAAGCACACAAGAGCGAGCACAAGAACACCAGGCAGACTGAAACGCGCCATCATCGAAATCACATGATGGTTTAAGAAGGAATTCAGAAAACAGACAAACCAGACACACAAAATGCACATTTTTATACCAAATATTCGTGTACAATGTACACAGAGTGTACATTTACAGAGACTGAAAGAGAATGCTGGAAATGAGCAAAATCCTTTCTGTTCATAATCCACTATGGCTCCCATCTCACATTCGCCCGCACACACATGCACACACTTGCAAACACCCACTGATGCGTACGTGGAAAACATCTACACCCACATCAATGTTACTGAAAGCATTGAATGGCACTGAACGGTTGGCACAGTGGTTTACCAGCAAAGGTCCCCTTATTGAGACACTCTTTGATGCGGTTGGCTCGGCGCACATGGAAGGCCTTGGTGATCTCCTGGTTCATGAAGCTCTCCCGGTTGAGAACATTGGCCACCATCATCCGCAGGTCAAACACCTCGAGCAGCTCTGCTATGGTTGCCACCTGCATCAGGTCGCCTCGGCCCTCGTCCAGGCTGCCTGTGTACAGGTACTGAAGCACCACCTGAGAACAGAGCAAAGTGAGGTCAAAGGTCAAATATAGACCTTAGGAACGACTATCATGACACCAAAAAACTCTTTGTAATATTCACATCAACTATATAATATAATTCTCTCCTTATAGTGTATTAATACATTTTCAGGTGTATCACCTTGAATGGTTCTTCCTGTATAAGTGCGTCCATGGCTACAACAGTCATGAGTCGTGGTCGTCCAGTCATGGGATCATCGACATGCTCCAGGCACACACTCAGGAACCCCCTTCCCCATCCAGAAAGTGCTCGCCCAGTCCCCAGTGCACCCAGAGAGTACAAAGCTCTGGAGGGGAGGGCATTATCGCTCTGGGAAGTCCTCAAAGAGCCCTGCTGGAGCAGCTGGGGTCGATTCAGGCCCCGCACTCCTCCGTCCACCCCGTCTTTATCAATGTCCAGGCTCTTAGTGCGCCCAGCTTGCTCCTTGGCTCCTCTCCTGCTCTGCTCATCTTCCTCCCCGCTCTCCAAGTTTTCCTTATTCTCCTGTTCCTCCCCCCGTGGCCCCAGACACGATCCACCAAGATCAAGGGTGAAGAGGTCATAGAACTTGGAGCAGGAAGTAGCCAGATAGACTTTGTGTGCAAAGACGCGAGTGGCACCGCCCTGAAGAAGGAAGAGGACATCTGCACACAGCGGATGGCAGAAAAGGGAATCAGGGCCCTCGCCGTCCGCAGGAGGCGGGTCTGGGATGCCCACGATGGGGCGAGGCGGACGCGGAGGCAGGAAGGGCGCCTGGAGAAGGGGCCTCTGGACCTTTTTCAGGTGAGACTTCCAGAACTGCAGGTGACGACGGGAGATGAGGGCAGCTCGGATGGCATTGTCAAAAACATCTTTGACTCCGAACTGGGCAACAATGCTCGTCTCATAGTAGGGAATCCCGAGTTCCTTTGCCACCTCGTGGCCTCTCTCCGGGGGAAGGATGTCTGTTGGTTTGATGGGTCTGCGGGACAGGATGAGAGAATGATGACACAGTTGTCAATGTCTTATTTACAGGGATTCAGTTACCAATTTATGATCACTGATCACTGACTGGAAAACCCCACAGGTATCTCTCACTGAAAGCCCCAGTGGTTCATGTTTTATCTAAATTTCTCTGTTAATGTCTGACGAAGGCGGCAGCTCACTTGGCTAGGGGTCGTCGTGCGCGGTTAACTGCATCCAGGTCAGCATAGCGCAGATCCAGCTGGCAGCCAACAAGAATGATGGGTGTCCGGGGACAAAAGTGCTTGATCTCCGGGAACCACATGGTGCGTACATGGCGCAGGGAGTTGGGATTAGCCAGAGAGAAGCACAGCACCACTACATCAGACCTAGAGGAAAAGGAGGGAGAGAGAAAAGTCTTACAACATCACAGAAGATGGGAAGAAGGACGGCACAGGAGAGCAGATCTGTTGTGTCGTGGGCAAGACATGTCAGCGGAGGAGACGTTTGGTCTTTGATTGAGTGAAGGGGACAGAGAAGAGAGGAAGAAAAAAGGGGTCGGCACTGAGTCACAGACGTCTTGTCAGTTTATGTTCAAACGTGTGTGATATGTGTATGGAGGAAGCCTGTTCAACAGCTGCAAGGCACTGTGGGAGCATGGACAGTGCCATAGAAAAAGCTGGGGTCGCAAGACGCTCGTGTGTGCATGTGTGTGTGCGTGTGTCTGGGCCTCTGGGCTGGTGATCTGTGTGGCCCATCTCTCTCTCTCTCTCTCTCTGTCTCTCTCTCTCTCTCTCTCTCTCTCTCTCTCTCTCTGTCTGTCTTTCTCTCGCTCTTACGTAAATCTCCCTAAGCCCTCCAAGGCTACATGAACCACAAAGAGAAGGCTAAGAATAGATCGGGATACACACACACATAAATTCATTTCCTCAACCGATGTGTTTGAGCAGGCAGACAGCAGCATTTACAGCTGATATCTGCTGCTGATTTCTGTGTCAAGTTTGTGCATGCGCGCCTAATCCGAGCTAATGGTAAATCAAAGTCGCCGCTGAGTGAGACGGATCATTAGGTATCAGAACAAGGCTGACAGTGCAGGAATCTAAAATTCTTAAATGATCTACCACTTAAGACAACAAAAAAAAGCACATGGTTTTAAGTCCCAGCATCACAAGACCAGGCCTGTTTTTGCATTTGCATCACTTGTGTAACATGTGTGCCACATTATCCATCATTGATGACCGGCAGATAAATATAGAAATATATGTATTCCTGTTTATCACGCTTAAAGTATTCATCTGAAGATGTGAGGTGCTAAACTACATCCTGACAACCGCGTTTTGACACCCCTCTTATTTCCCATGGGTGAAACACCTGCGCTACAGCGAATATGGCCTACTTACTGAACAGAAAATGGCTGCACTGTAAAAAAAGAAAAAAGATCTTATCAACTTGTTTTATGTGGTATTTCATGTCAAAGTCAGTCTTCGCTTTGTGCAAATCAAATAAACAGGCCACCTGTTCTGAATGAAGTTTCAACAGGTCAGAGTGTTGGATTCTCAAAAAAGGAAGCATCTGTTAAGAGAACTACTTATGAAGGCACATGGCTCAAAGCATGGGACTTTCCACTTTCTGCATTTTGTGCAGTGCGGACATAGGTTCCATAGTCCATCTTTACTTTCCCCAATGTAATCTCTGAAAAGCTCCTACTCCCAAGGACATAATACGCTACCTAACATACACCGAAGTATTAAATCACAGCTCACACACGTACACACACACGTAGGAATTCCCATTAGCACTTTGTCAAGAGATCATTACCGAGGCTTTGTCTGCTTGAGGGCATGTCATGTGTACATGCCATTGCCCTCGTGGTTACAGGAAAATACTTCTCTTTACAACCTATGCCTTACTGCAGTGTACCTTTGTGTTAACATAACACTGTACTAGATGGTGACACTGTACAGATTGAGGGGAGGCTCTGTGCTGGGAACAGGTTTACACAGGCTGCCAACTAGTTGCCCCAGCGGGCTTCTGAACCTGTCCAATCTTAACTTATCTTTCAAGAGCAGCTATTACAAAGAGCGAAAGTGAGCATTAAAAATGAGTATGAGAACAATCCATTAGTGCTGTTGCATCGCATAGAATGTGGTTGGTGTGGAAGGAGCTATTTCTTGGTTCAACCTGCAGGTGAACCCAGATGACCTACATATCTGTTTTCATGTATGTCATGCTGTTACTTGGGTCACTAGTACCAAGGGTATATCATATAAAATGAGAAGACAAGCAGAAGAAAAGAGATGGAGGACAGCTGTGTCAGAGGTGAAGTGACAGCAAACAAGTCCAATGTGCTATTACTAATAATTCATCCCCAGCATTAATGTATTATAAATAGCTCCACAAGCAACTGGTTATCTAGTGATTTCTGTGTGCGTGTGTGCGAGCGCGCACGCAGTGGATACAAACTACAAAGGTCATCGGTTGCCAGATTATGTAAGAGAGGACACACATAATGCACACCAGCTCTTACACAAGCACAAACACGGCAGAGATGTCCTAAACGATCGGATTCTCTCGCAGTAAAGAAATGAATGGGCCTCATGCAGGCATATGCATCGCTCTGCAATCACACCGCCTGGCATGAGACCCCTAATGAGTCATTAAGTCTGTCACAACCGCGTTACAAAAGTCATTAATGTGCTATTAAAATGGCTTAGAAGAACAATGTGCGAAAGCGCAATATGACATTGCTCGGCTTGTTCTTTAATGAAGAAAAAGTTAAGTTGCGGTTGGCTCAGGTTAAGTTTGGCTTAGCCTATTTCCAGGCAAAGATTGTTGTTTCTCTCCTAACAAAGCATGTGACAGTCTGACCCGACCAGACAATGTGATGTTTTGAGTTTTGATATCAACAAAACTACAGAGTGGAAGAAGGTGCTGAGAGGGTGAAGGGAAAGCGAAGTGTCAAGGGCAAACAGGAGGCTAATGATGGGCGTTGAGTAACAGTGCAATGAGCGAGACCGGGGAGAGGGGAGGCGGGGTGAGGTGAGGTGAGTTAAGGGGAGAGCAGGACGGGAGAGTAGAGGGAGGTAGATGCGTGGAGCTGCAGCCGCCAGGGAGACAGGCAGGCGGAAAACAGCTGAGCCGGCAGTGTGTCTTTATCAGCTGACTGCAGGCTGACAAAGCATACAGGACGTGTGGACAGACACGAACACACACAAACAAACAAAGACGCACACAAACAGATGTAGATTGTGCAGACGGGAGCGGGAGAACGAAGGCAGGCACAACCTAGAAATATACAAATTCAGTCTCACAGATATACAAATGTTAAATGGTGACATGTCACACAAAGTGCATCCACCCAGCCTTTAGACAATATATGCGTGTGTGTGTGAGTTTGGATGTTAAGTTTTAAAGCCGGGTGACAGATGATGATGACCATTAAAGACACATTAAAGGAGACATACCCTGCTCAGGTTCATAACAACGTTTAAGGCAACTATTAGAATAGGTTAACACACATGTTGCAGCATCAAATTCCCCCTCTGTCTGACATATTTTAGCTCCTGTCTCTTTGAGAACCGCCTCTTCAGTACCCAGTCTGCTCAGATTGGTGGGCTAACATACGCCTGAGCCAGCAATGCCGACAACAACAGAGCAGCTGCGGCAAATTAATTTGTACGTTCTCTGGCATAGATGCAAATGTGTGACTAGATGATGTAAACTACTTAAAGACATGACTACAGACGAGGTGTTTCAGGAGCCGTTTTTCTGTGGGAGAGAGGAGCTTCTGTTGGTGTGGCCCTTTTACAAGCACAAGAACTACAACAACTAATTGGTGAGTGGTAAATGTTGTGTTACAAACGAGAAAAATGCAACACAAAATAATAAATACTGTCTAGACACAGTGCTCTTTTAACGATGCATGACATATATTTTCACTCTTCCGTGTTACTGTCATGTCGTCATCTGAATTGGTGTTTGCTGATTTTGCTTTGGCAATAAGTGCTTTTGCACTTCATGCCAATAAAGCAGCAGGATGGGGAGTAAGAGGATAGAGCGATGATCCAATAATGTCTGCTGGAGGAAGGATGTAACAGCTTGAGGGCGGAGTTCAACTTTAAAGTGTTGCAACTGGATTACACAGTAAACAATTTCTGGTAGGTAAATGTTACGTGGGCTTGTTTATTATTTGGATGTGACAAAACTTGTTCTCATCGTAAGTTCTAATTACACTCTCCTGAACCAGCCGACAATGAGTTTGGTCAAATATTAGCCCGAGGAAACTGTTTCAGCACCTTACAAACTCTCAAGCCAAGATTCAGAAATCTCTTGGCTGAACCAGTTGTTAAACTGGAACATGGTGTGATGTGGTTAACCTTGTGGTCAGCCAGTAATTGTGTTTTTGGGTCAGTAACTAGACTCTGGCTGCTAGAATGTCTGATGAAAGCGAGTGCGCGCGCACATGTGTGTGTGTGTGTGCGCATGCGCCCGTGCCTGTTTGGTGTGTGTTTCTGCTCACCTGCCATAGGCAAATCGTCTGTCTTTGTGATGATCCCCGAATGTGTCCCATAGCCTCAGGGACACGCTGACCTCATCCACTACATCACGAGATCTCTCTAACACCTGCGACACAGACACATACCGCTGCAATCAGGTCAAAAGGTCTCAACTTCACGGTGATGTTGGTGTGTTTAGTTGAATTGAAGGATTATGCAATCACTAGGCTACAGGGTAAAAAAAAAATCCTGCACAATGTCAAGCTGCATGTGACGTGTTTTTACCTAAGTTGCTAATGCACAGTGTACTCAATTTTGCCTATATGTGTCTTTTTCCACTCTGTGTGTGTGTGTGTATGTGTGTGTTTCTGGTGTGCCCACCTCCTGGCATACACGGTACTGGTCGATGGCCCAGACGGTTGGCACGTGGGTGGCAAGCAGCTGATACTGTGTGAGGGTGGCATTGCAGGCCCGGGCACAGATTAGCCTGGTCTTGCCTACTGCATTATCCCCAACCACCACACATTTAATGGTTTCCACATTGGGCCGCTCATAGTCTGTGTCTATATCCATGGAGAGGGCCCTGGAGAATGGGAGATAGGAGGGGGAGGGAAATGAAAAAAGAGGTTAATTCAATATTCATGGGAAATTAAGATCGCATCGATAAAGAATCCCAGGAGGAATGACACTGTGATTAAAAATAACCGGCGTCGGGTGCAGTCGTTTCTAGCTCTGGTCCGGTCCGGGCTAGGACAGCTTTGTTAAGACTCTGAGCTGCCATGGCTGTGCTGACCAGTTTACAGAAGCTCCTGCCAAACTCCTCAACAGAACACATGGTTCGCAGGCTGAGGAATAGAGGGACCGCAGAGCTATTTCTGTAACAGCTAACAGAGAGAGGGAGAGAAAGACAGGGAGACAAAAAAGAGACTTCCACTGAGCTCTCTGTCCTTTCTCTCCCCTTGCCTGTCTTTCCTCTGTATCTGCTCCCCTTCTGACGAATCGATAGCATCTTCGCTTCACAGGAAACATGATGCAAAAGCGATGAAACGTCACACAAAAGCCAACAATTAAAAATCCCCCACACGGCACTTTTAATTAACTTTCCAGGTCGTTGGTGAGTCCAGGGGGAGCTGTGCATCCTCTTTGGGGGTCAAACATATTCACTGCAGGCTTGCGCAGAGGAAAGTGTGGTTACATGCTTGACTATGGTCTAAACCTTAGCACAAGACGGAGGTGGTTATGCATGTGCACACAGCTCAACTGACTTCCTCTTTCAAAAAGCAAACATCACTGTAAAAAGCTTATCAAAATCCCCTTTCCATAAACTGCTTACAAACATTTCTGACATGTCAAAACACATGTTAATACCGTTTTTTTCTTTTTCTTTTTTTTTTTTTTTCCCAAAACATTCCTGGTAGAATCTGCTCTATTACATAATAAGCCTCCACACACACACACACACACACACAGAGTGAGACCTGTAGTCAGCTAATCAGTCTATCCGTCCTCGCAACTAGTTCAGAGACCAACCCCACAGCCCCATAAATAGAGCATCTGAAACATTCATAAAGGCATCACTTGTTATTCCACTGACGTGGACTCCAGCGCAACACTTCAGTCCAGCACTGACAGACACCAGTTGCTAAAAATGGCATCTATTCATCGGACACATGAGCCATGCCTGCAGCCTGCTATTCAGCAATGACCTTCTCTGCAGTTCCACACACACAAACGCACACAAACACTTCCAATCTGCTGACATAAAAAGACCTCATTCGTCTTGTGATCTCTTTTGTCAACAACAACAAAAACATTTCCTGGTAAGTCCTGATTACATCAGCCAGGAAGTGCAGCGCAGAGATCCTACCTTTGTCTAAGTGAAAGTGATATGAGGTCTCCGTCGAAGAGGCTGTTTCCTGAGTGGCTCATATGGAACAGACAGAATTGTGTCTTTCGGGGTTATAAATACCCCTTTTTTTTCCCTTGCCACCTGTCTTCCTGCTACACCTTCAGAGACACGTACTACAGGTGGAGGAGAGATAGAAGAAGCAATAAAATGTTACCGCAACCTCGCACTTATCTAGCAGCTATCTGCCTGATGTTCACGGCAGCTGCCACAGCAGCGGTCCCCTTTGTGGGTTTATTGGGAAAAGAAAGACGAAGCCTGACTACACCAGTGGTTCTTTTAACATCCACAATATGTCAGGAAGGAACATATGGGCAGAGCGGGACTGAAATGTAACAGGCGACAACAGACAGAGGCAGAGAGGATGCACAGTAATGTTAATTCCCAGCGTTTCCAATGAAACGGCAGATAAGCAAAAGGGATTGCAAGAGAGACAAGGCAGGGAGGGGATTATTAGAGTCTTAGAGAGAAAAAGAGGGACTGTCAGCGCAGCATTAGAATCAGTCAGTCATGCCATTAGGATCAAGAGGGCAAGACCAACAATAACTGAGGCTGCTCAGGGGAACAAATCACAGCTTTTACTGCTGCTGCTTCCCTCTACTGTCAAATGTGAGGTTCTCTCAGAGAGGGAGAGGGCGACAGCAGGGGAGAGCGAGAGATTTTCAACTTCAGACCCACAGGAGTTCTGAAGTCGGTGTGTGTGTGTGTTTGCGCGTGGGCGTGCGTGCAATGTGCATGTGCATGTGGTAATGAGCTTAGGGCTGGCCTGCGAGGCATGGAATGATGCGAGGAGTGATGTAACCAGGAGGCAGCAGTGGCAGTGGTGTGGTCAGTTTCTCAGGGGGATCAAGAGTACCCGGCTTCCAGATATCATCAGCCTCCATCTGAGGCCCCGCGCCGGGCCTCGGAGCAACGGGCCCGGGTCACGTGTCGAATCGGCGCACAAAACAACCTGACTGCGTTAAGCTCACGCATCGCCGCGCTCGAAAAACACGCACCTGCTCTCTTGACTTCGTGAGCTCTCGCAAGCATCCACCGTCATTTCTAACTGCACGACCAAAAGGATGAGCAGAGGCAGGAAACTGTGAAAGCAAGAGCAGTGCAGCACAGAGGAGTGGAAAGAGAAGCCACAGAGCTCAGGTTTCATTTTTAAGCCAACGACCTATAGTGAACTGTACACACACACACACACACACATAGACGTCTAGACTTCATCTGCTAGCCGTGCATGCAGTGTCATCTTCCCAACAAAGCAGGAGGCTGCGAGGGACAAAGGAATGTGTGTGTGGGTAAAGAGAGAGGATGAGATTCTGACCCAGTTTTTTTTCTCGTACTCTTACACAGGCATATTGATGGGTGATAGGAACACTGTGACGGGAACTCAAAACGCCCACTCAACACACAAAAACACAGACCTTCTGGTTTACTCTGGAATGTCACGGATTGAGTCAGTGTTTGCGCGACTGTGCGTGTGCGTGTTCGGTGCAGGAGGACCAGACAGACAAAGAAGCTCATGCATAATTTGGACAGCGTGCGTCTCAGTATGGCTTTGCTTTAAGGCCAGAGGGGGTTTCATAAGGAGATGGATTACAGCTCTGCCTCACTGCAGAGCTCCTGGCATCTTTTTTTTCTTTTTTTTTTTTATACTGGCCCATTGCTTCCTTTGTAAATCCTTTCATTTATCCTTCAGTCGCTCTAGGTCTGTCTGCTTTGGGCCCAGCTGTGCCCATTCAACCAAACCCTCTGACCTGCTGACAAGCTCCCTCACTCTCCTTCTCATCCTGTAGGCTATTTATTCTCCTACTGAAATCTCCAGCTCACAGCTATCCCATCCTTCGCTTCACTCACCGTCTGGTAGTAACCTCTCTCCTCCCGCCCGTCTTCCTCGTCCTGTCCCAGTTATTCCTCCCATCACCCTCCCTCCACCTCCGCCACCCTTTTTACCGGCCGCCATCAATCCATCTATCTCCCCACGACCTCGCCGTTTTTTTTGTTTTTTTTTCTGGACAGCAATCAAGGAGCAGCATTAAGCAGACTGCCCTCCCACACCCGCTTCGCTTCCCCCCTCCGTCTCCATCTCTCTGTTATGTAACACCTTTAGCGATCTACTGGCAGCAAACCGCGCTCATCCCAAAAAAAAAAAAAAAAAAACCTCCATAGCTCCCATCTGCCTCTTTTTTATTGTCTTCTTCCTTGAGGCTGAAGTTCAACCCCCTACGCCGATGACGAAGCCGCCCGCCTCCCCATGCAACAAAAGTGACCCCAATATCCACCCCGCATTAGACACGGGCGAACACTTGCGCACTCACACAGAGCTCTGGGGTTTACACTGCCTCCGGCTCGGCTGCGTGGTCAGGGTGTCCATGTGTAATTGTTGGAAGAAATGATGGATACATGTGCAATCATGCGTGCAACCTAATTCTTTAATGACTATTTCTGGCAAAGGTTTGCTCTCACAAAAGAAAGAAATGTCTACTCATTCGTACTTTTTTTTTTTTTTTTTTTTTAGGCGTGTGCACTCTTGTCTGTGTAGGAAAAGTGTGTGTGCTGTGTGGGTGTTTGACAGTGGCTGCCACAGGCGCAGCTGGCACAGACTGGTTACATAACCTGGTCTGTGGCCTCTTCTTGGCTCCCTGGATGGCTGACAGTAGACCTCAGACTCATACACACTGGCGCAGACACACATAGACACATGCGGGACTGCACGTACTCGCCTCGCCCACTGCAGATGGTACTGGTATTACCGCATGGCCCGTGGCAGGCGGCGATACGCACACATCCATCGTAATGAATGAGAGGGTCTTTGGGAGCAGCGTGTCTGTCTGATTTGAGAGAGCCCTCCCCTTCCTCCTTCGCCTCCTCCTCCTCCTCCTCCTCCTCTCCCCGCTGCGGTAATGCTTTGTAAACACAGGAAGGCTCCTCTTGATGTCCTCATTTCCTTTATCCCTCCTCATCTTCTTCTTCCTCCTCCTCCTCCTCCTCCCCTGTCCATATTTTCCACCTACTCTTTCTCTCCATCTCTCCTGCTGTCTTTACTCTCCTTGTCTCTATTCCAGTTTCTCTTCCACACCCCTATACTTTCCAGTATCCACTCCAATATTTCCTTCTATACAATCTCTGTCTGTCATTTCTACCTGTCTTCTACCACCAACATAAACAGATAAACATCAATTCCTTTGACATTTATCATGAGAGTATTTTATGATTTATTATACCCTGCGATAAGTCTTAATTCAAAGAGCAATATACATATATATTGTTCTTGTACTCTAAAAAAACATCACACACGACACAGTATCTCATTCTCTAAGTATGGTTTCCATTTTCCAAATGAGTATTTGGGTAATGAGAAGTGCAGCATTTCTGTTTTTCTCTGTCAAAGCAACTGTGACTCAGTCAGTGACCCAAATACTACGGCAACTTCGTCGATGGAGAGGTGGATTAAGTCTGGGAGATGATATTCCAGGCCACTTACCTCCTGTGGGAACGTGACAGGGGATTCAAACACGATGTAAAATACCTTTTAAAATGGGCCAGAATGTATAACAAAACCTTGGGCCTTACGACTCAGAAATAGCCAGGACCCTAATTATCACTCCATCATGCACCGAACAGCTTACAAACACACCAGCGACGGTGCTGAACAAAAAAAGCACAACATAGTTTCTTCCACCTCGGCTCCAGGGTCCGTGTTAAAGCTTACCAGGATCAGACCGATAAGGTCCCACACATAATACACAATTGCGATGTCTAGCTCCTCTGAGTACCTTCCACTACAGCCTTAAACAGAGGTCAGAGCATTCAAGCAGTCCTTCAAGTGCTGGCTGACTCTTCCATGTGGGTCTGTCAGTGTTGCACTGCATGTTATCTCAAAGCTGTTGACACAGTCAAATCGTTGGGCATAGTGCCTGGCCGGGACAATAAGGAGCTCTGTTCCACATCTATCTGACCGCATACGTACCGACAGCCCCGATCATTGATTCATTAACGGCAGCGGTGATGGACTGTCTCTACAACAAAACAACAACAAAGGGGTTTACCAGGAAAGAGAACTGCTAGAGCGGATTTCTAATAAATCAAAAATGAGAATGCTAATAATGACATTTTGAACAGTTGGTGTTGCCACAAACGGACGAGCTACACTCACGGGGTGGCCGTTAAGAGACATCTTTTCATGACAAAATGATACTGGCCAGAAGACAACGATTGCACAATGCAAAAGACGCGTGCCAAAGCGTTTACGCAACCACAGGCTGCAGATATGATTAATTGCTGATGACTGGGAAATGAAATTATGGTCAGATGTCAAGCAGAATAATCTGTGTTCAGTCCGCTCAAGGCAGAGGAGAAAGTCTTCCTCACCAGCCCAGCCAGTACCTGCGTAACACTACCCCTATCGTGACGTCATAGCGACGGGATCAGCATTACTGTGTGTGTGTGTGTGTGTGTGTGTGTGTGTGTGTGTGTGTGTGTGTGTGCGTGTGTGTGTGTCCATGTCCGTGCGTGTGCGTGCACGAGTGTTAAACAGCGATATTCCGCACGTTATCAGCTATCTATTGTTTACGGTCACAGCTATGATCCGCGTGCTGCTCCAGTAAATACTCCAGTGCAGCATCACTCCACTCATCAATGAAAAGGCACCTCGTGCGCTCCCTCTCCCCGCAGCCATTCATAACCACCTGGCTCATTCATATTTTTTTTTTTTTTTTTGGAAACCGATTCAACAATCCAGACAACCAGTCATCCATATCCCAGGAGATAAAGCCCCGGATACACACCGCATCCGGTGCGGTGCTTTAGATGCCTTCCACATATCAGTGTTGTGAAAGGCAGGTGGATGTCAGCCTACATCCCAAATGATGCGCTGAATAAGTCTTGCGTAATGTGCCAAGCCCATCCGCTGCGCTGCACTGAACGCTGAATCGAAAAGCTCCGATAGCAGCGGCACATGTGGGATTAAAGGAGGAACAATAATCTCCCGTTGTATCATGTCTCGCTAAATACAATTTAATACATGTGAAATGTAAAGAGCCCTCGGAGACGGTCACAGGGACGCTGCAGAGCTATAATAGGAGATTAACGCCCCATTAAGAACAATAAGGACACCGTGAAATGAATGGATCACAGCGGATGATGTCTGAGTCTTCAGAGTTAAAGGCTGTTTTTTGTTTTGTTTCTTTTCTCTAGCGGAGTGTGGATTGATTCTGTGCACGACAAGAGAAATGCACCGGGAAGCATGTGACCCAGTGTCTCTGCAGGAGGGGTCCCTACCTTCCGACGGTTCCGGAATTGACCCACATGCCACTCTGCTGGCGGTTCAGCCGGTCACTCGAACCGGACAAAGACGCGCGGGGAACGCAGAGGTGGTCGCGGTGGTCCCGTTGTTTGTCAAAGGGCGCATATAAAGTGTCTGTCGCACGGGACCTCTGCCCTGTCACATCCTCCCCTCCGACTTCCCCTCGCTGCCTCCTCGATCCAGCGTCTCACGGGCGTCAACGAGTCGCTACTGGCTGCTGCGGGCCTGGTGTAACGCCGGGGGTGACTCTGATCGGACGCTCGTTAGGAAGAAATCTAAACATAACTGGCATGAAGATTTTCCTGGTCTGAGCCACCACCACCACCACCCCTCCTCCTGTGTTGTTGTTTCCCCAGCTGATTTCATCAGAGGCACGCCCCCACGACTCCGCGTCACGACACAAGTCGGCCGTCTCAGCCTGCGCTGCGTTCAGGCGCTGTCAGAAAACGAAAACAGGCGGCGCTCCCGAGGTTCCGCTATAATCGACACCCCTCCTGCACGACAGCGACACATTCGAGGGCGGACTTCAACGCACAGACGCTCGTAAGGGAGAGTGACTGCATATCACCGGTGTGCTTGTGCACTGATCAAACTTCCAAATCAATCCCCGGTCTCTTTTTTCTCCCTCTCTCTTGTCGGTTGTACTGTGTGAACATCTAAATATTACGAACAGGCATCCGCGGCTGCATTTCACCGAGGCGAGGAGGAGCACTTGAATGTGTCGTCGGAGATTAGAACGCGACAACCAACCACGTCCCTCAGAGTTTATAGTATCCCCGCCCCGAAACTGTGCTCTTTACAGTCCTGTTAACTCAACACGTCCCGCAGAGCACGCTGCCTTTTGTTGGTGGAGGACTCACATCCACAGCTCAGCCGCCTGCAGACCGTCATCATGCCTCTCAGCTGGCAACACTACTCACACACGAGGGAAAGGGCGCGTTCTCCTCCTTCCTTTTCCTAAATACTACAATAAAAAAAAAAAGAAAGAATAATAAACGTGCAAAACTATAAATATGGATCTGATTTGAGCTTAATTATTCTTTTGATCCTTGCTCACACATGCCAGTCATCC
Organism: Acanthopagrus latus; assembly: GCF_904848185.1. Lineage (NCBI taxonomy): Eukaryota > Metazoa > Chordata > Actinopteri > Spariformes > Sparidae > Acanthopagrus > Acanthopagrus latus. Next base: position 9,672,525 of record NC_051043.1, on the reverse strand, counting down.
CCCTCTTGAAAACGAACATCCAGATAATGATGCAATAGTTATTACTCATGGGCAACGGAGACAATTTTTCTTCTATGGTTATTCTGGGAGTTCAAGCATAGCAACTAGCTACCACATAGCAACAATTGTGTATTGCTACAAAAGCCAATACAGGAGCCAAGTAAAAAAAAAAAAAAAAAAAGAAAGAAAGAAAGAAAAAGAAAAAAGAAAGAACAGGGCCAAGGCAGACATGGATCGCTGTGGAAAATACCTGGCTTTTTTACCCTCTGATTTTTTCCAAGATCTCAATGTCTGGGAATTCATCTCTGGAATGTTAAGCTGCAGCGGGAAAGAAAAACGCTGCCATGTGGCCGAGGGGCAAAAATACCTCCTTGTTCTGCCAGCAAAGCTATTTTTAATTTCAAACTTCAACTGCTTTGTAAATTTCATGTTATCCAGCACAAGAATCTCTTGAGTGCCCTCTCTCTTTCATTACAACCATGCCTGCAAACAGGAGATGAGAGGCCAGAGTGGTATTTGTATTAGAACCCATTTTATCACACAGTTCATCTGGAACATTTTGCAGTGTATGGCCTCGTGGGCATCCTGGACAGTCTGAACTTCCTTTCATGGCTGTGGAAGACTGAAGGCAGACATCTACTGGTAGACTTTGGTACTGAACTGTCTGAAACAAAGGAGGAATACATAGAACTCTCTCTGTTACATTATGGCACTGCTGTCACTCAAGGCCTCTGCAGGGAGAGCTGACCGATCCTACTGAAGATCAGCAGTGCCTGTCAGACAGACAGACCGAGAGTGAAAGAGTTTCAATGCGTTAGCAAACCACAAATCTATTACTTGACCCTTGCGCTCACCTCATGAAGGTGTGTGTCGTCATGGGCTTCCTTGCACCCAACATGCAAAAGCACACGCGCAATTACACAGCGCCGACACCTCAATTAAGCGAACAAGATTTCTTTGTGCAACCAGTGGAGATGTCTATTTTATATCCCTTTGTCCAGAGTTGTCTTGAAGCCCTGAGAAAACACTGCCCCCTGACCCGGCTGGCACGGCCAGAATGAAACAGCATGAAAGATGGGCTGGAATGCTGCAGGAGAAAGCAGGGGTTCAACAGCACAGGCACTGAGCGCGCTTAGAAATGTGGAGAGGCAGCCCCTTTGTTGGAGAGGTGTACTTGTGAGAGAACTCTCAAGCAGCGCAGGCTGAGGTGATGTCTGGCCTTTTCAGCTACAGTAGTACGAAGACGGACTGTGCGGCTTTGTTTTACGGGCTCTATGGCTCTTCCATTAGCTGTGTGGGAAGTCTGCTCCCATGGCTTCTTACACTTTGGAGAGCTTAAAGTTTGTTAGAATGAGCTGAGATCACTCTTTGGCATGGCTACTTCAACAAGGAGTGTCCCTGCTGCGTGGACAAACAGTTCAGTCTGCTGCATAATCAACACAAGCAACGTTCCTCAGGTTTTATCTCAAGATTGACATTTTTACCTTCATTTGTTCAGATGACAAAACACAATTTCTGTCCAATATGGTAAGTATTAAATCATATGTTTATGAGGCTATGATGGTTAGAAAAGAACATTTGAAGATAAGTCATACGAGCGACTGTATCATTTGGGGTCCTGACGATGCCCTACTTCTCTGTCACAATACTTTTATCTTGCAAAAAGTTTATAGGGGCCCGCACGTCAAACCACAGAGGCAAAAGCCCAAGATACAAAAACAGAGTCCACGCTGACCTATTTTAAAAACCCGATTTTCTACTTGTTACGACACGGTGCAAGTGAATCCGGTGAAAAAGCTCAGCTGGACTGATCTTCAGACGACATCATCAGTTTATTCAAGGTTGAGCAACGGATATCAGGTATCATTTTAATGGGCGTGGGGCAATTTTTAAAAAAACTAAACTCTTCCCCTCCTGTCCACTCCTCCACTGACCCCGTTCTCACCCCTACAGCTCGCCCGATTGTCCAACAGGCCCCGCGCACCCCCTGCCTCAGCACTGTACTGGAACTGTTCTAAAGCTGTCAAAACACCCAGCTTCTCACACTCCCCGCGTCCGCAGAGAGTTCGCCTCGAACACACACCGTCCCAAACGCTAATAAACACACAGACGCAGCACACACTGAAGGGAAAACAGTCTACATGCAGCCCCGCACACTGACACAAGTAGGTCAGAGCTGCAGTGGGTAACAGTATCAAAGATTAAATTCTACCTCCAGCCCTGACACACACACACACACAGACACTCTCACACGCTCAGACCTTACATTCAAGATGTAAATATTGCATGTATATCATCGGCCTGTTCTTGTGGCATGCATGTTTTGCAGAGGGACAAGAATAATGTGGCGACTTTGGAATTTGAATTTGCTCCTCTGGGAAGAAAATTCAGAGGTCAAGGGCGAGAACGAGAATGAGGGCTAAACTGAAAAGACTTTGTGGGAAACCGGCATCCCTAGAAGGTCAGTGTTAGAAGCACAGTGACTAGATTGACAAATACACAGAAACATGCATACATCTACCGTATGTCATTCTCTGAGTCTGAATCTCTTCTTCATTCCCACTCTTAATTTCTCTCTCTCTCTCTCTCTCTCTCTCTCTCACACACACACACACACACACACACACACACACACACACACACACACACACACACACACACACACTTTGACATGGAGAGGTGGCTGAGATGTGTTGCCAGAGTCGGCACCCTGGCATGAAACAGAGTGTGTTTTGTAACAGCCGGCCTATTTGGCGTTGGGTGATGTTAGCCGAGTGCGAGTTCAAGTGAAAAACATTCAACACTAAGATAAGGCCGGAGAGAAAGCACAGAAAGAGAGAGACGGACAGAGTGGAAAGAGAATACTGTTTACGTGCTAAGTTATCAGTTGTGTGTCTTATCTACAGTTGGTTAGGAGTTAGAAAACTCCGTGTGTGTGACCAGCTGCTGTTACCTCATTATATCCTAATGAAGACATTGCATGTCCACTGTTTACAACAGAAAAAACGCAGCAAATTATTCTATTGAATGCACTATTTGTTCAGTGCAATTTATGTCAGGGAAACATATATCCTCACGAGTTGTGCCTTGTCAAAACGATTCCATTCTAAAAAACAAATAATAATAATAATACATTTTCTCATACTGTCCAGTGCTGCAGCATTGTATTCCCCCTGTACGAAACTCTCTGTTTTAGCTTCTGCCTCTTTAAAGCAGCCGTTGAATTCCATCTTCAACAAACAGGGCAGAAAAAAGACACTCAAATGTGACTTTAAAGGTGAGTATAGGTATGAGTATGAGGTGTCCACCCTGCACAGAGGTATGTTATTTATTGTGTACGTTTAAAACATAAGTCATCTAGTATAAATCGTATTTGTAATCTGCTCTCGTAAAATAAGAAAGGTCATCAGGTGGAGTGAGGAATGATTAGGATTGGTGAGCTATTACCATAAACTGTGTCCAAGGTCTCCAGCGTCCCAAACAGAAGATAAGAGTGAAGAGACTCTCTGTTGACATACTTGTCATGAGGTACTGTTCCCTCATCGCCACAGAATGTAGAACAACATGGAATGTTTGAGAGTCCGACTCCCGGCAAGCAAACAAGAGCTGGTTGACTCTCGTAGCGATATATGATCAGGTCAAGTCCGCGCTGGTGATGATGGGCCATGACGGGGGAATATGTCAGGAATGTTAAGTGGCTCGAGGTCCTGGGGCAAAGGCTGGATAGAGGTGGGAATAAGAGGACGGAGGGTGGCATGAGTGGAGGAAAAAGGCATGGCGGGGTAGGTGGTGGCGGTGGGGTTCAGTGTATTTTACTGCCTGCAGCCTGCCCTGAGAATAAACAGACCTCTGATTATGATATTAATGCCAGCTAAAACGCTTCACATTGAGGTGCCTGGCTTTTTGCAAAGTGGCGCCTGGGTCGAACGAGAACGCAGAGCTGCATATTCCTCACCGTCTCTCTAAGCAGCTCGCCTCAGACTGCCAAAACTGCCCATATAGAGTTGAAGGGAGACATCTGGCACACCCAGCCACCACCGCTACCAACAGCACATCTGCCACCATCAGCCCGTACACATGTCAGGTTAGTTACCCCAGCTTCCTTGTGGTTATACTTTCCGCAGTTCACAAAGTAGGGAATTCCAGTGACAAACGTTTCACCTGTTTGTTCTCCCCCCCATCATCCTAAATCACACCTTAGGAGAGGAGTTCGACTGGGTGGGCAGGGTGTTTTAAGAGGCCGGGGGTTCGAGCAGATGCTCTAAATTCTTGAGTGGCACAAATCTCCCATGATAAAGACAAACTGTGCAAGGCAGAGGCAGTCCGAAGTCATGACATACTGTCTGCCTCTGACTTGAGGGGATCGACGGCGCACAGGCATGTGTTGCTTGTCTCGGCATGACAGAGCTCACGCACGGGCACAAAACGCGAACGGAAAAGTCTGATATTTACATCAGCTTAAGCATACAGGCACAGATAAGCAGATTACCATTAACAAACGCGGACGTAACACGCGCAAACAGATACACATGCACACTCTGCTGGATAGAGAGACACAGGTCAGTAGAGGTGACTCTTAAACTGTGGCTGTCAAGTGGCAGGGCTAATCTTATTAAGGCTCTCTTCAGCTGCAAACCCTTAAAGTGATAGTTCATGTTGCTGGAAAATTAGCACATTAGAATTCAAGCATACATTACAGCTTTGCCCTCATGATGAGGTCAGCGGTGCATTTTTATGAGCACAGTTCACGCTGTGTAATATGTACTGGATGGATGGGTTTCACGCTAAAATTGGGCGCAAATGTTGATATTTATATTTTCATTAAAATATACACAAAGTGATCCACATAGATAAGAGCAGCTGGAGCACGTGTTCTAGATAATGTGCCAGTAAAGAGAAGGATCCCTTTTATTACATTGGGACGTGAGTGCTGGGCCAGCGAGGGGATCTGTGTATTCATTGGCTGGACAGGTCTGAAGGCGCGATGATCGAGGTGCCTAAGGTCAAGAGCTGAGCTTGAGAGGATTTCCAAAAGTGGGGTGTGAGGATCAGGTTGAGGGATGAGACAGATATGGAAATGGGTATGGAGGTCAGGAGAGAAGTGGATATCGGATCAGAGCTAGGGTAAAGCTTAGAGGCTGAGGTCAGGGTAGAAAGGTCTGCAGAATTCTGGAGCTTCACAGCAAAACAGCGTTGTGCCATTCTCAGAAACAACTGAAGTAGCTGGGGACTGTGGGAAAAAAAACTGATTTTAAAAGACATTTCTTACATGACCGAGCTTGTGCACACTCTTCAGATGTGTCGCATGCTATTACGTTTAGATTGGCAGCTACTGCAATTTCAATGTAAAGGGTGTGAATAACATCATTTCAAATCAATCCGGGATTCCTGGGCTTCTGGGACTTGGACTACGCTGCATGGAGCCATGTTATGTTTTGTTGTTTTTTTTTTTTTTCATTTTAACATTTTAACATTTAGAAACAAGTCTGCATCTACCTCAGTTATTTAGGAGAATGCTGCAATACCATTTTGCTGTGAAGCTCCAGAAATGTTCGGTACACTAAGAAACTTCGCTTCACTTTCCATCAACATGAGGCTGATTAGATAATGACTGAATTTTTGGGGGGGTGAAGTGCACCAGTATTCAGGTGGTCCAATGCTACCCATGATGCCCATTCAAATACCAAAGCAAACAAATGTAAATATCTCATGGTTATCTGTTTAGCATTCATCTACGCTTCCCACAGAAATGTGGGACGACGCACACCGTTTGTCAAAAAAACTGTAAAACAACTCACAGCCTCTTTTGAGATTCACACCAAAGCTGAGACTTAAGAATACATAGAAGTATAGAGAGCAGGCTGAGGATTATTGCAGGATTCTGACTCGCCGAGGTCATGACAGTGTCAAACATCTCAACCATATCATGTCCTGAACAAAGTTTAACAAGTGTAATCCACTGAACATGTCCTCTGTGCCACATCTGATTAGCTTTCTAACACCTACTCCCAAGACACACTGGGGGTTCAATGTCAGTTTGAAATGGATTTAATCACCCGGATATATTCCCTGGTAACTTCTTAATATGTCCTTTGGAAAATTAAATCAGCTGGGATGAAGGAGGAGGTTATCCTGGATGACCTGCACAGTGTCTTAAATGGGGCATTTTGTGCCTGGAGCTGCTTAATATGGTAATAGCAGAGTGAAAGAGGAAAAATCCCACATGTTAAACTGAGACAAAGTGGTGTTAGACCTTTTTTTGCATCCTACCTCTTCCTGTTGTGGCAAAAAAGCACATTCTGCTTAATGTCAGGGAGGACAAAGACTGAAGCCTGGTGTTTACCAATGACCTGTGGGGGCTCAAAATCAATTTGCTGTGGCTGCCTTTGTAATGCTCATAGTACGAAAGTCACAACAGCATTTCAGCCATATACATGCAGGTAAAGACATAATACACCATGAAACAACATAAAGACAAGATTGCAAATTGCAAATATTTCCTCTATCTCAGTCTCAATTTAGCCTGCGGGTGCATTAATCCCGCTCAGTGTGATGAGGTTACCATTAGAGCCAACGCAATGCTCAGTACAGCACAGTATACTATGAGGCACTTCTAAGAGCATTATTGACCAGTCCATTAATGCCAGATCAATGAAGTGGCAAACAACAAAGTCCTGTCATCCGTAACCTGCCAGAGGCTGTCTCCTGCGATACCAGCGTTGACACCTCACCGCTACCTGTGGTGATGTTGGGAATGTCGCTAACCTCTCTGAACCTCAGACAGGGCCGCAGCCACGCTCGCACTCTTGGACCGGCGCTGAAATCAGACGACAAATAGGAGGAGGTGAGTGAGGGCGAACGGTGCTCGTTCCTCCCGTCCCCTCGCCTTATTGACTTGTTTGAGTCGCAGTAGGGCCACCTATATTGCTGGTGTCTTAACTCTTTAGAAATGCACAAGATGGAGTGAAATTGTGCAAAGTTTTGACCAATGCGACATTAAAAGGGGCAAAGAAAAAAAACAGAGCAAAAGTTGTGAGGCGAGCGCTCCATTTGGCCCGAGCACAGGTCAGTCAGTATTCCAGAAACAGCCTGATCAAACAGAGAGTGAAGCCAAACCAAACACCTCTGGACTTCAGTCTGGCACAGAGAAGCAGAGCTGCAGCCCTGCCGAGATCACACTGCACACAGTCAGCACATCGACCCAACACACTCTGCAATGTACTCTACAGCAGAGGTTCCAAACCTTTTCTGGCTTTCGATCCTCTCAAAATGAAGCAAAGTCTATCTGGAACCTCTCAGCATGGGTTGCGTAACGACACAGTGTCAACCAGTTGAACTAAAGAGTGAAATATTTGTACTTCTTTTTTTTTAATAAGCTTAAGGCTTACATTTACAAGCTTAAGTAACTTGTAAAAGTGCCTACTGTTGGAATATATAACTATTTAACATTTATTTTGATATCAGTTTAATAAATTCTTTTTTTGCTGTCACAGCCCTACGACAACCAAATGTGAATGCCACGAGCTGAAACAATTACATATCCCTTTCTCAACATGACTCATCCTAAACATCTATATTGGTATCAGGCTAACAAACCCAGTATCAGCACACCGTTGTTCACAGATACAGAAATAGAGAGGAGGAAACCGAGGGGCGGGAGAGAACAGGAGTGTTAAAAGCAGAGAAAAAAAGAAAAAAAGAAAAATCACAGACGGAGTTGGACCCAAACATACAAATAAACCACATTACAGAGAGTCGAGGCATAACAGGAAGGCTCTTTGTTGTGTTTGCTTCAAATAGCCTGCATGTTGTTTATCCATTTGTGCTGCTCTGTTTGTCAGAGTTCCTCATATTGTGTTGCACTTGCACAAACAAAAACAAACCTGTTGTGAGGTGAAAGCCCCGCACCTCGGACTGAAAAATGCTGAAAAAATCAGCGGTGCATTCATCTCAATGGCAGGGCCGTTTTGATTTAAAGATAACAGGGCTTTGAGGTGTTTTTCTAACCCCGAGAGGTCAAAGCTTTTTTTTCTCCGCAGGCAGTGGAGGAGCCGCGACGGCCTTCAGCCGCCTCACAAACACAAAAAAAGGTCCCATATTCACCTGACAGCAGTGGAATGCAATACCATGCATGCTGCTTGAACCTGTCGAAATGGAGGTCAGCGTGTAACTTCAATTGTGGGAACATCATTAAACAAGAGCTGAACATGCACACAGACACACACACGCACACACACACACACACAGACACACAGCTGATACACCATGCACAGTAGACATCCGAAAATAGTGTGATGGAAAAATCTATACTGGTGTCTGGTTATTTCCGCACCGCTGCACCGCGGCCTGGTGACACAACGGGCGCACAATAGTCACCGCACACTGTGACCACATGTCATTCACTTGCCAAGCTGCAGTGCTGCCACACAGGCTTTAATCATTTAAATAAGGGCAAGGGGCAGCAGAGTGGAAGCACTTTTTGGATGGTGCATTACTGTTGATCCCAGCTAATCCCAACCACTTGCGAACAGAGGTCACTCAGACCAGAGAAATGTTCAGATGTGGCACACTGATTCGATCTGAGAATTGTCCAGTGGAATTCCTCACGGCTTTGAAACATTTTGGTTTGGCTGTCCAGCACGTCCCCACTGTGTTATCGATCGCTGCATCGAGGGGGAAGTAAAAAGCAATTCAGCAGTAAACCATAACAGCCATTATGGAGCATAACAACACAAAGGAAGTCAATAGTGCTGCATAACATGACCTCTGTTGAGAAATGCACTGGTATTAAGTAGCACACGATATTAAATAGGAATGATATTGATGGTATTGATTAAATATTTATGCTAAAATGAGAGAGATGTATTACAGTGAGAGACACAGAGCGAGAGAAAACAGAGAGAGAGAGATTATTTTTCACTGCCAGACTGCATGACAATTTAAAAATTGTCTGCCCTCAGATGACCACAATTGATTTACAAAGTGATATATTATCTAGATCAGAGGGTTTCAAAGTTGGAGGCTCAGTGAATGGAAGTGGAAAAAAAAATTACATAAGTTATGAAAGGGAGATCACATCGGAGAGTCTAAGTGTGTGTGATTTGGTCAAAGAGATACAGTAATTTGAGGAAATGTCACTGGTTTACCAATTTTAAAGCCATCAACTAATAAATGCCTTAAGACAAACCTCTTTTTTTTAATATTTGGGAACGTATGAAGTAACGGCAGTAAGTTTATTCTCGAGAATAAAATAACATGATCATCAAAAAGGCATCCAGGGATCAGGTGAAGCCAAGCTCATTTAACTAAAGAGGGGCAAGGGGTTCCTGTATCCAAGCTTGTCTACGTTGAGGCCTATGTTGTATTGGTTTACATTTCCATTTATGGCTGGCGTACACATCGTTGTACTTATTCTGAACATCACTGCCACTAGAAAAAAAAAAACAGCACAGAATTTCCGCCTGGTTTGCCTCCATGCACCAGTGAAGTTGCTGTTCCCGACTTGTGATCTTGAATCATGGTCAGAACACTTCTTATGATGTCACAATGAAGTTGACCTTTGACCTTTTTGACCCATTTTTGTGAAACTCTGTCATAATCAGTGTATCAATTATTGAGCTAGGCCAAAAATATGTTGCATGAAGTCACGGTGACCTTTGACCTTTGACCAACAAATTCCATTAAGTTCATCCGTGACTCCAAGTGGACATTTATGCCAAATTTGAAGAAAATTCCCTCCAGGTGTTTGCGAAATATCGTGTTCACAATAGCTGGAATGAATGGATGTGACGTCACGCTGACCTTGACCTTTGACCACCAAAATCAAATTAGTTTGTCTTTGAATCAAAGTGGACATGTGCGCAAAATTAGAAGAAATTGGGTAAAAGTTTTCTTGAGATATCATATGGACAACCTGAATACATAATGCCTCTGGCCCAGGCTATCGCTGGCATGGAGGCATAAAACTGCCCAATAAAAGCAGAGACGAGACATGGCTTTTAAGGTTTGCTCAAGTTTTTCCTTCGATTTTCCTGAAATTGAGGGAAAAGGTCCCCGAAGCATGTGGTGACTAAAAATAGCACCAAGCTGAAACTGACTAAACAAACCGCAAAATAACTGAGTCAATTTCAGATTTTAATGGAGGGGCAAACCACAGAGACTGGAGTCAGACAAACAGAGGCGGCCCTCTCATCTGCAACTTGTTCCCATCAGTGTGTGTGTGTGTGTGTGTGCGTGTGTGCATGCATGCATGTGTGAGCAAGAGCGAGAAGGAGAGCGAGAGAGAGTGTCAGTCAGGTTGCATCAGCCTCCCGAACCTGCAGAAACCGGACAGCTCTCGATCAAATGGCGCGTTGGCAATTACCAGCCCGAGGTCAACAAACAATGCATATCTTCAAAAATAGCTGTGAAGCGAAACACCTTCACCTGTGCACACGAACACGCGAGAACAAACACTGAGAACAATTACACACTCAAAACCCTGCGGTTACATGAGTGCCTTGGCCGACGCTGAAAATGGTCTGACTCTGATTAGCAGCAAAGGCACCCTTGGGCGTTTTCTCTCAGCTGCAGATTAGTTTAAAGCCCTTCAGCTCTTACTACAGAGGAGACGCAGACACGCAGAGAGCACACGCCTGCGTCGGTGCGCCCGTGTCTTTGTGAAGGTGCTCGCAAATGTGGACTGGGGATTTCTGGATGCTCCTCCGCTGTGACTCATTGTGTCTGCGCGTGTCTGCTAATGAGTTCGGGTGTGTCGGGAGATTTTTTTTTTTTTTCTTTTTTTCCCTGATGTGTCCTGGCGGTGCTGCTGAAGTGTGGGGAGGGCACGGCAGAGCGCTGAGTAAGACCAAGGTGTATGCGGAGAAGCACACTTCCTGAGTCAGAGGGGTCACGGGAATTGATTATTTTTCTCCATCACGTCTGTGAATGTCCCATTAACACGTTACACGAGCGCAAATACGACCGGGCGACACCGAGCGCGCGGTGGCACCTTTCCCACGAGCAAACCCCTCCCTTACTGCGCCTCACTCTCTCTCCCGCCGCAGCCAATCACTGTTCCTGCTAAACGTGTTGATTGGGACTTTTTTCACCCCCAATTAATGAAAGGCACAGCTGATGACTTGGTAGACAGGCCGACAAGTTCCGGGGAAAACAAACAGGCGATGAAAATGTGAGAGGCTCGAGATTAGAGCCAGAAGCCAGACATATGGGGCTGCTCGGTCCCCTACAGACACAGGAAGTAGTAGGCGCATGGGTCAGCCACCTAAGTCCTGTAAGGGTACGCAGGCGCAACCACACCCGTCCGACCAACCGCACAAACACACGCGCGCGGCTCTCTTTACAGAAACCCTCCGACGACCTCCTGCGATCGCGGCACACGCGCACCCAGACACGTAGCTGGCGCGCCCTCACCGAAGTCATAGGACTTTGGATTCCGGATTCACCCGAGGGGATCAGCTATCGGCCGCAAATGAGAGGGGCAGATGCTAAAGAAAGAGACACCCAGGGATCAGATTGCATGCATACAAAAAAATGTGCATGCAGAATCACAGGATGACACGAAGGAAGATATATCTATTGCGGTGATACATCCACGCCGCCGTGATACACAGAGGCACACACACAAACAAGGACATAAATAGAGAGGAGCTACAGCCAAGAAGCCAAGCTGTGCCTCTCGGTGTCTGTGGCAGTAACATGCTGTCTCTTTTTAAACACACGTGCGAGTGCCCAACATGGTCTCAGTACAACAGAGATAAACATATATGGTGGCAGAATAATTTGGACGTAAGCGCTAACCATGTGTCTCATGTATGTGCGTATGTATGTATGTATGTATGTATGTATGTATGTGTGGGTTAAATGAGTGAGTTAAGCAGCAGTAATGGGGGAGCCAGGGCAACACTAACTTCCGGGTTAGCCCACAAAAACACGTCATCCCCGTAGCACTCTATTATGAGTGAGTGCGTGTGTGTGTCATACGCCTAAAACCTCAGAGCCACCCAAAACGACCCTTATTTTTTTCTTCTTTTACTATAAATCTACCAGCCATTTTCTCTAAAAGAATGGCCTTGTTCCTCTTTCAGCTGGAATGCTAACTGACCCTCACCATGACCCTGTCCTATCTCCAGCCCGTGGCGATCTGTCATGTAAGAGCATGTGACCAGGCAGAGTTCCCCAAAGGAAAGAAAACAACCACGGCTACAGTTGAATCTTTTTCGAGGTGGACTGAAGACACACGGAAGCAAAAATGAAAGAAACTCGTGCTGCATGAAACCGCCTGGTCCGGAGAGCTGTCCGCATATTCTGTCAACAGTGAAATTGTGCCGCACGCCTCTGTATCAGTGCAGACATCCGGTATCTCTGTACACAAGCCCATGTCAGACCCTCGGCCACAGAGCTGTACCGGATGAGGACACCCTCCCTGAAATGAGCTGCTTCCCTTATCTCCTCTCACCCTACTGGCCCAGCCCTGTCCGGTCCTGTCCTGTCCTCGCTGCGGATGCAACACCTCCTTATCCAAGTCTCTCACCACAGACACACACACACACACACACACACACACACACACACACATACAAGCAGCTCATTCCCTCACACACGCGAGCTGTCTGACCTCCTTCCTAAATAAAATGATGTGATACAGGCATGCAGGGTATTCGGAGTACGCACCAAGAGCTGCTGCGGCCGTACGCGTGGGGCTTCTGTATCAATATTGTTTTTTTATTGTTCAGTAGGCCCGAACAACAATGTCGTTTGTTTTCTCGCTGTAATTTATGCCAGCTGCCGAGGCCCATAAAGCTAATCACACTCACAGACACGGCGTCTCTCTGAAAAAAAAAAAAAAAAAACAGAGGGAGTGGGAGTGCTAGTGACACAGTTCAGACGATTACCACGTTAGAGGAAGTTAAGGCAGATGTTCAAAAGGAGTTTTACATGTGGAATCAGTTCTGAGAAAAAGGCGAGGGTGTATTTGCTTTGACAAGGCAGGAAAGCCTATTCTGCACCTCTCAACAGGAGGAAAGACGCGATAGAGTCGAGTGTTTCTATTTTCATTTCTTCTCTTCAAAACTTCACTTTTCCGGTTCAGACATGAGAAGAGGGAGCTAGGGAGGGACGCGAGGTGAAAAAGGGTCCAGGCGACGTGTTTTGCCCTCTGATTTATGATGTTTACAGTCAAACGCAATCGGGCGCCTGACATACTCCCTCTCGGTCGCTTTTCTATCTCTCTTTCTCGCTCCCTCTCCGACTGCTCTGCTCTAATTTCCTCTCGGCCAAAAACCCCTTCGCGTCCCTCTTCCTCAGGATCTGCACTCCTTTCTCCTCCATTCTTTCTGCTCTCCACAACTGAATTTCTCTCTCTTCTTCCCTATCAGTCAGCCTACTTCTCTTCTCTTCTCTTCTCTTCCCTTCTCCCTTTTCTAACTTTCCCCTCGCTGTCTCGCTCTGCTTTCTGCTCTTGCATACACATTCTTTGCTCACTGACACCCTGTTTAAAAAACAACCAGCAAGGCAGCCAAATACGAGAGAAACAAACTGTACAGCTGCCATCACCAGCACAATCGCTTGCTTTCCTCTTTCTTTCTCTCTCTTTGCTGTTCTCTCTCTCTCTCTCTCTCTCTCTCTCTCTCTCTCTCTCTCTCTCTGAAACTTACTTAACAGGACAAACATCATGTGGTGCTGGTAAGAGAAGAAGACACTTTTGTACGGTGACTGAGAGGGTCTGTTATTTTTTTCTGTGTGTGAATGCCTGTGTTGGCGTCCAAGTGTGTGTCTGTGTGTGTGTGTGTGTGTGTGTGTGTGTGTGTGTGTGTGTGTGTGTGTGTGTCTCTCTCTCTATGAGGATCACTTTAGTGCTTAAATACAACCCTCCGTCCCTGTATACATACGTGCATGTAAACCACCCCTCCAGCCGTTCCTGGATCCAGTTGAGGGGAGGCGCAGGGCTCTGTTATGTGTGCGTTTGTGTGTGTGTGTGTGTGTGCATGAGTGATACTGCTCAACTCACACAAAGACACAGCTTCTTATATGACTCCCAGCTGTGTGGACTTGGCCCACTAGACGGCCATCCAGCAGCCAGGAATGTTTGGTGTGCAACCCTACTGGAAAGCCCCTGTTACCCACACACACACACACACACACACACACACACACACACACACACACACTCATAGCCCACTCTGGATTCAGCCCACTCATCTGAGCAGGGGCAGACGGAGGGAAGGGCTTCAACCCAAAGGAAGACTGGTTCAAATTCCACAGTTGATAGAAAAACACAAGAGGAGTGGGACGGAGAGGAGGAACTGATGTCAGACCATCTCTATCAGAAACCCCCCCCCACACACCCACCATCTGTTCCCTGCTCACAGCGGAGGACAGACTGAAGCAAACAGAGCCAAAAAATTGTAAATATTCGACCCTAGTGGGCATCGCTGCTGGAGCTGGATGGTGCTCGGGTGTTGTCAGCGATACCAAGTTTCCTCCCATACTTCGGCCTTTGTGCACTTTAACACGTACAGTAACTACAGCAGCTGCTGTTTGGCTCCGTGGACACTGAGTGACTCCACTCCTCAGCTATGCCTTCAAAGCTGGACTCTCTCTCATCCAGGCCGCAGGTGGCGGAGATATCCGATTCTGTATTCAACCAAGCCGAGCAAACTAAACTTTTGCACCACACAAGACTGACTCACTGGTTGATTAATGTATCACCAAAGAGAAGGCTGATGAAAGTAGTATAAAGCGGAGCAGGGCAGAGCCAAAGACAGTTATCTAATGCAGCCTTTTTTTAAATGTTCCCACAGAGAGATGCGCTGGGTGTGAGGAGGGTGTGCGAGGCTCTCATGATGAGATGGCGTCAGTGTTGTTGAAACTTGTTGTTGTTGAAGCGACATTTATCAACTTTTTTTTTTTTTAAACCATAAAATAGCTTCAGAATCATTGTGACGGCACAGTGTCCTGTAGCAGGATGAACGGTGTATCTGTCTCAGGCACTCCGCACCCCCGACATCACTTGTCTCTGCACTATAGTAACTTCAGTGAGAGGGTCGGATCACGGCGTTACGTACGTGTTTACTTCAACATACAAGCGTTCAACACATAACACTGTGATGACATAACGAGTTGAGTCTGTAGTCTTGTCTGACAAACTGTTACAGACAGCGGTATTGGCGACAGCGGTGTCACGCTCAGAAACTGTTGGGGGGGGTGCTAAATCGCACAAAATGCCAATTTCTGCTTTAAGAATTTTGCCATTTTAGCTCTTAAAGAACCAATATGAAATTGATTATGCACTGCACATAACAAGGTTGCCTGAAAGACATGAATTTAATGGTGGGCCACGTGGCAAAAGAATTTTCATCATCAATATACTGGGAAGCATATCGATTGGGCCTTAATAGATTAACTTACTGCGCAAGAGTAACTTTTCCCACAATGCTCAGATTATGTTAGATATCTTACAGTTTTGGTATCCTACATATTTAATGAGTATTTTACCTTACAAAAAACTAAATCGGCATAAACGTTATTATAACTTCGGTCATTATCTTCTTCCTAGAACCAATCCTGACAAATTGACCCTTACAGTGGGCCAACTTTGCCCTGTGGGCCCCCTTTGGGTGGCCCTGATATGGCATATTCACACTTGGATTTATATTAAGGATTTTTATATGTATGGCCTTTATAAAAACTCTAATCACTATCCTTGCCCGTTGCATCACTGTGTGATATCTCTTTGATATACTTTTGTGAGTATGTCACACTTAATTCACTTAATCCACATTTCAAGAAGAAAACGAACTAGAGCTTAGTGGACAGTTAGAAAGAAAACATCATTTCGTTACGTAATCCTGTTTCTATAATGATAATTAGTTGACCTGCCAGAACTGCCCCCTGGCGCGCAGAGGCCACATGACTTTTATCAGGGTAGACCATGTCGTCTGGGGTTGATTTAAAGTCAAACGCCCACTTTAATCTCCTATTTAATATGAGTTTTCAACATGGCTGAAGTTGTGTTTGATGACTTGGTCAGGTTTTGCCTGTCTGGCACCTTGGATCTGCGCTGTCTGCTGTCACCTTAACACTGAGCAGGTGTCAGACACCAGGCTGGAAGTGCAAAACTGTGCACGACCCAAACTAACCGAGCATGCAGCCCCTCTCTCTCTCTGCTGATCTATCCCCATGTGGTGTGCATTGTTGCGAACACAAGTCAAAAAAACACACCTACCTTTCAAAGACATGCACCCCTGGAATCAGCTCGGGTCTCTTTTCTCCTCGACGTCCACTTTCCAGCTCACACCTCTGCGCTCGCTCTGTCCACCCCTCGGTTTACTCTGGGCAGCGCTCGTCTCCTGCCTCTCCCCATGAAACTGCAAAGGCACAAACACACGCGATCACCCCTGGATGACACCATCTGATCACATCTCACACGTTTTATTTTTTTGTTTCGTTTTGTTTTGTTTTTTTCAACACTTGCTTTCGTCTCGTCACGGACTTCAACGTCCTCAAAAGTCCACCCCTCCCTCCCCCCCGAGCGCGCGTGTTTGCTGACGATCAGCCGGAGCTGACAGAAGAAAAACACTCCCGACTGTTGCAGCCGAGAGACGCCTGGAGGAATGTAATTACACGAAGGCTGCTGCATATTGCAAAACCTGCAGACATGGTCTCGTTCGCGCTCCCACCTCTCTCTCTCTCTCTCTCTCTGTCTCTCTCTCCCTCCACGCTATTGTGCTGTGGGATCTGTCTGGGCTGGTGTCCGCCTGTGGTCCTGATGCGAGTTTTTTCCACGTCCCTTTGTCGCTTCCGTCGCGCCTACGAGGAGGGGAGCACATGGAGGACGAGACCCCTCGCCTCGCCTCGCCTCGCCTCGACTTTTCTTTTGTCCGTCTGTTTTTCTTTTTCACGCAGCGGCGCCGATCGTCACGTCTGGATGAGTCCCCCCCCCTTTTTTTTGTTGTTGTCTTAAATAATGACTCGACACTGACTTTACATCACAGACGTCCGAGGGATTTTTTTCCCCCCCGATAAATATATGTACATCTTTTTTTTTTTTTTTTTTTTTTTTTTTTTCAGCTGGCATGCATTTTCATCCTCGTCACATCTGTCTCATCTCACCTCTAATGATTTCCATTTAAATGATTTGTTCACTTACGATGTTTTAAAGTGAGATATCCTTTAAAAAATAAATAAATAAACTCAATTTTTTGCATTCTGTTCGGCCGCACCCCCTTGTTTTTTTTCTTTAATCCAGGTCCCCTTATCTCACCAAATGTCTGGCCAGAAGTTTAGTCCTCGCTGGGGGAGTGGGGCTGACGCAGCTGTCTCTGTCTGTCTGCCTGTCTCTCTCTTACTCCTCTCCTCCCCTTTCCTCCTCTGCTCGTCTCTCTCTCCCGAGCGGTGGCAGAGCCCAGTTATGTTTCACTCCGGACCAGCCTTCGCCGACCGCGCGCCAGTGTCTGTCAGGGAGCGCGGTGACGACAGCCTCGCTGCCAGTCGCCAGTGCCACACCCATCCATTCATAAAGTGGAGAGCGCGCCGGACAGTGCGCACGGCGGGGAGGCAGTGGAAGATCCATCGGACTCGTTTAGGGAGTCACGTGTCTCACAGATAAATACTGCAAATTAAAAGGGTGATTTTTGTGTTTGACTTTTCCCTGACATCACAACATTTTAAAGGATAACTCCACCAATGTTGCACATTAAAAGTGTGTCTGCAGGGTAAGGAGAGCTCTAGTGCATCTGTGAAAAAAAGTGGCAAGAAGCGTTTTTTGTGGCTCAAGAGGGAAACTGTATGATAACTGACAAACTGCCTCCAGTGATATCACTCAGTGGCCAGTTTGCATCGCGGGTAATGTTGGCGCAAAGTTATGAAAAGCAGTCCACCGGTCTAAACCAGTCTGCATAAAACAGACAGGACACAGATGTGGCAGAGGATTGACTTAGTAATTGATGGCTTTTAATCAGAGCTGGTGTGTGCTTAGGTATGTGCACTGAACAATGGCTGTAAACGGCATCCTCCCTGAGGGTGTCGACACGCTCTACCACACCTCAGTGTTCTTCTATACCATAACATCAAACCAAAGGGTTACCAAATGGATTGGGTGGTTTGCTAAGGAACAACAAACAGAGGTTTAAATGCCCAAAACAAAGTGCACATGTGATACACGTGGTTTGTGTAATGTTAAAGAGGCTAGCACAAGCGGGCAGGTCCGACAGGTGGATGTGAAGGAGTCTGCCGCGTGACTGAGCGAGGAGGACCTGCCTTTGAGTGGCACCAGGCAGACACCTGCAGTGATTTTCATTGTCAAGCGACCTGATGAGTTTCCCCAAAGCCCAAACGGGAGTCTCCACATTTCTTGATTTGTGCAACCAACAGTCCAGAGACAGTTCAATAACGACGATAGAAGACTTTCAAAACAAGGTGGTCTGTCGCTTAAGGGAATAGCTGCCACATTTAACACAACCTGCTTGTGTTCATCCTGAAAAATAATGACTGGAGTTTTTGATGGGTAACTTTTGAGGAGTATGATTGCATATGTGAAAAAAGAGGAAGCTGCATTTGAGGGTTAGTGCTCTGTCCTGTACTGGAGTAGCATGTGATTATGCCTCCATGTGATGGCCTACTGCAGATGCAGACGTAAATATGCACAACTAGAGCTGAAACAATTAACTGATGAGTCAACGGAAATTTTGATCATCAATTCATTGTTTCAGGTATTTTTTAAAGTATTTCATGCATCATTCTGTAATACTTATATTTCCCATCTCGTGTCTGACACATTGCTGATATCGGAATATGTGCAGATTTTTGGTCCCCAAAGTGCAAAGAGTCTCTCCTGTAGACTGCATAAGTTATGCAGACTTTAATGCTTCAACTCTCTCAATATGAATACTAGCTTGATTTCAAAGTCTATATTGTTATTGAAGTGATCTTTTGGGTTTTCCGTGCTTTTGGAAACAAGTCAGATTAAATGAATGAAACAAATGAACTAGTCAGTTGCTGCCATATGCACAATCTCGGGCTGGGCAGGTACAGCTTCAAGTCAGGTGCTTTGGCTCGGTCACACTGCTGACTTCATCATGTCCACCCGCTGAACCTGCCTGTTTGTACAAGGTTGTATAACATTGCACAATTACAATGTGCAAACAATGCGCAACGTGTTTTTATCCTGAGCGAACCGCCCAGTCCAACTATTTGGGTAGATGTGGGAGCCTATTCTAAACACTTTTGTGTGGTGCAGTACGTCGACACCCTGAGGGAGGATGCTGCTCGAAGCCATTGCTCAGTACAGATACTTAAGTGCACAGCAGCTCTAATTGAAAACCATCAATTACTGAGTCAATCGTCTCGTGTGTGTCCCGTCTGTGTTATTCGGCTTGTGCAGAGTCTCGTCAATGCTCATATGTAGACATTATAAGCATTCAAGGAAGATTCATTGTTTTGAAGACGGTTTTACCCACTGGCATCTTGGCAGCAGTAATGGCATCATATGCAGTTGTACTGTTACTTCTCCTCTCCATTCCTCTTGAACAGTGACCTTCCTATCACAATCCAAGGTGCCGCTGTGGTGCTGCTATTCTTCTACTTCGCCAATCTTAACTTTGTCTTGGAGTAAACCCGGTACCATGATTCATCATTTGGAAACAAGCCAACCCAACATCCTTCTGGGCTCCTATTGGTCCTCTATCATCTGATGCCTTCAGTTGTCACCTACCAACAACAGCCAGACAGCCTGTGTGAAGCTGAGAGAAGCTGTCGGTGTTTTCGAGGCTCTGCTGAACTCAATTATGGAGATCTAACCAAGGGTGTTAAACTTTTACTTAGAACAACAGCAGGGGCATGCTGGCAGTGTACAAAATGACAACTTAATTCAGTCGTCAGTATCAACCCTGGCTGTCAGGAGAGTGTTTTACCATCAGCCTCCATCAGCATTTTACAAAAATGCCATTCTCCGTGTGCGTATGTTGAACTTCATACTGTAAATGTCAGTGAACCGAGGGGCTGTGAGAGGCCCCTTGTCTCTCACAGATTCTCAAAGACTCCTGTTCAGCCAGGCATCTGAAGCAGCCATTGTCCTGTGAAGGGAACGGAGCAACCTGCCCAGGCTTGCTACTATCTCAGCGTGCCGGCAAGTCCTAGGCAACCATCCTTAGGCCCTGGCCAGCAGGCGTCAGAGTCAACACAGATGCACATGCATGCACACACACCAGACAGGGTGATGGAACATCACGCTGTAGTCATGACATGGATACCGTTGGGATGAACTGTGAGCGCTAAAAGAAAATCTGCCTCATTTGCATGCAGCAGGGAATGAATCCTGAGATATGCTGATGTAAGGTGATATGACTGTGCGTGGGTTCAGTCAGTCCACTCCTCTGCTGTCATTAGGCCATTTGTCCTGTCTCCTCTTCAGCGCGCACACAGGTGTACCGAACCTTTATCTCAAAGTGTCTTGTACAGCACTTTTCTATTGCCAGTGGCCTCCTCTATAGAACTATTGATGCCGCCACATGGGCACAATAGGGGCATAATGGGGGCTGTCTGTCTCTCCTGAGGGGGCAAACTGCTGATCCCAGGGGTGTGAAAGGCCTGTGTCGGCTGAATTTCTGCAAACAAACACAGCACGCAGCGTTCAACACAGATGTACACACATACGAGCACATGCACACACACAACAAACACACACACACACAAAGTGTTGATCTTTGTCTCGTTCAGATCGATTTCACCCAGCAACTCTGTACCACTGTGGCATGTCAGGAGCCACAATGGCCTTTGACACCAGCCATCAATTGACCACAATGTTGTCTAACTTTGGAGCACCGACCGGCCACAATGGGCCTCTCCTCACCTCAGAGTCTCTGCTATTCTTCTGTATGATCTCTTGGACAAAGCCGTGTTACAGAAGTACCAATTGAGCTTGAACAATCTCTCACAAAGGAATTTGAGAGGCCAATTGTACCACATTGTGGGCAGTGTGGTGTGAAGGTAAATTGGCAGCACATTCAGCCATGCTCAGAGAGATTATTCAAACTCGACTTTGTTTGACACAGGAAAATTACATATTTAATGGAAATATGAACCATCTCAAGAATTGTTATAAATTCTAACCAGGTCATCCCTTAGTCATTGTGGACACTTTAAAGAAAAAAAAATGAAGAAATTCCCTTAAGGTCTACTTTAGATTTTGCGTTCAACCTTAAAACATAAAGGCTCCCCCTTTGGTCATGGCTATCACCTGTACAGAGGCTTAGAAATGTAGTTGGAATAACTGTGAGGCAGATACAGAGAATGAAAGGATTCTGGCAGGAAGTGGTGGGTCCCAAAAGTCCTACACATGGCTATGTGGCTATAGGTAGCATAGCTATTGGTTCCCTGTCTGATCTTCCAAAAACTGGAGGTTTTGAAAACTCTACAGTATCCTCCTCACTTATTCAGTCAGTGCTATGAATTTTAGGGTCGGGTTTCTTCTGCTACGTCCTCTAACACCATATCTCTCTGTTGTATGTTCTTATTAGGCAGGTATTACAGTATATGCATTTTTTGCATCTGTCCTAGCTGTCGCTCCCAAGCAAATGTCAACCAGTGTGCCTCTAACAAATGTCACTTGGCCCCTCGTGACCCCATCAAGTTTGTGTAGATTGACTTCACTGTTTCTGGGTGCGTTTTTTCATGCACATATGGTCAAATGTTTAGAGACCTCAAAAAAGCCAGGATTTGTGTAATTCTTTGTGATGACTGAGGGGCCAGGTGTCACTATGTCAGTGTGGACAGAGATCAGAGAGTAGATGACATAACCCTAATCCAAATCCATCAAGGGGTGCCATCCAGTCCTTGGTCAGCACCCACCCAGTGCTGGGCACCTGGCCTCCTCGGCCCACACTCCGGGCTGCCTCTGTCCCTCCAGGGCGTCACTTAGGTGCTATGAATAGACACTGGCGTATGCTCAGAGCTGTCAGCGTGGCATTGGCACGTGTGGCTCATGTCAGCACGGCCGCGGCGTAATGCTCCCGACTGGCGTCACTGCACTGACAGCACATTCGGGTCGCCATGGAAACAGGGACGAGCACAGCTACCTCTGCCCCGACATCCACTGGTTGTGTTTTTCAGACAAACTCTGATCTCTTTCAATCTTTCTTCCTGTATTAATTTCCCCCACCTCTCTCCTGCTTCTCCTCCTTAACTCCCTTCTTTCTTTCTTTCTTTCTTTCTTGCTTTCTTGCTTTCTTTCTGTTTTTTTCTATCTATCGTATGATGTGCAGCAGGGAACTGGAGGTTTGAAACTCTATCCAGAGGGCTTTATATTCATGAGCTGCAAATCTTCTCATTGTCGTTCTTATTGCTCTAATGAAAAATATGGGATTACACCCATGAACTGATCTGATGTGTAATTATACGAGGTCTGAGCCTTCTAGTCCCCTTTGATACAGTGTGAATGTGTTCGTCTATAACCATTTCCTCACCAGTATGCCGACAGCAGAAGCAGAAACTTCTTCAGGTCTTCTGCCACGTCTCTGTCCTCCTCTGACTTTCTCTCATGGCCATATTCCTCTCGTTTTCCTTCTCCCCACATCCACACAGGCATGCAGCGTGGGGCTTGCTGGCCTTAATTGAGGGGTGTGTGGGTCACCACGTGTTTTCATGCAGGTCCGACAGCTTTCTCAGGAGAGATGTGTTTGTACTTCTGCTCCATTTACCACCTTGTGTTTAATCGTTTAAAGGCGGAAAGGCGGGAGGACAGATGGGTTGAGTGTACAGGTGCTAAGTTAATAAAACAAAACTAAAAGACAGGAGTCACCTAGCAGCTCAGCATAGTGGGTTTTTTTCAATGTACATATTGTCATCATGAGTATATGTATTTCACAATTTGAGCAAAAATGCTTGTAACATCTCCATCAACCAGTAACCTTTCTGATGATTTGGCATTTCAAGAGTTTAAATATTTAAACTATAGGTGTACTTACTGTAATGGACAGATGAACAAAAGTTCATTTCAACAGTCTGAACCAGGGGCGACACTCACACTCTGACTGTAATTCAATGCAGGGCCTGTGTCCAAGATTTTATTTTAAATTATAATTAAGCCAGTTAAACTCTTCGCACTCTACTCCTGAGAGTCCCATCTGTATACGGTTTATGAGTATGTGGGTGCGCATGTGTGGGTACAAGTTTAATGTGTGTGTATTTGTGGTGCTTGCACATAATATTGAGTGACAAAACAGCTGGTGAACATGTTGGGTGTCAACGAGGGTCAGTAGGACACCGCTCCAGCTCAGCCTGTCTGCTCTCAATACTGTCTGTGTTTGAGCTTCATATAATGAAGTGTGTTATCTTACCTGATGTTTATCGATCTTAAGGCTTGGATAAAATATGAAATATAAAATTCTAATACTAAATTCTAATACTGTTTTTTTTAGATTAAGAAATAGTAGAACTTTTTCACTGGACTAGAGGGTTATGAAGAATTGTTATCTAATATGAAACTATAGCTGTCAGGCAAATATAGTGAAGTTAAAGTACAATTCAATTTCTGTATTTTCCATAGTGAAGTAGAAGTATAAATTTGTATACAATAGTGTGAGCAAAGTACCTCATATTTATTTGTACTTAAGTACTGTACTGTTAAGTTGAAACAGTTGTTACTAAACCACCACTGTTACTAAATCCTACACGCTGTTCCTTTCAATATAATATTCATTTAATATTCAAACAAAATTAAGTAGACAAAGTTTGGTGGGACAAAAACATTTACAATGTTTGTGTGTATTTCTTATGAATTAAATGTACGAATGTCCAACAGCAGAGCACCACACTATGCTCATACTGGGATGCTGCCAGGTGTGAACATGTGGCAGAGCACTGCTGGAAATGAGTGTGTGTGCTGACGGCACCGTCGGCATGCATACCCAAAAGATAATGAATGAAAAGCATACTCTTAAAGAGCTTCCCTGATCCCTGGTGATGAAAGATTGCACCGTCTCTGAAGAATGAATTCAGCAATTAAAGCAGATACATTTTTTTTTCAGTGAATTGTCTCGTCCTTCACTGAGCTTTGCTTGAAAGGATGAATTACCCCAAACAATTTTGTCATTATCTGCTCAGCCCCATGCTGGCAGAAAGTCGGGTGAAGTTCAAAGTCTCACAAATCTTTTTTTGGAGCTCCACAGCAAAATAGACTTTCTCGCATTCTCCTGAACAAGTGAAGTAGACAGTGACACGTTTTAAAACATAAGAACATGAAATTGCTCCAAACGAGTGTCCAGCGTAATCCAAGTCTCTTAAAGCCAAGAGATCTTAAACTGATTTGAAAACACAATATTTGCGCATGATCTCAGGTCACTTCGAATCAATTTAAGATCTCAGGGCTTCTAAAGACTTCCGCTGGCTTTCCATCGACATGTGGGCGAGTAGACACTGACTGATGTCTCATTCTTTGGTGAACTTGTCCTTTAACTTGTCAGCAAAAACACTGCCTTGATTAATGAACTCTGATCGCACTACCACCCCCACCCCCACCACGGACACACACACACACACACACACACACACACACACACACACACACACACACACACACACACACAACACATGCACGGCAGAGCTGAACTGAAGACCTTCTGTTGGAACACAGCAGGTGCTACATGAAACTGCCCTCTCTGTAGCAGCTCTGCTCTGCTGACCTTAAAAATCAGCCAGTTTTATAAAAGAAAATCTGTTGTGAATTTGCTATGGGCAATTACTCCTGGACCACAGATTTCTAAAAATACAAAATACACTCTTACTTCTCGTCTCTTGACACAGGGGGAGATTAAAATGACCATTAGTTGCGTATCTGTTTCCCATTGGTGTGCCCGATAACCTTTGTACGATGTGTCTGCAACGTTAGCTTGCCTGGACTTTCTCCACGGCTGCCAATTAGGAATGGTGTGTGTGTGTGTGTGTGTGTGTGTGTGCGTGCATGCGAGTGCGCTGAGGTGAAATGCCAAATTGGTCCACGTGCTAGCCTACATGTCTCTCCATCTCTCTCATTCTCCTAGACACACACACTTGCAGACACAAACAAACAAAAAAACACACACACACACACACACACACACAACCCAACGTTTGATGGAAATGTTTATGTAATTTAAATTCAGGTTGTGCCCTGAAGAAGCCCATTCATCTCTTTCATATTAACCCTATTAGCAGTCTCACTGACAGAGCACAGTGATGTGGGTTGCCAGGATATTGCTGTTATTATTGCTGTGACTCTTTTGAGACTCAATAACTCTCTTACCCACACACTCAAGGTAATGAGAGGGGTGTTTATGTGGAGTGCTCAGGAATAAAAAGCCGAGTTTCGATGATTCTCACAAAACAGATGTCTAAAATTGATCTGTTCTATTTTATTCTGTAGTCCTGTTCCGGTGTCAAGTGCTGCTCACTTTCTTTTCTCATTTTTGAGAGAGAGATTTTTTTTTTTTTTTTAATTGAAAGAAGGGTGCGACATGTTTGAAACAATTCGTCGCAGATGTTACAGTAACTCTAAGTCACATTCATCATCGTTCAGTCATCATATTCTTACTGATAAATATCTGCTGAAGCCAAACCAAGACAGAACACACAGACATTGAAAAGTTTGCACAAAAAAAACACACAATCAGACACAGACAAGCTAATTCAAATCTGACTTCATCTGGAAGACCGTCTGGAAAATGAATCCATCATCATTTGAGGGGTGCCATCTGCACAAACAGCCGCATAAACACACAAATGCACACTAGCACACATTCCACCGTCAGCCTGTCAACGTCAGACAGTCCAAACAGTGCCCAGTGCTAGGCAACCATGCCATCCCAGTGCAGATGGCAGGGCCTGATCATGTTTATTTTACTCTAATCTGATTCACTTAAGTCCCTTTGCCTACCCATGCCTTCTGAATGACGTCAGAGGTGTGTGTGTGTGTGTGTGTGTGTGTGTGTGTGTGTTCAGATGACAGACCTACTAATTGCTGCTGTGCAACAGACTACATCTAAATGGTCAGTGTCCGCTTAATCCTGTATTAACTTAAATAGATAGATAGATAGATAGATAGATAGATAGATAGATAGATAGATAGATAGATAGATAGATAGATAGATAGATCGATAGATAGATACTTTTAGATATATATACTTTATTATTTCACATTTAAGACACATTTGAAACACACAAAAGGAGTGAATGGTGAATGGCAAAATCTCAGATAAAAAAGATAATCCTGTCAAGGGTGGCCTCATTTCCTCTCCGTCAAGTCAAAGCTCTCCTGCCAAACCTCTCCTGACAGCAGCAATGAATATCCAGCATCTGCCTGGGACCAGGGTATGCCACCTATGGCATCCAAAACAACACTGACATGAGGCCTCAAGTAGTAGAGAGAAATGCGGGATTTTACTGAGCAGTACATGTGGATTCGTAAAGAAAGTCGGCCTGGCTCCTCTCTGCAGGCAGCATGATTGATGGAGTTCACAACTGCACATCCACACATCCATGGATGAGATAATGTGTATCATCTAGTGTATCTAGGTTCCCCGCAGTGACTGTGTATTTGTGTTTTGAAAAGGACCCATAACGATCTCTCCCCTGTTGGATGGCTGAGGTATTAGGTAGGTCACAGCCACTGCTTAATTAAGAGTGTGCATTAAGGCCTTCACACACCAAAGTGACACCAAAGAACATCGTCGCCACACGTCTCCCTCCAAAGCTACACATGAACACACCTGTGAAGACTACAGTCAGTGACCAACGAGACTGTACGTTCTGCATCTGCATGAAAGGAAAGTGCCTCTCACTCTGTGGATATGGTTTGGCAGCACTTTTTAAAACAACGCTAAAACTAATATAACTGCTTCTAATCGTGAATCAGCTGATAAAAAGATGCAAATGATGCTGGTGAAGAGGCAGGGAAGAAAAATGAGGAGAAAGCGCAACTGGTGAAATCATGGTTACTACAACAACGTGGCCCTTACCTGAACAGCCTATCAGACTGATTTCTCCCCCCAATTCTATTGAATCGGCCAAAAAGCCTCCAACGAGGAGTGTCCAGAGCCAACAGTATGGGCCACTGATGCTCACTGATGGCCCTGACAATGCCCTACAGCCGACCTTTGGCCTGGTGTGTCTCGGCCTGTAGGGCTCATAGAACAAATGTAACTAAATAGTGTGTGTTCAGATAAAATTAGCTGGGTTATTAAAAGAACATTGTTAACATACCCAAACTTGTTGGTATCCTTAAATTAAAAATGGATGAAATGTCAAAAGTTTTGAGACAACTAAGTCTGACGGCATAGCAGATGTCTTCCATTTCTTCCATTAGTGAATCCTTGACTTGTCTTCTCATGAATCGCAGTTAAAGTAAAAAGAGGATCAGTGAGTCGGTAAGTATGTTGAGACATTTACCCCAAATCAGTGGACCACATAGGCTGGGAGGGTGACCTACACCAGTGTGACACCTGTCTGTGTGGTTTTCTATGGTACAGCCTAATGATGTGCAGAAGCTGTGGCTGCATAGGTGGGTGTGTCACCATGGCTTAAATATGATCTGGTTCGAAGCACTAAAACACACCTACTCCACTGCGCTTCTATGCTATCCAACATTTGCCACGTTTGCATTTGCAGACTGAACACGCGTCTTCGGTCACTCCCCATTCCAACTGTCATAATCACCAGGATGAAATCACAATTGCTTACACACACTTCTGCTAAACCTGTTCCACCTGCCATCGTATTTTTGACAATGTCATCACGTCATGATAGCAACAAGTCTTGCTTCAGTAACAGTATCTAAGCATTATTTTATAAACTTAAAATGACAATATTGGATGTATGAGCAGTAGTGACCAGTTCAGCAGATGAGAATTAATGGCTGTTATTTTTGCACCAATAATAATCACGGGTTTCATTACCAGTATCGAACATTTTTTATAGTCTTATTCTGGTATAGCCTGAAGATTCATTTCTTACAAACCTTTTTTCATTTCACAGAATAAACCAAATTTACCCAAAATACATCACTGCTTGAAGGGATCTTGACAAGGCAGTCACAACAGTTATCTAGTTAGCTCAGTTAGCTGTGTAGCTAGCAGTCTGGACTGGGAGCTCAGGTGATAGTGATCACACTGCTAGCACATGAGATTTAGACCAGGTCGGGCCACGGCTAGCTGATTAGCATGATAAACATACTTAGCAACATAATACATAAATGTCATAATGTTGAAATTGTAATTCCGACGCATGCTGTCTAGAATTTTAGTGGCGTTTTCAATGTTTTCAACCAAAACTCTTGTTCAGACTAGCTGGTGAACATAGTGTAGCATTTAGCAGCCCAAGAGCCAGATTTTTCTTGCAGGAGTTGAGAAAAGACCAAAAGCAGAGCTAAAAGAGAGTGAATGCTGAACCATCTGTAACTGCCGTTTGTGCATAATGAAGTGTTCTCTAACCGCTTCACTGTTATCAACTTAAATGGGGATGATATGTCAGTGTTCAGAACTTATTTCTGTTGCTCTCAAGTGGCCAACAAATCACACACTGCTGGTTTTAACCAGAAATGATGTCATACATACACAATTACACCAGTAAACAATACTAAATACTAAATTCCATTCCTACATTTGCTCACATTTCTTGACCTAGTTCTTGGGTTTGCACCACTGTGTTTGTCTGCTTTAGCGCCTAATTTGTCTGTCAGTCAATTGTTGTGGATTTTCAGGTCTGTCAGTTTGCAGTGTTCCCCCTCCTTCCAGTTTCTGTGTTTAAAATGGAAGATCTATTTATACAGCATGTCTGTGGGAGCTGGTTTCCTGGTTGCTTCGTCAGAGAGCTGGTCTGTCTGTGGCAGCAGGCTGGAGGGGCATTAGGCTCTTCATCCCTCCTGGTGAGGCGTTCTCCCAGCAAGCTTAGTGACACAGGCCTAGGCAGCTGCCACAAGGCTGAATGGGCAGGGGATAAATTGCTCTTTCTCCACTAGAAAAATGGAGAAACACACAAATAATGAGCTTAAAAGATATTCACGCTGTGGTACCCACACAAACAAACATACACGTGCCACACCTTCTAAAACAGAAGGTCATAACTGATGGGTGAAGCTGTATTGTGGCATTGTATTCGACAATCTGGGGCTTGGTCGATACCCATATGCAGTTTGGATTGTGCACTGAACAAACTTGTCCTGTTGGTTATTCACTTTAAGTAATAAGAATGGAGACTTGCCTTAACAGCTGGACAGTTGAATCAAAGGCCAGTGCCTTAATCATCCCACGATGACCTCCCTGAGGGAATTGTTTTATTCACATGTTGGTCAGTGTTTCTCTCTGTGATTTTATCAAAGTGACACATTGAAGCTCCAGGGGCATTTCATTGAAGGTCTCGCACTCTATTCCTGTCTCGTCGCTCTCATTAATAAAAGATTTCAAAGTGGCTGCTGAGGAGTAGGGGGACTTTGCTCTAATACCATTATTACTTGACACACATGCGCGCACACACATGCATGTGCAGTCAAAATTGATTCGCATCCATATCCGAGAACGGGTCGTGTTGAGGTCTGAACTCCTGCAACACTGTGTTCCCAGCTGTGCGTAACACCTAACAGCCGAATATTGACAAGTATTGTAGCGGGGCACAGTATGGGTGGCCCCCGGGGCTGTGTGCGGTACGAGACCGTCTACTCACACAGAACTATTGACTCAGTTAACAAGAAATACATGACTGTCGTCGTCTGTCTCAACATGTTTTTCTGAGAAAAGTGATGTCATGTTCCCCTTTTCTTCTGTCGGCCCTCCTTCACTCAGCTCTGCACCTGCTCTGCTCTCTCAGGTCTGTGCTCGATTCACGTATCACTTTTGACCAACCTTTCCCTCCCTCCATACTGTTCCAGTTAGTTATGTAACCTCAGTGTCCATGTCATTCGGGACCTCATATTGACGGCTTAGTCCTCCGCTCACCCTCTCCATCCAGCGACGTTAGCCACCCCACCCCACCCCACGCAGCTGGGAGGCATGGGACTACATGGAAACTCATTGATTGCATGACGGTCGTTTTGTTCATGACACTGTGGCGCATGTTTACGCTTTACATCTGACCCCACCATCAGCAATAACATGGCTGTCAGTCGGTACCTACTAAATTTAAGTTACATAACCTACCGTGTGTGGATTCAAAACAGTCTTGTCAGTTGATGTTATATGATCAGTGTTGACTGCAAACCGGAAAAGACGACAACTCCGGGATTTAATTCAAGCTAAGCCTGGGACTGACAAGCAGCACACAA
Source organism: Acanthopagrus latus (assembly GCF_904848185.1). Lineage (NCBI taxonomy): Eukaryota > Metazoa > Chordata > Actinopteri > Spariformes > Sparidae > Acanthopagrus > Acanthopagrus latus. The sequence goes on along the minus strand of NC_051043.1, from coordinate 9,642,242 downwards.
TTCCTCACTGACCTGATTCTTCTTATCTTGTCAAGATAAGGTGGGTGGGATTACAATTCCAGGTTGCCTGATGTGAACTAAAAAAAAACTTGTGTCACATGTAAAAAAGAAGAGGAGATTTTCTAACAGCACAGCTGAGGTGGAGAGACTTGCTTTCAAGTGAGGCTCTTCAGTAAATATCTTAGAAAACAATATCTATGTTGTACAATTTCATGATTTACTGGTTCTGAAAGACTGTGGGCTACGTAAGTTTTTAAGGAAGGCCGCTGTAGTCCGTCAGAAGGACCTTCAGTCAAAACAATGAAGCACTATATCGAATTTCTGTTCAGTATAAAAAAAATAGTGTATAGTATATTAGTATGAAAAGGACACACTTGTCTCAAACAGGGATTTCTTGTAAAGTAAAAGAAAATTCTATATTTAAAAAAAATACATACAATTTAATTCTAATTAGGCACTGAATTCTGTCATTTTAGACCTGCTGACATGGCTGGAAGAGTAGAAATTATGCACAGCAGGAGAAGAAAGAAATTAGATATACAATGTAAGCGTTGTTTGTGACCTCCCTCTGTAGTGCCCATCTTTACTGGCTGACATGGCTGGACTGTGCTCCACACATTTCCAATCACAATGTTGATTTTTGTCCAATAGTCTTTCCTTTGTCCATAACCTTTTATGTTTAACTCCACCCTGACATCTAGTGACATTTGTTTGTACTACACCATCAGCACCTTAATCAAAAGAAGGTGACCCACAGCCCCATCTGCTGGTACATTTGTGCAGTGCGAACACAGCCGCTTCCGTTGATAAAATGTTTACTAGCACAGCTCATATGACAGACTGAATAACAACAATGAATACATTGAACACAATAATAAAATACTTTATTAATTTATTTGAAGCTACACTCACATACATATAAACATTTGGACTTAAAGTTACTATAGAAACGGTAACACTTTCTTTTACATTATTTTGTTACATAATTATCTCCCTCCAATCTTTGCAGATGTAGAGACAGAAATTAAATATTCCATGACTATGTTTAAGACCCCCTGTACTTGCAGAATCTCAACCTGACCATGACCTGGCTGCTTTGGGCGCTGTTCTCTCTGGGTCATCATATCTTTCCATAAATTCACATTCCCACGCTTAGCGTCAATGAGAGCAGTGCCCTACGACTGTGTGTAGCGGATAATCTCGCTCAGGTCATAGCCTGTCACTGCGAAGGCATAACCATCGCCGTCACAGAACTTAGCGCCACAGATTTGTGTGTCCGTCACACACTCATTGTGCAAATGAGCAACCTTGGAGGAAAAGAGAAAAAAAACAGTGAGGGGAAAATTGATCCGATATAAATTAAACCTGAGGGTAACAGCCATGAATTGTGCTTTGATTCCCTTCGTGCTATGATTTAAATTCAGTTACCTCCACACTGTTGGTCTCCGGGGTAAGTGTTAGGTGCCACACCCTGACAAGAGAGTCCTCAGCAGCAGACAGCAGCTAACACACAAGCAGATGGTTACTTAAACAACATCTAGTGCCAATAAAGATTGGTTGAGATCTAAATCCCTCCCAACTGTTAGCTGCATTTGCCACATCAATTCATAAAATGCCAACAAAAAAACCTATCATGAAATATCTCTCTGAACTATTTGGTTGATACAACTCACCAGCCCAGAAAAAGGCGCAATGTCCAGCGAGTATATCCAGCGTGCATGGGCGTTGACCTCAGCATGCAGAATTCCTGTCACTGCCTCATAGAGACGGATCTGGCCTGTGCCGTAACCTGCCACCACTGTTCCTTTCCACATCTTGACAGATGAGCAGCTCATACTGAGAGCAGTAAAGATGATGGAGGATCATTGCCAGCAGGAAGTAAAGAGAAAACATTATTAGATTAGAGAAGGAGGGGAAATGAAGAAACAAGGGACAGTGCAAAGGAAAAATAAGGAAGCTTAGATTAAGTAGAATGTATGTATGTATGAAGATGGAGAGGAAAGTAACTGAAGGTACACTATATGCACCTGGCTCGCATTGGACCACTTTGTTTTGGCTTGATTTGACATTCTACACCAAAAATCACAAAACTAGAACACAAGGAACTTCTCACTCAAAGCCAGAGATCTTGTTGAGCAGCTGGAATTCCTCCCCGGACTTCCATACACACAGGTTGCCCCCATCATCTGCACTGACCAGATCAGCTATGCACTCCTGAGGGGAGGGAGACAGCGACAGAGTGAAGGGATTATGTAAGTAATACAATGGTTGCAGTTCCTAGAAGTGTTATATAAAGCAGTTAAAACAAAGAAAAAGACAAATGCACACACTGAAGAAGCACACACATGACATACCTGGCTGCCAGAGCACTCTGCGGCCATGTCGGTGATGGACTCATTATGCTCCTCCAGGATTTCAGACAGGGTTATATTACTGCCTTTACTGGGAACATCAAACACGAGGATTGCACCAGCTGAAACACCTGGAGAGGGAGAGAGAGAGAGAGAGAGAGGGGGGGTAGACTGAAGAGTTCTGTCATGTGTTTTGAATATACACGACTATATCTCACGTTGTACTCACCCACACATATAAAATTCTCCCTCACCGCTGATATCCCTCGACCAAACACGGCCTGAGCTGAGACATTCAACACACAAACACAACACATTAGCTCTGTGAGTGATTTTGATTTGGTGTGAAATGTCTCGATTGATACCTTCTCTGTTGTACAATAATTCGTGTCTGAACGGGTGTAGATGTGGGGACATGCAGGACCAGCAGTGTCTACGTGTAAACCTGACAAAGCAGAAAATACAGCCCAGCCGGCAGGATCAAATGTTTGCTGCAACGACAGATACATTTTGATTTCTACTTGTCATAGGCTGCATACCTTATTGACATTACTACAAAGCGTGTCGTATCACGTTTACATTAAAAGTTTATTACCTGACTGTCATGTCGGGGTGTGATGGTGAGAAAGTGACTGCAGTTCGTGTCTCTATTTCAGTGTGAAACCAGTTGACAAATCCCCCTGATGAGGGACCAGAGATTTGTAAATGTTCCAGCCTTGTTTGAGGTGACAAAAGTCAGATACTTTTTGACAGGAAGTCAGTTGATCTATCTGTGGTAAAACAGCCAAAACATGATGTCTTTCTAACCATAATCTAGTTTTCGTGCATAAACCTAACCAGAGCATAAACACAGAGCTGAGACAAGATACCAATTTAAAGCTGAATCTAACATATTGCAACATACAGAAAGGTAAAGCTGTGACTCATCTGTGATTTTGCTGAACTGTACGTTGGCGACATTTATCCTGGCAGCTGGGTTGGAAAAACATTGCTCATGTGAACTATGTCTTCGGGGATTGTGTAGACATGATGATCTGAGTGTTAATGACTTTACTTTAAATTATTCATTACAATATAAATATCAGGTCCTCCAACTGCTGTTTAATTATGTTTGTTTAATGATGATGGATGAACTGCAATGACACATTTCCAAGGACAAGAAAGTAATTTCTGTTGAATCTTATCACACTGTTCCATATGTAGTATCGCATTATTCAATATAGTCAATCATTTCAAGTCTGTATGTGAATAATTGACACATGTCAGTATTTGAGTCACTAAATGTGTAGTGTTTATATGTAAGTTTACCTGTAGGTGTTTCCGGTGTCTCCAGTGCATGCCAGTACACCATGATGGAGCCATCAGACTCATACATCTAAAAAGAATGGATGTAAGAGGAAAAAAAACATGTATATTAATGCTTTTGTCAAGGTTCACATCTAAAAAACATTAAGTGACGCGCTTCAGGTTGGACTCCTGCACTGTCATAATATACAACGGTAGCCACCAGACAACAAGCAGAGGTAGCAGTACCTCCTCTGCTCTGACTGTGGCAACTGCAAATGACTAGAGGCAGACACACACTCAGAAACTCACCTGGATGCCTTTCTGAGAGGTCACCACCAGCAGATCCCGAGAGGGCAGAGCACAAAACGCAGCCTGTTGTAAGAAACACAGGATTTCTTTAGTTTTGTGATAGCAGAAGATGCATATACAAAATGCTTGTCAGAACATAAGACAATTAAGACAATAATAAACATCACAATTGTATTTGCTGGCACCTTTTCACAGATCAAGTTCACATTTTTTTCACCCACTTGCAGCAGGACAGAGTTTACAATCAAGGCAACCAATGTGTCCTTATGGCCAGTCTTCCCTTTGCAGAGCATCACCTGAGATCTCATCTTATCTGGTTTGCCGCCAACACTGATCATATAGCATCAACCGACAATACTGTTTTGAATTAAATGAATTCTTTATACTACAGGGAAAGTAAAATTGAAAATCTAAATTAAGATTGTCCGCTGAAAATGAGGCACTATTAAAAAAAAAAAAAAAGGCAACAATTTCTATACTCCTTATTAATCTGATTAGATTACATAACTCAGACTGCAAAAGTTGTGGCCTGACCTGCATGATGAGCGATGTGCTTGTGGCGACATTAGGCTCTTTGGACTGCAGCTGACGGTGGGAGTAGTTGAGGCCGTCCCAGGACGCGGTGATCATGTTGACCACGTTAGCATGGACCACCGTGAAGTAGGTGAGACGCCGCGGAGCGATGCGCATCACGCTGAGGTTGTTGTACAGCGCCGAGGCGCTGTTTTTGATCTGGATGCTCTTTTCTTTGTGATACATCGAGAAGTCTTCTCCGAACAGCAGTTGGCTGAAAAGGTAGCGGGTGGGGACTGGTGTTCGTGCGAGAGAGGAAAATAACGGCCACCGCAAATACAGTGGCGTTGAGTTTAATTGGCAATATCACAAACAACGAACTCCCATTAGTTTGCAGCAAATGGCAAAGCTAAACACTCAACATTAGCAGCAAGCTAGGAATGTTAGCGAGATACCAAACGGCACAGCGCAGTGTTAAATAAAAGAAAACGCTGATACTTTGCGTGGCAATGCACTTGCTCTTGCGTTATGAATATCAAATGACAAAGTTAACTCTCTGTCGTAATCGTCGATTACATGTAAAGTTAACGACAACGAAGCACTCTTCTAGCTCTTGTTAGCAACAGGATTACATCCGCGTCCTCCGCAGCCATAGAGACAACGGCCTCTACGTGCTACGTCATGATTGCGTGCCTGGTTGCTTAGCAACCATACATTGTATAGAGCAAATTGTGAAAGCCAAGTGTAAGGTAAGGTTTTACAATAATAACTTGAGATGCTAACGGTATGACAGTTATTATTCATAAAATCTTTAAAAGCACGGCGGCTTTGCGGTCGAATGGTGATTTATGACATGTTGTAATCGTGTAATTTCCTGGAATTAAGTGCCACACATATGACTGTCCCATGGTATCAAAACACTGCAGCGAGGTTAGCTTTAGCCTGCTGTAAAGCAAAAACTCCACACTAAATTCGGTTCTTTTCTTACACATAATCTTATAAATACTGGTTTTTAAGTATTTTTCAACTATAATAGTTTAAACCAAACACCAATAATAGTTACTTTTCTCATTTCTCTGTGTGAACATGCAGCTCTCAACTCCAGTGGGCGTTATGCACCAAAGGGTATATTCTGCCTATTGTGCCTATGTGCAGATGAAATTGGAAGATTATTTAATATTGCTGTTTGTACTTGAACATGCGCTTCACAGCAGTAGCTCAGTGTTTTATTTCACATTTATGTCTAGACCTGCTCCCATCACAATGTACTGGAGGCTTCTGGTTGGCAGCTCAAGTGTCATGTTTGATCACCTCCACCAGGGTGCGCTCAATGTTTATCTATGACACCTCAACTTGCCAGTTGAAAGGTTAATATAAGTTAATTTTATGTATGTGTTCAGCCTCTGAGCCAAGATGCCCCGTTCTGCAACCAAGTCCCAAGCTGACAAGCGTAAAGTTAAGACATCTATCCATGAGACCACACCTCCAACACAGGACGTGAAAGAGGAAGATGTCATCCGTGGTCACTTAACACGATCCCAGTGGATAGACACATTGAACCAGGAGGATGCAGATGAGACAGTGGGAGAGATTATGGAGGAACTCATGAGCAAGGTCATGGAAGGCTGTTTAAAGGTGGACATTAAAAGACAGGTACAACTGAAAGGTCATATACACTTTAGAATGCCATTTGTGGAGAGAGATCAAATACAGTACCATCAAAATTATTCATCCACCTCAGCGACTCATAATATTTATAAAATGAATCATGTTGTCTGTCTTTTTCCTCAAGCTAGCACATTACTCTGCATCCTGGGTCTTGAGCAGCCTCACACAGACTCTCGAGCGGCAATTTCTGTTCCTCGCTGAAGGAGAAGGAGCAGAGGAATTACATAAAACAGAAGACTCAGAGCCAGTGCCAGCAGCTCCAGATCCCTGGGCTCGAGGATCCGTGCATGTTGTGGAAGCTCCCCCTTCACTTGAACCTGCCTTGCAACAGGTGCTCTTGATAATTCTCTTCAGCAAATCTTCTGTTCATATTGCAACCAAAAGGTTATGTGCATCAATGTCGACAGTATATCTATGTCTCTATAATTGTTTCTAACAGGAGGTTGACATTGGCCAGATCCCTGTACAAACAGAGCCAACAGTAAACCAGCAGTGTAATGTTGTGGCCCAAACAAACAGCTCTCCAACACAATCAAGAAAGGAAACAAGTCCCAGGAGGCCTGTCAGGGACAGGGACAAGCACTATGAAGTACTTAGTCCTCGCCCCTCACCACAAGTTGATCCAAAGAAAAAACAGCGGATTAATTTACCTCCAAAACCTGTTAGAAACAAATCCTTGCCAACTCTGTCCTGTTCAGCAGAAAGAAAGGAAGTGGAGGAAGAGGGTAAAAATAGGAGACATTCTGTTTTGACTAGATCATCATATCAGCATAAGGACTCCAATGTCATGCCTAAGCTTGATCCCTCCTGCCTGCCCAGACATCACATCATACCCTCATATGAGATTTTGGAAATCAGCTATACGAAGCCCAACTCCAAGAAACCAGTTAGACTGCCCAAACTAGAGCAAAGATATAACAGGCAGCACAGTGAGTTGGCAGCAACCTCACAGAAGCCACTATCCACCCTCAAGGATCAGCCATGTAAGGTTCAAGGGAAAACTGAGGAAGCTGTCTGGTTGAAGAGACCATCTCCTAGAAAAGAAGGAACGGCGCCCTCTGGGCCTCTGAGGCTTGATACAATGCAGTTGGCCAAAGGTGTTTCTCTCGTGGATCCCCAGACAGTTGACATGAACTCTTTCAGATTTAACTCTCCTGCTCTGTCTACCAAGCTAAAGCCGATACGGAGTGATGCAGCTGTGCCACTATTATCATCCACACAGGTTACTGCAGGTCCACCACCTAAGGTCACCCCAGTGGGTCAGACCAAGAACTGAGACAACTGATTGTAAACTTGATAATAAATGTCAGGAGCTGTACTTAGTGGAGAATAAGCCACTCCATATGTTAATAAAATGCATCTCCATGTATTTTTAAGCTTTTCTATATTTGCAATACAGTAGTGAAGCACACTGTACATGTATAAAAAAAATAATACCAAATAAACTGTGAATACAATATGTGCATTGCCATTTCTTTAATTTTAATATATAATTACAAGAAAGACATGTGTTTTATCAATACCTCCTGCATAATATAGCAAACTAGGGGATCTATTAAGGGTCTCTTTACATTTCCATATCCATCCTATAGTTCAGCACTTACTTGAGCGACTGTTTTCATTATTCTTGTTGCCTGAAACAACCAATAAATTAATCAGGCCATACAATATTTGATACAATATTAATAGCTTCATCATTGAGACTAATATATCTGTTTCATTATCCAATCTTGTGTTGTATGACAATTAAATTAATCTTGAATCTTACATTTGTTAAATAAATAGCTTTACTTGACTTTGACTAGTATGTTTACTGTATGGCCTTTTTTACTTTGCTGCCCAAAGGTACCACTTGATTAAATGTAAGGATATTGTGTTAATATATCACCTTGCTAAAAGTGAAAGTCACCCATAAAAAAGCAATTAAGTAAAATCTTTAAAATATCTGATATTAAAGCATCAATAGTCAATTTCTGGCAAGAAAAAAGTACAAGTAAAAATAATTCATACATTCATTTATTAATTTATCTAAGCTTTATACTATGTATTTATGGGGCAACTGAATATAATCAGATCTGATATTCAGCATTTTTCTGATGAGCAGAGTCAGTGTTTTTTCTAATCCAATTGCCAATAAAATAAGGCACAAATACACACAGAGGACTGGAAACTACCCATATTATCCTCCAAAATGTAATGGAGTGGAGCCATACGTAGTAGACAATGTAAATACTCAAGTGAGTTTATGTACCTTAAAACTGTACCTCAAGTAAATATACTTAATTACATTCCAGCCATTTTTTTTTTTTTTACAGTTGAATCATGAAAGTGTCTTGAGGACCTGAACACACCACACGCACCGTGCGACAGACTGCTCGTGCAACCTATCTTGCTGAAGCCGACGTGACGTTCGACGAGCGGTGAGCCAATCACCGTTCAGCACTACTGCCTCGACACCAATCCGGGCAATATTTTGCTCATAGCACGTTCGGCTAACCCGTTGCACATGTGAGAGCGCAATGAAGGGAAGGCGGTGTTGATCAAAACTTTGGAAATATCTGAACTAAAATCACCTTGGAAGAAGATCGAAGGCATGAAGAAGAAGCAGACAGTCGCAGAGGAGCCGGGAGAGGTAAGAATGGCGACATTTATTACAACTGTAGCTGACAAATTGGTCAGTTTTCCTCTATGGTACACCGGTTGTCCTTGCATGCTTTCCCTACGATTTTGCAACTACGGTACATCTACAACATATTCAATAATATATCAGTTTCTTGTTTGCCCGGTTTCTATTCCACATTCTAATTATCCTGATTCTTGCTAGTAATGTTGCAGATTGAAAGTTTCGATCGAACTGGGCTGCTGCTGTTGCTTCTACTACTACATGTGCTGTTGTTGTTGCACAGATGATTCCCTCTGGCTCCTCTAACGAGAAGGAGGAAGATGAGGCTCCCGTTAAAGCCAAAAGGAGCAAAGCTGAGGAAGCAGAAGGGGAGGAGGTGGTCTATCACCCGGTGAAGCTGTCCCGAAGTGATCTGTACAGACCTCCATCAGCCGAGGAGCTGAACCAGCTGAAGGAGGCTGAGAGCCTGTTTCACTGCAGCTTGCTCAAAATGCAGGTGAGACCTCTGACTTTTCTAACATCAGCCCATGTCAACAACAACAACAAGCTTTCACACAGTCCCTACATTTGTTGGTAATGTGTCATCACCAACAGATGGAAGAGCTGCTGAAAGAGGTGGCCCTGAGTGAACGAAGGAAAGGGCAAGTAGATTCCTTCATTCAGACAGTCACCAAGCTGCTGCAGACTGTGCCAGATTCACCAGAGGTTGAGGTGCGTAGTGATTTCCTTTCAGGATCATCTTCACGGTCAGAAAATCTGCGAGCGCATCTTTTTTTCAACTCATTCTCTCTCTGCATTCAGGTAAGTGACCTCTCGTGGCTGTCCAGCGCAGTTAAAGTCCCCTTCCTATTGGTGCCCAAAACTACTAAGGGAAAGTTCCACATGGCACCTCCTGCTTCCATCGATCTGGTGGGCAGCTACCCCCTGGGCACCTGCATTAAACCACGCATCACGGTGGACCTGGCTGTCACAATCCCAGCTGTGAGTCACCCTTAGAGCAAGATGCTGTTGTCAAGTACTGAATGCAAATACAGCAATACAGATGTTGGGTTGCAAGTGACGCTGGTGTCTCATCTGTTATTAGGATGTACTCCACCCAAAGGACGTCTTGAACCAGAGGTACCCGAGGAAAAGGGCTCTCTACCTGGCAGGCCTGGCCCAGCATCTCACGTCCTCCTCTGACATTGGCACCATGCGTTACTCCTGTCTCCATGGGAATCGACTCCGACCTGTTCTGCTGCTGACCCCCCCATGTACTTAACAAAAAAATATTAACAATCTTAAAGAGCACTGCATTCTGATACAAGCATTATCTATTGTTGAAAGGGGTTTTTTTTTAAAATTGTTTTGAGATGTGTAATGGTTTCCTCTCTTCCAGTTAAAGACTCTTCTAGCTTCACGTTACGTGTTCATGCCTGTCCACCTCCTGGATTCTTCAAGCCCAGTCGATTCCACCCTCAGAGGAATAACATCAGGACGGACTGGTACACTGGATCGCAGACCTCCCTGTCTGGTAAGATTGTTTTTTTATACGGCCGGTTCGTCGAAAATGATCTTAGAGAATTATCTTATCACCTTCAATCACTATTTCTCAATGATTATATCTAAATTCCAGACCACAGATACAGTTCAATTCAAAGTCCTTTTTTTTTGTTGTTGTTTGTTACAGAGTGGAGCGAACCTCCCACTCCACATTACAACAGCTCTATCCTGGGGGATTTACTGCCCAGGGCTCACCTCCAGTTTCTTTCTGCTGCCAGCTCCCAGTGCTCAGCGTTTGCCGATGGGGTGGCCTTGCTCAAAGTCTGGCTGCGCCAAAGAGAGCTCGACCAGGTCGGAGGCTTACAAACGGCTCTTCCTTAACTTCCTTCTTTTCACTTAGTTTTTTTTTTATCATTATTGGGACGCAGCTTGTCTCACCTTCCCTCTGTGTTGCCTTCTCAACGTCTTATAGGGCACTGGTGGTTTTAATGGCTTCCTGGCTTCAATGCTGTTGACTTACCTGCTGACCACTCACAGAATAAGCAACACCATGACGGCGTATCAGCTACTTCGAAACAGCTTGAACTTCCTGGGTAAGAAAATGTCAAATCTACCTCCCCAGAGTTTAGTGGATTACATGGGAAACTGTACGTGATATTATGATAACGAAGCTGTGCTTGTTGCTAGTTCGGATAGCTTTCAACTCACCCACCTCCTGTTGTTACCCTCAGCATCTACAGACCTGACGGTGAATGGCATAAGCCTGGCCAGAGATCCTGACTCAACAGCTGTGAGTAATCTAGTTCACATTTAAAACAGTCAACATGTGTGTTTGTAGCTCATTCATGCTTTGTTAACCTCCTAAATTATTAATCACCATTGTCCCCCGTTTTCTTTGTGTCTCTGCAGCCGTCTCTGGCAGACTTTCACAATGCTTTCCAGGTCGTGTTTGTCGACCCTTCAGGACATCTTAACATGTGTGCTGACATGACTGCTTGTACCTACAAACAGGTAGATACTATTTAAAAAAAACATATGTGTGTTCAAGCAAGATGCATTGTTTTACTGATGGGATTATTCAAACAACAGAATTTGACCCTTTTCAACTTGGCTCTCAGCTGCAGGCCGAGGCGTCTGTGTCGATGCAGTTCTGGGACAACCCCACAGTGGACGGGTTCCACAGCCTCCTCATGACCCCCAAACCCATGATAAGGACAAGTGACCACATGTTCCAGTATGACTCCATTTTATCAACTAATGCAACAGAAACTAATAACACCCAGTCTCTCTCTTTATAAGCAGCTTAGTTTTACATTTCTTAAAAGTCTCTATCAAAGACACCTTCTCAGACACAAAGTTAATTGTCAGGGTCTCTTTATGTCTGTTAATAAAGAGGGTACAATGTACTGCTAGCTGCTATCACGTTGAGTTTGTTTTCCCATCAGAGCAGAACTCATTCATCCTCAGCTCCTCTGATTTGTTGCTTTTCATCTCCCGCCCACACACAGGTTATGTGAGCTGGTGAAGCTTCAGTCGAGCTGTAAGAAACTGAATCTCCTCAGCGAGCTCATGGACCACAGTGGAAATTACGTCCACACTGCGCTCCCTTTTATTCTGTCACTGCTTCAGCGAGGACTGGGCGAAAGGATCCACCTCCTCACGCACTCCCTCTCCCCTGAACCCGAGGTGGGAAAGATTTACATTCAAAGGGTTACACTGATACTATAACAGCACTTATTGTTTGACTCAAAATAGTTAAGAGAGTCAAACATAAAACTGTCTTGTAAGTTGTGCATAATCAGTGAATTTGTTGAACTTACTTGATTTTTTTGGGGGGGGTCACGCACAGTGGTCTGTGGAGAGTGATGCCCCAAAACACAAGGCCCAGCCTCCTCTGTCCTTCGGTTTGCTCTTAAATCCAGAGCTGGCAACATCTGTCCTGGAGAGAGGGCCGCCTGCGGACAGCCCAAAGGTAATCTCACCTCTCTTTTCTGTATGTATGTGTAATGTTTTTTTTTTCCTTCCCAATTGGGGTCTGAGTGCAATATGAAGTACTACAAAGAGGAAGCCCATTTGTTTGCATCAGTATCTACCCAGTGCAACAATGTCCCTACTACATAGGCTGAATCTAATTCTTTTTTTCTTCTTAATGAAGATCTGCTTAGTGCTCTTTGACTGTGATTATGGTTGTAAACAATTTATAGAATGTAGTAGCATTGCAGTAATCCAAGCCAATGTATCATTCGTGAACACAATATTGCTAATATTTCCGGTTTAAAAAGCTTGTCTTACCTGTCGAATGAGGGTACAGAACTTCCACATTTTTGAAACAGTTATTTGATTGTTTTGTGGACTTTTCATTTATGTTAACATGCTTGTGCAATTATTCATTAAGAAAAACCAGACATGTAGCTATACCATTTTTTTCTATCCCTATACTAAATCCAATCCCTGAACCAATCTGCTACCACTGCACAGTATTGCATCATATTGTATTGCCTACCTGTGCGATTAAAAATAGTAAAAATGTTGCATATAGGTGAACAGGTCACTACTGGAATGTAAAAAATACATTATGTACCGGATCGGCTCATAAACCTGTTAAAATGTTATAATTTAAGGCAGTATCATGCATTTCCAATACTGATAATTAAATAACCCTATTAATAAACATTATGTTCCTCTCCCAGGCAGCCGAGTTTCGGCAGCTGTGGGGTTCGCGATCTGAGCTGCGGCGTTTCCAGGACAGTGCCATCACTGAGGCTGTGCTGTGGGAGGGGAAGAGCATGTGCCAAAAACAACTGGTCCCCAAACAGATCATCACACACCTGCTCCAGCTGTATGTATTTTATCTTGGCACAGCATACTAGTAGACACAACATACATCACATTAATACTTGCAATAATATAGTGGTTAGTTTGGTCAGTGAGCCTCTACCTGTAACACAAATATTCAGTCTGCCAACAATGTCAGAAAAGAACACAACAGTGGTTTATCTCCTTCATTTTATCCCTAATGATTTTCGTCTTGATGTAGACAAGGGAATGTAAGGCAATGTGTTAAAGTAAATAAAGTAAATGAGGCACATGAAAGACTGCAGCTTGTTACCCTGTTAGTAGCCTCCCTTAGATGTTTAAAGCCAGGGATTTGTAGTCACCACATGTTCACTCAGATGGTGCTGACATAATTTAACCACTATCTTGTCCAGCTTTAAGCCAGGAATGTCAGCCATCAAGTTCAAGTGAGGCAGTGAGACAAATCATTGGGTTTTACTTTAAGGAACTACATATAGGTATAGTTTCGTATGACTGCCGTTCAGCCCACAGCTACTGTTGATGAAAACATTTCTACCTTTCTGTTAACTTTAATGTAATGCACATTATGCATTTCTGTTTACAAAGATCATCATGTCAACATGCTCCGGGCTAAGTCTTGTACGCATCGTGGCAAATGTTTGTCCAGCCTCTGACAGTAAGGATGGCAGTGACACCCCAGGTACGCACAAATAGTGTCTTGCCAGAGTAGCCAGTTTGGGGAATCTTGGTCCATTTACCTTCCACCAGTCAAGAGGGTTTGTATCCAACGAGGGGGCGATGTCTCTCAAGTAGTAATCTACCTGAGCCTCGGAGTCTGTGGCATAGGAGGAGCTGTAGTTGTCTCCGAGGAGCAACATCATGGTGTTTTTGGTGTCACTTCTGATTTGTGAAGGCACAGTCACTTGGCTAATATCAGGTGTGATCAGGGTCTCCTGTTGTTCATCCTTCGGGCCCACAGTAATGTTTATCACATCTAATTTTGAGACCAGCTCATGCAGTTTAACCTTTGCAGCCAGTCTTCCTGTGGGCGTCAGGAAGCTGAGATGTTTGTGGCGAGGGTCCAGCATAGAGGCCATCAGAGCTGGTTTGGAGGCGAGGTCATTAGAGTCAACCTGAGGACAGTAAAATGAAATAACATGTACAGTATATATTATTATCAAAATGAAGCATTTTGTTTGTCATTATGTGTTGTGATATCATTAAAAAATATATTTTGGCAGCTGCATTGGTTTATGCCTACCTCCATGTGATTTTTAAGTGACCTCTGAACTTTGAGCTTGAACTCAGAGACTTGCTCAACATCATTCTCTTTTGGCACAAGGTGGGTCTGAATGAGGCTGAATGTGATTGGGTAGATGTTTGAAATGGACACCTCAGTTTCAGCTGAGATGACTGTTGTTGCCCATTTCAGCGTTGCCAGCACTGGTGTGAAATTCTCAATAATCTGCCAGCAATCATCTTCAATCTCAAGGTTCTGGGCTTCCTGCCTGGTGGTTATCGTGCGATCAGAGAGGACGGCTTTGATCGCCCACCGTTGCTCAAGTAGCCGTTCAAACATATCGCAGATTGTGTCCCATCTGGCTTTGCTCGACTGGATAAGCTTGTGCTGTGGCAGGCACATCTGAACCTGCTTGTGCTCCAAGGCCTCACTTGCCAGCAAGTTGTGATTGAAGTGCTTGACTAGTTTCCCGGCAGCAGCAATGATACGGACGAGATCCTCGCTCAGCCCCTCACAGACTGCGAGCTGCAACGTGCTCGCAAAGCAAGTGGCGTAGTCCCAGGTGACACGGGCGCACCCGTGAGCTGACGGGGCGTCCTGTGTGTTGTTGTGAACGCAAGCGGTCACTTTCCCAGCAATGCCCCAAGTCTGCACAGTGTTAAGGAGCCTCTCTGTGACACTGTCTGTAGTAAGGAGGCTGTCTGAGGGCAGCTTGTGTGTCTGCAGCACAGCTGACCTCCCCAGCCAGTCCTCTGTTATGAACGAACAGAAGACTGTGATGTACCTCTGATAGGGGAGGGCTGTCCAGAAATCAGCTGTGAGGGCCACTTTCTCCACCCTGCTCAGCTGCAGCGCAAGCTCCTCCATCTTCTCGTGGAAATGGCCCTCAATGAGCCGCGTGATGTCCCCAACAGATGGCATTTTATAATTATGCACGGTGTATGCGAGCAGCTCACGAAAGCCCTCCCCGCCGACCATGCTGACTGGAAGCATGTCCTTCTCTATCATTTTGGAGATGAGCTCAGTCACCTCTGCATGTGTTGCCAGCGACACGCCGTCATTGGGCACAGTGTCCGGGTGCTTGTTCTTGATGTGGTACATCATGCTGGTGGTGCTGCTCCTGTACTTGAGCTTCGTGTCGCACAGCGTGCAGTGAACCTCGTCGTCCACTTTGATGAAAATGTCCCAGACAGAGCTGCGCTTCAGGCGCTTCCTCTCCCCATAGTCCCGCTCGGGGGGGTTGCTGTTCATGTTTGTGCTGGGTGACATGATGGCAACCTGCATGATGTCCGAGTTAGCGGCGCTCTCCTCCTCGACGCACTGAACGGAGCAAATCACCGGCTTCTCGTCCTCCTCCAGCAGCGCGGTGGACGGATGGTGCCTGCTCATGTGGCTCATCATGGAGCTGGTGCCTCCGCTGCAGTACTTGAGAGTAACGTCACATTTCGTGCAGCGGACGAAGCTCCCCACTTGCTCAAAGCAGTCCCAGACAGAGCTCCGTCTCCTCCCCGCACGCTTCATGCTTGGTGCGGCTCAGACGAATAATGTGTTTCCACGTTAGCAAGCTAGCTAGCTAACGTTAGCGCCGACTGTCATCGCAAAAATGGGTCTTTGGGGGGGATAAAAGACCGCTTTGTGACCTGTTTGACTTGAGCAAATGTCCCAACAGAGAATTACATTGGGGTGAGTGCAGGCACGAGTTCGTTGAAGCCTCGTTTTTAATAAGAAAATAATATATTTATTATCCACCAGGCATGCAGATATCCCCGAATCCTCTGTGCGATATGTGGGGGCGATGGTGGATGACGTCATCAAAACGGGAAGTGAGGTAAAAGTTAAATTGAAACGATTGAATCATGGTTTATTTGTTTTAGTATACAATTTAAAAACACTGAAATAAAGTAAAAATATTGTAATATTGAAAATCATGACGTAGAAATGCAATAATCAAATAGAGAAATATTTAAATATACAGTTATATCGTCAACAGCATGACACAAATATCATTTGTTAAATGTTCTTGGTGCATGTATAAAATGGAATAAAAATACATAATACCCTGTAAAATTATGGGTAAAAATGTAAAGAAAGAAAATCATATAGGTGACAGCTTGATGATATAAATAGATGCAGTATAGATAAATAAAATGTCCTTGGTGATTCCAGTGTGCCGATGGACTAGACCTTTAAGTAATGGCTTTATCATATTCATTTAAGTGTTTAGTTGCTGTCTGTGTTCCTGTTGCATCACTAAAGTATATTCTCTGTGATGATGTGTGTGTACAGCATGTATTTGACATGTATTATGCTCCTCAGGAGCCTAGTACCGGGGAGGAGGAGAGTCTACTGGTGGTTCAGTCCTATGATGACCTGAGTAGAAAGCTGTGGAGGCTGGAAGATCTGCCTCTCTCCATCACAGCAGTACAAGGAGCTCACCCTGCACTCAGATACACACAGGTAAAGACATCATAGAAGTATTAAAATGTAACTAATGTTGGATCTATGTCCCTCAGTAACACCCATAATGTATCTTAAATTGAAAGAGATATCTTTTAAAAGGCATCAGTGGCTGTAGTTCTTGATTTTGAACTTGGCTTTATGAGTGTACTAACGTTTCAGTTGTACCTTGCAGGTCTTTCCCCCTCGGCCACTGAAGATGGACTATTCATTCTTTGACAGAGAAAAGACTTCCAGATCATTGGTACCAAAGGAAGGCAAACCCTGTCCTGCGTACATCACCCCTATTACAGGTCAGTGTCTCATCCACCAGTGACAAAGTTAAGTTCATAGCTCTTGTCTAGTCTGTTAAAAATAAAATATAGACTGAAGTCATTTCTTCGCTGTCTGCCATAGAAAATGTTTTATGAATCTTCTGCAATAACAACAATGGGTTAAATTGTTAAATAACTGAATACCAGGCTTTCCAAAGCCAGAAAATACCTGCCTCTGTACCACAGACATTTAGTTATACAAACTAATATACCAGTGTATTACCAACTGCTCTTGCAGTGATCTGTCACATGGAGGGAAGTGGAAAGTGGCCTCATGACCGCATCGCCATCCGCCACATCCGGGCTGCCTTCCACATCCGCTTGGGAGAGTTACTGAAGAAGCACCATAATTACACGTGCAGGCCCTGCCCAACACACCTGGATGTCTGGAAGGTACATTTTTAACATGTTGCACACTTGCCTGTGAGAAAAGCAGTAAGGTAGTGAAATATGGTTTTGTTTTTTAATTGATGTTTCTGGTATGTCCAGGCAAGTGGTTGAGACATTTTTTAATCAAATATTATTAGTATTGTGTTTTATTTAAGTTGTCTCATTTCCCACTCTTTATGTATACAGGATGGTTTGGTGTTTCGCATCCAGGTGGCATACCATCGTGAGCCTCAGGTGCTGAGAGAGAGTGTGACTGCAGAGGGGCTGCAGGTTGTCAGGGACAATGAGGAGGCTCAGGCTCTGGAGATGGCCACCATTCACAAGCCCCTACTTACCAGCACATTGCATGGGTAAAATTACAACTGGAACACAATGTAATGTCTGTTTGTGTAAGAAATCAGGATTGTATGGTTCCTACTGGTCCCCTTAGTCTTCTCTATCTCTGTACTCTTACTTTCTTCAGCTTTCGTCCTACTTTTCTTAACTTCTTTTGCGTCAATTTATTTTTTGTCTGTTTTTCATTATTTTGTTTTTACCCCATGTTGTTGGTAGGCTCCAGCAGCAACATCCATGTTTCGGGGCAGCGTGTCGCCTGGCCAAACGCTGGCTAGGAGCTCAGCTCTTCAGTGACGACATGACAGAGGACACAGCAGACCTGCTGGTGGCGTCTGTTTTCCTGCAGCCTGCG
Organism: Acanthopagrus latus; assembly: GCF_904848185.1. Taxonomy (NCBI): domain Eukaryota; kingdom Metazoa; phylum Chordata; class Actinopteri; order Spariformes; family Sparidae; genus Acanthopagrus; species Acanthopagrus latus. The sequence goes on along the minus strand of NC_051043.1, from coordinate 9,624,124 downwards.
CCCTTTACTCCTCCTGGGTAACTACCGGCCCTACTTTTCAATAATCTCTCCGCCTCCCATGTCACATTTTTGGGTGTGCATTTTTTTTTTTTCACTTCTCTTTGTTCGTTCAGTAGGTCATGTGAATGAATTTCTCGGTGTTCCTCAGTTCTCCACAGGTCGGCTTCCTTCGCTTCCTTCATCTGCTGTCTTCCTTTGACTGGAGGAACAACCCGCTGGTAGTCAACCTCAACAACCAGCTCACAGGCAAGTTGCATACACCCCTTTTCCCACTGTGTCACAAAAACAAGCTGACCTTTTTCTATATACAAACCCGACACACTTTAACATCCTGCTCATGTGCATTGCTGTTTCAACGCCAAGTTGAATTGTTGTTCCCCTGTTTGTCACGTGTAGCTGCCGACTACACGGAGATCAAGAATGCCTTCATGGCCTCCAGGGAGTCTCTGCCCGTCATGTTTATAGCTACGCCTAAAGACAAAAAACTGTCTATGTGGACCAAGAGGGCACCTAGTGTACAGGTCAGTAGACAAACAACAAGTACACAACACACAAAACAACACATTTAATACATACGCAGTCAATACTGAATTTGAAAAAAAAAAAGATTAAATATTACAGTTTGTCAGTAAGCAGGAAAAAATGGAATACCTGAGGTCAATGTAGTTAAATAGGTGGATGTAAATACAGTAATTAAATCTGTACAGACAGAGAGAATCACAAACACCGATGTAGAAAAGAGTTGCAGGTTCTCGGAGGAGAGCAGTCACATAGTTTCCCAATCCTGGAGCCCCTCCTTAGTGCACACTGGTCTCCTGGATCACACTGAGAATACATGAAACTAAGTTAACGCAAGATATTGATTAATGACTCGCTGTTCAGAAACAGTGGAAACATAATAAATATATTTCTCCAAACAGATTGGCTTTTAGAAACCAAGAACCCCAGATGGATTGAGTTGTTGCGTTACATACCACAGGCAGATAGCCATGCTTTTTTCTTAGAGCTGGAAATTGATTGTTCTGAAGTCTTTCCAAAACTTCATGTAAATCATTGATCTGGAAAATGCAGAATTGATATGTATTTCTTATTAAAATGCCACTGTAATATTCAATAATAAACTAAACAGCCATGACTATAAACATCCATGATAATATCATCAACCCTAGATACTCTCTGAAAGCTCTGCTACTGATTTTGGGAGTCCGTCAGGTGTAGCTCACCAGTTGCTTTTCGTTGTTGTCCTCTGTCATAGTGAAAAAAGGTAAATGTTTAGCTTGATATTCCTCTGTTTGGATGTGAGCGTAGCTGTAAAAGAGTCGAGTGGCACACAGTAGTGTCCAAAAAATATACACACGCCAGCTTCCCATGGTGCGGAGCTGACCCAGATAAGTTTCCTGTGCTCTGAAACTCCAGCATTTACACTGAGCCTCCCCCAGCATCCTGCTTTTATACAGTGACGGAGAGCAGGAACTTTGTGACGTCCTGACAGAGACGTCATTGTGGGCTTAATTCACCATGTTCAGAATGATTTCCATTATACTTTATCCGTGTGCTCGGGGTTGCTTGAATCAGCGTCTTGTTGACTTCACATTCCCAACTTTATGGACTTCCAGAGCCGAAAAAAGGTGTTTCAAAACATACGGCTGAGTTGAGTGAATGATCTTGGTTCAGCGTTTGTAGTTGCCTGGATGCCTTTGAACGGCCACTAGGGGGCAGATTTTGATGGACTCAGTCAATTAACAGAAGGAATACTTGAGTTGCTCTCTGAATACACAAGATGCTTTTTGACACCAAATTATCTACCCAGCCAAATCCTCAGAAATGTTAATTAGCTTCACCCATAGAATTTATAACTTAACCCGAAAGAGATTTAAAATGAGTTTGATTTACTTGCTATAATTTCTTGGTCAATAATCATGGGTTATCATCTGGTTCATCTGGATCGTCATGTTCCCAAACTATTTTACATGTTAGAGAAAGCATTTTGGGTCAAAATGCTGAAATGAATGGGTTTGAAGAGAATTCTTCAGTCTGAAGAAAGACATTTGAACTATATAAGTACCTTTTTTAAACAAAAGCCTAAAAGCCTGTGAAACTTCACTTGCCTCCTGATTCAATATTGATTTAGTTGCCACTGATTCAAATGCAAAACGATTCTCGATGCGTCTCAGTGTACAGCATCCTTAGTGATCTACATCACTGCACATGGCTACTTTTTCATCATTTAGATTCCCCTTTCATTCGGAAAGTCTGTCTAATAATGGGACTACAGCAGTCTACAAAATAAAAGATGCATCTCTTCAATACATAAACATTAAATAAACAAAACATTTATCCATGAATAGTGTCTTACATGTTTGTTGTAATCTACCATAATATTGTATTCACATGGCAGCTCTAAGATATGGCATCTTTTGACTCTGCTGCACAAAGTTGACAGCACCTTCTCAGATCTCAGCTGATTAGCTGTGCTAATACAGCCACCATGTTTAACCATTAAAGGTCACATTTGTTTCGCGTGTCTTTTAGATATTGCAGCGTGTGGTGATGCTGGCTGCAGAGAGTCTGAAGGTACTTGAACAGCAGCTGATGGACGGTGGCCAGATACAAGATGTCAGGGTGGGTCAACAGCACTTGAAAGTCTGCTTCATAATGGTCCTTTTTTTATGATTTAATATTCAAACCATGTGATTCCCTCATCTGTGTTTTATGCAGGTGGTCATGCGCCCTCCTCTGGATGCCTACGATGTGTTGATTCACCTGAACCCCAAGCAGGTTCCCCTGCTCAGCCAGGCAGTAGACCCTCCCACCGTCACCTTCAGCAGGGGCGTAATGGCTGGCAGTGTCACGCAGACTGGAGGGGCCCTGCCTGTCATCGACTACAACCCTGTGGCCCTCTACCTGGCAGAGCTCAGAGTGAGTGTTCTCTGATGGGGATGTTAAAAGCAAGGCATGGTGTTAATGAAGCCATGTTGACACAGGAGGGTTGTGTAGAATGATTTATGCATGTTGCAGCTCGGTCGTTCAGGCCAGAGGTATAATTTCTATTTGTTGAGATGAATTATAGCAATGTGTAATCAAGGCAAAGGTGCGTTTTAATTCGGTCACCTATTGCTGAAACTTTGAGGGGGAAATCAGATAAAACACCAGAGAATGAGGAAGGAAGCTGGCAAACATTTTTAATGTGTTTATTTTCTTAGTGCTGGCTGTATCATAGGTGGGTTTCAGAGTTGTTTACCCAAGCGGCGTGTGGGTTGGTTGAACGAGGTGATCCCAGGTGTGAATGATAGTTAAGCTGTCTGGGGAGAGAACTCAGTGCTGCATTGTAGGTGGGTCGGGTGATAAGTAATGTCGTAGGCCACCTCCTCTGTTCAAAGTCGGCTGTTCCAGCTTGATGTAGATGGATTCTTTTTATGCAGCTCTCACACCATCTGTCTTCTCTGGCCAAGATGATTACATTGTTCTCCTCAAAGGAATGATTTTTCTCCTTCAGATGTAAGTGGACCTGAGGAGATGGCCCTCATGTGGTGTGCAATTGGTTTATAGACATCATTTCCCCAATGTACAAATCTGTGTATACCTGGGTGTTTTGTTTGTCCTTAGCATGGACAAGTTTCTGTGTCAGTGCAGGGTTCTCCCCAGACTGTGGAATAACGGTGCTGCGCCGCTGTACTCATCGGATGTTTGTGGGCTACTGCGGTCTTCTCGTAGTGAACAACAAGTGTCCGACGAGGTCCGACTGACAATGTTGCTAAGTTTTTCCATCTCTTTGTCTGTCAAACCCTCTAAAAGATCCAGAGCAAAGATCCAGTTGGGGCACCCACAGGTTTTAAGTGCTCCCCTGATGTGCTTCTGTTCCTTCTCCTTCCTTTCCGTCTTTGTGGGCACGGTCTCAGCCGGATGGTTTAGTTCCGGCCCTGATAAGCACATCAGGGGAGCACTTAAAACTTACAATTACCATGACCCGGATGACTGAGACCCTTCTTCAACCTGACTTAACATAACATAATTATAACTTCAACATCACCTCATACATGAACATTTCTGTGCAAGTCAACATCAGATCCTCATTGGCTTGAGTCCTGAATTTCTACCTTATTTATTTTCAGGAGTCTTTCGGAGACCTCGCCCTCTTCTTCTGTGATCCCTATGGTGGAACAGTGATTGCAGTTTTATGGAAGCCAAAGGCCTTCATCCCAACGCCTTTTAAGGTATGTCCAAAGTCACTTGACATTTCCTCTGTCTAAAAGTATTAAGGCACGGTTGCCTTTGTTGTATCGTGTGTCCTGTTCTCTTCGAACCTCCTCATTTTACTCTCATGTCAACATCCCCCACTCTGACCCGATGTTTCCTCTTTATCAGACGTCTCAGATGACTGCTCGGAGCGTTGAGGTGACTGGGGAGCAGGTGAATGCTATTCCCAATGTCGAAGCAATACTGGAGGACTTCCGGATCATGGGACAGGGCTTGGTTAAATCAGTGGAAGCCAGGACTGAAAAATGGTCATTCTAGACAATACACATGTAGGCCATATTCAGCAGGTGTAATCCAGTTCTGACGTTTAACCAGAGAAGTTGCATTGATATCTTTGGCTTTTCTTTGGGCCCAACTTAACATAACAGTACAGTAGAAAATGAGACCAATGATGTGTTTGTTTTTGGCAAAACTGTATCATGTCTAATAAATGCATATCTACTCTTTTGATCTATGTTTCATTCTTTTGTCTGACTTCTTATCAATCCATAAGGTAAGATGAGCCTTTTATATGGATGGCCAGAGGGGAAATTCTGTTGTTGCAGCAGCAGGGCACAAATGTAAGAGTTATGTGAAACAAAAAAAAAAAAGTCAAATAAAGGCTGCACAAAGGAAAGCAGCAGAGTCAAGTAGTATGTCTTGCATCTCGTTGTGACACTATTGTGTTGACAAAATGTTTCCACAAACAGACACAAACACCTGGCAAAGTACTTGAAACCACTTCTGTGGTAGTCCCTGCAACAATGGGTGTCTTCAGGAGCACAGGTGTGGACCACACCCATCTTCAACTTCCATATAGGTTTTAAGTCCAGTTTTATGACTGCATCTTGCACGGCTGTTACATCCAAATATGTTCACAGACAATGTGAAAACAGTACCAGCAACGATGGAGTGAACACAGCTTGATCGTATGATCAGCGACCCCTTTCTTACTTCCATCCCTACTTCTGGCCCTTTGATCTAACCACACCCATCTTTGAACTTGGCCTTCATTTTGATGTAAACTACACACCTGTAAAGGTTTGTGACTGCGTCTTGAATGGTTGCTATCATGTTGACAAAATCTGTCCACAGACAGACTGACTCATAAACACCTGGCAAAGTTCTCCAAACCACTCCGGACTGGGATGGTGTGAGTGTCTGGAGCATGTCAGACACTGTGGAAAGTGTGTGTTGTGATGGGGTCCAGTTCCAGGACTGACCACGAAGCTGGCCTTCCTTACCAGCTTGTTAAGTCTGCTGGCCTCCTCAGCCTTGATGCCACTACGCAACCATACCACAGCAAAGAGCAGAGCACAGTGGCTGCTACGGACTGGTAAAGATCTGCAGAGGCATGTTGCTCTCTCCCTTCCTGAACAGGGTGTCAGCGTTTTTTAACCTTATAACTGGGAAACGGGGCCTCCTGTTCCTCTGGTAGTCCACCACCTCTTTGGTCTTACTCATACTGAGGTTCAAGTAATTGCTGTTGCGGGATGTGCCGATACTGTTAAAGTAATAGATACTGTCCCTGATAATTAAAGGAAGAATCTGAGATTGGGTGAAAAAAAAAGACATTCCTACATTCAACTCTGCGAATTACCAGGAACTAATGCTCTTTAGAATTTAAGCTCAGTGAACTCATGTCTGTGCGAATCATTTCTGTTCAATGAGACGGATGAGCATTTCCATGCAAGTGAGAATCAATGCGCAGGTGACGCAACAATGCTTGCGTAAGTAGAGTTGTACTGGCAGAAAATATGCACTCGTGCATTTGCTGCTCTTATTCACAGGTCCTTTTAATAGTAAGTGATATTAAAAAAAAATGAGAAAAAGAAAAAGAGAATCTTTCATTTTCTCCTGGGAAGCTGGTGTACAGTGTTTGAGGCTGCGTGTTGCGTGACAATCTCTTTTTCGCTCTGTGTAAGGCTCGTCTAATATTTCAGCTGAGCAGCTTCTATCCTTTACTGAAAGGACAATAAAATCTGAGATCCGGGTGAGGGTTGTGATTAGGGAGGGCATGAAATGTAGTTGATGAGTGATGGTAAATTTGTCACTGTCACATAATGTTCCGTACCACAACACAATAGTCCATACAAGCAAGCAGTTGGAAAATGTGTTCATGCTGTCTCTGGGATATGTTTCAATGCATAATTTGTTTATATACAATTTTAATGTGATAAATATTTTTTTCCAGAAAGCAACTTTGTTATTGAAAATATCTTTATTTATTTTATTTAGGCAATTTGTGAAAGGCTATATTGAGTCTGAGGCATCAAATAAATACATGTATAAACGAAAAAAGGTGTATTCATCAGCTTGATGTTGCAGAGTATAGCGCAGGTCCGCAGCATGTTTGCCACACCATCACGGTGCAGGTGGATGATAAATTGCTCAACACGGCTGAACGATACATCATATAAAAATTCTTAATTGACAGCCATGTCATAGGATGTGTACGTGTTTGTGTGCCTGCAGCTGTTGACGGAGGACGCATTTTTCTTTTAATCACAGCCAACCTTAATTAGAGGGAAAGTGGAGAAAGTGGAAATGTACCAGATGAGACGGGCCTCGTGCACCTATAGCACGCATAGTGTTATATATCATACTATCCAAACTCGCCTGGTGGAATGCTTGTGTGGCATATTACACAATCATCTGTTACAAGTTACTGTCTGGGTGAAAACAATGCTTTGTCTTTATCAAAATACCGGGGTGATTCACTGAACACTTTGCCAGGAACTTGATTTGACACGAGGCCAACATGAACAACCACATGTGTACATGGCATTCACTTTAATCTGATAACAGTACCCCCTGCATTAGTCAGTGCTGTCAAGACATGACACGGCTGCAGATTGACTTTTTACACAGTTTCGACTGATGTTTTTGTCTTTTGTACTCTGTCTTTTTGCCATGCCACACATGCGGTTGTCATATGTGACTCAATGTGATATTGCAAACTATGAAACACGCACTGAAACCGTCCTAAAGTCAACTGATGGGTTTTAGAAGGTTGGAAGTGGCTGAAAACTCAAGATGAAAATGTGTACTAACGCTTTAATTTCATTGTGTGTGGCTGTTGTGAATATAACCACAGTCTAGCAGTAGGAGGGTGTGAGCCAGTTCCGTCTGTATGATGGATATCACTCTTTCATTACCTGTCGGTGCCTGTCCTGTCCTCCAGCATCTGATGGAAAACAACTGGCACACTGGCACCCGCTCATGCTGGAGGCACATCTGGTAGACACATGGTACATGTGGCCATCAATCACAAACATAAAAAAAAAAAAACAGTGATCAGTGCCATATCCTGAGGACCCCAGGCGTGTGAAACAAACAGTATGCATCAAACAGCAAAACTGAACATTTATGACTTGTCAACATGAATTGCTAAAATTCATGTTGGTTTCACAGCAAGCACTTACCACCATCCTTTCCCCTCATCCCATGTTACTGTCCTGCTTCTAAGACAAATTATTCCAGGAAAATCTGTTTATAACCATGTGGTGCAAAAATGCGGCTCCTCTGGCCTTCTAGACGCGATCACTTGGAGGTAAAACTGAATCAGAAAGACAGAAATATGTGCAAACACACTCATAAATCCTTGTAGGAGATGGCGAAAGATGTTTACAAGAAATATGCCAGTACAACAACTGCCATATAAGTATTCTGCATTTTGAAGCGACCAAGCTGGTTTACGCCTTGAGAGTGAAAAAGCACCACAAAGATTAAGGGATAATAATCCAATATAACCGTACAAAAAAAGGGCTTTTATAAAGTGCCAAACAAACAAAGGGGATTTTCTATGCCTACTTATCACTCTTCATGGGCGCTGAAGCTGATCCAGGCGTCAGAAAGCAGGGGAACGACCTGTAGACAAGGCTAATGAACACCCTGCACTCACATTCATATCCGTGGTAAATTTAGCACCCTTTCTAGCCAGCTGACCTGCGGGTCACTGGACTGTAGTAGGGCCCTTATCACACCCGCCTCTAACTACCAGCTGCTGAATATTTCCCAATAAGTTAAAATTGGCACAGTTTTAACACTTTCACCTTACTTGCATTGACCAGTTCACGATTCTTTGGAAACACACTCATATTTCTACAAACCTCTCATCTCCATGGAGGCCGCATTGAAACTGTTCATGTTGAAATGTTGTGCAACATACATGACGCATGTAGGTTTGACGATGGCGCCGCCACTGACTCAGATCGCCTCAGGGCACCTCAGTGACGAAACGAGGCAAGTATCTATGCTGTGCATAGATCTATCTGTGCCGCTGTTTCTTCCATGGTCTCAATGAGTTACATTCTGCACGCGAGCGAAGTGGAATTTTTTCTCAGAAGGGATACATTTATCCTGACCAAGCAATTTTGTTTTTATAGTCAGCAGTAATGTACTTAAAGGTGAGTTGTGCAATGCCTGTCTTAAGTTCTCACCAGCAGGTGAGCTATACAAGTGTGTGCACAAAACAGTTTTGTAGTTTAATGTTCAGGCGATCCAAGCTGATAACGCACTCCACTGTCCCAAATATAAAGGCATGGCCCAAACAGAACAAAAGATGTCTGCGTCAGCGTTCTCTACCTTTTATGACTGGGAAACGGGGCCTCCTGTCCCTCTGGTAGTCCATCACCTCTTTGGTCTTGCCCGTACTGAGCTTCAAGTGGTTGTTGTTGCAAGATGTGCCAATGCTGTTAAAGTAACTGATGAGCTGATTCTCATCCTTAACCAAAAAAAGCAGTACTGTCCCCGATAATTAGTAAATAATCTGGGATGGGGTGAAAAAAAACCACACATTCCTTACATTCAACTCTGTGAATTACTAGGAACTCAAGCTCTCTTGAATTTAAGTTTGGTAAACTCATATCTGTGCCTGTCATTTCTGTTTAGTAAGATAACAAGATGGATGTGTGCTTCCCTGCAAGTGGGAATCAGTGGGCAGGTGATGCAACGATGCTTTTTGAGTGAATAGAGTTGAATGGGCAGAAAATATGCACTCACACTTATCTGCTACTCTTATTCACGGGTCCTTTTAGCCATATAAAATACAGAGTAAAGAAATGGTACACTGATTCCCCCTGATAGAAGCCCGGCTGTGGGCTTCAAACCTGGAAATGTTCTCACACCTCTTTTGAAAACAAACAAAGCAGGTATAATATGTGGTGATGAAGTTTCAGACAGGGGACAAAAGAACAGGTCAGAGAAAATGAGGCGAGGGACGGAGAAAGAGAGAGATGTGTGTGAACGGGTGCAAACAGGGATGCATTACAGCTTTGTGTGTGTGTGTGTGTGTGTGTTATTTCTTCTCTCATGAGGAGCGAAATGTTTTCACGAGGATATTCAAGTTATCCCGATAATGGACATTTACATCAGTCAGCTTATCCTGTTGACGTGTTTTATCGAGATTTCCGATCCCATCTCTTGTTGAGGGCGGCAAACAGATAAACATGCATTTAGGTCACTCAACACTGTGATTACGCTGTAAATCAATCAAGTGTTCAAAATAACAGCACAGGTCTAAATTGCATATGATCAGAAGGAAGCAATGCATACAAATCTCTGGATACAGAGGAACACTGTTATCACACTTACTATAAAGTAGTCTCTTCTAAATTCAGGGAGACAGAGGAGACAGTCCCCTCTTCACTGTTACTTTTGCTCCTGTATAAGTGAAGTACTGCTATTAGACAAACATAATTTTGAAAATTCAAACTTTCAGATGAATATCATAAACCTGAAAAAAAATGTGGATAATCAGACTACCTCTGGGTAAGCCCTAGTTATGTGTACATGTGTTGAGGAGGCTGAAGAATCAAGTTGCAGATGCACTGTGTTAATAATGTAATAGTGAGGTCGGTGAAGTAACTCACAGGTATAGTTGTGTAAAGCAAGTGCACGCGTGTAAGAGAGAGTGCGAGAGAAAGGAAGTGAGAGGGAAGACCAGTGAGGGAACCGGGGAGTGTGAATCACACCGTGACGAGCAGGGAGGCGTGGTGCAGAGGGTGGGGCCGAGCTCAGGCTCGGCACCGTCCCCAGTCCAAGCCCATCTGGGCTCTATAAGAGGAGCCCCGGTCCTCCCAGCTTCACTCAACCGCTCAGGAAAGCCTAATTCCACCCACAAGTGCCTGTCTTCTCGCAGTCTCATCAGCCTCTCGCAAGAAAACATGGGCAGACAGAAGGTGTATTTGGACAAACTGGCCCGGTTTTTCCAGATCCGGAACCTGCTGCTCCGCCAGGCCCTGGCAGAGTGTCTTGGGACCCTCATCCTTGTGGTAAGTGTGCTCCCTTATGTGTGTGTACATTTGTGGATTCATCATACTTACTGAAATTGGTGTTAAAAAAAAAAAAAAAACAGAAAAAAGTTGCCAAGTTTTATGAAAAATGTAGATGTAAGTTAATTCTTTGAAATGACTGTATGTTGATTGTGAACTCTGGCCCTCTTCAGGTGTTTACTCTCAGTGTGTCAGATTTCGTTTGATGTTGCACTATGATCAATAACTCTCTATATGACGGCTATTGTATTCAATCATTTTTGCAATTTCCATGTTTGAAGAGTGATGAATGATGGCAACATAATGCTGCATGTTATTTATGAGCCACAAACGGACTTCAAAGTGAGCAAATTGACTCTTTGCAGAGGGCTGGACCAGGTTGCACTCTGTAACTGTGTAGATGAAGGGCTGTTTACAGTGGCAAACTAAGATCAGAACAAACGGGTAAGCAACAGGTTGTTCAGGGACCTCATGAGTGGCCGACATAACTGTATTTACGCAGAGATGAGCTCCAGGATCCTGGATCCCTCAATGTTAGGACATCCTATTCTCACTCAAGGTGCATGTTTGAACAACAACAAGTCGATGTCAGTGCCACATAACAACTCAGTACCCCAGGCGTTTAATCAGGAATTGCACCTGTAAAACATCAAGGGCTTTGCATAGACGCGTTCCAACAGGCAAACAGGGAGTCTGATTCAATCATAGCTGGTCATCCAGCCATCAAAGCTGCTCCTGGATCAAATGAACATCACAACATCAGGGAGCAGAAACATTTGACTATTCATTTGGCTCAATAAACAAAAGAGACACATCTTTTATTTTATGAGTCAAATAAATAGCAAAATGTGTCCACTCCCTGATGTTTTGACATTCAAAAGGTGTACTATTTTTATCTGTTGAGTCAAATAGATCCAGACTCCTGTCTGCTTTCTGCACTGGCAAAAAAAAAAAAAGAAAGAAAATGAAATGCCCTTATAGCTAATAAAGGTTACTGTTCTGTAGGAGGCACATGTCTTGGTAGAAAATTGGCATGTGGAGTAAAATGAGTATTACATTTAATTCCTTAAATGCTCGTGCAAAAACCAGCTTAAGCAGCTTGGAGGGCAACCTAAAGGCTGCTGTAATGGTTCAACATCCACAGTTCAGAGTGTTGAGTTCAGTGTCTCATCTTATTAATCCTGCAGCGATTAACAGAGCCTGTTCTGAAAGCAAAAAAGCACGGCACCTTTAATCAAGAAGACCTTTAATCCATTTCTTCCAGAAATGCAAGTAACTGAGATGTGGTATGCAATCGGCCAATTGTGTAAACACAGACATGCGGTGGAAAACTTCTATGACAACACAAAAGAGCCCAGGATTGAAAATATTTTACAATTAGTCAGACAATCTAACGCACATCGTGACGACTGATGGCTCAGAAAGGTGCGGTGCGGCCACACAAAAGGTGACACATGTTGATGGCAACGCTGGGAGGATCGGCGGAGTGACAATAGGTTTAGCACGCATAGCAAACATAACTCTGCCTCCTCAATCAGAGATTACATAAGTCTCTCTCCGACTCCGTCCCGGTCTCTGTTTACCCTCTTCTCTCTCCCGATGGCAGCCTCTCGATGCATGTTTCAACTAGTAACCAACCAAACCGACTGGTTATTAGTAATCAGTTGCTTTTAACGGATGATTCCAAGACTTGCGAGGGTGTGTGGGTGTGGGTGTGTCTTGTGCCTCTTTGTAGGCACTGATACCGGCACTCTTGGCACGGTGCCACTGTGCTCCTTGTCGAGATCATTAAAGGGGATGCTGCTGGACTCAGTTCAGGCTGAAGACATCTACAAAAATAGTCACGTAGTAATCAATGTTTTGGCCACAGGCTGATGTCAGTCTAGTGTGTCTGGATGTTTCAGAACTCTGTCGGCACAGCGTTGAAAGAGGCTCTGAAAATATGTCCTTCAAGGGCAGACAATGCCTTTGGGCATCCCACTGCAACTGTTTTGTTAACCCCTCACTTCAGACCTCTGCTCCCTGCTTGGGGCTTCTGAGGCTCCTCATCCTGAATTTGAAAAGATCACACAGGTAGTGTTTTAGAGAGTGGTTCCAGGCCAGCAGATTCTTTGCCTTCAGCTCCTAAACAATTACCAAATGTGGGTTTCAGTAGGCAGACTTCTGCGGGGTGTTTTTTTTTTTCTTTTTCTTTTTATAAGCTCCCCGACTGCGTTAAAAGCTGGGAGTAGCTGCATGGATGCACGACCAGCTGAATCAGCCAAACGAATGTTGGCCGAGGAAGCGGCGGGGGGTGCCGTTAACTAACTGCAACTTTATGGGGCAAACATGCAGTAGCAAGGTGCTGGAATTCTTTAAAACAGTGAACACACATGCACTGGTGAATACGAGCACTTCAGAGTCACTGCTCCCAGAATGCAGTGGGGATTTAAATGAGACCTTTCTGGCGGAATGTGATCTAAGTACGGAAGTTGGCACCGGCGAGCTAATGGCCCATCATTTGCAATCTGATGCCTCTGACATTAAGGACAACTCTGTCTGGTGCAAAGTCCTGAGTTTTTGATTTTCTATTATCACATCACACAAGTTTGTCATGGCATAACATCAGGGGGACAGAAAACCAAACAACTAAGCACAAATCCAACATGGAGCTGATTTATGCCGAATTTTTCCAGTAATGGCTGGCCTCGTCAGGGGTGGAAAAGAGTTTAGACTGCCCAGCGATGATGAACTCCCCTCAGGCGCCAGTCCCTCTGAGTGTTTTCCTCAAGCTAACCTCAACATCTGAGTCCTGTGGTCTGACTGAAAGCATCCTCATCGGGGGGCTCAGAGATCAGCAGGCTATGCATCGACCACACATAGTTCCTTTTACCCTCAAACACAAAGAGGACACGGGCGGACACACACAAACACACAGAGACACATGCAGGATAAACAGTATGGCACCTGCTTTTTTACATTTAAAGACCACACGTTCTGTTAATCCGTCTAGGTTTGATGGGATGGGTCACGTTTTTCCGTCATTCAAAGTGGAAACTGGACCTTTTTCTTCCAAGATGAATCAGCTGGGCAGCAGCAGCAGCAGCAGCAGCTCTGCCCCAATCAAGGTCGATACAGTGACCTCTCTCTGCATACAGTATACTGTGCTCCTGTGTGCCATCATGAACACAATAGAGCTCATTTAATTCTGAGCAGAGCTCATCTGGTTTCACTGATAATGATCACACTTCTTCATTTCACCCCTGGGCTTGACCTTGATTGGCTGACAAAGCACCAAATGCACAGCACTCATGGTTTTTATACAACACAGATACCGAAAAGGGTTGGAAAAAGTTTGTTCTGGGACATTTTAAAGCCCTGATGTCCTGGACCTTTTTAGGTGTCTATTCATGCCTGGAATGAGCAACTTTGGCAGAAAACTGTATTGATATGTCTATGCATGTCGATGGGACCCAGTGTGAGCTTGCTTTTTGACTCTCTTTCCAGATGTTTGGCTGTGGTGCTGTGGCCCAACTGGTTTTGAGCGGAGGTTCCCATGGCATGTTCCTCACTGTCAACTTCGCCTTCGGCTTCGCTGCCACCTTAGGCATCCTAGTTTGTGGCCAGGTCTCAGGTAAACAGTCTTTTATTGATTGAGTATAATTATAGGTGTATGGGAGCGAATACTTTCTTTGCGTTACATTTCCCTCTATCTGCAGGACCTTATTTTAACCGGTAGTGCACATTGTATTGAGTCTGCATTTAGATCATTTTGTGTATATTTAGTTATGTTGTTACTGTATTTTACATAAATGGTCTTTGATATTTACTCACATACTGTCATCATCTGTGCTTGCAGGTGGCCATCTGAACCCAGCAGTGACCTTTTCCCTGTGTCTGCTCGGAAGAGAGCGCTGGAGAAAGTTCCCCATGTACTTCCTCTTTCAGACAATTGGTGCTTTTTTCGGTGCCGCAGTCATTTTTGGCATGTACTACGGTAAGGACTGAATTTGGAGAAATAATGTTGCCACAGCTATATTTTAAGAACGGATTTATGTTTCAGGTTTTGATAAGTCCAAGTATGTTATTTAAATGACTGATCCAAACAAAAAAATGTTTCATGCCATATTTATTTTGTTGTTTGTTTCCCTTTAGATGCCCTGTGGGACTTTCCCGGATGTTTCAATATGACTGGGCCTACGTCCACAGCTGGTATCTTTTCTACCTACCCAGGAAATCATCTCAGCATTGTCAATGGCTTCTTTGACCAGGTACCCTTTTCAAACGTCATTCCCAAATTTTTAAGTTGACAAATACCTTGGTACAACTCAAATATCCAACTCATGATTTTCTTCTTACTTCTCTCCAACACAGATTATTGGCACAGCAGCACTCATTGTTTGTATTCTGGCTATTGTGGATCCATACAACAACCCCATCCCCCAAGGTCTGGAGGCCTTCACTGTGGGATTTGTGGTTCTGGTCATTGGACTGTCTATGGGCTTCAACTCTGGCTATGCTGTCAACCCTGCCAGAGACATCGGGCCACGTATTTTCACCGCTATGGCTGGCTGGGGCAGCGCAGTTTTCACGTAAGTGCGCGGACATCATTTTCAAATCTCTACGTGAGCACAAAATAAAAACAAGTGATGTTACACTAAACTCTTTTTTTTTGGTCACTCCTCAGGGTTAGAGATGGCTGGTTCCTGGTGCCCATTTTTGCCCCGTTTCTCGGTGCCATCATCGGTACCATGATCTATCAGGTCATGGTCGGGTTCCACATGGAGGGAGAAGTACGTGACCAGAAGAGCGCAGCGGAGGAGAACGTCCGACTCACCAACGTCACCAGCAAGGACAACTCCAAGGAGGCCACCAAAGAAATGCACTGAGTGTGTTACGAGGCGTTTGATTACACACTTGAACTCATGCATATTTTGTAAAAAGTGACCTAACACCAACATTTTTCCTTCCAGCCACATTTACAAACCATTTTTTTTTTTTTATATCTGTTGGGTTATCTCCCAAGATAGCTGTGTGTTTGTGAATACTGGCTGCTCTCTTTTTATCATGTGATTGTATTATATGGTAGAGGAAAGATTGTGTCTAAGTGTGGAAGGGAGAAACACAACTTAAGAAACAGAATTACATTAATTCTTAATGAAAATGATGAATATTTGGATCTTATTGTCTATAACACTCCAGTTTAAACAGTATTGTATTCTTTATACCAAGGTAGTCTTATGTATTATGACAGATTTATATACAGTAGATTTATGTAGGAAGATTTCCTAACCAATTCCTGTCAGTCCAGAACCTTTCACTGTTTGTGTAAAAATTCAGAGAAATTGTCAGGAAATTGGGGAATTTAAAATTTCAACCTTCAACCCAAAAGTTTGAGTGTCTGCTTGAGAAGAATATTTTACATGGGCTACGTCAACATCTACTCTGTTGTTTAGAGCTGACAGATGGGGGTGGAGCTCCATCCTTTCCCAACATTCTTCCCTTCACCACAGGCGTCTCAAAGCAGCTATATTAAAGCTGTCGTCTTTTTATATCCGCTCTCTTTGCCCTGTAAAAGTCAAAACCAGCGCTCCTTAAACAGGCTGACCACTGTTGTGATATTTCACCAGCGCATTTGATAATTTGCCCTTTGTATAAAGCTTTTGTAGCCTCCAGGTGACACGCTGGAAAATATCAGATGTGCCAACAAATGACAATAATCTTCTATATATGTACAGAACCATGTAAGCATATTACACTGTCTTGAAATTGATGCGTGGAATGATGTGTTTGTATGTAGGTTAAGGGGAAGGGAAGCTTTTGTACTGATACAATAAAGTTCTGTTTTTTTATCACTGCATGTATGTGGATCATGTTACCCTCTTGTCGCTGTTCACTCTCACAGATACTTCTCATTTTCTCAGGGTGGGAGCGGAGGGAGGTGACTGTAATCAGATTACGCCAGAACACACCTCAAATGAATACTCTAGTCACACCTCCTGAGTTTGCACTGTCTGTGTGACAACGGGGGTCGGATGAGGTAGGGCCAGCGAGATGTGCGCTAATTTATCACAGTGAAAAAATGATTTTGATTCCATTTAGTGTAAAAGGAAAAAGAAAACGCACTGCTATGCAGAAGTATTATGCATCTACGAGAAGAGAAACAGAAGAATTGAATAATGTGGGGCAACATTAGGTAACATTAACTCAGGGAAGTAGAATGTGGAAAAAACAATTATACAGTATAAATAACAGATCAGATCGGGGTCAGAAAAAAAAGCTCAAGTATTTGTTTAAAATGTCTGTTTGGAGGGATTTGTGACAGTTAAGAGTGTCAAGCCTGTGTCCAGAGTTAAGAGCAGAGCAGGAAACAGCACTACACGGTGATTTCTGCGTTCACTCAGCTGTGCTCTTTAATAATGATTTTATGTTCCCAAAAGCAGACCTGCTCCATCATTATGCAGTGCGCAGCAGTATTTTACACTGCTATTTCAAGGCTACACTTTATTTCCAAACATACCTCAGTATCCACAGACCAGAACTGGGCTACCGTCCTCCAGTGCATGAATCAAATCAGCCCTGGTCCTCCATGCCAAGGGCTCATTTTCACAGAAACCCTCGCCTACTTGCCATTTATCAACAAAATATGGAGACATGAAAACATACTTTCTCCTTATGCAGCTTAATACGCCCACTCAATGCTTAATCTTTGAAAAGAGAGTTTCATGAGTCTCACACAAAAGATCCTGGCAGGCCCAAACGAATCAGCAGCCCGGTAATTATTTCCAACAGGTTGCAGCAGGTCACCTTACATCCAGAGTTCATGCGAAACACTCAAAAACACTGTTGTCAAAACAAACAGGTTCAGTCAACTTTTAATGACATCTGGATGACAAATGATTGTCATTATACTATTATGATGATTATCAAAATGACAACTAAATGTACATCGGAATCAGGATCAGAATCAGAATACTTTATTTATCCCCGGGGGGAAATCGTTTTCATTCCAGATGCTCCGTGCAAAGTAGGAGAGAAATACGAGTGGAAACAAGAGCTAAAGAAAAAGATATTAAACAGGAAAATAGACAATACAATGAAATGAAATATAAGGTATACATTAAAATGATACAATAAAGTAGACAATCTGGAAATATATACAATATACAGTGAAATAGTTAGTGTTATAGATGAAATGAGAATGAATAATTATAGTCTGTTTAGTTTTTATAAATATATACCACCAAATGACAGTCAGACAGATGAAAAAAAAAGCAAATAGCTGGTGAACTTAGTAGAGCATCAAGCAGCTTAAGAGCCATTTTCTTCCTTCAGGAGTTGGTTGAGACCAAAAACAGAGCCAAAAGAGAAGGACTACTGGACTTAGCTTACATGTGGCCAAAACATGCCAAAGGAGTGCTTATGATGCTTATGATCCCTATCAAAACTATCAAGTTCAAATGTGACAACAAGTCAGTGTTGTTTGTTACACTACATATGTTCATTTCAGTTCATCTGAAAGCAATACAAATCCATTTTGGATATTCTTAATGTGTTTTTAAATTCATGGTGAATAGTTTGGTTTAATTCAATGGGGGGAAAAAAGGTCTTAAGGCAAATGTAATGCAGGCTTTTGTCCACTGTTTACCGCCTGCTCTGTCTTTCTACATGTGTGCCTTTGATAATGATCAATAAAGAAGATAACTTGATTTTTCTTATGAATGCTCCAGAAAAAAATCCCGTCCTTCATATTCTACGGATACAGACATCATCTTCATCTCATTTAAAAAGATCCTAGAACGGGACAGTTTCATTTCAGTTGGACTATGAAAATTAAATTGACTTGAGGTAGATTTGCTGTATATTTGATCTTTTCCATTCATGGATTTGTTTTAATCAATTCTATGTTGATATATTTTTAGCCCCATTTGTGAAAGTTGTGAAAGTTAAAGGATTAGTTCCGGAAATGTGCTTATTCACTTGCTTGTCCAGTGACTTGGAAATGGAGCCAGAAGGGAATTAGCTTGGATTAACATGAAAAAACTGAACACAAAGGTGAAATAACTAACCAGGCTCTATGCAACTCGAGCCTTCCAATAAGTTGTTGTTATGTAGTTTGCAGGTTAACATGGTGTTTTGCCATGAGATTCATGCTGTAGCTATTTCCACTGGGCAGTTGGTAGGTCTAGCTCTGAGCTATGAAAGAAAGGAGAGGAAGTCAGTCAAGCTGCTTCAGCCGTCTTACAGTCTTCATGCTGATGTAAGCTAATCGGATGCTAACACTAGCTCCACAGCGCACAGAAATAAGAGCGCTCTAAGGCTTTTGTACCAAGAAGGTGAAAAAGCACATTGCCCAAAATATACATTGATTCCCTTATCATTTGAAAGCCAGACGCTGAACTGAATTAAACTCACGATGATGTAAGCTGCCAGAGAGTCAAAGCCAGTTATCCACAAGTTGACAAGCTGGAACACCTCTGAGCACATCGACAGTGAGGTTAATCAAAACAGCGCCTCCTTATGAAACAAAGGTTTCAAGCTTCTCCGAGGTGATTCCACTGAAAACCTTTGTAATAAAATGGACAAGACCTCATGGTTGCCTGGGATTTAGGGACATTCTTTCGAAAACCTTATACTCTGGAAGCTTGTGTGTGGTAGTGTAAGGTATACACAATTGTATACAATCCAGTCTGGTCCCTTAAAGAGCTGGTGGAAGCAGCACCCCACCAACCAACAAACCAAGCTGCAGACATGTGTTTCCTATCTTATGCTGCCCTAGGTACAGTGGGCTGCCTGAGGCTCCAGGGGAATTCTACTATTAGATCAGGTTTGATGTGTGATAGCTCTGTAAGATATTGTTTCAGCAAATGTTCTGCCCTTTATATCGTTGAATTAATATTTTGAAGTGCGTATGATTACTTGGCACTGAAATGTAGCTGCTACCGACCGGCTGTGATCATGCATGTGCCCATGCCAGCGTTTCCCACTGCGGTGATCCTTCTTGGGGATGAATGCTCGTAAATATAATATTGCGCCTCCGAAAACTTGCCAAAGATAAGCCAGCCAGTTGTAACCGGCCACAAAAACAGACAAAAGAAAATGCTTGTTTCGGCAGGTCGTCTGCTTTAGAGGGAAACCAAAGATATGAACGTTTACTTAATCTCGGAGGCAAGGCAGTACATAAGCTTCTAACATTACATCTTGAAGCAAGACGCATACCTAAATCCCACAAAAGCTTGCTTTCAAAAAAAAAAAAAAGCCCCCATCTCCCCCATTCTGAATGCTTTCATGCTGAAACTGTATTATACCTTCAATATGGAATCCCACATACCAAGTACATTCCTTTTTACAGGATCTGGTTCGGAGTATACCTGTAAAATCTCCAATTTCCCCTAGGCCAGGATGCTCATGCCAGAGTCTCATCAAAGCATTTGTACCTGGCTGGTGTTCAGCGTAGTGTAACAAACTTTCACAGGCACAACAACAGAAAGAAAGAAAGAAAGGACAGAATCTGTATGAATACGTGAATTGCCCAGATATGCTCAAACAACTTCACCCATATTTTTTACAGAGCAATAGAATGTATCTCAGTTATATGAAGTGTCTGGTTCAGGCTGCAAACACTAATGGTCTGTTTTCTTACTCACAGATAAAAAACACCTGAGGCAAGGGTTGGTACCATGTGCATGCCACGTGTGAAAACACAAATAAGCGACAGCTACATCAACAAGTGCGATGCCACAACTTTTTCTTGGAAATTTCTAGAGAGCAACAGTAACAGACAGGTGCCAACAGGCCAAGCCACAACCTCTAATGAAGTAAACAAACCCTTCTTCCCTCCGGCGAAACGACACCACAGCCACAGACACTTCAGAAAAATATTCTTTCACACACAACAGAAGAGACCGGTGCTCAGTGTGCAGTTGAGGAATTTTAATGGAAATCATCAATCATCAAAAAAATGCAACAATTCAAAACACACACACACAAGTGCTAAAAGGTCAATTCAACATGTATCTGCTGTCTTACTTTTGTGCTTTTTGCCAATAAAGCTCAGTAAAATATATATATGAGTGATTAAAGGTTCATTAGAGTTGGTCCCATGTCTCTGTCTTCTTGTCTGTTAGCAGCTCATAACAAAAATGAAATGAGGTTTGATGAAAAACAAGGCCAAGAAAACCTGTTTGCGATGGTTCAGCTACCCATTATAAATGACATGATGTTTTTATTTGTAACGTCTGACCAAGCACTGCAGAATGGAATCAATCTTCCCGGATTCCTTGTGCCATCCCAAATACCTTTTAACCTTTCCTCCCAACAAATCCAAACCAACCTTCACCAGATTTGGTTTACCCATCCCTATCATTTGGCACAAAGCGCAATCATTACCAAATACATTTTGCAATTGCAGCCAAAGCATGACTGGACAGTAATTTCTCAACCCCAGCAAATTGGAGCAAAACATGATTGCATTTCTTTATTCCATGTGCGGACAGGAGGTATGTGTTCTCCAACTGCTTCGAGTTAAGTTGTATTCACGGCATTCCAAACTTCCCCACCAAAAAAAAAAAAGTTCCTCCACAGCTACATCCCACTGAGCGAGGGAAAGCAGTGAAACAACCATGGATATGAGTCCTCGTGCTCTACTCTGTTCGGCAGTTCTTACAGTCGACACTGATTGTAGTTTTACTGTTGCAACTGTTTGTGGTTGGACAAGTTTTTAAAAAATTTTTTTTATTGCAATTGTGTGAAGTCCACAATGATGACAGCAAAAATGACACTTAAAAGAGCAGAATTCGTGTTAAAAACAGTCAACACCCCCGGTCTGGATTTGGAGGGTTTTTCTTTTTTTGCAGCATACGTTCAGTGTGTAATTTCATTTGTCTTGTGTCAACCGAGGACTCTGGGGAAGACAGATCTAACGAAAAACAAAAGCCACATGCTCGCAAGATGTTAGCATGTTTCTTTCTGGAATTAAATTAAAAGAGTGGACACTGTGCACTGCGGAGAAGGAAATGGAGGATGCTCATAAATCCAGAGTCCTTGGAACACATCTGTTTATTGTTGCTCCTGCTCCTTCCTCCTGTCTTCTCCCTTTCATCCATGTCTCACACTCAAATGTTGTCCCCACGCCACTTCACAATGCAAGGGTTTTTTTATTTCCATTTTTTTTTTTTTACTGTTTCTCGCGGTCTGATTGGTATTGATACAGAAAAACAAGGACACGCGAAGGTCAAGACAGCCTTGTGACTTGTGCTTCATCTGGTAACCGCCTCGCGTGGTTTAACCGTAAAGCTTTGGGATGAGCAGAGTATAACTGTGGTTTCTCTTACATTGTTCAGGCTCTCTTTACACTGGCTCCAGTGCGCTCTTTTCTCACGTCCCAGAACAAAAAGACAGAAGAGATTTTTTGGGGGGGGAGGGCTGGAAACAAAAACACACCTTGTACATAGCAACCATGAGCTTCTTTAAAGAAACCGGGCAAGTCTTTCGGAGAAGTCTTTCCCTCCAAGGTGAGCTTGAAAATTGACCGGCCATCCCTGCTTTGAGTTATCCCCTCCTGATAGCATGTGTTCTCAGTATTTTACTCTTTGGATGGTGCTCATTCTCTGTAATAAACTCAGGGCTAACACTGGGGTGTATTTCATTGTGTGAGTTTAGAGCACGGCTGACTTCAGCAGAGCTAGTAAAACAGAAACAAGCAGGGACCCACCTCTGTTCATCAGCAATGGTTTTGCAAAATGGACTAATCTAAAGAACAGTGAAACCAGATATACAATCTGCCAGGTACTGAGAGGGCTGAGTCAGTGCTCAGTTACACACCTCTTATTCATACAGGTGTCACTCCCATCCTCTCCTGCCTCACCTGCAAGAAGACACGTCCGTGCACATACGGCGCAGCCTGTCTTCGGCAGGATTTGGCCAGTGACTTGCTTTTGCATTGTTTCGGCTCAGTTCGCGGTGCAGGAGGATAATGACAGGACGATACATCATTCACACCATTCACCCTCGAATTATAGTGAAGCTGAAATCCAACATGCGTACGAGGCCTGAACATAACGTGACAGATCTACAACAAAACGTAATCAAAGTATGATATATGTGGCTTCCTAATACCACTGTTTACACATAGGTTTAAGTCAGTCACGCACAAATATTCAACTGTTATTAGTGAGGCTTAACGATTGCCTTGCCAAAACAAAAACAAGGATTAAAGGGAAATAACCTGCTTTTTTGGCTTCAGGCATCTGGATGTGTTTTGGGAGGGTGTGGGACGCGGTGTGATTTTCAGGATACTGTGCGTTGTTCGTTAACATTTGTGCCCTCTCATTAGTATAAACACTACCAGCAGGGGAGGCAGGGTGTGAGCTTTAGGTTTAGAGTTACTTTCTCTCAAACAAAATACAAAAGTATGCATTAAAGGCCCATATCACAGAGGCAAAAGTACTGGTTGCCAGTGCACTTGTGCACAGGTTTAAATCTTGAGGGTATGTTCTTTCCTTCTGGCAGTGTTTTGTCCAAACACGGCTCTGCACATATTGTTAAAGTGAAGCGAATGAACCTGCCCAACTACACCCAGGCCTCTCCCAAGAAACAGTAAAACAGCCTTTGGTTTTTCTGTTGTAAACAGACTCCTCCTGCTGGGAAGTTTCCGTGCCACAGGGACATGCCATGCTCTCTGGAACCCTCATCATCAGCTTAACATATCTGTGATTACTGCATTCTTGCAACTTGTCTTAAATAATTACTATAAGGGGTGCTTTCCTCAGCAATCGCTCCCCCTCACTCAGCATATTAAACTATGGGAGAGGTACTGGTGCTGATGTACAATAACCACTGAAGAACACAGGCTGTACATACAACCCAGCTGTGAGAATAAATATGCTCAATGTACGCTTCTGCAAACCATATGTTTCTTTATGACCCAACTTAATTTTTAGTCCTTTTGGGTTTAATGTAAAATTGTATTTGTGGCAATGCTGTGCTTATGGTCTGATTGGGTTTAGGAGCATAAAACCGTCATGGATTAGGGAAGATTATGTCTTGGCTTCCTGTCAAATACATCAGTTTTTTTTGTTGCCACTAACACAGCTGGAAACTGTCCTGAGGTCTGCTTATAAATATCCAGTGGTGTCACACTTACAACTTTTGCTGTGGTCGCTGGCTTGGCAGCTTTTTTTCGCCTGCAACTCCACAACCGCCACCCCCATCTCCTGATACAACAGTCAGGTCATAAAAATGTAATGCGAACAGAATATGACATGTTTCAGTGAAGTCTCATTATGGTAAACAGCAAACACACAAAGGCAAATGTATCAGTTGTTTTTTGCAGAAATATTACCTGCCAACATTTTATCCTGGCGTCTGGGCTGGTACATAATACATCAAGTCACTATTGAATCATAAAAACAGGACAGGATAATTTTATACATCCCATTTTATTAGCTATTTTACACTTTAAAAAACGTTAGTCTTTTAGTTAGAAAACTAATACATTTACCAGAAATCAGTGGTCTACCAGGGTGCCACATACAAATACATAAAGTCATTGGTAGCTGACCATCTAACCTCCTCTAAGGCTGCTTCTGTCAACTGTATCATCATGATCTTCACAGTAAGGATGAGAAATTCCTAAACTGCTCATAATAATGGAAACTTTAAACACCTAAACTTCCATGTCAGCTACGCTACCTTTATCTGCTGATAATGACTGTGTGGTATTACTTAAAAGTATAATTGAAAGCCCCAGAAAAAGTGAGTGAGTGGACCTTCAGTGGAGATCGTTTGGTCAACTTGCTTGTTCGAGGTCGAGACTTGAGCTCAAGTCAGTGTTATAAGCACACAATTAACAGTTTGGTTAATACACTTCTATCTAGTGTCAATATCAAAGCAAAGTGTGTAACAATAAGAACAGTCCTGAAATATACTGTCAGACTAATAATATTTGAATGTAAACTAGGTTAACACTTTCATCCCAAACATCTTAACTACTCTGTATAGTTATGATATCGAGTACAAGCTAATTAACAATGAATTAAGGTATACATCAGTGTTTCTTGCAACACAAATTTATTTTCCTAAAAAAGTATATTGATGCTAATACTAATGGTGTCAGGAGGCGTGTCTTAACATGTTTTAAGGAACAATATTAAATGACAGCAGTGTCAAAAGTTGACCTCTTTAAAATCAAGCAAATGTATAAAAGGGACACCTGAGCTGACTCCACAGCAGTGTCACAGTGTCCAACATCAAGGTAGAGGAGGTTTCAGTTTAGGCAAACAAAGATTAGTGTCTAAGTATTTATCTCACTTAAGGCCTAAGCTGTTGGTTTCTTTGTTAAGCACTGAAATGGTACTTAAACATTCAGTTTACAGTCCTTTCATCCAGAAAGCAATCCCTCAAATCTCCAACACAGATGTCAGGACTCTTCTGAAAACTAATAATCCAGCTCACACTCATTTTTCCTATTGTGGCAGCGTCACAACAGCTTTTGTCTACCTGTAGAAGGTGAGTTTAACTGTATTGCCTAACGCTGAGCCATTTTAACTATATGAAAGCGTTGAGAATGCACCGTCAGGTTTTCTTGGTAACACTTTGATTGAAGTAGTTGGAAACAACTTGTTTTTTCTCTTCACAACAGACTCATTGCACAACAAGCCATACATGCCCACAGAAACCTACAGAAACAGTGCAACCTTCAGGCCTCGTACAGTGGAGTGACAGTGCCGTCCTTCCACTCAATCAGGATTTCTCCTCGTTGTAAAGTGGGGGAGGAGTGGGGGAAGCGCATGGCGTGCTCTGTCAGCGGGGCTCGTTCACTGGGCACCGGGGACCCGGGAATACTCCCCTCTGGCCTCGGAGTGTATGACTTCAGAACACACACGACTTTCTTCCTTCTGGCACAGCAAGACAGAAAAACATTTCCCCGCGTACCGTGGAATTTAATTTAAGTTTAATATTTTTAGTTGATTATAGATTCATATTCACTGTAGGAAATGGATGTGGGTCTCAAGTGCACAGGATGTTTTCTGCCTGTAAGGCAGGTCGGCGACAATTAATCGATCATTTATGATATAATAATTTCATTTGTAACTATTCTGAGTGTTTTTTTTTTCAAGAAGTATAAGAAGAAGATAACAATGTTTCGGTTTTCTGAATCCTGCTTGTTAAATGTGATTTTTTTGTTTACAACTCTGTGACAATAAAGTGAATGTCTTTGGGTTGTGGACAAGTTATTTCAGGATGTCATCTTGAGCTGTGGGAGGAGGATGATAAACGATTTTCTCTATTTTCGGACATTTTACAGACCAAACAAATCGGTCAATAAAACGCTGCACATTACAAGAGACACGATTCAGCAGTGAAGTTATGTCTTAAAATTACTTTATTTTCAGACTCAGGCTCATAATTAACATTGAACAGAACAAATGTCTCGCCTTGGAGAAACTGTTCCCATATCATATAAATGATTAACATGACGTACCAAATGATCTTTTATTGTATGTTATCAATGTGTCAACTTACCTTTCCAATACTAAATCTATCTAAATAACAATGATAACAAAAATAAACTGTACTATGCATTGCATGTGTGATTAGCCACTCACCTGTTCGAGTAAACATTCAGGATCAGGATCACAGTCCCCAGGACCAGAGCCAAAGAGCTCAGCACCAGCATGGTTATCTTCCAGCCCATCCCTATATATACACACGCAACACATCATTCATCTTAAACAACCCCCGTGTCAACTCATACCGACCGCTTTCTAAGCTTTGATTTCTTTTCTGTCAGGACTCCACACTGACAAATAACTCCTTCACAAACATTACAACACACCCACCATCAACTGTTTTTCATTCATCTACCTCCATCTAGTGGTGGAACAGTCACATTCATACTGACTGACGCAAACTGTTTTAATATTCTATTGTGAAATCAAACATTTCCACGGATTGAATTGGACACGCAGCAGATGCATTCCATCTTCTACTGATTATTGTTTACCACACTTACCATAGTCCATACTGTAGAAAATCATGGTGGGGTCTGCAGGGGATTTGGTGCTCAGAGATGGAGGAGTCTCATCCGTTGCAAGATACGGATCTGTGACATCAGAGCCTTTTATATTTTCAACTGGAGGACAAGGGGGGGAAAAAAGACACAAACAAATCAAATGGAAGTGACGAACAAAACTGCAAATCGCAGGTGGGGGAAGTGATTTGGGAATAAGATGGAAAACAGTTCATGCAGGACTAGCCTGATGTACAGGGCAACATGAATCTGAACTGTCATTACTAAGTCACAGCGATGCTGTTTCATGGAGTGGCTGGCTGTGTTCCAAGAGGAGGAAAATATTGATTGGCCAGTAAAGCCCACACTAAATTAGATCTTCTGCCTCATACCAGGCAAGTTGTAATCTATTCTGTAGGCTGCAGCAGAATACATTATCAGCACATGAAGCACAAAAATATAGCAAAGACAAACATATGCTTTATGTTTGCCTTGGCATGTTTTAGCCCACAAACTAGTTTGCACACATATCATTTTAATGCCAATCATTGTCATTGTGTGCACCGTGGTGTAAAAAATACAATCACTACATCAGTGGTTATTAGATTTGTTATTAAGAGGGATTTAGACCATCTGGTTCTTTCAGGAAATGTATGTTTCCTTTATTAGTCACAATACGTATTCAGTGTACTACTGCTAGTGAGACACTCTTATGTCCTTACATGGTTCATCCTCTCTGTGTCCATCAGAGATGGCGCTCGGAGAAATCCCAGGTTCCAACGATTTCCCCAGATGGTGGAGAGGTTGGTGTTTGTTATGTCTGTTGTCTCTTCCACTGCACAATGTCTGGTTGTCAAGTGCGCGCCACCTGCTGCCCTGCTGATAAAGAAGATGGCTTGAAATAATATCAAGCTAGCATTTCCTTTTTTTGTGGACTTACTCTTACTACGGAAAAAAAAAAAAAATTCCTCCCAACTTTTTAGGTCCTGTTTACATAATCTGATTAATGTCAAATCAGACGCAATGTCACACAGGACCTTCTGTTCCTTCTCCAAAATATTCATACCTGCTTATGTTCCCTTGACAGGAAGACCAATGTGGATTCTAGTGTGGCACTGAGGTGCAGCCCTTTCCCTATCAAAGTGAGGTGTCCTTTCTTGGAGCAGGACCATGTCTGGCTGCTTGCCTCTCTGCCCGCATCGACCGCTGCCACTCCGGCACCAGTCTTGTCACTTTCAGCCTGAAAGATGCAGGGCTGCAGGCTGACACCTTCATACTGCTCTCCTGGTGCAGTCAGACACTCCCCAGTGTGGTGACTGCTGAGAGCCTGGCTCTCTGGGAGCCAACGCCATTCCTGTAAGGCTGAGTATTGGCTGCAATCAGCCAGAGACACTCGACCTCCAAAACTTCCCTCTTGGGCCTGCAGACATTTTCCAAGCAGCTTATTCTGGATCTTTAAGCCTGACACCACTGTGGACGAGACATTTATAAAAGTTGTGAAATTAATTTAAGTTGCATTTTCTGAAAAAAATCATCCAAGCCGGGAGATTAATGTACAGCCGCAACCATTATTTAATTAATTGATTATTGGAGCAATAGTAACTTTGTTGCCAACGATTTTGATAATTGGTTAGGCAATTTTTCAAGCAAAAATGTGAAGATTTGCAGATTTTCTCACCTTTTATGAAAGAGTAAATAAAGAGATTTTGGCCTAAATGATTCATTTGAAGCCATCACTTAGGCTATGGGAAATTTTCATGACTATGTTCAACCCAACATTTTACAGATTACATTATTGATCATTTAAATGTGAAAAGAATTAGTTAATAATTAATTATTAGTTTCGACCTTGGATTGTTGCTTAATTTCCAACATAATATGGAAACACTTGATATTATATTAAACGATGTGGGTGAGTATACAATGTGCATGAAATACTAGTGTTGTAAGGTTAGTCAAAAGGCATGAATACAATGCTCCCAACTGAAAAGAACATCAAGTCGAATTCCATTTAAAAAACACATATTTTAATATTCATTTGCTTCTAGGCAAACGTGTTTCATCAAATATTATATCAGGGATTTACAAAGTTAATGCCTCCCGAGGCCTAGCCATAATCGGCATACAACAGCAGCAGTAATGTCAATGTCATGTCCACTTATTTAGAGGTTTTAAGTAGTTAGCATAAAGCGAACTTTAGGCTAGCTGTGATATCTGCTATCTGCTATCTGCTGAACTCTTCTGGTGATAGACACCGACCAGGCCTGACATTATGACCACCTGCATAATATTGGCGCTGCTATCGGGTAGCGCTGTTGTGATGAGGAGGTGTACTTGGTCCGCAACAGTGTTTGGATAGGTCAAGTGACATTCTCACGAATGCCAGCACCCGAGGTTTCCCAGCAGAACATCACATGGTGATGAAACGGCAAGTGTTACTCACGTCGCCTGTCAGCGGTTTTATGCAGAATACAAACAGGCAGCAACAGTTTGTAACTTACAGCAACTCCGCTGCCGAGTTATGACGAAAGTGCTTTACTCTTCCTTACCCTCTCTAACTATTGTCTGAGTCCTTCGGCCTACTTTAAACCAAGTTATGACTCGGTAATTCATTTATCTGAGTAGCTAAGTGTTACAGTTAATGTGGTGTAACAACGTTTCGGCATCGCTGTGCCGTCAAGATTAGCCACCGAAAAGAAACAAGCGCGGTGACGTTTGCCAGCCGGCGCAGCTAAAATAAAATAAAATAAAATGGAACAACGTGTACTATTTGTCTTACCTTTGAAAATGACAAAGGCGAGCAAACAGACGCACGGCAGCCTCCTTGCCATGGCGATGGCGACGGCAGCCGCGGACGGTTTGTTTGGGATCTCCCGTGACAATCCAAGCAGGAGCAAGAGCAAGTGGGCGGGGGCGGGAGTTCCTGCAGCCTCCCTGTGTGCATCCATCACTTGGATAGATGAATGGAGCATCCGTGCATTCCTCCTCATAACTCTTGAGGGGGGACGTGCACGGCCCCCGAAGTGTAGACTGAAATTCCTTATCATTGTCCACAATGATAGTAGGTGGTCATTAATGGCCTATTGATACAATCTTAGTGGGCTAGTGTTACTGCAGCGTTTCTATTTTTCTTTTATTTATATGCAGTTTTGTTTATTACTGTATATTATTACTGTTCAAAATATGTTATGTTTTTATTTTTATTTTTACAGCTGATATAAACAACTGCACACATGTTTACCACTACAGTAGGCAAGAGAATGTGTTTACAGCCAGTGTGCCACAACTCCATGGACTACCAATTAGATTTAAAGAGCATAAATCTGTTATAAGGAGAAAACAGTGTTCCCAGCTGAATAGGATTTGCCCACTCGTTACTGTGAGGGATGGGACAGCTTTTGGGGGGCCTGCGTGGCCACGTGATGTTTTTCTCCATCGCCAACGCGCGAGATCAAAATAGGTTCCTGTGGAGAAATCTGCAAACGTCATTCCGTGGCAAAATCAAACTGTGTTCCAAGAGAGTGGACATTTTGCGGCCAAACGAAGCAAAAACAATGGACCCCCTCTTGTGCGACACTCCTTTGTTCTCTGTACAACTTTTGAGCTTGCGAACAGGACACAAAACATCCCACAAAAACCTCAGACTTTTAAAGGGAGTCTGAGTCGCCACCTCAAGCACAGGTTTTGCTCTGGAGGACAGAGATCCCGATTAACATTTCCTGACACGGATTCCATTTTAATGCCAGGTGTAAACGGGTTGACAAAGTAAGTCTGACTTGATGTTACATCAGTATGAAATTGTGACATACACCTTGAGGTAATAGTCAACTGAGATGATTTCACAGTTATCAAGAGTGTAGATGACATTGACAGGGATCTTCATTTGGCAGGTGCCACGAGCACACTTCTTCCTGCTGTAAGAGGAATTTGGGCTTCATATTTTTGGAGGAGGAATTGCAGACTAGACTCCTCTGAACTCCTCCTTTCAGCAGAACACACTTCTTTTCTTGGTTTCATATCATACTAACTGTCAGATTAGTCTGTCTCCTGCTGACTGCCTCCTACCTCACTGTATCTGGGCATGATACACTGTTTTCAAACTGCCATTTTATCCACGGTTGATTTTTCTGCATTCGCTGTTCTCACACCTCTTGTTTGCCATTGCTGCAGTGTTTGCTAACTGTATCTTTAGTCATGTGACTTATCTTAAAAGCATCCCCGTAAGCAGCCGGGAGAATAAGAACAGCAGTTGCATCACAGTGCTGTTTGGTGACCTCAACATTCACGACAATCTCGCCCATGAAAGTGATAACGAAACAAATTAAACACTCTGGGCTTGAGTGCAACACTGCCACCGGACATTGGACTTCCTCAGAAGCAGACCTCAGAGAGTTCTGATTGGCAGTCACACTTCCTCTCCGTCCACTGACTGGGCCCCACCCATCAAGAGAACTCCAATGTGAAGTTTGCGGATGACACCACCAACAATGAGAGTGCATACCAGGAGGAAATCAACAGTAATGTAGAGTGGTGCACAGAGAACAGTCTAGTCC
Source organism: Acanthopagrus latus (assembly GCF_904848185.1). NCBI lineage: Eukaryota > Metazoa > Chordata > Actinopteri > Spariformes > Sparidae > Acanthopagrus > Acanthopagrus latus. The sequence continues at coordinate 9,593,069 of NC_051043.1, read as the reverse complement.
CTGGAATTACCATCGATGAGAACCTATCATGGTCATCACGGGACTCAGTCGTTATCAAGTTGCCTTGTGCCTTGGAACAGTATCTCCTTCAGAAAAGGTGTCCTCTTGGCTGAGAGCTTCATACAGTTTGAAATCCTTTATGCAAGACATTTTTAGATGTGTCAGCCAAACACACTGTGTCTCCTACCTGTGACAATGCAGCATGAGTTATTGGCTTCCTATCCGTTATTGCATCCTGGTTAAAATCTGCTGGCCCGGCAGTATGCGGCTCTACCCAGGAACACCTCCAATTCTGCCACATGTCAGGCAGTTGAACATTTATTTCACCATAGCCTACTTTCGAGCTATCCATATGATAACTAATAACACAGGTTTACACACTTCAGGATCTTATATCTCTTTTGTGTGAAGGAGTTTCCAAACTTTCATCTTGTTACGCAACCCTGTGTTATGTTACAACAAATAAATCACCTTTTACCTTGTAAAGTCTGGTAGCAATTTACCATATGCAATGTACTAGGCTATTTCACGCTTGTTTACATTTTTTAATTGACTGGCAACTACCTTTACCACATTATCTTTTTAAAAAATGTAAGTCAAATCTCTATTTAAAAAGAGGAAGGAAGGAAATAGCTGCATTTTTGATAGAATGAGGCCATTTACCTTGGTGTTAAAGCAGAAGTTGCAGATTTGGAACAAAGTGCTGTCACTCGAAGACACGAGTTACCTGGAAGTTCTTTATTTAATTATGCATGTCAGAAGAAGCGCTGCCGATTAGAGAGTATGGCCAATCATGTTGCGCTACACTGAGGCGTTGAAGTGAAATCACATAACAGGATTAATGGTCGAGAGAAGTGTTTGTACGGAACATCACAACATTACAAAACAACATGTCATCTCTTCATCTTGCTATCCTATAAGACATTTAAGGGGGAAGATCTGTCATAATGACATACAACAAAACATAATGCCTGCTGACTCAAGTACAGAGGGTACTGTAATATGTATAGATTATAAAACTCCTTGACACCAATTGTGATTTGTGATCGTTTTCATCCACAACTTCCTTTGCACCACTCCTCATTTCCCAACCTTTACATCTGTTTCTTAGGTTTAGTAAGTAATAACAGTAATAACATTTGAGGGTTAGGGTTAGTAATAATATTTATACATGGGTGTATATATCAATCCCCATATACCCAGCATCATAGCAAACATGTTGCTTAGAATACCTGAAAAACATAACCTATTTTAACACACACACACACACACACACACACACACACACACACACACACACACACACACACACACATACACACACACACACACACAGGTGCATTAACAGGAACTAACACACCAAGATTGAATACAAATATTGATATTATATAATCACTGTGGCCTGTAACCACTCCACCCACAGGAGCACCTGCCACACAGACAAACCAACCTAGAAACTATTGCCCTCAACCAAATTAATTTTAAATTGACACATTTTAACAAAGCATTTCCATATATACTGCCAATAATGTCATACAGCAGTACACATACTGTATCAAGATTACAGTTTCATTTAATGTTTCAAGACTGTACCAAAACTTTTTTTTATCCTTTATTTTTGTTTTTTACTCTACATTACTTTACTATCTCTGTTTACCACTATAAAATCATATCCTTTGCTTTTCAACATGGTCAACTTTAAGCTTGTTTGCAGAAGCAAACCAGTTGAGTTTAAGGGATGAACGCAATTTGCTGTGCATAGCAGTGAGTGAATAGGCATCTAAATTAAAGAAGAAAAAAAAAACTGAAGAGCCATTATACATGTAAATGGTTAAAATACCCTGATCACATTTCAAGATTATTGGTGTTCTTTTTGATGATCAGGTCTTTTATCTGACCCATTGCTCCCGAAAGTGTCAGGGACAGAGGGGTAAAGGGACGAATAGGCTGGAGGGTCAGGGAGAAACAGAGTTGGACCTTGATGCTGCACTGAAGGTGGTGGGAAAGCTGTAGCTGGAAAACTGTATGGTGGGGCCTGTTGTGGCCACTGATTGTTGTAGCCACTTGCTGTGTTGCCAGGCTGAGTGGGACCTGGTGCTGGGTATCCATAAGCACCTGGAGCTGTGGGTGCACCATAAGATCCAGTAGGGAAGGCAGGTGGAGGGATGTCGCTGTAGCTTTGAGCCCCAGCTGGATAGGGACCCATCGCCACTGCAGGGGAAGGGAAGTCACTTTTGCTTGACCCTCCAACAGCCCCAGCTTGGTGGGGACCCATTGACACTGCAGGGGGAGGCAAGTTGCTTTTGCTTGACCCTCCAACAGCCCCAGCTTGGTGGGGACCCATTGACACTGCAGGGGGAGGGAAGTCATTTTTGCTTGGCCCTCCAACAGCCCCTGGCGGGTGGGCAGCCAAAGCCTTACCAGGTGGAAGGGTAGCAAAGTGAGAAGGAACAATGACCAGGGGAAACCTCATCTCTTGGTCAAAGGCAAAACTTATGTCCAAATACACCTGGGAAACAAAAATATATGAAGAGGTAAAATCAGAGTGCACCAAAAATGCGTCTGATTGGGGCCGGGGCTTTTTACGTAGCAATGTGGCAGCAGGTTGTTTGCATCAATCTCATGTTGTCTCATAAAGTCAGTCTTTATCTTTGGACCACTGAAGACGGTGTACGACTTTAAACTGACTTACAAAATGACATTATTACTTACCTTGAGGTAATAGTCAACTGAGATAATATCACAGTTATGGAGAGAGTGGATGGCATCAACAGGAATCTTCATGTGACAGGAGACAGTTTTCTCTGAGTTCGCTGTGAGAGTGGCCCCAGTCATAGTGCACAGACAATAGTCAGTGCTTTTAGTGAGGCCCTCAGCATGGTACACTATTTTCTGATGTAAGCTGAATTTAGGCTGCATTTTTTGGGAGGAGGAGTTGTGGATTTTGGCTACAATAGATAAAGTGTCTCCTGTAAAAAAAGAAAAAAAAAAGAAATTATGCTGATGATTATCCTAATGTTTGAATATCCATTTTTTCTGGAATAAGATTGCCGCACACACGCAATATAACTATGTTTTCTGTTCTGCTGGCAATCCGTTTGATAGATTAAACTGTCAGGTTTCACAGAAAACATTACATTTTTCAGGTGGTCTTAAACACCTGAGTGGGTACTAACATTAACACCTAAAGAACTTTCATCTAACTTAGTAATGAAATGGTGGGCAAAACTGTAAACATCTGATACCATCTGACAATGCAAAGCAATTTATACTTTGATACTTGGTTTTGTTTCAAGTATGATGAAGTGACTTTACCTGGAGAGCAAACCTTTCTGTCAACAGTGGCAGACATTTTGACCTGTCCTTCTGAGAAAACTCCAACCTTTTCATCTATTGAGCGAGTCTGGCAACGCTAGAACAAATAGAAATCGAAAACATGGTTTTCATATCAACTCAGTGCCTCAGATGGCATACTGACATTCACAGTTCAGAAGAAAATAATGTCACCTTTCTATTAATCTTTGGGTTAAGCCATCCATGTTCAGATTATCACCATTCAAAGTGAACTCTTTAATATCTCAAAATGAATCCTCCATGACCAGGTTCAAGTTGGGGTTGGGCAATGCTGCATTCTCTCCAACCAATCAGTGCATTTCACACTTTGAACAAACTTTTCCCTCTGAACTCCTTTCAGCAGAACAAACTCGATTTTCTGCTTATTCAATCAACTGGTTTGTTGTTTCCTATTATTCCTGCTACATATGTATCTTAAATGTATCACTTTTCAGCAGCTATAAGCCAGCTGAAGTGCTGAAGAGAAGTAAATACCATATCAAATTTGTGACATGAATTATTGTGATATCCCACGTACCCTTACTTGACCACGGTGTGACAGAGACTTTGACACAAAATTGAGCTTTTCACTTAATCTAGAGGGCAAATGCCAGCTCCGGGACATCTTCGCTTCAAGCTTGTAGGTGATCTTTCCATGCTTCCCCTTAAAAGATGACGCCATGTCCCTTTAAGACAGAGGCAGTTAAGGAATGCAGTTATTTGTAAAGCCAAACAATGACACAGTTTTAAAGGTCCACTTAAAGTTGGTTTGTGAGTCTCAGTCCCAGCTCATCAAATACTGATGCTTTGGGATTATACATAGTTTGTGTTCAGTATGATCTGAAGTGGTTGAATTGGTTTAGATAAATAACTTTACTCACGCTACAGAAAGGCAGCATGGTGATGATAATTACCCGAATGATTACCTGGTAACTTTGTCTACTGCAATGTGAGCAATATTGTATTTCCCACCACATCTACAGTGACTAGTCATTGTAATTTAGTTGTACTGATCAGAAATAGAACAATCGGGACGCTCATGTTGTTATTTTTAATGTGCCGTCCTGGTTATCTGGTGTCCTCTGTTGCTGTGGTTACTAGCCTGCTTGTGCATGGCAGGCTCCTCTGCGGGGAGGGGCTTTGACAGGGCTGCAGCGCAGCAGAGAGGAGGAAGGAGGGACCTGGGAGCTGTATCGTTCAAATTTTCTGGCTAAATCCACTTTATTCTCAAAACTCCAGACTGCAGCTTTAATTATTAGTTGACAGTTGGGAATGACACTTTAAAACCAACTGTCTTACAAAATGGACCTTTAAAGCTATATATTGATGCTTACCCCTGTGGGATTTTTAGGCTGAAATTGTAGCGATGGGCGCCATGAGGAAGTACAGTGCCTGAAAAAGAAGCCTGGATCTTACAGAAGTTCAACAGAGCGTTTGTTTACTGAAATGGATTAATGCATTGTGTAAATCAACATAATTTTTATGTCAGTCACATAGTGACCGATGTGCAAGAAATGGGCCATTATGTCCGGTTTACATACAAGCCAATACATTTTGTTCAAGACGCATTTGAGGTTGGTTTGATGTAAATTCTTTTAAAATGGCAAAGGCTTGAAGAAATAATGGATCTGGACGTCTCATGCTTTGCAATAAAAGCAGCCTCCTGACCTGCAGACTGTGTTTAGATCCTCAGGAACCAATGTTTGGAGCAATGAGTGTAATGTAACATTTACTATCAAGATGTTACTCATAGCCTTACCCATTTCATCAAACATTTGCCCATAATTTTAAATGAACACAAATTCTGTCAAAGGACCAAAATCTTAATATGACTTACCCTCAGGTTTTTCTGCCAGGAGGTATTCTTTGACTTTTAAGTATCTCCTGTGTGCCTCGTAATCTGTCTCACGAATTCCACTTCCCTCTGTCCAGTGGACATTCGCATCCCCTTTGACTTTCACCAGAAGACTCTTCACTTTGGTTTCTCTAGTCAGGGTGAAAGTGACAGTGCCTGCAACAATGTCTCCTTCAGAAAAGGTTTTCTCTTTGTTGAGAAGTTTATAAGTCAGTTTAAAGTCCTGGATTGGAAACATTTTAGGTGTGAACGCACTGGTTTTTCTCTTTGTGCCCGTGTAACATGAGATGTTGGCAGGTAAGTGATGATCTAATCGACAATGAGCTGGCTACTGATTACATGCAACTCCGCCCCAGTGAGAACAAAAGAAAACCAGCAGTATTTCCTCATGTTAAGCCATTAAAGCATTTATTAACACATCTTTAAGCAATCCATGCATCGTAACAGCAATTTGTGGAACAGGTTATTCAGTCTGGACATGAATACAACGATAATAATGTTATCCAAGAGTACAAATAAAAAATACAGTTACACTTTTGTGAAGCAAATAGTTCCTGCATTAAATATAGCTCAAATGCCATCATCGTCTGTCAATATTTCAAGACTGTAAAATAAATGTACTAAAGCCCACAAAAAAATACTGTTTGTTTGTTACTCTACAGTAATTTGTTATTTCTGTAAAATCAAATACATGGTTCTCCAACATGGGCAACTTTATCTTGTTTATAGAAGCAAACCAGTTGAGTTAACAGGTTTTAAATACTTGCAGTGAGTGAATACACATCTGTATCAAAAGAACAAAGTGAATTTCAGTATCTCAGTATAACTTGTGTTCATTTTGAAAATCGTTTTTTTTCTCTGACCTAATGTTACCATTAGTGTCATGAGAAAGGTGGAGAACGGACATATATGTTGGAAGGTCTTCTCCCAGTTGAAACTGAGGTGGAGCAGTAGGGCCTTGATGCTGCACTGAAGGTGGTGGGAAAGCCCCAGTCGGAAAACTGTATGGTGGGGCCTGTTGCGGCTACTGATTGTTGTAGCCACTGGCTGTGTTGCCAGGTTGAGTGGGACCTGGTGCTGGGTATCCATAAGCACCTGGAGCTGTGGGTGCACCATAAGATCCAGTAGGGAAGGCAGGTGGGGGGAAGTTGCTGTAACTTGGCCCTCCAACAGCCCCTGCTGGGTAAGGTCCAAAATCCTCACCAGGCGGAAGGGTAGCAGAGAGAGAAGGAACAATGACCAGTGGCAGCCTCACCTCTGGGTCAAAGGCAAAACTGATGTCCAAATAGACCTGGGAAATATATGAAGAGGTAAAATCAGAGTACACCACAATAGATCCTGGATGAGGTGGGGTGTTTTTCTGTGCAACGTTCAAGGACAAGTCTCCTCTGAAATCTCAAAAAAGGTGAGCTGTTGCAGGAAGATGCTGTGAAATGTGAGTCAGTGTTGAAGAGGGTAGTTTGGAGTTTAACGAGAGGAACCTGCAAATGAGAATGTATTTGCAAAAACACAGCAGGAAATTTAACGTGAGTCCAGATGAGACAACAACTGCAACAGCTCAGATTTGTGGGCTGACTCCAAAATGTTTGGTCAGTGCAAATCATTTATAGACCCAACATGCAATTAAGGGTCCAGGTTAAAAAACTATTGGAATTCCCCTTCAACAAACAGTCATAGATATCTTATATAGACATCTTTAATTTTCATTCAAAAGAGATAAAGAATTGAACAGAAATATTATAAGAAACAGAACATTATATATTATAATAGCATATAATTGATATATTCTATAACATAATAAATGAAGTGAAAAATTAGGATACAATAAATAGATAAAAAGGATTTAAAGGTTGCCAAGTGGCATGGAATTTTCTGATGGACGATGACATTACTGAAGAAAGGTCTACTGTTTTACACATATTCTAGAAAAGGTTACTAAATGGATCAGCTTGGGACATGAGAAGAATATATGTCAGAATTTGTCAAGGGCTTGTCTGCATCGATCACATGTTGGGTCCAAATCTATCTTGCTCGTATATTTATCTTTGGAACAATGAAGACGGTGTATAACTTTTAACAGAATTTCAGTCAAAAGCAGTTCTGACTTGATGTAACATCACATTATTACATACCTTTATGTAATGTTCAACTGAGATGATCGCACAGTTATGGATCGAGTGGGTGACATCATTAGGAATCGTCATGTGACAGGAGACAGTTTCCTCTGAGTTTGGTGCGAGGGTTTCCCCCTCCATTATGCACAGAATGTTATCACTGGTGTTAGTGGAACCCTGGGCACGGTACACTGTTTTCTGACATAAGCTGACTTTAGGCTTCATTTTTTTGGAGGAGGAGTTGCAGATAGTGGCACCAACAATTAAAGTGTCACCTGTAAAAAAAATAAAAAACAAATCATTAAATCTGAACATACAATGGATTTTCTGGAAAATGTCACCACACTAAATAAAGACATATTATACATTACACGTACTATACTGCTTAAAAGTTGTTAATGAAGCATGTACAGTACATTTGGAGACACACCATCTGAATTAGTAATGAAACAATGCACAATGCTGTAAACATGAGATCTTAGCATACACAAAATCTTACACTTTGACACTTGTTCCAAGTAATTTGTAGTGAATTTACCTGGGCAGAAAACCTTTCCGTTAACTGTAGCAGTCATCTTGATCAGTCCTTTGGTGAAAACTCCAACCTCTTTATCCACTGAACCAGACTGGGGACACTATAAAGAAATAATAGGAAAGAAATAAACATTAACTGAATGCCTCATATGACTGAATTTCAAAGTCCAGAAGAAAATAAAGTCATCTTGCTATTAACTTTTGGATTGAGCCGTCCATGTTCAGGTTATCACCATATAAAGTGAACTCTTCAACATCTCAAAATGAATCCTCCATGACAAGGTCTAATTTGAGGGGTTGAGCAATGCTGCAGTCTTTCCAACCACTCAGTACATTTCACACTTTGAACAAACTTTTCACTCTGAACTCCTTCAGCAGAACACCCACAATTTCCTGAATTCTCAAACAGGAAATGATGTTTTTTGAGTGTTTTTTTGCATCTGATCTCTCTTTAGTGACTCCTTATCCTTTATGTTTACCTTTCCAGCAGCCCTAAGCCAGTTTTAATGCACAGGTAGAAATACTGTATCAAATTCGTAACATGTATCATTGTAATCTCCCACGTACCATAACTTGACCACGGTTTGATAAAGGTTTTGACACAAAATTGAGCTCTTGATGTGTATCAGAGGGCCACCGCCAGCTCCTGGATATCTTTGCTTCAAGCTTGTAGACAATCTTTCCATGCTTCCCTTCAAAAGATGGCGGCATGTCCCTTTAATAAAGGAATGGTTCACGAATGGCATTATTTGTGAACACAAACAAATGATGCGTTAATGCCAGCTACTGGAAATTCCCTCTTACCCGTATGGGATATCAAGCCTGAATTTTAAGTGATGGAGTCCTTTGGGAAGTACAGTGCCTGAATAAGGAAAAGAGAACCATAGTGAGACGTGAGGAACACTTCCCCCACAGAGACCTCACAAATGACTGACTGAGCTTGTATTTGCTGAGACACATTGACACAGTTTGTATCATGTGTACGTTTTTTGGGTTCACGTACGCAAATCGACAAACTTTGTATATGAAAATCTCTTGATGGCTAGTATTGACATAGATGGCTCCCCTTCAAGATGCATTTGAGGTGTGTGGTTATTTCTATACACTTGCTCGTTGTCCACACTTGATTTAAAACATCTTCAACATTGTTCACATTTTTTTTAAAAACCATAGACCGATAAAAAGAACTAATGGATTTTCACTGGTTACAGTATACTTTTCAATAAAAGCAGACGGTGTTAACATCCCCACGAACCAACATTTAAAACATTATGAGGGTAATATCTAGTTTATAATCAACTCAGGCCTATCCATTTCAACCAAAGTGCACGTTTCTTTGACTTACCTTTTTCATCCACCAAGTCCTTTTTGACTTTAAAGTACCTCTTGTGTGCACTGTAAGTTATCCAAACCTCTCCATGCTCCTCTGTCCAGCGGACATTGGCATCTCCTTTCAGTTTCACCCAGACACTCTTCACTTTGGTGTCTTTGGTCAAAGTGAAAGTGACTGTGCCTGCGATGGTGTCTCCAGCGGAAAACGTGCCCTCTTCATTGAGGGCTTCATAGACGACCTTTAACTCCTTTATCGGAGACATTATAGTTGTTTACGCCCTGTTCGTGTCTTCATGTGGTCAGGCAGCGCAGATGTTGACAGTGAGCCTCTCAGCTGTTGTGTGGCTCTGCCCCAGAGAGAACGATGCATCGTGACCACAAATTACTCATCATGGTTATTCAGGTGAACAGAAAGTCCCTCAGTGATAATTTTCAGCTGTCTCCTCTTTCTGTCTCAGCTTTGAATCTCTGTGGATTCCGTTTGGAGGACAGTACTGAGCTTTGAAATGTTTCTTAAACACTAGACATTCATGTTTCTGTATGCAGAATAGAGTTGGGTCAATGAAATTCATGCGCAACGTGGTTGGGCCTAACAGGACTGGACCCGTCCACTTGTACGACTGGAGCCACCCTACGCTTTAACCCCATGCTAATACTGCTGCTGTGCTCTTCACTGGCAAATTCCCCTGAGTGCACAGTGATATAAATCACGATAATAATATCATCCAAGAGTACAAATAAAAAACATAGGTAGACGTTTGTGAAGCAAATATTTACTGCATAAAAAAATAGTAAATATTTCAAAATTGTAAAAAAAAATGTACTAAAGCCCACAAAAAAATACTTTGTTTGTTACCCAGCATTTGCCTATTTCTGTAAAATCATATAGATGGTTCTCCAACATGGGCAACTTTATCTTGTTTATAGAAGCAAACCAGTTGAGTTAACAGGTTTTAAATACTTGTAGTAAGTGAATACACATCTGTATCAAAATAACAAAGTGTAGGAACATTATGAATGGCTTAAAGACCCTCATTATATCTCAATATAACTTGTGTTACCAATGTTACCATTAGTGTCATGAGAAGGGGGGTAAAGGGACGTACCCTCATCATATTTCAAGATTACTGGTGCTCTCTTGAAAGCTCAGTTTTTCTGATCAGACCCATTGCCAGCCAAAGTGTCAGGGACAGGGGGGTAAAGGGACGTGTATGTTGGAAGGTCTTCTCCCTGTTGAAACTGAGGTGGAGCAGTAGGGCCTTGATGCTCCATTGAAGGTGGTGGGAAAGCTGGGGGGAGAAAACTGTATGGTGGGGCCTGCTGGGGCCACTGATTGTTGTAGCCACCAGCTGTGTTGCCAGGTTGAGTGGGACCTGGTGCTGGGTATCCATAAGCACCTGGAGCTGTGGGTGCACCATAAGATCCAGTAAGGAAGGCAGGTGGAGGGAAGTCGTTATAACTTGGAGCTCCTACCGCCCCAGCTGAATTGGGACCCATCGCCACTGCAGGTGGAGGGAAGTCGCTGTAGCTTGGAGCCCCTACAGCCCCAGCTGGATAGGGACCCATCGCCACTGCAGGTGGAGGGAAGTCGCTGTAGCTTGGAGCCCCTACAGCCCCAGCTGGATAGGGACCCATCGCCACTGCAGGGGGAGGGAAATCGCTTTTGCTTGGCCCTCCAACAGCCCCTGCTGGGTAAGGCCCAAAATCCTCACCAGGCGGAAGGGTAGCAGAGAGAGAAGGAACAATGACCAGTGGCAGCTTCACCTCTGGGTCAAAGGCAAAACTGATGTCCAAATAGACCTGGGAAACAGAAATATATGAAGAGGTAAAATCAGAGTACACCAGAATAGATAGGCAGGGTGTTTTTTTGTGTGTCGTTCAAGGACAAGTCTCTTTTGAAATCTAAAGGTGAGGTCTTGCAGGAAGATGCTGTGAAATGTGAGTCAATGTTAAAGAGGGTAGTTTGGAGTTTAACGAGAGGAACCTGCAAGTGAGAATGTATTTGCAAAAACACAGCAGGAAATGTAACGTGAGTCTAGATGAGGCAACAACTGCAACAGCTCAGATTTCAGAGAGAGGCTTCTCCTTGAAAAAACACATACTTTTAGTGGACGTAACAAAGGATTACATTGCGGCCATTCCAGCCATGTTGCAGCAATTTCCTAGACCGATTCCAAAATGTATGGTCAGTACAAATCATTATATGATTAAATACAGGGGCCAGGTTAAAAAATATTGGAATTCCCCTTCAACAGCAATATAGCTATCTTATATAAGAGATAAAGAACTGAACAGAAATATTATAAGAAATAGAAACATTATATGTTGTAATAGCATATAATTTATATATTCCATAACATAGAAAATGAAGTGAAAAAGGAGGATAAAATAAATAGATAAAAGGTTTTAAAGGTTGCCAAGTGGCATGGAATTTTCTGATGGACGATGAAATTACTGAAGAAAGGTCTACTGTTTTTACACATATTCTAGAAAAGGTTACTAAATGGATCAGCTTGGGACATGAGAAGAATATATGTCAGAATTTGTCAAGGGCTTGCCTGCATCGATCACATGGTGGGTCCAAGTCTATCTTGATCTTATATTTATTTTGGAACAATGAAGACGGTGTAAGAATGACAATCAAAAGCAATTCTGACTTGATGTAACATCACATTATTACATACCTTTATGTAATGTTCAACTGAGATGATCGCACAGTTATGGATCGAGTGGGTGACATTATTAGGAATCGTCATGTGACAGGAGACAGTTTCCTCTGAGTTTGGTGCGAGGGTTTCCCCCTCCATTATGCACAGAATGTTATCACTGGTGTTAGTGGAACCCTGGGCACGGTACACTGTTTTCTGACATAATCTGAATTTAGGCCTCATTTTTTTGGAGGAGGAGTTGCAGATAGTGGCACCAACAATTAAAGTGTCACCTGTAAACAAAAAAACAAATTGTAAAATCTGAGCATACAATGGATTTTCTGGAAAATTTCACCACACTAAATAAAGAAATATTATACATTACACGTACTATACTGCTTAAAAGTTGTTAATGAAGCATGTACAGTACATTTGGAGATGCTCCAACTGAATTAGTAATGAAACAATGCACAATGCTGTAAACATGAGATCTTAGCATACACAAAATCTTACACTTTGACACTTGTTCCAAGTAATTTGTAGTGAATTTACCTGGGCAGAAAACCTTTCCGTTAACTGTAGCAGTCATCTTGATCAGTCCTTTGGTGAAAACTCCAACCTCTTTATCCACTGAACCAGACTGGGGACACTATAAAGAAATAATAGGAAAGAAATAAACATTAACTGAATGCCTCATATGACTGAATTTCAAAGTCCAGAAGACAATAAAGTCATCTTGCTATTAACTTTTGGATTGAGCCGTCCATGTTCAGGTTATCACCATATAAAGTGAACTCTTCAACATCTCAAAATGAATCCTCCATGACAAGGTCTAATTTGAGGGGTTGAGCAATGCTGCAGTCTTTAGTCTTTAGCCTTTGAGTCTTTAGTGACTCCTTATCCTTTATGTTTACCTTTCCAGCAGCCCTAAGCCAGTTTTAATGCACAAGTAGAAATACTGTGTCAAATTCGTGACATGTATCATTGTAATGTCCCACGTACCACATCTTGACCGCGGTTTGATAAAGGTTTTGACACAAAATTGAGCTCTTGATGCATTTCAGAGGGCCACCGCCAGCTCCTGGATATCTTTGCTTCAAGCTTGTAGACAATCTTTCCATGCTTCCCTTCAAAAGATGGCGGCATGATCCTTTAAGACAGGAGCAGTTCATGTTCATTTGTGAACACAAACAAATGACGTTAATGCCAGCTACTGGAAATTCCCTCTTACCCGTATGGGATATTAAGCCTGAATTTGAAGTGATGGAGTCCTTTGGGAAGTACAGTGCCTGAATAAGGAAAAGAGAACCATAGTGAGACGTGAGGAACACTTCCCCCACAGAGACCTCACAAATGACTGACTGAGCTTGTATTTGATGAGACACATTGACACAGTTTGTATCATGTGTACGTTTTTTGGGTTCACGTACGCAAATCGACAAACTTTGTATATGAAAATCTCTTGATGGCTAGTATTGACATAGATGGCTCCCCTTCAAGATGCATTTGAGGTGTGTGGTTATTTCTATACACTCGCTCGTTGTCCACACTTGATTTAAAACATCTTCAACATTGTTCATATTTTTTTTAAACACCATAGACCGATAAAAAGAACTAATGGATTTTCACTGGTTACAGTATACTTTTCAATAAAAGCAGACGGTGTTAACATCCCCACGAACCAACATTTAAAACATTATGAGGGTAATATCTAGTTTACAATCAACACAGGCCTATCCATTTCAACCAAAGTGCACGTTTCTTTGACTTACCTTTTTCATCCACCAAGTCCTTTTTGACTTTAAAGTACCTCTTGTGTGCACTGTACGTTTTCTCATCCTCTCCACTCCCTTCTGTCCAGCGGACATTGGCATCTCCTTTCAGTTTCACACAGGCAGCCTTCACTTTGGTGTCTTTGGTCAAAGTGAAAGTGACTGTGCCTGCGACGGTGTCTCCAGCGGAAAACGTGCCCTCTTCGTTGAGGGCTTCATAGACGACCTTTAACTCCTTTATCGGAGACATTGTAGTTGTTTACGCCCTGTTCGTGTTCTCATGTGGTCAGGAGGAAGAAGGCGTTGACTGGACGGCGGCGTCAGTGAGCCTGGCAGCTGTTGTGTGGCTCCGCCCCGAGGAGGACCGGCAAAAAAACCCTCCTGTGTTTCCTCCGCAAAAGCGTTTATTACAACGTACCTTCAAGCAAATCACTCATTCGTGACCACATATTGCTTAGCATGGTTATTCAGGTGAACAGGAAGTGGCCCAGGGGTCGTAGAAGAACAACACAGGGCAGCTGGTGTCCCTCAGTGTTCACCTTCAGCTGTCTCCTCTTTCCCTCTCAACTTTGAATCTCTGTGGACTCACTTTGGAGGATAGTACTGAGCTTTGAAATGTTGTTACCGTAGCACAATACAGTTGAGTCACTGGAAATCACGCGCGACGTTATGGGAGTACCATCAGGCCTGGGCCCGCCCACTTGCAGCTACGACCTGCCCACCACACTTAAACACAGCAGCGCCGAGATCCTCCCAGTGGCATTAGCTGGCAGTGGCACCGCAGTGGCAGTCTGTCTTTGTTTTGTCCTTCTTAATACTATACTTAGTACTATGCATATGTTTGTTTTCCCGTCCGACTCTATTGTCTCGATGTTGCCTTGAGAGCATCAACAGATCTTATTTTATCATGACAAACTGATGAAAAGTTATGATGAAAATGAAACTGAAACTGTCCCGAGTAAATAATAAGTAATCCCGGCACCGCTACAACTAATACTCCGAGTAGCTTTTGAGAAGAATACGTTGTACTTTTACTTTTTTTTTTTTTTTTTTTTTTTAGATACCAGCATACTCGAGTAATGTTTCAGTAATGTAATTGTACTCAGAGGCAAATATAATGTAGTTATGACATGTACTTTTAATGACTAAGAAGTGTTATGCGTTCAGTTTGAGTCTCTATATACGGTATAGTCCATGTAAGATGTATCTTGGGTCATTGTCCAGTCATCAATTCTTCTACCTCTCAGCCTGTAGTAGACCCAGGTCCTTGTCCCCACTTCAAATAAAAAGGTTGTCTTCACTTTAAATTCTTCCATACAGGCTAAAAATCAACACATTTTTCAACTGTTATATTAGTTTTTATAATGGTAACCAAGTTTTGAAACTCAATGCAAAACCCTGGTTGGAGCCATTTATTTTTACCTGCTTTAAGAATGGGACATTTGGAATGAATCACACCCATCAGAAACAGGGCAGATCCATTGAAGTCATTACGCACATAGTCTGTGATGAACCCCTCTGCCTGCAAACAGACTAAAGGATGTCTCAGCCTTTTTTCTGTCCGGGCTCAGCTTTAAAAGTTACCTGTATTGTAAACACTACCAGTATTGCTCGTCCGTAGCCCGTCTGTGTTTTACCCCAGTGGCATTGATATTTCCCATTCAGTCCAGCCAGCTCGCCTGCTCACTTGCTAGCTCCCTTTACACCACTCAACACATCCCTTCTGTTATCTGTTGACCAACACATATCAGTAGGGATGTCGTGAGTAATGCATCAGTGCATTACACACCCCATCCTACTGATATCTGTTGGCGCATTATATAACATACAATCATAGCAGGCACGTTGATGTTGCATTAAACATAGTGCAGATGGACAAACTGATCCACAGCCACTCTTTCACAGTTGCCTTCAACTGTGTGTGCTTTTCCATTTCAAATTAACATGTTTAATAAGAAGAATAAATAAGTATTAAAGACATGATTTAGGTGATTGAATTTTAACTCACAGTAGGTACTTTGGCATTTTCCCCCCCCATATAGTATAAACATACAACACACCACATAACAGTAAAAGAGTACAAATACAGATTAAATTTTCACTTTTGTAAACAGCAAATATTTACTGTTTTCAAATAGCTTAAATGCCCACTGTCATGGTTCTGGTTTTCAGTTAATTGTCGCTAGTTTTATTTAATAGATTATATTTCTTTATGTGTCATGTCTTACTTTCTACTTCTGGTCTTTTTTCCTGCCCTTTTTTCTGTGTACACCTTCCGGGTGTACTCAGAATAGGAAAAGACAGACAAAGGATGTAATCTACAAAATAAAAAACAGGAAACAGTTAACCAAAATCCCAATCATGACTCCCCTATCATTTGAACATACTTCAAGACAGTTTTTCTAAAATGTAACATAACAGCCAACTAAAAGCCCACAAAAACGTCCCCTTTATTTGAAACTTTACAGTAATTTGCTCTCTGTGTATACAATTCTTAAATTAATTTTTTAGTTAAAGGGGTTAAAAATAAGTTGTTGTGCATTGCATTCAGTGAACAGACATCTGTGTTTAAAGTCAAGAAACTCCATTATTAATAGGTGAAATACCCTCATCATATTTCAAGATTGCTGGTGCTCTCTTGAAAGCTCAGTTTTTTTTATCCAACCCATTGCCAGCAAAAGTGTCAGGGACGGGGGGGTAAAGGGACGTATAGCTTGGAAGGTCTTCTCCCAGTTGAAACTGAGGTGGAGCAGTAGGGCCTTGATGCTGCACTGAAGGTGGTGGGAAAGCCCCAGTCGGAAAACTGTATGGTGGGGCCTGCTGTGGCCACTGATTGTTGTAGCCACCAGCTGTGTTGCCAGGTTGAGTGGGACCTGGTGCTGGGTATCCATAAGCACCTGGAGCTGTGGGTGCACCATAAGATCCAGTAGGGAAGGCAGGTGGGGGGAAGTTGCTGTAGCTTGGAGCCCCTACCACCCCAGCTGGATAGGGACCCATCGCCACTGCAGGTGGAGGGAAGTTGCTGTAGCTTGGAGCCCCTACAGCCCCAGCTGGATAGGGACCCATCGCCACTGCAGGGGGAGGGAAATCACTTTTGCTTGGCCCTCCAAAAGCCCCTGCTGGGTAAGGCCCCGCAACCCCAGGTGGGAAAGGCCCAGCAGCTCCAGCAGGCTGAAGGGTTTCAAGGCTGAAAGGAATGATGACCAGTGGAAGCTTCACCTCTGGGTCAATGGAAAAACTGATGTCCAGATACACCTGGGGAACACAAATATATGACAAGGTAAAACCTGTCTGCATCAGAAATTACTGGAATCAAACTATTCATCTGGTTGACTGTGCTGACATATACACATGACCATTATATGTTATTTTACTGTAATGATTATGTGGCATTGCATGCTTTTATTCTTTAAATATTTCTGTTGAAGCGTGTGATTTCAGACAATAATTGCCTGTGCGACAATTTCTTCATATTTACAATATTTTCAGTTGATGTAACATCACTATTTCCATCATTACCTTGACGTAATGCTCAACTGATATGATATCACAGTTATGGACACAGCAGTTGACATCGGCAGGAATCGTCAATTGGCCGGAGACGGTTTCCTCCGACTGCTTGAGAGTGTCCCCAACCATTTTGCAGACACTTATCACACTGAGTTTACTGGAGGCATGGGCCCGGTACATGGTTCTCTGCTCTACGCTGAATTTGGGCTTCATTTTTTTGGAGGAGGAGTTGGAGATGTTTGCGACGATAGATATGGTGTCACCTGTTGGAAACAAATCATAATGTATATTCACGCATATGAATATTTATATATTTTTAGGAATAATGTCACGACACACACATTCATGATAAAATATTGCATACTGCATGTATGTGCTTTAGAATAGTTGATAAAGCATTGAAAACTTTGTTGTGTTGAGAAATGACATGCTTACACCAACACCTAAACCAACTGCTGTCTGACTGCATAATGAAACAATGTACAACGCTGTAAATGTCATCTGAAAATACACTGCATTTTATATGTTGCTTAAATGCCAAAGTGTTTGAGTTCAGCACAGCTGGAGTGACTTTACCTGGAGAGCAAACCTTTTTGTCAACAGTAGCAGACATTCGGATGTGTTCTTTGGAGAAAACTCCAACCTCTTTACCCACTGAGCCACAGTTCGGACCCTAAAACAAATGACAGGAAAACATTATATCATATCAACTCGAGGCCACGTAAGACTAAAATTCTAAGTAAACAGTCGTCTTTGTTCTGTTTCACGCCATGCAAAGTCAACTCCAAATAAAATCTCCCAGAACAGGTTTTAAGTTTTAGTTGAGCAATACTGTAATCTTACTCTAGATTCTCATGCAATAACATGTACGGTGGCACTGAGAGCACAATGTACTGCAACTTGATTTAAAAAACAATGCAAAAAAAAAAAAAAAAAAAATCGCAAAAAGTCAAAACACAAGCAAAGTAGGAAAAATCAACAATTTTGACAAGAAATGTTCAGCTTTGAGAAAACATGCTGCAAATTCAGTCAAAAATGTCAGAACAAAAAAATAAAAAAGGAAAAAGGACAGAAAAATGTTGCTTGTTGTTGCCATGGCTAAAGAATTGAAATCTAGCTCAGGCATCAAACGTTCATGTTCATGTTGTGGACTGACATCATTCCTCTGCGCGTACACTGTGTATTGTGTCAATCTGTTGATACGGCAGCAGTGGTAATGAAACAGAACAACACACGGGGAGCCGGTAAGCCTGTGGAAATACAGGAAACAGGGCAGGGCCTCAGAGGATAACACCAGGTAGGTTTGCACAAAGAGCAGTGCCAGAATTGAGCGGATTAAAGAGGGGAGACCTCGCCGACAGAGACAAAAAGAGACAGAAAGTTTTACGCTGGAGAAAAAAAGAGAAAGCTGCATCTGAACACTGCTCACGAATCTCTCGAACTGTACCATGCCACCATGTTGAAAAGGGATGCAGGGAGAACGCTGAGACTAACATGAAACAAACATGGACACTGGATTCCGCTAATTTGCACGCTCAGCCATACGGGCTTTCAAAACAAAGGATTGGAGAAGCTCATATTACAACACACATTCAGAGAACATGACTCAGTTCTCTGTTGAGGACACCATTACTCCAGTGTACCTCCACACAGCAATCAGTTGCTTGCTGTTATATTAACCCTTTAAACCCCAAGGTTCCCCAATCAGTGGACCTTGGTATTTTTAACCCTAACCCCTAACCCTAACCCCAGAAAATTGGCTTGGGTTAGACGTGGAAATAGATTTAAAATTCTTAACGTAAATTATTGTTAAGTCCCACTCACCGTTGCTTGGCTATTTAGTGGTAAAGCCCGTGAAACAAAGTTGAGCTCCGTTTGTTCTACGGAGGGCAAATGCCAACTCCTGGATATCTTGGCGGCGAGGTGGTAGACGATCTTGCCATGATACCCCTTGAAGGATGAAGGGAATGACCTGTGCGACAGAGCCGGTTCATGGATGCGGTAATTTGTTAACACACAGTATTGGTGCCATAAATGCCAGATATCCCCACTTACCCCTGTGGGATTTTAAGCCTGAACTTATACTGATGGTCTCCTTTAGGAAGTTCTGTGCCTGGAAAATAAGTGACCTCACAGGTGAATGACACAGCCCTTTTTATGGACTTTTAAGTTGAATTTTAAACATTTCTTTATGTTCTTCATGAGATTCATGTTGTTGTTAGAAGTGCACGTGTGAAATCTACAACATTTGTTTGTTTCTCTGTAGGTGCAGGTAGATATCGAGAACTGGGGAAGCATTTTATGTGTTTTGTGCAAACCTGTCACTTGTTACCAACACCAAAAAAAAAAAAAAAGAAAAGAAAAAAAAAGAAAAAGAAAAGAAAAGGAAAGAAAAAAAATCTGTGTGTGTGTGTGTGTACATATATAATATACATTTCATAAAACGAAAGCAATCTTAAAGCACAACACGGTTTTTGGACCTACCATCAGCATTTTCTGTCACTAAGTATTCCTTTTCTTTGAAGAGCTTCCTGTGCGCATTGTGGGACCTCCTTCTCTCTCCGGTTCCGTCCGACCAGTGAACGTGCGCCGCACCTTTGACTTTCACGAAGATGCACTTCACTTTGGTCTGCTCCGTCAGCGTGAAACTGACCGTGCCCGCGACCGTGTCTCCCTCGGAGAAGGTGTTTTGTTTGTTGAGAGCTTCGTACACCAATTTAAAGTCCTTTATCGGAGACATGTTGGAGGAGTCGTCCAGGTGCGTTCCCCGTGTCCCACCTCACCTGTGCGTATGGGCAGTGAGCGGCGGCTGACTTTCTCTGGTATCCGGCTCCGCCCGCAAAGTCACGCCCACCCCCGTAGATGCCCCATTGAGCCTGAATCGTACGTCGACATCGCCGCCATATTGGATGTGGCAGCTTCGCTGCTTGATACAAGTCAATGGAGTGAACTTTATAAAGGGCCCTTCTGCAAATGGCAAGTTAATATTGAATCTGTGACTACAATAACCACATCCTGACATGTAAATGTGACATCTGTCTACCATACTGTCAACTTAAATATGGATAACTGACTATGAATCAGAATCAGAAATATTTTATTGATTCCCCACAGATAATTACGTTACATCTGCTCCCATTCAAAGTCAGTAATGATAATAATAATAATAATAATAATAATAATAATAATAATAATAATAATAATAATAATAACAACAACAACAACAATAATAATAACATATGCATATATGGTGCATATTTATAATAGTAGCCTACTGCAACTTTACTTTTATCATGAAATGTTATTGTATACATACTATATTTTGTTGTGTCATGGTGTGTATCACTTCACTGCTAAAAGAAAAGAAAGCGGGCTCACTGCCAGTTGCAGTTTCTTATCTGGATTTGCAGACTGTTAATCTTTTGTCTCCATGATTATTATTAAGGGTTAGGGTTACTATTTCTAAACACTACTGATCAAAATCCGTGACATGTAAACGTTGCACACATATGGATAGTTACTGGATATAGTATGTTTATCTTTATTCTAATAGTTTTAATTATATTTTAATTATATTTGTATTCAAACTGTAATTTCATTCTTTCCAATATTTCCTCATTATTGTCTCTGTGTTTTGAGACTTACTCTTGTGCTGCTACTTATTTCCCTCTGTCCTGCTGTGTTACCTGCGAACTCCCAAGGGGGATCAATAAAGGAACATCTTATCTTACATACGGTGGCATACAATTTCAAGGTACCTTACTTGATGATTCTACATTTTGAAGGCAAATATTGTACTTTTACTGCACTTTATATATTTGGTAAATGTATTTCATGAGGGTGGACTATGCAGCTTTTGATACAAGGAATAGAAGCTTGCTAATATCTTAGGCCGGGCTCAGACTGCAAGAGTTTCAGTCTCAGATTAAATGGTGATATGAGGGGTTTACCGATCCCAACAAACAAAACAAAAAGTACTCGAGAACTATTTGTAGGGGTGACTTTCAGTTTCACCAAAGCAAATCTTCACATAATATTTTACTTTTAACCAACTATGACTTGTTGGTACTCTTCACACCACAGTACAATATAAACATATTTTATGTTAACATGGGTTGAAATATTCGGCTATTTAACTGGTATAAGTGAAATGTACAATTATTTATATACAGAGAAGTGAAAGATATGGGTGTATAACAAAATGTTCTCACTCACACAGACAGAGTCACGGTGACACTTTACCTGACAAGTCTTTATTCAAATGTACAGGTCAGAGAAATACTGGCAATTTGAGGGGGATAACAAATCAAGTTTGCAAAGTGCAGTGTGATGAAATAGTAGTAGTGTCATGTTAAACTCAAAAGACTTGAAAATATAGGAAAAACTAATGTATTATGGCTTAGTTATAATTCTATATTAAAAAAAAAAACAATCATAAAAAATACTTTTTTTTGATACAATACATGTTGTTAAGTTACTTCACCCGGCCTCCAAACAGAAGATTGAGGTAGAGCAGATACGTGTGAATAATAACACTTGTTGAAACTATGATCAGTCGAGCACAACTGAGTTTAGCAAGGCACGTAAAGTTCACAGTGTATCTTGTTTACTGAGACTTGAGCAATGATGTTATCAGCATGTAATTAGCAACCTGCACTGACCAGAAAACAACAATCACATTCACATACAAAAAGCTCGATTTCTGTATATCATTCTTTACATGCAAAAAGTTAATAATGCACACAATGGACTGGATTCCTCACTAGCTGTAAGTATTTAAGCACACGTTGTGTTATTTGGCATCAGAGTTTTCATTAGCAGGAGGCGGGAAAAGGAGTAGATATGCTGGAGGGGCTTCATCCGACTGAGACAGGAAGTCTGTGCTCGCCATTGGAGCAGAAGGCAGCGTGTCATATGCGGGAGCGGCTGGTGACATGTTGAATGCTTGAGAAAAAGGAGGAGGTTGGATCTCTGGGGCACTTGGGGGTGGGTGAAATGTTGAGACAGGAGGTGGAGGATGAAGCGTAGAGGACGGAGCGTTGTGTGGATCTCCATATGGAGACGCCGCTGGTATATTGTAGCGCTGGCTCACGTGTGCTGGCTGAGCAGGGTACGCAGGCGGTGGTGCTGAATAACTTCCTGGCTGACCATAGGGATAGGGACCCACAGGAACCACAGGGGGATGGAAGTTGCTGTTACTTGGTCCTCCAAAAGCCCCTGCAGGATAGGGACCCATCGCCACTGCAGCGGGAGGGAAGTCACTGTGGGTTGGTCCCCCGATAGCCCCAGCTGGATAGGGACCCGCAGCCACACCAGGCTGAGGGCCATGAGCTAAGTCAGGATGAATAATGACCACGGGGAATACGACCTCTGGATCGAAAGAAAAGCTGATGTCCAGGTACACCTGGGGAAAAACAGGACTGTTTCAATTGCACACAATGCTTTACTTTAAAAATAGAATAGCAAGTGAGTATCTGACAACAACGAAGAATCTTAATCAATGTTAAAGGCTCAAAAAACTCATGCAATAGACAGGTACACTGTTACACCAATACCCACCTTTAAATAATACCCCACTTTGATAATTTCACAGTTGTGGATTGTTTGAGTCAGATCATTAGGAAGCTTTACTGCCCACTTGACATCCATCTGTGTTTTGGCGTTAATACAGCTGTTGGCCACTTTGAAGATGGTGGTTCTCTGTTGTTTTACATGGCCTCGGGCATTGTACACCACATCCTGAGATAAACTGACTTTGGGTGTCATGTTACTGGAAGAGGCATTATTGACTTTTGCAAGAACCACCATAGTTTCACCTGCAAGGACGAAAAAAACATGTTGGATTCATTTCCACCTCTTCAAATTCATGTAACAATTCAAGTGCTCCAGAATGTCTTTCGTAAAAAGACAATTCATTATTTTGTGAATGTAAAAGGTGCAACTTACACAAACATAGTGTTTATGATCAATCATGGCTTCAACCATAATCAGGAAACTGTCACAGTGCTGCTGTGGCAGCCTCTTTGTGTTTTCATTGTTTTGCCTTTCCCCCCCTCTTTTCTCCTTCACCTGCTGCTTCTCTGTTGCTGCGTCTCAATTCAGGGTCTGCATCCTTCGGAGGCTGCATTTGAAGGCCAATTACGTCACTACACCGCGCAGCCGACAAATGCAGCCTTCTTTTACCTCTTTTTGGAGGACGCAGTGCTACAATCCTTCTTGGCCTCACATATCCCAAGATTCTTTGCATGCCGAAAAAGAAGAAAGAAAAGAGAGAAAAAGGCGACATCGCCTGGCACAGATTGTACCTTTCGCTGGCCTGGGTGGCAGAAATCGTGACGTAAGGGGAAAACATCTGGTGACGCAACCAGGAAATGCTCCAAAGGCTAGACCATCCCATTTATCAACGGCTAACGCGATTAACAAGGTCTCTTCAAAGGACTCGCCTTTGAAGACAGAAAAGGCCGGGTCCTTCGAAGGATGCAGACCCTGAATTGAGACACAGCATACGTGTGCGTGTGGGTGTGGCAACAGCAATATTTGAGTGGCACACCTGAGAAGACTCATCTCATCATCCACTGCCAATTTCTACCTGGTCTCTCCACCACGTTGGTGCTAGATTATTGCATCCAATACTGTGATTTCATGGTGCTGAAACTTAGTGTTTTCTGCGTTCTTGCCTTTATGCTCATGCACTTTTTCCGTTTTGCCTTCTACAGAGATCTCCAGCGTCGTTCCGCTCTGCTCTGCTTTTGTTCACCTGAGTCCCTGCACGCCGGCTCTATTCAACCCTTCTTTCCTGCCTGCCTGCCACCCCTGTCATCTCGTCCACATCATCCTCCAGCACTAGTTCAAATAAATCGCTTGTTCACTACTCCCTGTCTCTGTTGTTATTTTACCCAAATCTCTATACACTCTTTTCTTCATGCTTCAGTAAAACCTTTTATGACAACAAACCAATTTCATGGCAGAAATGTTCATTTGTCATGTGCACAGGTGTATGCCGACCAGGGCACTGGAAATGGATACATCTAAAACTCTTGTAGTGACACGTCAAAACAAAAAAAAAAGTGGCAAACATGCATGCAAAGTGTTGGCTGTAACCACCTTCCCATGACAAAAAAAAGATTTTCATTATCTGCATTTAGCAGCAGATCCTCTTCCATGACTTGAGCCCACCATGTTTGAGGAGGAATTTTACTACCTGGGGCATAAGCACTCTTGTCAACGATGACATCCATGTCCACTTTTCCTCTTCCGAAAATCCCAATGTCCTTGTCTGTCGAACCAACTTGGCTTGACTAGAATACAATAAACAAAAATATGTTACTATTCATCACCTTTCATTATTAAGGCAATACAGTAAATTGCTTCAGTATTACAGTTATTGAGCAGGGCAGGACACCAGTGTAAGTGTCGCTGCAGTACCATTTGGGAAAAAAAAAATATATATATATATACACACACACACACACACACACACACACACACACACACACACACACACACACCTATATATATCTATATCTATCTAATTATTGTATACTGTACAATATTTCTTGTTTTGTATTCTATGCTCTGTACATGTGATATAATAAAGAACCTTGGATGACTTAATGACTTACAGAAGAAACGTTAACTGTGAAAGCCTTCTCGAGCAAAGTCTTTTTTTGTTTTGCTTTTTTCTCCCAAAACAGGGGCTCAAATTTAATTTCAAATTAACTTTTGCATGCATGATGGACACAAGCATGCTTGCTTTGACCTTGAAAGAAAATCAACCCAAAATGTGAATCTTGCCCAGACAAAGGACTTCTTCATTGCCTGAGTACATCCCAAATGTCCACCAGTTGCCTTTTGTTTTTTAAGTTTATCTTGTGATGACTCTGACTGTTCATCTAACTTTAAATAAGAATATGTAACTTTTGAAAGAGGAAATAAAAACATTCTACTGGTATATTTATGCAATTAATGTACTTTATTTAAGTATTTCCCCTTTAAGCTACTTTATACTGTTACTCATGTAACACGTAATTAGTTTTTAAAATCTGATGCATTAAAATAGATTTAACTACACAACTGTATATTAAGAAGATAACATCAGCACCTTCTCCACCAGTGAGGTGTACTTACACATCAGTGCAATTAGTGATGGAACTATATACATTTACTCGAATATTGTGCTTAAACACAACTTTGAGACACTTAACTGCTACTTTATACATCTGCTACACTACAGTTCAGTTTTACAACTTGCCTGAAATCACCATTAAATGTTAACTTGGTTTATGATGTAGTAGATGATATCATTGTTATAAGTGTACCAAGTTTCATGCTTTTATGAAAAAGTGGACAATTTTTTTGCATGTCATCTGGACTACATGAAGAGTGTGCTGTGACATCACGTTGCAAGAAAGAAGTCGGTGTAGTTTTGGTCAGAAATCAGAGTTTTGTGTGTCCATGTTTCAATATTGTACGCACATTCAGAGACTGAGGGTTTGGAAAGGCCTTGGAGACAAAACGTATCTCCTTTTCATCTGTACGGTCCAGCCTCCAACTCCTGCAAAGCTTGGCTTCCAGCTGGTAGACAATCTTTCCATATTGCCCCCTGAAGGATGATGGCATGCTTCTGTAATGGAGAAACTGGGGATAAATGTTATGTTATCAGAATCGGCTTTTTGGTCATCTTTGTCTGTCATAACTGTCTTACCCTGATGGTATGTTAATCCTGAAGTTAAAGACATGGATTCCTTTGGGAAGCACAGTGCCTGAAAGGGAAACGATTTTGGTTCTTATGGTAGTCAACTTCCATCACTATCTGCTACGAGGTTACTGTTAACCGTTAAATTTTCCTCAAGCACTTTAAGTTCAGACTCGAGGAGATTTGCTCCAAGTATTTGGAATTCACCAATTCAAAAGCCAAAACAGCGGTATTGGATGATATTCACCTTGTTGACTGCTGACGGCCTGCAGACAGTAAGTTAACATTCACTGATGAAGGTGGCTGATGTTGATCTGATGTGTCACATCTGTTATGCACTGGCACATTCAGTGCGTGTTGTTACACACCTGGCACCAGTTTGTGAGGCCACTTAAGTAAAGAAAGATTCTTGTAACTGAGTAGGTAGTTGTGTTGCAGGCTAAAGGGGTTTTTGCAGCAGTTACATCAGTTTTTATTTTTTTTTTTACAAAAAGGTCATTTTCCATGTGAAAAAAAGGTTATATTAAAGTGTTGTAATAACGACAAAAACATATCAGTATAAACTGTCAGCTAAAATCTTTTTATGCATTACCCAGAATTTCACAATTGGTGCATTCCTACATATTACTACCAATTAATGCTTCACATTTCATTGTTGGGTCATTCTACAGAAATGTCCACTTGTGGAAGGCCAACGTGTCTGAAAATTGACTTATTTTTCTCACAAGTCCATAACTCATTGACTCTGTAAATACACACAAGTGAAAGTTAATTACCTATTATGTCTTTTTAGGACTCATTGGAGGATGCCTACTCTTTTGACAATATAAATGCCAAATACAAACACTGTTCAACAGCATGACATTGTGTTGTCCTTTAAGATCGGTTTGTTTATTTAATTTATTCTGTGAGGAATACAAATACAGTTCATTTTTGTCAATCATTTTTATGACTTACTGATGTGTGATTTTATCATAAATCAACATAATTTATTTCTAAATGGTATAGTCACACTGTTACCCCAGTGATAAGACTCTAGGGGAGGATGACTTTGATTATAAATTTCATAATCTTATCTATGATTGCAAATTTAAATGTGATTTCTATCTTGACAACTGTGTATACATTATTGTGTTTTAACTGGTAGAAAAACATTCTCTGAAATCAAAATACAGCACAGTGCTTCTATAACTTACATAGCTGTGGGAACAATTTCCTGTGGTGACAATATTGGTATTATACGGGTCACGGAGGAAGTAACTGTTCATATACGCTATTGTTTAATGACAGAATAAAAAAAAAAAAAAAAAAGAGAGAGAGAGAAAAGAAGTAAGTCTCAAATGTTTTTCAGCTGGCATTTTTCTGTAAAGCCTCAGGACAGAAACATGGACGTTTCCACAGAATGACCCTGTTGTGTTACGGAAATAAAACTTAAACCCAAAGTAGTTCAGAAAACCTCAAACTCAGCAGTCGGCAGTACCCGGATGGGCCAAGTCAGGCATGCATAGCTCACGACATCGCTGCATACCTGTGGAATTCTCTGCGATCAAAAACTGCTTCTGTTTGAAATATCTCGTCGAAGCGGAGCACGTTTTTTGGCGATCGCCCTGCTTTTCCGTCCAACGCACATCGCAGTCCCCTTTCGCTTTGACAGAGAGACTTTCAACTGTGATCTCCTTGAATAACACCAGTGTCACTTTGCCAATCACAGGGTCCCCCTCCGAAAACGTCCCGCGGTCATTCAGCGAGTCATAAGTCATCTCAAAGCTTTGGACTGAAGGCATGTTCGCGGAGGATCGCAAGCGAATGAAGGCTGTAACGGTGAAATGGCCAGAGAGAAAGCAATGAGTCGGGACCTCCAAGATGTATCTCGGTTATTTGCCAATATGGCATCAGTTGTTTGTAGGACAGGACACGCCCCGAGAGTCTGATAGAAGCCCTCTGCTGCCATACACAGGACGAGTGGGGGGCTCACAAGAGACACGGACCACTCGAGCCACTCACTGAAAAGCCATTCAAAAATAATGTTACGGAGCCCCCTAGAGGCCAATCACGGGAACACACAGTGACGAAGAAGTAGGTACACACGGGTGGATTAATTGAGCACAGAGAACCTGTGTGAGGACTTCCGATGTGGCCTCTTCACAATAAAAGGACAGTTGAATTACTCAAAGACAATACTGATCATAGTAGTGATAAGATTTGTTTTTCAGGCGAGTCATTCAGCTTACACATCACAGCATAGAGAGTATCCAGAATATTTCCTGCAAATAGAAAATAATCAGTAATCAGTGTAGAGATAATAAGACATCCTGTTTTAGTGACATACGTACATATCATGTCAGGATATACCATGGTTTCATTAAGCAGTGATAAGTAACTCTGCATCATATATGTCACAAACTTAAAATGAACAAACAACAGATTTACATCTTTCATCCAGAAGGCTTGACGCCTATTCCGGTAGTCTTTCTAGAAAGTAAAACGCTGTCGTTGTTGACCATTGTCTTGGAATTTTAACAAACAGCCAAGGACTTTATTTACCCCTGGCAAAATTACCACTTTCAGTTTTGAAATATTGTGTTCGTCACTCACTTACCTGCTTGTGGGCATCACTTAGATTGTAACAATCATGTTGGCTTTTGTACAATTCATAATTGTACCGACATTTTTATATCTACATGCGTGTTAATAAAACGGGTGGGTTGTACGTTACCTAATACGCACGCGCACATCGTCATGAAAGAGGGCGTATTTCGAATGTCCTAAGCCACTATCTCCAAAATGTGTAAGTGTTATTGACCTGTTTTATTTTCGTTGCTTCAACTTCTTTTAGCCTGCAATAATTTGACAGACCTGCTTTGAATTATAAATCCCGACATTATTATTTTTTTCCCCCTCTGCCCCGTTTGCTTTGCAACCCTAGTTAGCCAACAGCTAAAAGGTTTTTGAAAGTGTTGCTAATGTTACCTCATTGAAAACTGGTCAAAAAAACCTGTGGAAAATGTCAATGTTGGAATTGACTGGAATTATTACCGGTATATAAGGTGATTAGAAAGTGTCTGTGAACACATCTGTTAATTTAATATTAGCTAGGTATGTGACATCACTTAACAGCATGCAGGTGTTTCTGAAAGTGTAAGGAGCAAATGTCAAAACTGACAAGACTCCAATGTTAATAGATTAATACAGTGTAAACATTTACAGCGTGTCTAAAATCCATCCTTGGTTGTTAGTAGGCCTACATATTGTGTTTACATCGGACAAGTTAAATAATGATGAATACCCAGATCATACAGAAAAGTCACCTATGATGGGTTTTTGAGGATGCTTGTGATGAATTTCCTTCCACAATTCATTGCAAAAAAGGACATATAGATGATGGGGACACCTCCTTATGGATCCTTAATGTTCAACCAGCCTCAGGAATATCTTGGAACTAAAAATGTATCATAGGTGATGGCATGTTTGTAATGCAGGTGAAACATTGATCAGAGCTATCACAGACCTTGAACAGTGTTGCAAGATGCTGCCATTTATATGGCAGAGTGATACTGTGCTAAATTTACTGAGAAAACATACTAGAATGTTACTTTTATTTCCAAATATAATGCATCTCTATTTCCTTTTGCCAAACAGCACATGCTTTTAGTGAACAATTAAGTTGTATTTATCCTTTCTGATCTTGAATATCCATCTTTTATTGTTGTCTTATTCACTTATCTTGTTTGTTATTTGTCCTAGTTCAAGACAATCTCAAGACAATTTTAACTGCCTGTGCATTGTAGGTTGCTTGTAAAGTACTTTTAATTACATTTGATTTGTTTGAAAAGTGCTGTATATAAATAAAGTGATTGAATGAACAATGGTAAATGCTCAACTGTGAATTAGGGCTGACAATATGGTAAAAATAAATCATACTGCTATTATTTTGACTGCGATATGGTTTACCTTTAGTGGGACTGAACATTTTTGCATCACAAATGTAATTCTCACTGGAAAAAAATATTGAAATGACGTTTCAGTTGTGTAACTGAAATGTAGTGTGATCGTGCCATTAAGCAGATGCACATATCAGTGCTTTTAGAAAATTCGGACTTCCGAGTTGTAATAACGACTTGAAAGTTGCTGTGAATGCCATTTACTAGTCAGCAACTCATAATTATGATAACGCACACCTCTCATCTGCTCATGGGACCTCATCCCTTCAAGCTCATTGGAAAGTAAAAGTGCAGACTGCCATTGTAAGAGTCCACAAACTCAGTCCTCTGTTCACTGTCCGTGGTTAAAGTTTTAAATGCTGAAATTACCATCACAATGATGTGTGTGGTAGTGCCTTCTAAAACTCCTCTTGTCACGTTCCGTGTTTGCCCCTCTAAGGTTAATAACCTACTCTCAATCAGATGGTGTGCTGTCAACAGAAGGTGCCATGGAGACAGTTACCCTGCCAATGTGGTGAGTGCAATGAGCGAAGGAGGGAGGGAAAAAAAAGTCAGGGACACGAGACAACAAAATGTGGCCAATTTGAGAAAACAAAGGGACCAACAACAGGAGTGTAAAGGGAGAAAAAAGTAAGTTTGATATACAAAGACACTGGAATGAACAGTTCTTTGCTTTAAATATTGGACAGGCTAGTTCCTGTAGCTGTGTACTGCTAAATGTATTTCTTTTTTTTGTCTTTGATGTTGTGTTTGCTTGGCATGCAGAGCTAAAAACCCAACATCACTGGCCTGTGCAATCTGCATTTAGGCCTATTATTTTATGGTAATATCTTGGTAATGAGACAAATAAGATTCCAGGTCTACACCTCACTGTTTTAGCTGACAAACAGAAATAACTTTTTTTTACCAGAAAATGTGCTTAGTTGTTTTGAAGGTTTTGTTGCCCAAATAGATTGTGAATGCTTGTCCATTGTGAATGTTTGAGACAGAAAGCATTCAAGAATGCTCTTTGTCCATCTAATATGGCAATGTCTTTTTCTCAAAGACTTCACTGGGGTGTTGTTTCCAGACTTCTCATGTTTTTGGTAGCAATTCTGACTGAAAGCCCATTATATGTCATGAACTCCAGCAATCTGTGTTCAATCAAGTTTTGTTTTGTTATTTTTTTTCTTTCATTTTTTCATAATAATAAAAATTACTCTTCTGAAAATTTCTGAAGAATAGCCTCTACCTGGACTGAATAAGAACCAAACCTGTGAAAATGAAATGTTCACAACATATGCTGAGATTCCTCAAGAAAAATGCTTGCACAATGCTTTTGTGAAATCCGTAAGAGTGTGTAATGTGTCCATTACACACTCGTACGGGACTAGGCTGTAACTCAGTGGCCTTTGAGTTTTCTTTATTATGAAGCTTTCAGGGTATTTATGATAGAATCCTTATCAAAAACGCTATTAAATCCTGCCAATTCCCAGTTTAGAAGATTTTTGATGCTAAGAATTTGGGTTTATTACAAAACAATCTGGTAGACTGTTCCCTGATACAGTACGTGGATATTAAGGTAGAAAATCTTGGCAACAGCTTGGTGCTAGTCGCTTGTGAGCAGGAAACATATGAGTAAGTGTGGCAGAAATATAAAAGTAATTAAAAGTAAGAAAAGTGAGCAAATCAAATCCTGCTTAGGGCCCTCATTAAGCTAAGGACAGCCCTGTGTGCTTTGAAACTCATCCACATAAAACAGAGATGAAACTGGCTGTTAGGCAGTGCCTGATAACATTTGTCCATTATGGACTGCGGAGGGCCATCTGTAGTATGATGGCAGATGTGGCTTCATATCACAAATGGCCCTCATTAGTACAGAGCTGCTTGTTTTTTCATGTTTCTTTGTCTATCAACAAACAACTTATATTGAACAGTCAAAATACATTTAAAAAAGAAAATGTTGTGTTGAGCAGCATACTAGGCAAACATTAGCACTGTTATAAAAGACTTGTTCTTTTGTAATTGATCTATTAATGGCAAAGACTTAAATCGCAGCCCTCAGTAGAAGCTCATTAATCTATGCCGTGTATGTGCTCCTAGCTGGATAGGTTGCATCCCTGCATTGGGAAAAAACGGTGCCTTGGTCAAGTCCAGTCTTTATTAAGATTAATGAACAGCTTGACATTTTTAGTCCTCTGTCTGAATCAATAATTTTAATACTCATGAGGGCCAATGGGGATCTAAGATTGCGGAACACACATTGTGGCCACAGGGCGCATGTTAAATGTCCAAGTGGTAATCAATGCGAAGAAATTAGCTATTGATCTCTTATAGTTTTGTAATAGGTTATCTATTGGTTTGCTCTTTCGGAAAATTCCAATATCAGTCGGATGGAATTGTGCTGGCAATACTGCTGTGGGGTATGTGTATGTCTGTGTATGCATGCACATACACCCTGCCTCCATGTGGGTTTGCATGTGTGTGCAGGGTCACATTCTAATTAGCACAGAGGGCAGATTGTAAATAAACATGTTGAGGAGAATATTGGTGATCTGCATCAGATCCACAGTTCATTACAAATAAGGCTGGGAACTTTAGATTGGTTTTATGTAAGCTTGATGCTGGCTGGAGGACAGTATTCGTAAACAGCTGTTTTAAATAAAAGTAATCCACCATTTTTCATCACACTGTATGTGGTACCATATCTGTCATATAGAAGTCATGTACCACTGCAACATCTCAAAACACTTGTATATTATTGGTGTGTGTGATGTAAATGCAGGTGATGAAATACTCTACGTTCCTAACCTATGAGGAAACTAATGTCTACTGTTGAAAAAAGTACCAAGCAAACTTTGTTTACTCTTCGTATGTCACTTAAAACAAATCCCTCTTCTCTGTCTGTACTCCCAGGACGTACTGTGCAAACTGGATATGAATCTGCTTTGCTGGGGTAGTGGGGAGCTTGGGCAGACTGGACATGGAAGGCCAGGGGACGTTGGTCTAGAGGAGGCCCATCTGGGAGAGTTCAGAACAGGACGCTTAGGAAGAGTGAAGCTGATTGCATGTGGATCCAGTCACTCCATTGTGATTACAGGTACAGGTTCCAGTTCTCTTGTGTATTGTTTGTTGTCTTTTATTGAACACTGTGTCATCGTCTAAATGCCATGCATCGTGTTGATATCAGTTAATGCATTAGATTTGAATTTGACTTGGATAACATATTAATATGAAAATATATCATATCCCTTCCTCTTGCGATACACTGGTGGCAAATATCGAGACTCCTCTTGGTGTAAACTTTGTAAAGTAAATCTGTACAGAAAAACAGAATTTAGTGAGCCGTAGCTGTATCGTACCTTTTGATAGCTTTAACTCAATAGCTGTTCTGCTTTCTGGCGGTTCGACCTTTTACCAGTCTATGGCTGTTTTACACTGAAATGATGGAATCTATATATGTATGTATGTACTGACATTATCTTGGGGAATGTAATCTTAGTACTAAGCAGAATCTTTAACATTGTTTTATGTATTATTTTAAATTAGTGAAATGTATGCATTGCGTTTTTTTATAATATAGAGGTAGGTTTATCCTGACCATTCATTTTTTTGCTCCGGTTGATGTTTTGCTGTTTTGGTAAATTCTGCTAGGTATTGTAGTATATGGAATTTATTGGGACAAGCTACAATAGCCAGTCTGATACACTGTTAATAGTCTGATGGTAATTTGCTGAAAGCCACAGTTATCCAGTGAGGCTTTAGAGCGTTTACAGAGCAATTAGCTTAGGGAGACATTTGATCAAAGGACGTGTAAGCGATCAAGCCCATAGAATCCATTAGCAACTACCATACATACTGTCTGACATTTGATGGACACATTTGTCCAAACTAGCTTGCAGTACCATGACTGCAAATACAGGACTCCGAAAACAGATTATTCTGTTCAGGTTAAACACATATAATGTCATATGTTTAGGGTTTACACACCACATGAACTGTCTACCTCTCTGCCCATGAGGTAATACTGGCCTACTTATTTGCCAATTTGATAGAAACCCTGATCACGAGAAGGGAGGAAGCTCCTTCAGTACATTAGCTGGCAGTAGTCATAAATCAGTAGCCTAGATAAGTCTTATAGATCACCCCAACACAGAGATCCTATACCTCTACTATCATTACAGGGAAAAAGGTGACATTTTTGATTGATTAAAATGGTGCCGGCTAGCTTAGGCTAAATCATGTTAAGTGATGTGACATTGCAGTTTCACATATCATATTTCTGTCAAGACAATGATGGTGGAAGGCATTGTCAAGGCATGATGTCTGACAACAGCAGACATCTGGGGGGACTGGAGGAGATTTATTGGAAGGTTTTAGTGGTCCGAGGGAGATGAGAGAGAGTAAAAAGTGGTCCTTTTTTGTGCATTGTCACTTCCAGAGTGACTGTAAATTTTACTCCAGTGCTGTTGGGAATTGGAGACATTTACACATCCTGACAAATTGCCAGCTGTAAAAGTATTTACTGGTCTTGTCCTCCTTTATTCTTGACCATCTCACAAACACATACCCCCCTCACAGACACAGAAATATTTACCCACAGCAAATTTATGTGACACACGTTTATGTGGTGTACCTGAGCTCTAGCCCAAGATATGCCATAATGGTGTCATGTTGAGAGTACTGGTCGCCATTTAATGTCTTAATAGAAGAGGTCTCCAGTAGGTCATAATGGGTTTATGTCAGCCACATTGTCTCTTTGTGAATTTTGGCCATTTTGCCCAGTGAGCCCAATGGAAGGCTTGTTTATGGAAATTTGGCTTTCTATAAGGTGCACAAAAGGGTGAAGAACTATATTTGTGCAACCCACTGACACACACAGACCCTATGAAAATGCATAGACACACACACACACACACACACACACGCAAACGCACACACACACACACACACACACACTCACATACACACACACACACACACACACACACACACACACACACACACACACACACACACACACACACACACGCTCTCTCTCTCTAACACAACATTAAGTATTAACAGAATAAGATAAATCATTAAACGATTAAAGGTTGTCATCCCAGCGATTATTGCCAACCAGCATTCAGTGATCAACCATAAATGAAATTGTCTCAGGGCCAGTTGTCTTGGCAAACTCTCGCTGTGTGTTAATAGTATATGTTTGGTGTGAGTTTTGTATTTGTGTTCAGATTGCAAGTCTGACAATGAATAATTGCTGGTGTCATTTATGACACATTTTATAATTAAAATAATTAGGCTACATGGAACTTATTTTTATGATTATGATAAAATTAGTCATTAACTCAATTCAAATGACCAACTTTAAATCATAATTTATGTTATGATACACAAATCTGGTCTTCAGAAAACTGTGGTATGATGGGCCTTGAATAAACTTGGTCTCCTTTGACTTTTTTTTCGTTGCTCCATGTTTTAGAAAAGCATTATAAATTGCGGCCACTGGGTGGCACTATGAGACTGCCAATAAGAATGTGTATCAACAGCGAGTGGATGGGGGTAGGTGGGAGAAGGGAGGCCCACACTTACCTCACACTCAGACAGAGCTATAATTTACTAATAGTGTGGGAGCCGCCATTGCTGTTATCTTTTAATAGATTTGTATGGGGGAAAGCAGGTGCCTGTTGTTAATGTGTCCAATTGCCCAAGTTGCCTACAGAATTTAGGGCATCCATCACTGTCGTCAACGGTGACACCCTGTCGTTCTACTTCACGCGGCGGGCCGGCCGGGCTGGGCTGGTAACAGATGAGGCTTCTCTCTCCTCCAGACGCCCACAGTCACACAGAGACGACCGCCATACGTGCTTGCGCATGCATACACACACAAAAACCCACACAGCTATACCACATTCGTAGAGGGCAAACTAAACTCTCATCCATTACATCAGGAAATGCATATATTTATAGTATATACAATAGGTGTATTTCATGGGAGAAGAAAAACAGGCATGGTTTCCTCATGAAATTGATAACGGAAAATTAAGTGAAATAACTTGAATGCTGGAGAGAGAAAAATGTCATTAAAAAAAGAAAATCTCTGTAAACTTAGCCCCCCCACTGCTTTGAATTCTTGAACTTCCAGCTGCACCCTTGAGCTTAGCCAGGGGCACCACGTTGCTTGCAAGTTTGCCCTTCGCCCTGGAAAACACCCCGTGCAGCTGTGTTTCTTTAGACCCGGGCTGAGAGTTGGAGGGTATACAGAGGTGCCTGCTAATACCTTGTTAGGGCTGTTTCAGTTGCTGGGTCTCAGTGAGGTCAGTGTCAGTACTGCTTTAGTTCGAGGCCCTTGATCTGCTCGATGTTGGATGAAGCCAAGGACTCATGTGCTGGCCGCTTGTGACCTACTCTAATTTTGTACAGGAGGCTTCACTCTTGTGAGTCCCATGGACTGTGTTAGAAGTCAGATGTCTTTGGTCAGAAGTAGTTACTTTGATTTAGGTCTTCGAATGTTGTAGGCAAAGAAATTAGGTTTCATAGAGTGCGTATATATTTCTTAAAGATTTTATTTCTGAGATTGTTCTGACAAGAGTTGGGAGAGGAGAGCTGGGGAGTTAAGTCTTCCTTTTTTTTGGTCACCCCTCATTTTTTCCTCACCTCTTTTTCCATATGAGTTATGAATCTTCGTTCGGCCTTGGTGTCAGGTGTTAAACAGCATATATAGGCTATGACCCAGCTTCCTAACCCTCTCTTCCTCTTTGACATCTCTCTTAACATAAAGCAGAGCCCTCACCCTCACCGTAATTGTAACCATCATGTTGCACTATTTTCCAGTTATTCCCTCTGCATAATGTTGGTAAGCATTGCACCACTTATGAATTAAGCATTCCTCAGACGCTCCCCTCATTCCTCAGCTGGGAACACAGTTCCTTCCTCGACCTAAAACCATTTTTAAAAATAAAGACTGTAATGACATCATGCACCTGTTAGTAATAAAGAACACAGTCTGGATTTTTAAAGTGCATAATATTATACCACTTGTCAGTAAAAGCAAGTATTGATAGATCCTCTATTCTTCGACTCACCATAAAAATCCTTCTGCAAACATTGAGAGACATACAGCTCTGTCTATTCAGTTTAATGGTGCCCATTAAAAGAGATCACAGCAGACATAGTTTGCTCTGAATTACTTTGCCCCGAAATCCAATACCTTTTTTAGAAAAAAATTAAATCTAAAGTAACAGGAATGGACAATTGACCTGCCATCTATCCAATCCTTATTGGCATTCGGGGCAGAATTACATCTCTGTAGAATCAACGTGATAGGTAAAGATACAGGCGGAGAGAAACAGATGGAGACAGTTGCAACAATATTCTCATGGTGCACCCATGACTATCCCTTTCAAATAACCAGTCATGGCCAGGTTCTACCTCGAGGATAGGGTTCATGCAGACCAGAGTGGCTTCTTCTGTAAATGTATAATTTGCTTGGACTGTCAGGAAACTGTTGTTAATATGGAGACCCATTTTCTCATTTTCTCTTTCTTCCTGTATTTCTTTCAAGCAATCTATGCCTTTAGGCAAATACACCTTTACCTATGTATTTTATTGTCTTGTTTAATGTTTGTCAAAGAGCGCAATACTCAGAATAATTCTCGGAAAGTATTGGCCATCCCCCTGCATGACAACTCCAATATGTCTGCTTTGGACCCAGCACAGAGAGGAGCTTTGGTAATAATTCGCCATTTAGCTGTGTTGATGTTTTTCTACAATTTCCCAGTTGAGAAAGGTGAGTGGGTGGAAAAAAGGGGGAAAGGGGGAAAAATAAGTCCTGTCCTTGCTTTTCTCCTGCTCGCTCCCTGACTGTTCCTTCCCTTTCTTTCTATCTTGCTTTTCCCCTTGATCTCTGCGCTAATTCGGTTGAACAGGTTGAGCATTCAGTTTTGCACTCAGTTCCTTTTTAAGGTTAATCGTAGGACAGAAGTGTTTATGTTGCTGTGATATAGGCTTAACCCTCTCTCAGCGAAGCATGGAGCACTCAAGAAATGTAGTTCGCCATCATCTTCATCAAGAGAAATGAAGAGAAAAAAAGACAAACGTTATGCGGAACAAAAGATGGGGGAACGTCGTGCCAATTAGCAGCTAATGAGACAAGCTTGTGAGGATATCCAAATCCTCAATGTGTTAACGTTTTAGACTCCCTCCACCCCCCATCGCTCAATTCTTGCAACCTGCGCCTCCCCCATCTGCCCTTGCGGCCAGCCTCTTGTAAGGCAGTGAGGGCACCTCTGAGGCCCTCTGTGTGATTATTCACACATGGCTGTGGCCCTGCTGCTTTGAGCGGCGAATAGGAGGGTAAGAAAGAAATGCCTTGCGTATGGCTAATGTAAAAATACTCAACTGACACATGGCCAAGGCTCTCTTCTTTTTTTGAAAATATAATTCACCACCCCCCCCTCCAACTTTACTCGATCTTCTATAGATGGATAGATTGATCCAATGAGGCACTCTGTCCCTCGCCATCCGTTCCCAATTTTCCTTAATATAGTAAAGCCAGGAATTGGGTGGGTAGGTTGCGGTTGGGAGGGTGGTAAGCAGGGAAACACATTTGATAAGTGAAAAATAATATGCCAAGAGAAAAACCAGTCATCCCAGTTGCCTTTGACATTCTTTTTTATCAGAGATGTCTGTGTTGGAAGTGAAAATAAAATCTGCTTTTGTAATAGAGATCTTTGGACAGCCTTGAATGATTCGCCACTACTCCTTTCCGGCCTCATTTTCTCCAGAGCGCGTATTGGGAGTGTTTTGGAATCTCAGCGGGGAAAATCAAATGCTAGTTGGCCTGGAAGTGTTGCAGTAAACAGTGAGAAAAAGCAAACACAGGCCAGATCAGGGAATATCATGCAGAGTAATGTTTGGACTAAAAAGAAGAATTGTGTAATGGAAGAGCACAAATTCTGCTCTCCAAAGGGACTTCTAATTGATTCTGTGCTTCATTACTGGTTTTCTCAGGGAGAAATGGACAGCTCACTTTATTCTGAAAACAGAGCAATAGACATTTAAGTGAATGCCATGGTGATTATTGCGATACCGTTCTCACAGCATTTGGCAGCAGATGATTGCTTTATAGCTTTAGTTTTTTTCTTAAATTATATTATTTTTCCATGAAGGTGGCAGGGAGTAGCAGTTTGAATACAACCTTAACCCTGACTGAAACAATTAAATGAAAAGCAAAGAATTGAAACAGAGAGGTTTGGGAGCACAACATAATGCAGAGCTCCACTTGATATGTTATT
Organism: Acanthopagrus latus; assembly: GCF_904848185.1. NCBI lineage: Eukaryota > Metazoa > Chordata > Actinopteri > Spariformes > Sparidae > Acanthopagrus > Acanthopagrus latus. The sequence goes on along the minus strand of NC_051043.1, from coordinate 9,554,060 downwards.
TGTCGGGGGCAGTACATTTGTGCATGTTAACTAACTGTGCCACTGGACTTGGCCTGCTCGTAATGGGGTTCCAGCGCAAACATTTTCTCTCAGGGATTTCTATTATTAATTCTGTCTGAACACATCCACAAATGAATAATGAAATAAATAATGAAAACGTTATTACTTTTGGCAGCCGGGTCATTTCTCGTTTCCTGCCTTTTCCTCTGCTTGTTTCCTACTAATTAACTTTCCAAGGAGTTGTCCTCCTTTTCACAAAATGAATTTCATAAGTGTGGTAGGCCAGTGAAAGTATGGGTACGGTCTCGTGAAATGACAACAGCCACAACAACATACGAGTCCTTTACTGGTTGCTTGTCATTTAAAGAAAATAAATTAAAAGTAGTATTTTCTTGTAGTATGTTTTTTTTTTTTTTTTGTAGAAGTGGCACACAGTTATTTAGTGGCAAGGGTTATTTAGCTGCTTTGTCACAACAGGTGGATTTCAAATATAGTACCGGTGAAGATGCACCCCCAGATTTAACTAAGCCCTCTGCCCATAGCAAAATCATTACTTACCCCCAAACCCCAGGATAACGTTTTAAGGGCTTCTTTCCAATAATAAAGTATAAAACAGGAAGCGCCTCTAGCGATATCTTATTTGGCAAATTTTGGTTCCTCTCTCCCTTCCGAGCTCCACCACCACTCATCTCCGTCCTTTCAGATGCTTGCCCTCTGCCCCGCACCATGCTGTTAAAGGCTTGTGTGCTGGGACAGAGGCTTGGCGATAAGTAGCCCTCATTTAATATGGATCTTAAAGAGGGCAGTAAACCTAGTGCCTCAGCAGAAGTCCCCCATCCCTCTGGCATTACTATATAGATGACCCCTCTCCCGCTCTCTCTCTCCCTCTCTTTCTCCTCATTAGAGTCATTGCAAACTCTTTCAAAGTGCTCCTTCCTTCTCTCTGCATTTTACTGTTAATTAGTTTGCTTTGTAAGGTTAGACGTGCGGACGGAGCAACTTTGGGAGTGTTTGGCTGCCATCTGTGTGCATAAGGCTCTAACCATGTACAGATGGTGTGTGCTTACAGACAGGTTGCTTCTTGTGGGGAAAAAGCGCGAGAGACGGTTTTGGTTATTTTAACAAGATTTATGGCCATTCTCACAGGTAACTGTTTGAGCTGTGATGATGATTGTTAGTCAGCTGTCAAAAAAGGATAATTTAAGGTAAGAGTAAGAATTTAGAAGAGAATGTATATTTCTTCATTTCTAAATTCCCTTAGATGATGAATCCTTGATAAAAATTAGCTTCCTTGGAAGGTTGCTCTGTTAAATTTTTAAGTGTGAAACATATTGAACCAATTGTGTTGCGGCTACTTCAGGCAAACGCTAATAATTTGGCCAAGTTAAAATACCATTAGCCACTCAGTGAACCAGTGAACCAGGTAAGTAGAGAAAAGGAAGACTTTGTCAAATAATTGCTTGACAAGGTCACAAAATTAACAAACATAATCAAATAAGGAGCTGACTGAATTATTTATGGTTTTGATTCCCAATACAGAAATGTCACACACACACACACACACACACGCACGCACGCACGCACACACACACACACACACACACACACACACACACACACACACACACACACACACACACACACACACACACACGCGCGCACACACACACACACACACACATTTAATACAAGACAATCTACAAAAAACATATTAGATACTTATCATTTGAGAATTATACGGCCAGTGCTATTATATATGAAATGTGTCCTTTAATATAGCATATGTATTTCTGTATTATTTTTCTTTTTTTTTTTTCCCTTTTTAGCCTGCCTGCAAGGTGCCTCTTGCTGGTGGGAAACCTGCCCTTGTCAGTCGCAGTTCAGTAGTTAATGCTTTCTACTGGGCTTTGTGAATGACCCACCCACAATTAAAAAAGGGTTAGCAAAATTATTGTTGGCCCCCTGCCACATACTTTATGTGACTTAGTGCTGGTTAGGCACAGACTGCTGGCCCATAGTCCCCAAAACGTGACTATTTCTATCAACTGAGCTCTCTGAAATTACTCTGTGTAATTAGCAAATTGAAGGAAACCAAGGGAGTTTTGCTGTAGATGAGGAGACATAACACAGAATAAGTGTATGTTTTTTAAGTTCTACTTAAATACAGTGAACAGAGTTGAACCTTTTGTATGTAGTTTTTACTGATACCAATGTGTATCTATGTGTGTCTATCTGAATATATTTGTTAAAAGGTGACCTGTTGAGTATATGGTTCAAAGTACATATTACAGTTTTTGTAGTAAAATGTAGTAAAAGTACTACTATTTCACTTTCACAGTTCTTTCAGGCGGCAGCTCTGCAGGTCAGTATACATCCTTGATAAGGACATAAAAGGCTTGCTCTGAGGTATTCAAAGTGAGTTCGAGATAAGTGTTACTAGATGTGAGAAAAAGATGAGCATTTTCACAGTAACATTACAGTTTTGTCGAGCACTATCAAATAGAGGTTTATTAACGATTATAATTTGCTGTGCTGACGCCTTTTTTCATGATGAAATGGAGTGTTGAAGCATGGCTGAGAGGTATTGCAGTGCAGTGTCAGCGCTTATGGAGTCAGTTAGAGGAGAATCTGTCATTTCATTAGATTTGCAACACATTATTCATTGTCATTTTGACACTTGTAACTTGGTGAGACAGGTCACAAATAACATATATAGACATTTATGCTACTCAGTGCCTTGCATGCACAATTAAAAACACTGGAAAATTAGAAAGGAAGATTACAGAATGCAGTACATCTCTGCAGATTTTTGTTAGAATAAATCCATAAATACAACCTTTTGTTAGACTATGTCATAACCATCCTAACTAATGACTGAAAATGACGCCGCAATTTAAATGTATGAAAAAGAAATTTTCTATAGCTATACAACATTGTTCAATGAAATCCCACTTCTTTTGTCTTTCCCCTTTAAACTTCAAACCCTCTGCACGAGTGAAGAGGATCCTCTACAAACGTCTGAGAAAGCAGCCAAAAATACAAGGGAGAAAAGATTGCTTTGTTCATTCCCCCCTCTGCCCCCCCATACTCTCTTTCCAACTCTCCCCAAGGTTCTATTAGGAAATAGATCCCAGGTGTTCGATAAGCCTGTAGTGGACATGACAGCAGTGCAATCAAGTGTATAAATTTAATTGCGGGCTCATTTTGTGCCGTTTATTAGCCGTTTAGGGGCACATCGCTCCACTTGAACCCTGTTATTGCCAGACAGAACAGCTGTTTGGTTCGTTTTTAACTGTTTGTCTCATTGCATAGTTTTAAAAAAGTACATAGTTAAATGCCAAATGCTGCTTATGAAAAGTAGAAATTACATTTTAGAATTGCATGTATATGAATATTTTATCATGAATTTGAGTACACTTGTTTTTTTTTTTTTAATTTTTAACATTTGATGAGGAAACATTCAATTTAATTAGACAACAGAAAAAAAAAACAAAGCTCACAAATATTATGTCCAATTTGATGAATTTTGTTGTTAGTAGAACGCTAAATTGCATTTACTAAAACAACAATGTGTTTTGTATACTAATTTGTCGAACATTGTCTAATTACATAATATTACATAATTACACAATATATAAACAATGTAAAAATGCATTAAGCATTTATGCTATTTTAACTTAAATAAATAGGCATATACTCATATTGTGTATAAAGACAGAGCTGAGAACACACATAAACACACGCACAATAAGTGAGAGAGAATGAGTCTCTTTGCACAGCCTGTGTGGCTCTTGCTGAGCTGGGTTAGTCTGTCCTCCATCTATGTTGCCGGACGCTGCCACACACTGAGAGGCCTGCAGATGTACTAGCTTTGGTTGAAACCTTCTTCTGCTGCGACACCCCATTAATAAAAAGCCTAGAGAAAGCTGTGTTAATTGTTACCATGCATTCGGCCCGGGTATTCCTATAAATCACCCGACTAATTGCAACAAATTGTGGGCTGACATTAAGCTATGATTCCGGACCGGCAAATATTCATCAACATTGCAACTAGCCCCATAAAACACAGAGCCGACCGTTTCCCAGGCCAAACATATATCTACAATCTTACTCCCCCATTATTTATGGATCTTTCTTGTCCTCAGCATTTAAGTGCTGCATGGTGAGTGAATGAGACGCCATCTTGTTTATTTATTATATCCCTGGATAAAGCCCAAGGAGTGGCAGTGGTATGACCAGTCACAGACCTTGTTTTCCATGTTACCCTTGGAGCCTGATGTGTTGTGCTCACTGCCCTATATCGATTACTGTGTTGCCTGTCATAACATTCTTGTTGCCTTGAAGCGTTTCTGTAAATTCAAGGCTGCTTAGTAAGATTGCAAAGAATGGGGCAGTAAACATGTGCTTTATCAGTATAAATCTGACAGTTTCACAGTCTTTAGGAATAATTGGCCTTAAATTAACTGCCTAAAATGAACAAAGTCTACACTATTTCTGCGTAGGATCACTGGGTATTTCAACATTATTTACCAAATGCTCATTACTGCTGTAGGTACTTAGAAAGTGCTTGATTCCTCGCCAAGCAGTCATATGTTGGAGCATTTAACCTCCCATGCAATGTTTATTTCATGCAGACAAAAGGCTAGTTAAATCTCTTTCTCTACGGTCTGACAGGCACCATAACTGTCACTGCGGATGATCTATTTCACAGCCCAATGCATTACTACCACTAATGTTTCACTATCCTGCCAATTCACCCTGGTACTGTTCAAAACAGCTACAGTATGTGTCAAAACAGTGCTTAATAGGCTGTACCCCAGGTGTGCATCAGCAGCTAAAGATGTTGGAGCCAAAGGTCAGGATCTGATTTGTTATGTGGGAGTTCACAGGGAATTTTGATGTGAACTGATCAATTCCACACCCCAACATGCACATAAATCAATTCTACATCTGGAAAGAAGGTATACATCGGTGCACATGGTGTATGACTGCATGTGTGGACATGTACACACATGCACAAAGAAACCGGTGCAGACTTAAGTGCAATTAATCAGAAATCTCTTTCAGCATTATGTGAACATGTTTTTATGCATCGTCCCTTCTTCGTTTTTTTCCCCTCCTGTCTATCCAGGCATTTTAGATTGCTGAGATCCTAGCTGGCTTGATAGACCACAATAGCTGGCACTACCATGGGGATAGGGGGTGATGGGCTGAAGAAGAGAGAGCAAAAAAAAACAAAAAAAAAAGAAGAAAAAAAACGCCTTCCTTTTGACACTGTTAAACATTGACGGGCTTATTACCGTGTTCTCTGATTCAGCTGGATGTGTTCAAGGATCTTCTTGGCGGTGAAAAAGGTCAGCTGCTCTTAGTTGTGCTCAGCTAGAATACTAATACTGTCCTTATTCAAATGATCTGCTCCAGCGCTTATTAAATTGATGGCCCAGGCGCTCTAATTTAATAGTGTTGCAGTCCAGGAGAGCGACACAGCTGCAGTCACAGGTGAATTAGGTGCTTCTGAGGCAAAGTTCAAGCAGGAGCCCCCTTTGCTTTTGGGATGCATTTTTCCCAGCAAATTAGCAGTCAGTGGCAGTGTGCAATTAATTAGCGCAAACCAGGAAAAGCTTGTCATTTAATAAGGTGCGTTTTTCTACTCGCAACTCTCCCACACACAGAAATATCTCTCCCTGTCTAACCATATCTCATTCCCTCCCTTAATCCCTCCCTCCCTTTTTGTCTCTCTCTCCATCTTCTACTCCCTCCTCTCTTCCACTCCACTTTACATAAACAGAGGGAATTGATCCATTAAGTGGTGTGCTATTAATACCATTTAATGTATGTCTGGCTAAATGAACACTGTGGGTTGGACATTTTCTGTGGTGTCAGATTTTTGAGAGCTCCCTCTGGGTTAGGCTAAATAGAGTAAAGATGTGCCACTTGCTGGTTATTGCATCCAATCAATAACTGTGATTGGAGGTTAGAATTAACTGAGACTGAAATGTAAACTTCAGTGCAAGACATCTTCAGGTGCCTGTGTGAGTGCCCCTGTGTGGGAGCTTTTGTGCTTGTAGATACGAGTAAGTGCAACAATTCATTGATGATTCTGTTTGTGTGCATATGAAACTCATAAAACTGCACTTTTTCAGTGTTTAATTGGACTTCACTTTAAGAGGTAATAAATTCTATGGGATGTGTTGTAGAATCAAGTGGTTTGCAACCTCAGCCAAACAATTACATAAACACCACATATTATTCTTTACTAAAGTTGCAGTTGCTTAGAAGAGTACAGAGTTTTATGGGGGGTAGCAGCTTTCCCCCCTCTCAATAAAAGCTTGTTTGACTATCAGAATATAATGTAGTTTTAACTTTTGCTCCTTGTCTTTGATCCCTTTTAATCTCATCTCTTTACTTTTTACTCCATTTACTGGCGTTGTTTTTTTCTAGTGAAAAAGAATACATAATCAGCAGTATGTTCACTAAATAAAGGCAATTTTGTTAAAATAGAATTAAAAATAACATTTTAAAAGATACATTTTCTAGTGCCCTTGTGAGTTATCTATTTATTACCAGTTTTCAAAATTGATTATCTCTAACTTTAGCTGCTCAGTCACTACGATGGCCAGTGAGTATGAATGGGCAAAAGGACAATTTGCATGCATACATATTTTTTATTAATGGTAACAGGAAAAAACTGCAACATGACTTGAATAATTCTATTTGACGCGCAGAATCTCCCTCCCTGTAAATGAAGAGTTTCAGTTACTAGAAGTCCTTCAAAATGTTCTCCCAGAGTTTTAAAAGCAAAATATTTATTCCGATTTTACATACAGATTTAAGGCCTTTAAGGTGCTGCAACCACACAGTGAATGTTGACAAAGTGTGTATTACAGTGTGTGTTTGTGTGTGTGTATGTATGTGTGTATATATACATTTACTATCTATATCTATCTAGCTTTACCTATATCTATAGCTATATCTATATATCTATATCTATGTCTATAATATAAATATGTATATATATATATATATATATATATATATATATATATATATATATATATATATATATATATATATATATAGAGAGAGAGAGAGAGAGAGAGAGAGAGATCTTAAAAACTCTGCAACATACAAATATTGAAAATCCTCTAATAGTCGGGACTAATTCGACTAATAAATTAGTTAAAGTCATTTGTCAGATTGCATCAGCAGAATTATGGTCACAGATTAATGCAGAAAAGCAAAAGGATCTTTGTCAGAGCTCTCTAATATTTCTTAAAGAAGCAACACCAGTGACAGAGGCCTGTCATGTTCATTAGTGAGAAAATCAATATTATTAGATGAAGAATGCACATACCTGTGCCATCTGGGGTTGAAATGAGAAATGAGATTTGTCAAGATCCCCCCCCAATAGACACATGTGCAGTAAGACTTGTGGACTATTGTCCTATTTACTGGCTGAAGGCTGAATGCTGAACATGGAGTACAGTAGGCCATAAATAAGAGTGGTTGGGTTCTATCAGTGCTGACAGAGGTCTCTTTCACCATCCACCCCCCCAACACACACACACACACACACACACACACACACACACACACACACACTGACAGAACCTGGCCCGGTGCCTGCTTGTTCCCCCCCTCAACTAATAGACTCTGGTGAAACCAGTCAGCATTGTTGTTCTCAGATTGATGTGACCTTGATGCCGTTTAGTGCAGTGATTTGTTTATTGGCACTTATTTTGATGCATGTGGAAGTGAGCCTTAAAAGCCCTACCACACAGACACACAGACACTGACACACACACACACACACACACACACACACACACACACACACACACACACACACACACACACACGTGCGCGCACACACAAACACAAACACACAGGAAGTGAAGAAGATAAAGATGGGAAAAACAGAGCTAGAAAGATGGAAGGGGAGAAAAAGTGAGGGAGATGGAGTAGAAGAGATATACTCCCGGGGCAGATTACATAATACATCATTCACAAAGCATTGTTGCCAATATGTCTTTTATACTCCTTAAATTGCCGTTGCCATCCCAGGGCCCCCCTCTGCGCTTTGACAAACACATCACAACACACACAAACATATTGTATTCTCTCTCAGTACAGTTTGTGTACAGTTAGTGGAGTCTATCACAGGCCTCCTGGGACGCTACTGTGTGAGGAGAGGAGCTGGTGCCGAGGAGTACTGTACAGTATTGATGGAGCTGTGTTTCTGTTAGGCAGTGAAAACAAAGTCTCCCTGATGCACAGTGGAGTGTAGGGGGATCAATAGACGTGGAGCGCTTCATTTCCTCAGGCTTCTACTGAAGAAACACTCACTGATGTGTCAGGGCTGCTGGAGTTGTTGCTTTGACATAGAGGAGGTACCAAACCGTCAGGCTGTACTGTAGGCGAAACGAAGGAAACATGCGCACTAATACACACACTTTGGATGTGCACGCACACGTACAGTATGGTAAGGGAAAGGGAAAATGAAAGGTCAGTGTTGTGTGTCATATACTGCTGCGTTAGAATAACAAGAAACAGGCAGAGAAGGGGGAAGGGTTTAGCTGACACACAGGATATAACAAGGCATGAGCTTGAGTGATGGGGAAGGGTTTGGCCACCGCACAGGATGTAACAAGACACGTGACTGTATGCTGGGGAAGGGTTTGGCTGGCGCATGGGATGACACAGGGCCAGAGCCTGGGGCAGCCAGGGAGAGTGGAGAGCCCAGCTGTCACCTCAGTCAGCCGCTTCTCTGGGGGCAACTGTCAATCAGCAGCCTCTCATATCGCTCCGTCATTGAAGCTAATTGCTATTGTCAACCCCAGAGACCTAGAGGATGCTAATGCTAGTGCAATTGCCCTTTTGGAGGGAGAATACTGCCTCCAAACACGAGATAAAAAAAACGCAGGAAATGTAGAGAAGTGAATCAAAGGTGGTTCTGGTAGGGCATTAATAAGGCATTAGAAAAATTAGAGGCAGGATCACAAAAAAATTACCTCAAACAGCATACATCCAGGCCCACAGAGCAAAGGCTGGACTTTAAGGGAATGTGGCTGAGTGGAATCATTCGACAACAGATAAATATGCATGCAGTTACAAAATCCCTCACACGTATACATGCATGCACAAGCACACACTCGCACACAAGCCGGCACACTTACACATGCAGCAATAGACCTAATGAAAATAAGATGGATGCTCTCTGAGAGACGGGTGGCTGTGTTATTAATTGCTGTCTGTCCCCTCCTACTGATAATGATGGGCTGTATCCTGGAGAATTTGCAGGGAATAGATTTTATTTGGAAGGATTATTTATTGTCCTTCTCATTGGAGGGGTGGTGTGTTTAGAATAGTGAGGGTTTAAATAATGGCTCGTGCGAGATAAGTCCTCATGTTAATTCCTCTTGCGCCTCTTCCTTCTCTGGCACCTTCTTAACCATGCCACCCCCATTATATAGATTTATCAAACCAGACAGTGAGATCTCAGATGGGATATTTACAGCTTCACTTTTCACTTCTTAATTCAAAGGCAAATGGCAAAAATGTGTTGTCTGATTTGTTGATAGGCGTCATAAACAGTTCTCACAGATTTGTAATCTTCCGTCAATGGTATTATTGATATTCTAATCCATCATGAGTCACTGCTGTTGCGCCGAGCGTCACTGCCCTTTCACAAGTGGACACGCAATTTAGAGCAATTATTACAATAAAGATTACCATTCTGTCTGCATGTAGAGCCAGTTGGCTGAAACAAAAGCACCATGTCAGAGAGAAGACAGAGAGAAGGAAAAAAAAAACACCCACGTGGGTGCTAGGGAGGTTGAGTCTGCTCTCTCTCTCCTCTCCTGTGCTTTTCGTCTCTCACTCCCTTCATTTGTGGGAGTACAGAGGGACGGCATTATCATAAAATAACACTGCACCCCCCCTCCATCCCATCACCCTCTCACAACCCATAAATCAGGATGCTGGTGTCATGGCGGCTGGAGGCGTGGTAGCTGTGGTGACATGGAGGATCCTGGTGTGGGTGTGAAATCACTTGACCCCCAGCATTAACCTTTTTGGAGTGAATGGCCGCTGCTCTCCTCAGCAGGCTGGGAACAAAAGAGGCCTGGTATTGATTAAACTCCGCCGTGCGCACTTGATATTAAACACTGGCTTAGATGCCTATGTTCCCTAAACCCCTCTCGCTCAACGCTTCAACTGCGTCACCTTGCTTGTACATATGTAAAAAAATATCTTAAAATACGTACCTCTTTTGTCATTCGTAGTGCTCACATGCCCTAATGGAATACTCTCTCCGAACACGCACAAACCCTGTATAGACATAGTGGGTAAGAACTGTGGGGCTGATCAGGGCTTTAGGCCGGGGTACCAAAGGTCACAAAGAATGATGGAGAAAGAGAGAGCAGGGAAGGTCGAGGTCTCCAGGGTGATCAGTGTTTTGTCATCTGGAGCGGTGTTTACTTTTTCTCAGCACCAGTTCTCCTCCCTTCATCTCCTCCCCATCTTCCGGATCGATACTCTGCATCCACAAAGGTCTGGGAGAAGGCACACGAGCATGTGAGTCAGTCAACACTTACCGTGCTAAAGGCAATGGAGTTTGAAATCTCCCAGGCTGCAGCCAGCATTCTATCACCTTCCTGCCACTTTTCAGACTTTCTGTAGTGCAAGATGTTGAGTGCATATACTGTAGGTGTTAGGCTCATTCCTGTGTAGACTACTTAAATAAGAACAACACAATGTCTGTCATCTTTTAGAATGCAGTGGCACCTTTTAAATAGAGAATTTGGCAGATAATGGCAAGGATCACGGGTGTCATGTGCTTTTCACAATTGAAAAATAATGAACGTAACAATTTAAACTCTTTAAATGAATACAGAGTGCACATCTGTACGAAAGTGAGTTCTGCTTAGATAACCTTTCAGAGAGAGCTCTTCATTCGCTCTTTTATTCTTTTAATCAACTGAATATGCTTTTCATTCAAGTGGCCATTTAATCAAATAAGATTACAGAGAAAACACCAGACTCTACTTGTGCTACGGGTGTCGAGTAACCTGTTAGAAAAAAAGATAAAAAGTAATCCAGAAATTAGAATAAATTGACTTTTGTTGTAACAATGATTATATCTTGATTCTCCAGTCTATTTTACTAACTGCAGATACTGAAAAATAATTAATCTACAGCAAAAATATAACCTGATGAATGGAATGGAATACTGTGAGAATACACACAATATTTAATACTACAAAAATCCTAAAGAAATAACCTAACAATATTTTGAGTCATTTATTTACCACTTCCACTTACTCGGGGTATATTATCTCAAGTAAGTCTTTAAGTTGAGTGTCTCAGATCTATCACACACAAGCCACAAACATTTCCCATAATGGTGGGCAGGACTTCAACAATAAAATGCATTCAGCTCCTCAGACAAGCTTCACTGGCCTTACAGGCGTACTTTCTCTAAGGCTGCCCTTTGATTATAAATGGTCCATCACAGGGCTGTTAGTTCATTTAGAGGCAATGGTAACTCTGCTACACACACCTTAACCTCAGAGGCAGTACGGGGTCGCTTTTCACAGGGAATGCCAGCATCTGTTCCAGGAAGTGCCCGTCTCGTTCAGGCCTAATTGTCGTTCCTCTATGAGAAGGCTGGTAAGTGAGAGCAGGAGGGGGGCTGTCACGTTCCCGTCACATCCCAATGGTCCGGTAAATAGAGCGTGTGAGTGTACCCCCCCCAGTTACTGACGGACGAATAGCCCCCCAAACCCCTCCCCTTCCCTCCTCACCGTCCTCCCTTTATTCGGGTCCCCCCGCCTCCAACACAATTCCACTCTAGCTTTCTCCCCCCTTATTTATCTCTACTCTGTCATGTTCTTCACACGAGTAGAAAATAATTAATTACTGCACCCAGTGATGATTTATGATATTACTGACATAATTAATGATACACATCAATTTTCCTGCTTAATTGAAGGGGGCTGCAGAGCCTGTCCTGGCACTAAGAAAGGCCACTGCCCTGAGAAAGTGAAAACACCCCTCCACACTCATACACCCCACCCTCAGGTTACTTCTCTTCCTCTTTTTCCACTCTTTCTCCTTCTCACACCACCAGTCTCTCATTCGTACTCAAGTGCCACAGAGGCGTTGAGGTTTCATCTACCAGGCCTGTTCCTCAGAGAACAGCAATCTTTGTCCATATGCTCTAAATAAACCTTAAGAGCTGGACAGTTGTTTTCGCATGTAGATATGCATTTATACATATCTTCGTCTTGTTAGGTATGTGCGTGTGGACTCTATAATGGCCACTGTGAGTGTGTGTAGGTATACAGCGATATATGATTCATGAAGATGCGTGTGGGGCATATGTAATTCCAGCTCTACCCTCAGGACTAGAGACAACAAGGTAGTGCATGAATATTTGATTTGCAGGGAGAAGGTATAGGATCTATGCACAGCATTTTAAGCAGACAACCTAGAGTATTTCTCTTGGAAATCTATACAACCTGGTTTACCCTTCTGAAAATATTTGTTTTTTAATTATCTATCCTCTGCATTATGACTTCTTAAAAAAAAACATAATAATAGGACTGTGTTATTTTGTAAATTTTCTTCATCTCTGAGGGATTTTTCTTTTAGAACTGGAGTAGCAGACAAGTTCTTGAATATTTTCAGCTATTGTGTAACATAATACATTTCAGGCTTACATATTTACCAAAAAAATATTTGTTAGTCGAGACTGATACGATCAGTCTTAAGCCTTGATGACATGAAGAAAAACACTCTTTTCCTGCATATATTTTCCACCAACTTAAGATGATTCAAAATCTATATTTTAACTTGCATGCGTATATGTGTGTGTGTGTGTGTGTGTGTGTGTGTGTGTGTGTGTGTGTGTGTGTAATTGTAAGATAGAGAGAGTGACGGAGACCTCTTACCGACCTCGAATACAGTGAACTTCATTTGAGAGCTTCCCGGTGGCTCCACCAGCCTCCAGCTAAATGTGTGATCAGGTAGTTTCAAAAAACGCCTGACGGTGTCAACACGCAGAATGTGGACAGGGGGTGCGGGGGGAGTTGTGGACTCGGATTAGTCTCCATAGCAACGGCAAAGTATCCCTGTTTGTAGACAGACAAATTCTGCTACATGAGAAAATGATTGGCAGGTCTATTCCTCCACAGCTGACCCATAGAAATTAGCAAGTAAGCGTTATAATACCCAGCTGCATTGACGGGGTCTCCGTACTTTTTAAAGTCCTCTTGTAAGTGCTTCTCTTTGGCATTTGCATAAGAAACATGGCATGCTTATTGGAGGGGCTTTGGGGTTGTTGTGGTGTGCTTTCATATCTTCAGCTTGACGGCTTCTTTGTGATCAAGGGGATTGAGGGGAGGGAGGGTTGCCAGATGAGAATAACTTAATTTCCAAAGCTCCAAGATGAGAGAGAAGAGTTGATGGTATAAGTTCATGTTGCAGTTTCACTCCAGCATTGGTGAAGGAAAACTACTGAGTGTGTGTGTGTGTGTGTGTGTGTGTGTGTTTTAATCAACACATTTATCTGACAAAGCGACAGTAGTTTTTGCAAGAGGAGAAAAGTCATAGTATGTGTCTCAAATGGTCATAGTTGTCTACATTAAAATTGTATTCATATTTGCTATAAAATTGTATTCATATTTGTCTATAATTTGTTTTTCAATAATTTTAGGACTAGGGGCAAGAACTGCTGAAGATGTAATGGAAAAAGATACGTTACAGGATTCTCTCATAAAATCATCATCACCTGTCGATGCCCGTAGATTTTAATTTGTGGACAGAGACCTACAGAGTGTTCTTGTGTGCAATGAGTAAAGTTCTCACCTACTGAGATACTGGGAAAGAAGACACACACACACACACACACACACACACACACACACACACACACACACACACACACACACACGTGCGCGCACACACAGAGACAGTTGAGGAGAGAAATTTAAGTGTCAGATTTAATCTGATATTACGCTTGACAGTTCAGATACGGTTTTAAATTGGACAAAATGTCTGAGATGTGTGTACAGAGAGACTGGAGATGTAAGCAAGGGTGTGTATTAATGATCAAGTGAGGATGTTTTATTTGTTGATTCAAGAATCAAATATTTCTTAAGATCTTTGAAGAGAAATTAAGATTTATAAAACTTTTATACTGTAGTAAGTCATAATATTTTACATTTATTAAGAATAGTTGAAAAGAAAATAAGTAAATAATCAAATCCAGTGTTGTTATCCTCTATCAGTATGTGAGTAGATTTAAAATCTGAAACATGTAGAGGCCTCTGTGTGCATTTCCTGCCAGCTTATATTGATTGGACATAATTTCAGTCATTGTTGATCCAATCAAAAGGTCATATAATTAACACTAGGGGGCACCAGTGTTCCACACAATGTTGTATTATCATTGTGGCGACACCACTGGAAAGGAAATTATGCTCTGATAAATGATGTGCTTTTGGCACCACAATGCATATTCACAAGTACGAGGAATTACAAAGTTACTTCACTATATTTCAATTAATTTTGATGGGCATTTTAGAATAATCCAAAATTGCTGAAGGTACAGCAACTAAATAATTTTCTTTTAGAAGAAATGACTGAAGAAACTGAGGTCAAGTAAGACACAAAGACACACTAATGAAAACAATCATCTGTTATCAGTGGATAATAGAGTTCTTATTTACATCAGCAACAGATGAATCAAAGTGAACAATGGAATTAAATACCAATCAAATTTAACTTTAATAGAATTCTTTCATTTCATGTGGTGATTTATAAGTCAAGTAGAGCAAAAATAAATGTTTGCTTGTTAATGCAGTTTCAGGCAGAATATGTCTTCATTTTTAATATTTAATTTTTTGAATGTCAGGTACTAATTTAATTTTAACTTTTTGTCAAGATACTTGTTCTTGTCTCACCTTGGTTTGCTTCAAAGACTTCTTTTGTGTGCCAACACGATGACAGTTGATGCGTCTTTAGTCAAAAGACGAACTTTAATTTGGTGGCCTTGATGTAGAATTAATCAGACCTTTTATTTTATTGGTCAAAATTTTGCGAATTAAAATTGGTTAATTATATTTCTGCAATTGCAATTCAGTTGTAAACCTAGTGTTCCAGTTTCTACCTTGTCTTTGCTCTAAATCAGTCAAATTAACAGGCTATTTAAAAATGCATTATTTAAGTAAAATGAGTAAGACAAATTTATTATTATAGTATATATGTGTATTTTCATTTTTTGCAGAGTAAAACATTTATTTTAACTGAATTTCATTCACCATTTCCTCCAAGGTGATTCAGCATGATACAAATATAATTATATATATATATATATAAAAAAAAAAAAAAAAAACTATGTTAAAGATTTCAGTAATTTCAGGTGGTTTTAACTTAAATTAAACTAAAATGAACTGGTACAATTATTGAATTGATATAGATTAATATGAAATAATGTCAGAACATTGCTTTCATAGGAGTCAGCTTTAAATTGTGTCTGCTCTCTTTCCACTGCTAAGTATTTAGTCAACATCATCTCAGAGCGTCATCATGGTTTTGTTAATACTCCTTGTTTATATTCTACTGTTTTCTTTATTAAGAATTATTGGGAAAGTACCCCAAAACTCTTTGATTTTAAGCTTTAAAATTTCATGTCGTTTTTTTCTCCCTCTGGCATCTACACACACATGCACACACACACACGCCTGCGCGCACACACATGCGCACACACACACATCTCTAGGTCCCTGAGTAATCATTGTTCAGTGGCTCTGGTCAGCATGTTGTCACCTGTATCCCATTAAGAACATTCTCACCTCAGCACACAATCGTACACTTACCAAATCTCTCGCTCTCTATTTCACACACACTCGTACATGTACTTTATCCTCCTCTCCACTCACCCGTCCTCCTCTTTCCACTATTTGTAGCCCACAATTCCACACCTGTGGTTTGGTGCTGCCCTTTCCCTCTGTGTTTTTTGCCTTCTGTTGGTAAGACCTTGAGAATCGCTGTTCTACAACATCCTTCTAGGCCATTCTGCATTTTTGCTTATCATACATGTCCACTCTTTCACAGTAAATGAAGGTAGTTTTGTGAGGAGGAGAGTGCACTACAGACAAGACAGCTGCATGAGTGAGGTTCCCTCAGGGGCTTGGGTCATGGGGCACCATAAGCCACACCCTTAACAGCCTCTACCCACACCCACTGGACTCTGATTGGTTAACAGTGTGAGGCCAGGCCTAAATTGGCTTTTCTTCACTCTCCCTTGAACAGAGGACTTAGAATAATAGGCCAAATAAGCAGACAAAATAAGTTATGAAAGTAACATAATTACAAAATCAGGATTGAGGCAGAGCATTCTTTGTATCCTCGGGCGTAAATTATGATGATCAGGGTTTATCTGGCCAAGTCGACAACACTATATATTACATTTTATTAAGTTACATTGTTTTCCAAATGAACATAATGAAACCCGTTGAAATGAGGTCAGAAGAAGCAAGGCGTAGGTTGAATAACAAAAAGGGTATAACAAAAAACTTTGTTTTGCTAATGTTTCTCTAATTTTTATGAAATGGAGATATAAAACATCTTCCCTGTAGTGTTCATACTTACGTGTAAAACTGTTGTATGAGGTCAGAAAGGAATAATGTACAGTAGTTGGTCAGGGAGCAATGTTTATGATTATTTTGCATTCATTAGAATAACAGATTCTTGTAAGAAGACATGAACTGTTTCTTTTACATATGTGAATTGAAGTAATTTTTTATTCAGAATTTCATGACTTTCATCGCTTCTTTCCTTTTTGTTTTCTCAAGGTAATATGGTATGAGCATCAGGAAAATATTTCTAGAAAGATTCAGTATGGCTGTTGTTTGAATGTGCTTGTACTCCCTTGGTTAGGTATGATTATTATTGTGTGTGTATGTGCACACTATCATACAAACACACTCCTGCATCCACAATGCAGCAGCCCTGCCCATGCCATTGTTGGTTGGGGAGCGGGTACCCTGTCCCCATCATCTGGTTGTGACACTCGCTCTGTGGGACGTGGCAGCTCCCTTAGAAACCGGCAGAGTTCCAATCATCTACATGCCATAACCTTACGGCCGCCTTTGTCCACACCTCCGCCAAGATTCATTTGTGTCGCCCCAGCAGGTCTGACCGCTGAACAATTCCTGGGCGGAGCAGGAGGGAAATACATTTCACTGATTAAAGATATCTGGTGACTGTTCTACATGCTGTCAGCACACTGTTAGTGTTCCCCCACCCCCAACAACCCCTCCCGTCTCCCGCTCACCTCATGTTTGTCATCTCCTTGACTCTCTTCCCTGTACTCTTTCTACTTTCTTCACCCCACACCCTCTCCCTCCCATGCATGTCATAATAATATTATATCAGTACACATCCTCCTACAAAGTTTAATTAACTTTTTTATTTTCTTTTTGTCTGCTAACATGTTATAGTTTCAACTTATGTCTTCCTTGCTCTTCTGGACTGATACAATTGACCTTTGTTGTCCTGCAAAGATCTCACACAGTATAGAGAAACTTAAGAGAAATGTACAGAAATGGCAATAAAAGCAAAAGTGAGGGAAGAATAATACAAAGTAAACTTTATGATGGAAAAAGCAGAAGACAGCTGATGGAAACAACCTGCAGTGTGAAAATTACAGAGTAAAATAACCACTGATGTTGGATAGGCAGATCATGTGTATGCCTTACTGTCAGTGTGTGTCTCATCTCAGTGGCTGTGTGGCCTGACCTTGGGCTTTTTGCAGTATCCTCCTGCAGCGGCATCCCAGCCAGCTGTAAAATAAAATGGAGGATGGCACACGCACACAGTAAATCAGAAATAGCCGGGCCACTGTGCACTGTATGAGTTTAAGAGTCCCACACTGCAGTAAAAGGGCCTTGCAACAGCAGGGTGAGGTAGGGTGAGCAGTCCTGTGTTAGAGATATGCGGCATCTCATGATCCTCTTCTTCACTGTGATCAAATATCAGAGTTGACAAGTTACAAATGAGGTGCTCCTTTCCTTTTCTTTTTCCCATTTTCAACATTCCCTTCTTTCAGTCTTTCATTCTTCATTTTTTTGATTTTCGTCTCTGTACAAGCATCTCAAATGCTATTCCACACAATACTGCATTAAAAAGGAAAAAAAAAAAACAGGAGTGCCTAATGACCATCAAGGTTTTTGCACATGTAGCACTTCTCCAGACCAGCAGGGGACAGTGTTACTTGACATGTAAATTGAGATGCTTGAACAAATATGTATGCACAATTAATTAAAGAACAAACATTCTCTTCTTTGTTCCCTTATTTGTTGTTGACTTTGTTCACATGCAAGTTTTAGCCTATTTCACATGATTAGTTTGATCTGAACTGCCCTGCCTACGTTGGCAGAAACACACAAATACAGAGTGGCCTATAACTTCAAATGACTTGATTGTTCTACTTTCTTCGCTAGGTACTCCAGTATATGGGTCACATGTTTTGGAAGGTGGAGATGGAGGGGGTGTGGGAATTGGCACATCCTTTTTTGAACATTTTGCCCATTTCCATTTCAGGAGTCACCTCCAAACCCTAATTAACAGGGAAAGCCATCAAATCAAACTTTACCAATCCCAAAGGTGCCGTCAGCAGGCAACTGGCACAGACGTTCCCAATGCCACTCTCTCCTGCCACTTTTTGCTCCACTGTTAACACACTCATCAGTGTGCCAGTGTGTTGGGAGGAGTACCGGGGCAGAGTTCAGTGTGAATGACAAGTGCTACTACTATTAAAGATCTGCAGACCTGTAACCCTCCACAAGCTAATCATCCAAGTGTGCATTTGTCTTGTGTGTTGCTAATTTGCAGTATGTGTGTCTACATTTGTGCAATCTTGCAGTTAGTGCACGTCAGAGGCGACAAGCGAGCGTTAGGTGTCAGTCGAGGTGAGGGACTGTGGAATATGGAGAGCAGTAGAGTGGTGCTCTATGTGACACCAGTCCTGTAGACAAGGGTTAAGCAGGGAATAGGGAATAGTCCTGAGGTAATAGCATGGGGGCGGAGGGTTGATGAAGGGTGAACAAAGGTTATGCAGTGTTTCACAGACACGACACCTTGATATGCTTTGTTGGCTCATTTGATAGGAGCATGTGAGTGAAGGAGTGTGCCCTCGAGGGAAATTTAATAGCAGTCAACATCAGCCTTTACGCTATGAAAGTAAAAAATAGGGTAAATATACAAGGCTGCGAGAACAGAATAGTTCAACAGTGTACTGCCGCAGCTCGGGATGTGTAAGTGCAACTCTCGCCCTCTTGAGCCAAAAGGACCTAGCTCTTCGTAGGCTTTATTTCAGTTATCATTCAGCCTGTGTCTAAAATGAAAGCCTTGGTGTACACATAGTAAGGGCACTCATCATTAAACTGCGAGACTCCAGGGTCTCTCCTCATTGTCTCATCCACTCTCCTTTCTTCTATTAGATTCATATGTGATATTTAGCCACAGAGCCACATTATGTTCTTTTCTCCAAGTCCAGAGAGAAACCAAAGGCTGTGTCTACCTTACACTACCGACCACAGAGGTGACTTATTCCCATGTGTGAAGCACTATTCTGAAAACCAGACAGAGGCTGATGGGCTCTGAACTTCAAATTCGGTGTCAGGGGCCCAATGGCATGTAGAAAAGGGTAGCAGGCAAGCACTTGACCTTCCATTAATTGTCTCCCATGCATAACCACTTGTTAATTACTGTAAGAGCCAAAATGGCTTCCAAAGCTAGTTTGTAAAAGGTCACCTCGCACTGGGTAATGAACAGTCTCAGCAGCTCTCAAGTTTGCTGGTCTAGTAGATGGTCACAGGCTAAAGCTGTATGATGTTGTAACAAAGACGCTGCCTTTAAGTGAGAGGAGATGGAGGATGGTACTTTTGTCTTTCAAGTTTCTTTGACCATTGTGAGGATTGTCTGCCAGTTAAAGTTAGAGTCATTGCGTTGAATATAAATTCCCTGAAGCCAATTCAACATTCTTGCCAAATACCATAGTGTTCAAGTGGAATGAATGTGAGCCTATGGATGTGGGAGCCTCCAATTAATAACCTTGTGGTTCATAACTTTACTTGCACGCACGCACACACACACACGCACACACGCACACACGCACGCACGCACGCACACACACACACACACACACACACACACACACACAAGCAGACACACACACACACACACACACACACACACACACACAGACGCATCCCTCCCTCACCTCATTAGCCTCTGTCCCCATTCCCTTTATCTTTTCCACCTAGTCTACATAAGGAGAATATATACATTCTTTGTAGTGACAGTATTATCAGGCAGGGTCATCTCTCATGCCTCTTCCACGCAGTATAACGATAAGGACTTGTGTTATTTTAAAGAACCTGTTCAAAGAGAGGAGCGATAATACAGCGATAAAGTGATTAAACAGAAAGGGCTTTATATGATGCACATTAACAGTTTTGTCCCCTTTCATGTCTCAAGAATGATTACCATTAAGTATCTCTCCGCTCTTTATTGCAGCTTATGAAAGCACCTAAATGGCAGCTCGGCAGCTGGGAGTGAACTTTCTAGGCTTCTTTGTGTATTTGAGATTATTCTTGAATGTATTCCCAGAGGTGTTTTTCAGTCAGCCGTTTTGTTTTGCATCTGGATAGAACTTACTTTTCTGTCCTTATAATATTTTTTTTTTTCATGTATTTCATGGTTATATTAAAATTTAAATTACAGTATGAACCCCAGCACAAAGGTCTGATCCCATATTGTGCTTACTCTCCACCCAATCCATCTCATACCTGTCTTGGCTTTGTAACAGGGTTATATGACGCCTTGCATCACCACACATTTGATTGTTGGTTAGGAAAATGTGCTGGCTTCGACCTTGCAGGGGTCTGTAACCTTTCTGAGGGGTAAACATCAGAGGTATGCAATCCTGGCTGATGTTTAGTGGTATATTCTCACCTCTTTCATTTTCCCTCTCTCCTTCTCTACCCCTTTTTTAATAGCTCCTGGTATTGTCTTGGTCCTTGCTGACAACAAAGGGGATAAATGCAATGCCTACTGTAAGTCCCTGTGGTTAGGCCTTGGACATGACACGTGTCAGCCTATGATAAATTGGCTGTGTGTCTGTTCAATTTCAAATGCAAAGCTCTAGAGAGAGAGAGAGAGAGAGAGAGAGAGAGAGAGAGAGAGAGAGAGAGAGAGAGGGAGGGAGAGAGAAAGAGAAAAGAACATGATGGAGAATAGGGTGAGGGAGAGAGAGAGAGATTCCGGCATATTTCTGGCACCGGGAGAGAAGGATGCCTCAGATGCTGGATGTTAGTGTGTGGAGTACAGATAAGGCATTGCACAAGTTTGAGAGCGGGATGCCCACGTCCCGGGGTTTGGGAGGTGAAATCTTGGCAGCAGGACAGGTGCTAGACGTGGTGGGGTGGGGGGCTGGGTATAGAAAGACAAGGCATGAAAGATGAGAGAGCACTTTTCACAATGCTGATGAATCACTTTTTGCTGATGTATGTAACAAATTTGCGTCATCTAACTCTTCTCCCTTTGCTTCTATACATGTGGTGCTAATTGTTTATTTCTTGATATCTGCCTTCCACATTTTTAATTTGTTGGGTGATGAGGCACATACAGTAAACTATGGGACCCAGTGATTTAGAAATGAAACAACAAAGGGTAAAAAAAAAAAAAAAAAAAATGTGGTGCTTCCAGAAGATGCCTGGCTAATAATCTGCCTGTGCTAATCAGTGCAGCTGGGCCGGGAGAGTTGGCGCTCTGACACCAGGCAGCCACGCAGAGCGTTGGGGAAGAGGCAAGGATGCGAGCCAAATCCAGCTTGTATCTCCCAAGCGGAGCTTCACAGGAGGGGGGCTGTTGGGTGAAGAGAGAGGAGAAAGCGGCTTCTATACCTTGGGATGCCTGCCTGCCTGCCTGCTTGATGCCTCCATGGGAAAAGAGGAAAGGATGGCACTTTTCCTTAACAATTGGCCTGTGAGGTGACAAAGCTGATATTATGGTAATGTCAATCTAATCACAGAGAGAGATATCTCCTGAAAATCCTTGGCAGTGGCATGGCCTCACGAATATCTCAGGGTCTCCCAGTGTGTGCCCCCCTTCTGTGGCCCCCCAGGCCTCCCTCACTTTAAATACAATCTCTTTCCCTGTATGGGATGGCACAATTCTCCCAATGCAGCAGTAGATTTGGAATGGTGGGATGCATTGTGAAAATAGCATGTTTTTTTTTTTTTTTATTAGCACAATGAGTTGATTTCCCTCGGTGGTTGAGGCAACCTGGCAAATTGGCACTGTTTTCTGCGTAGTTCTTTATGACTTACCCCCTTGAAACAGCTCATTTCAGTCACCTCTCTGTTCCTCAGTTGTTCTTTCTCTCCCAAACAGTCCTCTGATTTGACTCCCTGCCTTCCCCAGCAATCTCGATACTCAATAATATGTAGCATGAGACTCCCCACCAGTACCTGTCGTTTTGACCTTTAAATGTCATTTGTCGGTGTGTTGAGGCGGTTTGCAACTAATGCACAAATTTGATTTCACAGATTTGCAGTTTATCTATCCCAATATCCAAGAGGTCTATGTGAAGGGACACTGGTGGGTGTGCTGACATCCCCACAAAACTGACCCTGCAGGAAAGTAAAAAAAATCGTACATATTACTAACGTCTGCCGACCACTTAAAGAAAGGAGCAGAGTCGGCGAATGGGACAAAAGGGGAACAGGGAAAAAAGGTCCCAGGCATGCAAGACCCTGACTGTGCTGAGCCAGGAACTGTTTTTTTCCCTGTGATCTATCCACGGCTGAACTCTCTGACACCTCATCTGCCGTGCTGACGAGACGTCGCCGTGCCTTAATTGAAGTGGGTTTGTCTCATCCCTGCTCTCCCATGATCCTCTTCTCTATGGGTCAGTGAGAGGTGGGGGGAACCCCCTTGAGTACATGGCATTGGCGGGATTGCTATTTGCCTCCTACCGCCCCACTGAGAGGATGTTAGATTGAAGTTATTTTATGCTTGGCTTAACTCTCTCTTCCACTCTTCTGCATCATATCTCCTGTTCTCTTCTCTTCCTCCCTCTTTTTTTCCTCAACCCTACCACTCCCCCGATCCCACCATTCTTAAAACCTCTCATGCAGCAAGAAGGGAGGAAGGCATCTGTTACAGTGTGAAACTACTGTGATTTTATGGAGGTCCTGCAGTCGAACAGGTATACTTTTCCCTGTGGAACTCAATTCTGTTTGAAATGGGCCCCATCTTTTTGTATCAAAATGCACTAAATGTGCTTTCAGAAAGGTCTAAGGCTGTGCAGAAGTGGCTTCTTTGTTAGAACAGATTGAGGTGCGTCACTGAGCACCTCAGTGACCTCCTAACTGGGCTGTGTTGTTGTGGTGTAAAAATTGGGGCATCTTTAATGTTATGGATTTTTTTTTTTACAAAGTTATTAGTTACATTCAGACAAAGCTTCAGTCATTTCAAACTTAGGAAAGTTTTTTAGTTGTTAACACCAATTGAATGTAGCAGGGGTGATGCATTTTTGCAAGCCAACCTATAAGTTTGCATTGTGGGGACTGGGATTTCTCAGGTATAGAAAGATTTCATTTACCATGTTTATCTCAGCTACTTGTCCCAAGGCTCAAGCCTTGGCTGGATTAATTTATACATTCAAAACACCAAATTTACAAACTAACTTTGAACAACATGATTGGTTGATGTCCTCATGTACAGTGCCGAAGCTTTGAAAGATCTACCTAGTTCTGAAAAAAGTTCCAGAAAAAATGAATCACATGGGGGTAAAAAAAGCATCCTTGGATTTACTGACATATGTGAAAAAAACAATGCTAACTCTTTTCTGCATTTAAAGACTCATTTCTGCAGCTCTCCTGCCACACATTGTGCACTGCATGTGTGTGTGAAGGCGCATGTGAGTTTGTATGTCTGTTATGTCTGGTATCCTGTGTGAGTGTGTGGCTCTTCATGTTTGTGTGCCCACGTGTGTGTTCAGGAGTCAAGCCTGTTTGTAGCTCTAAGTGTTGTGCGCATTAGGGTGATGAGGGTAATGATGTGCGAGGCAGTTGTGTTTTGTGCCAGGGCGACCCTGCGGCTCACACCCCATTCCCAGCCCAATGTGTTTCTGATTCTCTTCATCCCTCATCACCAGTCAACCTCTTCTGACAGCACATGCGTGTATGCCCAGACCCATATATACTATATATTGTATCTTAACTTACATTCAGAACATGCACACACACCACACCTCACACACAGCCACATCTAAGTGAACATATTTATAGCCACATCAAGATATGCGTACACACACATCTGATTTTTTTAGCCACACAGTGGAATGATCATTGCTAACTCTTCCTTTTTCT
Organism: Acanthopagrus latus; assembly: GCF_904848185.1. NCBI lineage: Eukaryota > Metazoa > Chordata > Actinopteri > Spariformes > Sparidae > Acanthopagrus > Acanthopagrus latus. The sequence continues at coordinate 9,529,614 of NC_051043.1, read as the reverse complement.
CACATGCAAGCGTTGAGCAATATTCAACCTCATTGCAGGGGTGAAATAGTAAGGTCAGTGCATAAGTAGAAGTCGGCCTTGATTCACCGTTTGGAGATGAAAACATGTGGGTGGACCAACATTCACCCATATAAACGTACCTCCAAAAACCTGCCAGAAACATGCCTCTGCATATTGATTCCTCTGTTGTCAATGCGATTACAAAGATGTCTTGACATTCCCTCTATTTCCCACCAACCACTGTGGGGGTCTGGCTGGGACACAAAGGCAAATACATGACAAAACCCTCTTCAGCACTGCTTACCTTTATGGTTCACTGCTGTAATTGGCCTAGGGTGAACATACCCGCTCGACACTGGCAGTAATGTATTTGAGAAGATATTGAAAAAGCTGATGAGGGAGACACAAGATGTGTTGTAGAATACAAAAGTTAATAATGGTGGGGATTTTGACGAATGGATCTCTAAATGTATCCTGATATCGGTCTAAATTGCATTCTTTGCTCTCAGTTTTTTGTGTTTTTAATTTATACATTCTCTCATTGAGTATGCAAGGTGCTTGTGCCATAGAAGTTCACTTTGTGTGGAGGATAATGCATGCAGAACAAGTGCTGTTGTGCTTTGTATATATAAATGTCTATGGAGATAGTTCAGACAACACCATGAAACCTTACACTACTGTCATCACCCAAGCACACAGTGAACGTGTCTGAAAGAGTCATGGACGCAACACTCATACAATGTGCTTTTGAGTACATACATATCATTTTATTGCTGCATATATCACCCCCACACTGAGACATCTGAAAAGAGAGCATGATCTATACCAAAACATTAATCATCATTCATTGTATGTTAATAAATTCAGAATTTCTCCATTTACCATGCGGACGTCCACGCGTGCTGGAAATGCAACCTTTCCAGAGCTCATAAATCACACACACTGAGTCATCTGACAAAGTACCCCAAACACAGGCTGAGGCGCCGCGATCCCTAGGGCACAAACACACACCATCTAATGTGGCGGAATCAGAGCGGGGACCGGAGCATTCTGATGCTTTCTGCCTGCTGCCAACCTCTACCAACAAGGAGCGCTCGCCTGCAACCTGGGAAAATAACAGGCAGAATCAGAGGGGCTTGTGGGATGCCCCTCTCCGTCATTGTCTCTCTCTTGCTAGTTTCCCTCTGTCTTTTTCCTCACTGCCCCAAGGGGTTGAGGCCATGTACAAACAACAACACTTAAACCCAGAGGGTTGGTTTGTGTTGCATACAGTGGGGACCACCTGTCTTTGCCTTATTAGACATAGTTCGCCATTGGAACTTTACAAACAGAGGTACTGTGAATGTTACTTGCAGCACTTTCAGTTCTTGCTGATGTAGTCTTGATATCATTCTTTAACAAAACACAAAACAAAAGAAAACAAAAAGCATTTGACAAGGTGTGCAAGAGAGGAATCAGCTATCACCAGACTATCAATGTTACTTTGTGAAACTTTACTTTTTGTTGCTGTTTCTTGAGCACTTGTTATATGCAGCAAAACTGTATTGTCAATAAAGCTGAAATAAAACAATGAATATATATGCTTTGAACCTTGAACATGACACATTTTTGTAGTTTAGCTTTTGATAAAAGCATTCTAGATGATTTTATTCAGACTGAATACTACTACTACTCTGCTTTCTTCTATTCGACATGATTTGCTCTAATCTGCTGGTTCAGAGATTACCAAAGCAAGAAGGAAATCTGAGCAGATACAATAGCTTCTCCTCACCAAACCACAGCAGAACAGATTTATCTGCTACCAACTTCAGAAACCCAGTAATAATGGGTGCCATTCAGGTGTTAGTCTGTTATTTGTGCACCTACATGACAGATTAAATTATTTTTAGCCTGCGGGAAAAGGATCTCCATTGTGTTTTCCTTAACACTGAATAATCGTGGCTCTTTACCTTTTTAGCAAAGTGGTCACATGATCTATGTGCTGTATACACTGGCTTTATGCTTCAGATTAAAAGATTAAAGGCTTTGTGGTGAGGAAAAAGACACAAACAGCGGCCCAATGAAAACCATGATACTGTCAAAAAGGGTTCGAGACGGCGTTACAGCTGTGTTGTATACATTATAGAGGAGACCCTCTGTTGTGCGATTAGGAAGATAATGTCATCACATGTTAATGACCAGGGTGTTTGCAGTGTGCAAAATGAGTGCCCTCTGATATGCAAAGCACTTCTGCTAAGAATGTCAAATTGTGTGTGTGTATGGAAATCCAGTGAAAATAGAGACGCTAGTCTGTGCAGTATAGAACAGACAGCATTATTTATCCCCTTTTCTCCTTTTCCCTCATTTTTCTCCTTTTTACCCCCCTTTGGGTCTCTGGATACTTTCCCATCTTTCCTCCGTTGCCCGGGCCTATCCCCGGCTCCCCGGAGACTGGAGGACGAGTGGTTATTTCTGACTCTGGAAGATGGTCGTGACTAATTGATTCGACATCTGATGGAACGTGTGTAACGTCTCTTTTCCCCCGCTGCTCTATCCTTGCCACTTGCTCAGATGAGCAGGAACCATTAATGTATTGTGCATATATTTATGTACAATACGGCTGTGTTTGATATGAGAAATGTGTTTGTGCCAGCACTGTCTGTGTTCCTCTGTAAACCCCACATAGTGTTGTCCCTGGTAATCTAAATTATTACTGGACTGTTTGATGTTATCCTTAGAGAAAAGAAATTTTGTATACCAGTGCATTCCCATTGGCCTCATAACAATGGATTATATGGCTAACACTCAAAATACTCCCACTTATGTATCTGTTAGATCGCTTTGTGTTGTTTCTACATGTTTTTGAGATGTTGCACCACATAAACACAATTGATCCCAGAGGTGCTTTACTGTAGGAATGCATCTAATTCAACTGTTGAAGTTTAGGCTTCTTTAGTCTCACTTCCGCTCCTTTCCCTACCGTGTTTCACTCCTCTGGACCTCTGTCTTTGTCTTTGTGGTGTGGTTTTGGGTGGAGTCCAGAGACCTAATGAGGCGGTTCTGATGGGCCCAGAGGTCTTGAGGCTGCAGCAGGCCGCTGTTGATTCCCACTTCAAAGTACCTAATTGATCTAATCATTTAGCTGATTGGTCAAAGTAATCCGTCTCTGGTGGGCACACATGGGATGGACAATGACAAGTGTGTCATGGCTGTAGGCCGCTTCCCGTCTCTGGATGCAATAGGCTGGAGGTAATTTTGGCTGTTTGTGTGTGTCCGTAGATGATGTGTGTAAACTGTACATGTGTCCAACTCCTTAGACTGTCTGTCTGCCAAAATGCCCAAGTGAATACAAAGTTGTTTCAGTTTTCTTTGCTAATCTGAAGTTTCTGTTTATGAGATACATTTTTAATGAAGTCTTAATACCAAGAGTATAAAGTTCTCATTCAAGCTCATGTGGAGTGGATCATTTTTTGCATGTAATTTTAATGAACAGTGTAAAGTATATTCGAAAGAAGCACCCTTCATTTGCATCTTTAAAGGTCTACAAAGGAAGGCACAATAGAACTACCTTTATGAGGAAGACACATTCAGTATATCGTCTTGATGTGGAGAAGGCCACCGGGGAATGATCAAGTGTGCATCCCATCGACCCGCATCCTCTTCCCCATTACCCTGACATTTCATCCCCACATTTAATTCCAGGCCTCTTCTAAAGAGCAGGTAATAGTGCAGAGGGGTACAGGGACCCAGAATTAAGCAGTTTTACACCGAAGGGTAATTTGGTGTGATAAATGTGCCGTCGCTGGTAACTAATAATACATATTTTAAGTAGCAGCGGCGCAGCTCCGCGGCCCAGTAAAGGTAGCATCATTATTAATGTGGGAGTCGCTGCGTGTTTTAGTCAGGGTTACGGCACCAAGGTCAGAGCTACGTTTCACTGAATTAAAAGCCATTTTGAGCTATGGCACTCCTAATCAACTCGGACCTAAAGGTGCATAGCTCAGTTATAATGAGGCACCAATGAATTTAAATAAACAGCAAGATCTAGTGATTTATAAAGGCAATGTGCTATCCTTATAGCTCGTTAGCCATGACGGATACTCTTTATTCTCTGGGCCTCTTTACCCACAGGACCCTAAGCTTTTAACCAAGTAATGTCTGCCTCCATTGTCAGTGGATACGCATTCGGAGCAGGACACTTATCCCCGTCATTATGAAAAGTGGAGACACAATACAAGAGTAATGGTAATGTATGCCATCCAAATAGGTGATTTTTCTCCTCCCCTCCCTCCGTTTTTCGACGATGTAAAAACTACCCCAGAGTTTTAGGCCCATGAATTCATCATCATATTTTCACAAAGGGTTTTTCATATATCCTGAAAGGAAGCATAATCCTTGATAGTGGAAATGTTTTGCATTTAAAGGGGTACTTTTGGTTGGGGAATTGATGGTGATGTTTGGGGGGGCTGAAGAGGAAGGAAAGTTCTAGTTTTTAGAGTGATCACTTACATGAATTATATTTTTATGAGTGAAAAGAGTCAGTGGCTTATTTCAACTTCTTTACTTTGAAATAATAGAAACTTCTGCAGCCAATGTGCCACCATTAATATGCTGATTAGGAACTTTTTTCAGAATAATGATGTTTGACACTCTCCATCCTCCACAATTCAGGAATTAATTCTTTAGCTGTTAGACAGCAGTCCCCCCCCCCCCCCCCCCCCTTTCTTTTTTTCTTTTTCTTTTCCAATATTGATTTGGCCTGTTGCAATTACACTTATTGCTCCTGGTTTTGCAGTTCTTAATCTAATGACCCTGAGAGGATAGTTAGTACTTCAGCTGAGGCCAGACGGGGCAGTGAGGCGTGTACATGTAGCCGCCTCTGGCCGCCCCCCTGCCGCTCCTGTTGGGGCATGCCAGGGCATTAGCCACTTCATCAGGTTCTTTGTTGCCCGGCTCTCTTTTGTGTTGCCCTTGAAGAACGTTGCAAGCAAAGCCATGGCTGCAGCCTCCTCTTTACATCTTGATACAGCTTATTCAGGGGACTTTTTGAGAAATCAGTGGCTCGGGACAGGCTTTTTTTTTTTTTTTTAAGCCCCTGATTCAGGATGTGTTTCCCTCTCATTGATACCAGCTCAAGCAGCTCACCTCATGTTAACAGTGACTGGTTTTATTACTGCACACTTTATGGCATCTATTTAATTAAAGAAAGACTTTCTTTTGAAAGATTTATTTAAGTATGAGAACTACCACAAGGTAAATACTGATATTCTGCCACTGAGAGAGTAATATTGTCACTTGTGCATGTGCAACTACCGTATGCTGAAATGCAATACACTTCTTCTAGTATGTGGCAATACCTGAGGCCATTCTGAATTTAAATTGACATTGAATATTTTCATTTTCCAAAGGACAAAAGTGTTGACTCACCTCCAAAATACACTTGTTTGATTTCCCATGTGAACATAGTACATAGTGACACCCATAGCTTCCACCATTCAGAGACTCACTCACTCAGCCTCTCACTGTGCTCCGCATTTCAGAGTAATTTTCACTCCTGACACCACGGCTCTGCCTACCTGCCAATTTCTGTCTCGGTTCCTGAATGGGTGATTTGTAAAGCCATGTTCACCTCAACACTCAGAAGATTTACTCTGGAGTGAGCTTGCCAGGTGTTTGAGCTGTCAGTTTGCTCTGTGTTCACAAACTTGCCGAAGGGAAAGTAATAGCCATACTCAGCCAGTTGACTCAGCCAGCTAAGTTGCTATTGCAGTAATGCTGGAATATAGATGGTCTTTGATATTGATTCGTGTCTTGCAACAACAAAAGGCTGTATTTTATAAAACCATTTTACATTTGTGGGAAGCTGATTTCCTGTGCTACTGAGAAACTTACATTTACTCATTAAATTGCTGATGTCTTTAAAGGCCGAAAAGTAAAGTGTGTCATATATCCATTACTTTAATACTTACTTTGTATTCACTGTTGTCTCCTCAACTCATGTTTTCAATTTGGGTATGTATCTGCCAGCTTTTTCTTCCCCGGTTACGCACCCTCCTTCCTTTTACCACGGTTAATAAACAAGCTGTAGTTGTTTTTGGGGCTGGAGGTCGTTGATTTGTCTGCCTCTCCCCGTAGGTCACTGAGGTCACCTCGGCCCCGGAAGCATCAAGCTTCGAAAATGAGAAGCCCCGCTCGGCACTCCCGCTGGCGACCAGGAGCACCCCTTGCCCGCGCCCGCCCTGATGATTAATGCCACCCCCGTCCAGCCACAAACCTTTCTGCCTCAGATAATGCCAGGCAGCAAGCGCGGCTGACACTTTTAATGTATAATTAAGTAGAAAAAGTCAGCACTGGCTATGCAAATTTTTTAAAATGATAAATGACGCTGTACAGCAGCAGGGATTGATTTGGTGTAAATGAAACTAATTAAGGAAATGTCAAACATAATTAATAAAACAGGTTTAAGCTGCAAAACATTGTCAATTGAATGAATGAGGAGGCATTGGCTCCCATTGTTCAGGCTTTATTTAGGTCTTGTGTTTAGCTTGTTCCCTGCTCCAGAATGCTCTCTCCCCTCCTCACTCCCTCCACCACCAATTCCCTGAGAGGGGGAAAATAAATTTGCTTGTCTCTCCGCTGACTGTAGAAATTAATTGCTGAAATCTTGTCCCATCCAAGTGTTACATTCACACGCAGGACATTAACATAACTAATTTGAAAGAGCTCAAATGACTGCATAATGGAGCTCCGTCACCATGCATGACAGTCGCTGGTCATACCAAATTAGCTTGGTTTTATAATTGAAAATTTTCCCCCCCTTTCTAATTTTTGCACCATTCCCTCCTTTTTCTTCATCTTCATCTGCGTCTTCGGCCCTTCCTTATCCCTCTTCCTTCTATGGCATCTTTCCTTTATGTTCTGTTTTCTTGATAAGAACAAAGGTTTTATAATTTACAAAAAGAGTGCTTGACCTATAATTAGAGGAGTGAGGGGAGAGGAGGGGGAGTGCCAAGTTGTGGCGGCAGAGTCAGATCCTTAGTCCTGGTAATGATGCTGGAGACCTTGTGGCCCCCGGGGAGGCAGAAGAATAATGGGATGGGCTATTTTTATGGGGGAGCAAAGCAATGGGCCACCAGCCGCTGGGATGCTGGTGCCTCGGTATGGTGCAGAGCAGCAGGGGCTAGCAGGGGGCTAGTGGGGGGCAAAGGAGGGCGAACACTCAACCTGCCACACTGCCAGCTCTCAGCCCTGCCCATCAGTTCTGTACGTCAGCCTGATGCACCACTGTCGGCCTCAGTGCCCCCGCACCAGCCGCTGCCCTTGCTGCAGAGAGGGAGAACTGGGTGGGTGGATGTGTGGGTTGGAGGGGAGTTGAAACATCTGCCACTCTGAGGATAACAGACTCAAAGACACGATGTGAAGTGCTATATCTGGATTCGTAACAAACTAAAGAATAAAGTTGTGGATCGAGTAATACTTGCAAAGTCAATCTTAGTCTTGCTTTGAACTTGATTGGACGAAACTATTTGCAAACTATTTGCATGTCTCAGGGTGCTAATCATTCTTAAGTAGGACTGCTGAACTAACAAAATGATCAACTTTGACCATCAGAAATAAAGTTTTCAGAGTTTTATATCCCACTCAAAATGCAATTTTGTATTGTAATACTAAAAAAACATCTTTAACTATAATAACTCTTTAATATTTTGTGCTGTTTGACCTAAGTCTGGTGCTAACACAGATATCGTTAATAATGTGCCTCTGTGCAGAGTATTGCAGCAGACCTACGGCTGCCAATATTTTTGTGTTTTGGTTCTACGCACTCTAAGCACCGCTATTTATCATACTCCCACATAACAATTCTCCAGAGTTAAAGGAGCAAAAGAAAACAAAAACAAGAAAACAAAAAGTACAAGAACAAAAGAAAACAAAAAATACAAAACAAGAAAATGAAACTCTGGAACACTCACAGTCTTTATTCCCACTGCATTTTCATTCTCATATTTATTTCATTATTCCAGTGAGGATCCTAACGCTTGTAAAAGTAAACTTAAATCTTGGACTCCTGAACTGTTTCTATATTCTTTATGCATGATAGTAAAAGCAACCATAGCTCCACAGTCAGCGACAGAGCTACGATGATTTCTGCTCTGCTAATATATTTAAAGAGCATTCGAAAGTGCGGTCCTTTAATGGATATCCTTTCATTAAAATATTTTTGTGTCTGATTATTCATGTGACCAGAGAAAAAGTGTACATAGAATGGTAATTAGCATGAGTTCATAATGAGTGTCGTCGGTCCAGTGAGCTGTATGTTCTGAGCTGAGCTCAAGGATATAATTTCTCGTGAATTATTACCATATGCATTTCTCAAGGAGCACTTAAAAGCTTAGAACAAACCCACATATTAAAGGTGGGGTTTCTTGCTGGGGCCCATGCTGGAGCTGAAGTTGCAGCTTCTTGCATTTATTGCTTGGTCTTGTTCTGTAGTAAAGAAATCAAAGCTGACTGCATTGTACTGTACACACATAGTTCATGCCTGCTTTGCTACAACATGCAGGGCCAAACTGTTCTGCGGGCTCAATTAAAAGTTTGAGTACCACATCCATACACACATATACCAACTACATAAATGCTGACTTATTAGCAGCAACCTCTCAGTTCTGAAGTAGATCCACCCTTAATTATGAGATGTTTCACATTCACACTAATAAAGTGGATAAAACTAAAGACATGAGAATGAAACTAAATAAACTCAAGCTTGTGTGCTAAAATTGCTTAATATAAGAGTGTGTTGAAGGAAGCTACTGTTTGAAATTACAATAATGATAACAGTAGATTTCATAGCTGGTAAACAAGTTCTGTTATGAGCTGCAGTGGCAGCATACTAAAGCCCTTCTAACCATCTTTCTGCAGCTATTGAATATGACTTTTGCAGACAGATTTCAAAGTTAATTATCCTTAAAGAAAATCATCTTGTATTGGAACTGCCAAATACGTGCACTGCCAACATTAGTAGAAAGTAGTATGAGCATACTATGAACGGTGCTGAATTCTTGTCCCCATGATAACGCCATAATCTAGTATAAATTCCTCAAAACATGCACTACTTCTCATAAAAGTCACTGACCTGTTTTGCACATTTTCCCTAAAGTTTCCAGTTTCACCTTTTCATGTTATTTCCTTTTACACATTTTGCTACAACTCTTTTATACAACCCAACCCTCAAAATGCCAAGGGTCACGAGTCAAACATATGCAGCAAGGATTACAATTTATTACCCCACATTTGCCTGATAATTTTTCTCTTTTGACAAGCTTAGGTAAATCATATCGCCTGCTCTATAATGTATGAGGCCTCGGCTAGCTTGATGAGTAAAGTTCGTCGCTATTGGCTGTTACCCCTGTGGTGTTTGAGTTCCCATAAGACCAATAAGGCTTGTCTGTGTTCCAACATGACTGGAGTCACTGCAGGAACAGGTACAGGTCCAGGTATTTATAGAAACCATATGCAAATGGATCAGTGCCATATTGGATTGTAAGAGCAGAAAGGTGACACATGTACATAGAAGGAGAAATATATAGGCTTCTCCCTCTCTTTGAGACAAGTCTAATCAGTTAGGATGGCCTCCTCGCTACTCATTTCATTTGAATATATTCAGCTTGGACTCAGACTAAGGAAGTGTCTCTCCCCTCCCATGTATATTATTCCTTCCCGCTGAAGGCTCATTATTTTACAGCAGGGTGTGTGAGAGGTGGCCCCAGTCTCTGAACTCTCTGTCGAGGCTGTATTAATCAAACTTCACACAGCGGGGAAGGGTCCACCCACTGACACAGCACTGCTCACTCTACACTTGAGGACAAAAAGGAAAAACACACAACCTGAGCTGTTACTGTGAACCATCCACAGTGTTTGAAGATTTACCCCTTTTAATTATTTTCACAACAATAACCCCATGCCTTCTCAGAGATTGTGTCAAAGATATGGCGTATCTTACATCATTACTCATCCATTAAAGTCATCTAATAATTATCCTCCTCTTCCGTTTCTCCACAGTGGACAACAAGATCTTTTCATGGGGAAATGGCACCAGTGGACAGTAAGTGAATTTCAGACATCATCCAGTGTGCACGTGAACCACAAATTTGTCATTACAGCACTGCTCAGACTTTTCATTGCACTGTTCTGACAGTATGTGAAGGGTAAGAAGGTGTAGTAAAACTTTATGGGACTACTCTGGTGTCCATAAAAGTTGAACTATCTTTGGTTAGTTTTGTTCTGCCCAATGGTCATTCCAGTGCCTTATTGTCCTCTGACAGTAGACTGTATATTAAACTGCAGAAAGACACTCTGACAGACAAACAGACATAGTTATACACAGATAACTTGTTTTCCTCCTGATGACCTTCCTTGTTAAAACTTCTCCAGCCAGGAGCCAGTCTGACTGTAATGACATCTAAGGGCCTGGGGGCTGCAGTGATTCAGTGGCCCTCAAGTACTCAAACAGGCAGCACAGCAGACCTCAGAGAAATACATATAAGAAACAAAGGCATCACTTCTCACTCTCTCATCATCTCCCATTGTCCCTTATTCTCCGTCTCTTGCTCTCCATCTCTGTCTGTCTCGTTCTATCTCTTCTCTCATGATGCCTTGACCCCTCTAAGCAGGTCGAGGCTCTCTAGTGAGGAGCTTATAGTTGGAGGAGCCTATAGTTGGAGCTCCACAACACCCACTTGCAGAGCAAGGGGTGAGCATCTCCGTTATACAACTGGCACTCTGATATCTGAAAACTCCTCAGCTCTCCTGTGTGTCTCACTGGAGGCGAGAGAGGAGAAGAGTACGAGAGAGCTGTGTAAATTTAAACTGGCAAACTTTCTGATGGAAATAGCACTGACCCCAGAGTGGTCTTGTCTTGAGTTGAAGCATTGTTGTAATCAATACAGGCTCTCGTGGGGACGGCGGGCGAGGACCTTTCGTTCCCCGTTTGTGGAAATAATGGAGAAGACTGTTTGTTATTTTTCCCAGACATGCCGCAAACTAGCAGATATGGCCGGGGCATTGCAGGTTATGACGCTGGCTCAGGGAAACAAATACAAAGAGGAGCATTTTATCAAGAAGCAAACAGCAGAGCTCTGTTTGAAGCTGCTGGGAGCTCATAGGTCACAGGGGTGCTGGGGCTGCGTTTGACCAGCTCATCTTGAAAAGGGGTCTTGGATGTTCTTTGTTCACTCACACTGGGGACATGAAGACAGCAACACAACTCTCAGCCAATGTAAAGTCATTTGAACAGCTACAAATTGAGTTAGGTTCAGTTATTATTTCTTCCCCAGGAACGTATAACTGACCTCACAGAAATATGCCTGTTAGTCTCACACTGTATATGTGTCTCCCGTGAGTATAGAGAATACATATCAGAAGGACACCACAACGGTATTGCTGCTGGGTCTATAATAATGAATGATATCTACCAAGATGTTATCTTGTATTCTCAAATTAAAATGGCATGTTATTGTTGTAACAAAGTGGATTTTAGAGTTTCAGCTAACAATTGATGTCAGTATCTCTTCTGCAAGATATTTTCATGTAAAATTATGAATCGTTTGATCTATAAAATGTCACAAACATTTGACATTTTTCATTGAAAATTATTGAAACCCTCAATACATTATCAGGATGTTAGGGGATTATTTTTTTGGATGCCCTAATCAATTAATTGCTGCAGCTGTAATGAATAATTGAATTGCTTTTTGTGTTAAGGCAGTTTTCTATGGCAAACTGCATTTGCTGTCTGCTCTTCCTAGGCTGGGTGACGGAGAGAGGGCAGTAAAGAACCGGCCTGTCGAGGTGAAGTTGCCACATGTACTGAACGTTACAGAAAGTGATGCGGATGTGGATCACGTCAGGATAGTTGGGGTTGCCTGTGGAAGCAGACACTCCTTCATATGGACTGAAGCTGGGCTGGCCTACAGCTTTGGGAACAACTTCTATGCCCAGCTAGGCTATGACTTCCAGAGGGCTGACTTCAAAGAGCACCAGGTATGAGGATACTAAAAGTCCAACTCAAAAACTAGAAACATCATCAATACCGGCACCTCCTCAGTATATATCAGTATATAAGCATGACAAACCCAAACTCACAAAAATGTCAACTCATCACAGTAAAACCAATGTGATGTCCCCTTAAAATATTTACATAATCTCTACAATATTTTATCATTAGTTATTAATTCAATGTTGTGAGAGAGGGACAGAGAGAGAGCCTGTATTATGGATACCTCAAGGGCCTCGATGGCTCTTTGCTGGTTGTCTCTCTCTATCTCTGTCCTTACATGGCTTACCATACAGTAGCATGCTGCCGAGCCATAGAAATCCTAAATGAAGTGCTGCAGGATTGAAATTGGCTCTCTTGTGAAGTGTTCCACTTGCATTGGAGCTTAATTTTGCCTACTCATATCATTTGATTCAGTCCCTCAGTCCCTCTTTTGCTCGCTGCAGCCCATCACTCCCTCTTCCTTCTCATTCAAAATAAGCCCATTTACCGCAGTGTGACAGTGTCTAGGTGAATGATTGCCACTCAGCACTTGATATATGGGTATGTGGTTCTGTACGCATGTGTACTGGATATATTATATTTGAGACCAATTTTCCCAGTCTCTTGCAGTGACATCATGGCATTGTTATACAGTAAGTCTTTTTACACACACGTAGTCTTATGGATAGATTAAAAAAAGTACTCCAATCTAGTTCACTGTTTTCATCTTTTTTTTTCTGTGCTGAAGTCGGTATGGAGAAGCTGATGGAAACTGCTGTTGTGTTCGGTGCTGTTTAATTATGAAGATACAGTTTTCCTGTTATATTGTCTGTTGTTTCTCTGGCCTCGTTCCAGCGGTAACATAAGACAAATTCCCATAAGGGAGGCTTTAGGGTTCATATGAGACTGGCCTCACACTGGGTGGGAGGGGGGCAGAAAGTACCCAGCCACCTGGCAGCAGTATGGACGCCCAGGGGCCAAAGCTCTCACCTCTCTTCCATGATAAAGGCCACTGGGATCTGCATGACTGCACCCAGCCCTCACCCTTTTCTGCTGAAGCAAAAGATACGCACTGGGAGCAGTGCAGGAGCAGTGGCAGAAAATGGGACCTGGTGGTATGTGTATCACCAAGTCAGCCTTTCCTACCATTCGATGGCCTCTGTTTGCCCCAAGTGTAGGCCCAAACCTGGTCTTCTCTGTTATACACCACAAACCTCCATCTTCTTTTTTCCTTATTGCCTCCCTGAGTGTATTTTTTCAGTGGGACTAGAAAAGCTGCTCCACCTCCAGCTATCCCCCAGACTCCATACTATATGATACTGGCTATTGTTGTAAAGAATCTGTAGGTTGGAAGTACTGGCTTCACCCCTAAGGCTCCGTTTCTCTTTACCGCCTGAAATGGAGTGGTAGCAGACTGCTGAGATCTGAGAAACACTATATTCTCTTCTTTATTGGCCCAGTGATACGGTGTTTCGGATTCTGCTCACACCTGTGAGCCCATTGTTCGCACCCGCTATGGCATTTCACCTGCAACAGACAAGGTTAGACAGAGCCCCTATTTAATGGTTTGATTGACATTATTTTAATGGCACACCGTTGGGAGCTATATGTCTGTGAACGAAAATGAAAGTTAATCTTATTTTTTTTTCCCTCTCATGTCTCTGCCCTCTTTCTCTCTCCCCTCATTAGGACAATGACATTGTCAGTATTTCATTCTTTTGAGTGAGGTGTTTGTGTGCAGTTAGGAGAGTCCCTCTTTAGTTCCCCATGTGCTACTTTATATAAATATTTTGAGAGGAATTCGCACTGTTATTGCGTAGCTTTGGTAGTACCAAGCCAGTATCATATACCATAGGTCTGTTTGTTTTTATGTATATGGATTTTTTCTCCCTGTATACATAGCTCAGTCTGTAAGTGGGTTAACACCTTCTAGCTGAAAGAGTACCACCCATTGTCTGTATTTCTACAAAACTCGTCAGAAAAGCGACCGTGGGAGCATGAAAATAAACTCTGTTCCTAAGTGTGACACGTGTGCAGCTTGAGCTTGGCACGGCATCCGTGTTCAGCCTGGCTGAGCACAACTTGTTTGAATGTCATATTTATCCCTGTGTTTTGTCAGAAAATTAACTTCCTGTGAGTTTGCGGCAAAGCCGAGCATATGGCCACAGCTCTCTGGAGATGACAGCCTAGCGGAGCGGGAGCTCGCCGGTGCCGCTGCCCTGCTCTGGCGGCAGATGCTCCGGGCTTCTTCGCGATTAAGTGGAGATCATCACTGTTTTCTTTGAGCACCGCTGTGCCTTGTACTCTGAAGTGTTCCGTTAATCACTGCCTGCCTCCCTGCCTTTTCCACACAAGCTGCCAAAGCACTCATTAAGTTTGAATCTCCCTCTCAACACTCGCTTGCTCACCAACTTGATACATTGTGTGACAGAATCTTAGCAGTCACCCTTTTTGCAGGAACGTGATGGTTTGTTACACCTGTTTGCTAGAGGGATCATAAAAGCCATAATGTTTTTGTGCGCGCTTGTTTGAATGGTATATGCAATTTCATCCCTGGCCCCTCTCCCGCTGTTCATTCATTTTTAAGGCATTGTGTACATACTGTAGAATAAGTGTTGCTCTTTGACTGTTTTCTCGAGTCTGTGTATGCTGATGTAGTCTGTATCTTAGTTTCTCCCCATGTGCTAAGATCCTGCCTTGTTTCCAGTATAGGCCTCTAAGGGAGACAGGGCTTTTTATGCTTGTGTTTTTTTTTTTTCCTGTGGTGCCTCCTCCTTTTCTTTCTGCATGTTTTAGAAAACAGTGCTACTCAGATGTACAGTTGTTAAACATTACACTGTGTCTGTGTATGTGTGTGTGTGTGTGTGTGTGTGTGTGTGTTTATTAAGTTTATGGAACAGGATGCAGGTACTTTGTAAAACAAAACTCTGGTCAAAGAGAAACAGGGATAGAGATTTTGTCTTCGTTAGGCCCCCCCCCCCAACCCCTGTATAGAGCATCCAGTTGTGTTGTACATGATCTCCTCCACAAACAACCATCCATTGTTATTGTTAAACATTGTGACATCCTTTAACCCTGATTGATCTTGATCTCCGACACAAATAATAATGTGATTACAGGCTTTTCTGCGCTTCTCTCTTCACAGCAGTGGAAAATAACATTAGATATTTCCTTTCATGTTAATCGCCTTGGTTGGAAGTATACCGCGGTGCACCAATAGGCCTCGGTAATGCCTCCTTTCTTCTAAAAAAAAAAAACATCCAAAATAACCTATTTGCAGCACACCCACACACACATTGCTTAGCTGTGTAACACCGTTATTCTGCACCCATCAAAGCCTGGCTTGCTTGTCCTGGTGCAGCGATCATTCCTCCACAATAGCGGGATAGCATTACTGTGCTTCTGAAAGCATTTGCATGGCAAAGCAATAACATGCACCTTGTAAATAAAGGAACTGATCCTGTTCATCGCAGGTTGGATTTCCTGGATAAAGCTGTGGGAAATGGATCCCTATGCCATCTGACTTACACATACAAGCTGTGTTTCCTCATCCTCAAGTTTACTTTGCAATAACTGTCTGCTTCTTAATCTTGTCTGTCAGGCTGTCAGGCAGCACATAAAAACGTATGTGGTTCTCTCTGCTGCGTTGGTTACTTGGCAGACACGCTGATTAGTGCCAGTTTGTCTTTTTTTCCAACATGTAGATACCCAGATAGAAAGCTGGCTCTATTCATTGAGTCCAAGGACCAAAATAGCAATTGCTGTTCTCAATCAACTATGAAGAAATTGGTTTGCATTGTTGGAAGAGATTGATTAGTGACTTTTTGAGGAGGCTCTTGAAATGACTTTCACATCAGGCTGGTTTGACAGACAGCTGGTGCAATGTTAATTTTACAGTGTAAGATCAACAATAAAGGATGTTATTTTTTTTAATCACAGTTCATACTGTATATATGAGTGTCACACATTTAAACCCTCTGGGACTGCATAGTGTTATTCTACACAATAACTCTTTATCTCATCTTCTCTGAATCAAATCTATTCACAACAGTACAAATTGCGGCCGTGCTCTTGGCAAGGTAAAGCTAATTTTTCGACGTGGAAATTCCTTGTCAGGAGCAGCCAAGGGAGAAAGTGTCAGTTTGATACCACATGTACACTAACGGCTGTGCGGGAGCATAAGTGTTCGCTGCGCTTCGGTGACGGTGCGTTTGATTTCAACACTGACCACCGGTGATGCCAACCCTGTAGTCCTTGCCTCTTGAGACACGCACATAGACGGCCCTCCCCCACGTCTCGCTGTCAGACTGATGCCTCTGAGAGAGAAAGTAGGTGAAAGGCTGGCAGACATTAAAGTCGCTGTATGGTATATACTTCTATCACTTGTCTATTGTTACACTGCAGTTACAGGCTGATGCAGTATATGGGAACTTGGTGTGGGTGTACAGCGACCTAAACTACTATCCTCATCTCCCCCTGGGGCACCTCAAAGGATGCTTGGGCTCTGCAGAAAAATGAGAGGCAAGGCAAGGCAAGTGAGAGACAGGGAACTGAGGGAACAGAGGGAGGTAGCCTCAGCTGTGCAGGAAGGCTAACCTGCGCCTCTGGAGATCCCACACCTTTTCAATGTTTAGGGCCACACGCTTGAAACAGTTCAGTGTGACTACTTCTGCTGCGCTTTGGAATTCACTATAGGCTTTCTTCATTGTTCCCTATTAAGTGCAAAGTTTGCACTTAAAATATGCATTATTTTCTCAGTGTGGATGAGAGAATATGGTGTTTGTGACCTTGTTTCAGTTTGAATCATATGCCCCACTGTTTCCTAATATGCCCCAAGTGTATGTAATGCTGAAAGCACATTTATTACACATCAATAATTCTGTACATTTCCTTCTGGAAAACTAATTCTTATAATAGGATTTTGTCAATGTGATTTGAATAATGATCTCAAAACATCCCATTTTAGGCTACTTAACTAAATAGAATATTACTGATTGCAACACTTATCCATGGTTGGGGTTTTGGTAACCTTCTTTTCTGTTTCTTGCCAACAGCCAATTTTCTCTCAATTAAAGCATGATATTAGCACTCAGTAGGGCATAAACAGAAATAACCGTACACCACTGAATATCATGCCTTGATTATGAGCTTAAGAGTGGGTGTACAGATAGATCCAGTTTCTATACTCTATTAGACTGCTGTTGTTTTTATGTGTGCATGTGTGTCTATGAGAGAAAGGGAGAGGGAACCACTGTCTGAATGTGCAGGAGTGTGTGTCAGCAAGGAAAGCTGGAAGTTATCAGCTTCATCCTGTTCAAACCTCTGGAAAGGGGGGGTGGGGTGAGGGTGTGGGGGGTGTGGGGGTGCAAGAAAGATAAAAGTCACAGGTATAGTAGGAAGAAAAAGTGTATCATTACATTGAGAGCCAGTCAGTGGTGATGCCAGTTGGCCAAAGTTAGCAGGAAGCTGTCCTAGTAAATGGCAGCAGCTGCTCGCAGTTCGAGAGAGCATGTCCCAGTCAGAGGAGAAAAGCGATGGCATCTACATTAATACTACCTTAATGGCCCATCTGGCGCTCCGTAGGGTCCCTGGCTGCGCCACCGACTCACAGGCGTTTGACAGGCAGTCTCCAGCGCACCAGACGCGCATGGCATGCCAAATGGCGGGGAGACGCCTCCGTGGCGCACAGATCTGTCAAACTCTCTCTGACGCTGTAGTCACACAGGCACGGGAAGTTAAGGCAAGTTTTCACACGTGATTGGTTCTTGACATGGATGGGGGGAGGGAGGGGACAGGCGGGGAATGACTGCATTTGAGGACGGTGCAGACTAGAGAGATAGACAAGCCAAACACACACGCACACATAGACACCCTCCCACATAAACACGCTCTCCATACTAGATGCTAAGTTGCCATGACCAGATTAAACCTCAATGAGAAAGCCAGGTTAAGATTAGCCAGTGGTGGATTCACTCTGCTCTGATGGCAAATGGAGATAACAAATATTATTTTTGCTGCGAGTCACAGCCTCTCTCTGTAAACAAATACTGGAACAAATTGCTTCATTGGAAGAAATTGTGGAAGGTCTTATCAAAACACCACAGGGGTTTCTGCCTATAATTGGCATAATTGGTTGACAGAGCAGGCTGCAGTCCATGATGTGGCACAGTGATGCACTTTATGATCAAGGCTCTAGGTCTTTGGATTGCCCTTTTTAGATGCTTTGAGATACTGTGCAAGAAGTGCATTACTTAATATGCAAGGGTCCACTTGAATGTTGTGTACTAATGTGTGTCAGCAAATCATAATTGGATCAAACTGTATATTTTCTAATGTCAGTCCTCATTTAAATCACAGTAGAGTTGAACAATAATGGAAATATTATCGAAATCACAATATTGCCAAGTATCCAAATATGTCCAAATGGCATGAACTTCAGTTTCTAGATAAAGGTAAGATTTGTCACAACATAACATTATAAGTGAAGCATTGTTCTGTTACAGACATGCCTACAAGTCATTCTCGTCCGACATCCTTTTTTAGTACAGACCCCAGAAAAACTCAGATCATCATCATTTTTATCATTTTTCAGTGGAAGGGACATATTTTGCATTCACACTTGCAATATCTGTAAAAAAAAAAAAAAAAAAAAAAAAAAAAGGAAATATGATTTTTGTAATTTTGCCAAAGGTCATATTGATTGAGATTAGATTTATTTGTATCAATTATATTGTCATTCAGAATAATCCTGATTAAAATCAACCAATATCCTTGTTTCACCACCTTGTAACTTGTGCCAATCATGTCATCTAATAACATTCTGTGTAAAGGGTTAAGGAGAAACTAAAGCCAGTGGATGATCTCACACAAATTCCTACTGTGCCCGATGTGCTTGGCCTTTCCATCAGCCCCTGTTGAGCTGCACAATACTGGCACAGTGGAGGTTTCCCTCAGAGCAGCGCATTCTGCAGTACCCACCAGCGCAGATCACAGTCCCAGAAGTCTGTATCACACTGCTGCTGGGAAACTATGGCGTCTTTCTGTATGAGTAAACTACACAGAGAAAAGTACAGCGAGAGTACTTTAAAACATTTGCTACCATTCTTTCTCTCACACTTTTTCTTAAGGACATTTTGAGAGATAGCAGCAGTTCAAAAATGGAACGGAAGGTTCTTTAGAAAATGCATTTCAAATGGCTTATCCAGTAGGTAGCCCCAGAGGACACCTCAGGGATAAACCTTGGCAAGAAAGGAAGATAGAGGGAAAAAAAGTGAAATTGGAAAGAAGACACAGCCGTGACTAAAACAGTGGAAATATATAGAGAAAAGGTATCCTCTTAACCTGCCGACGTCTCTTCAGAGGAATCACAGCGCTCCATATCAGTATTCACTCTCTGAACATTTTGCTGTGTTCTGGGTTTATAGAAAAAGCCTAGATCCACTGATGTCTCTTGCCCCAGACAGTTTCTTATTTAGACAACCAGTGCAGGTGATTTCCAAATGACTTGCACTGCTGTTAGACACAGTCCTACTTTATTTATTTATTTATTTATTTGTTCATTGGTGTGGATGTTGTTCTTGCATTATTAATAATTATGCAAAGGTGCATGATTTAAAAAAAGGGGTGTAATTATTCATTTTAATCTGAAGACACTTTTATGAACACACAAACTAGTGAAATGGATGTCAAGGAGCGGTCGGCTGGACAACAGCTGCCAAGTTATGTGTGCAGGAGGATGAAGGGAGGAAAGAGATGGCGAGATGCGGGCTGAAAGGAAAGTGGTGAGGGGAAAAAGGGAGGAATCAGCAAAATGGGTTCGGGGAGAAGAGAGAAGAGCAGGAGGAACTCTTCAACTTTCACTCTCATTCCCAGATGTGTTGTAGGCTAGATGTAGCCTTTGAAGAGCTTGTGGCAAAATAGGCGAAATATGAACACACGCACTCTCCACTCTGCCTCTCTCTCTCTCACATACTTCCTCTTTTCCCCTCTTTCTTTTTGCTCCCTCTTTCAAACTCTCTCCACATCTCCTTCTCTTTATCTTTCTCCCTGGGCATCTCCGTTCCTTAGTGGCAAGCCCAGCTGGGGGGTTTCTGTGGTACTGTAAGTGAACCTTCACTGTCTCCTTCAGCAGGCAGCTGTTCCTGCACAACACACAAACACACACATACTGTACTGCTTTTAGCCATTAGAACTAATGTTTTCAAATACTCCTATTCTACTTTTTTTTTATTTTTATACATAATTACACATGCGACCAAGTTAAACAGCTCTGCAAAATAAACATCTACTGTTGAAGCCGAGACATCCAAACCGAAATAAAAATGTAACATTTGATTTTCAGCAATACCATAAAAATGCAGGACTCTTTCCCATACCATGACTGGCAGTTGCAATTTACTCTAAAGCCACTAGAGGGAGCTTACATTATGCTGTGGTCCCTCATGTGAGGAATCTGTTTCATAGTACTGTTGTTTAAGCAAGGTGGCACAATATCTCATACGTTCCGCATTCTATCCCTAAATACCATCAATTGTGCTTCCTGCTTTTGACAATGTAGAGATCATAGCCTCTAACACAGACAAGAGACAAAGATATAAATTCCCTTTAAACAAATACAATAATTGCATCTCATATGTTTGTGTTAACACATATATCTGCCGGTGTGAGTCTACGTGTGCTTGTGCGGAGGTGATAATTCTACAGTTGCTCAGAAGCTCATGCAGGGTGTGTAATGACAATAACAGAGAGCATGCCTAGGCGTGCTTTCAATCTGCTTCCCAAATGTAATGAATCTGAGCTGAAGTCTGGCCATCTCAACTTGATCAAAACCACGAGGAAATCTGCAAATGATTTATTATGTCCTGTGGAGAGTCATCACTTACACATGTCAAAATGATGCTGAGCTGAAAATTAAAAGGCATCTTTCGTCACCATTATTTTCGTAATATAGACAGAAAATGGTAGCGGGGAAAGCTATTCAGTCAGGACAGTGGACGAAAACTGTTTAATCTGCTTCAATTTGATGCAGAGTTCATTATGTTTAGTCTCTCATCCCTTCTTCAACATAATGAGTCAGTGTTGTTCAATGATATAAGCTATTTGAGTAAGACATTTCAAAAAGCCTTTATTTTAAGTAGTTTTTTTTTTGGTTAGTATTCTTAAAAAGTTCCACTTATCGAGCATTTCTCAATTTATTTCAGTATTTGCATTCCTATCATTGTGTGCACATTCATACATTTGTTCATACTACATGATTTTATGCACAACTATACACATGCACATTTAACCCCATCTCATGTGAACCTATTTCCCTCATGCGCTTCATCAACCTGCAGAAGACTAATGCATATTGCCAGTTAATCATATTTTTTCTGCCTCTGTCCCTCCCTAATAGGACTGGGTTGACATGACAGCATCTGAACTAGACTCCCATAGATGTCCTGCCATAACATTACGCGATCTTCCCTCTCATGTTACTGAAACAGGCTTGGCCGATGGGATTCACCGTACTCTGCGTTTCCCCTCTCCTCCACTGCTACTGGCCTTTTCCTGTGACAGGGCTGCCGATGATACAGATCCACTGTGACATTTTACATTGTGCTCCCTAATTGCAACAGCTGATAGTGGGATAGCTCAACATACAGCTGCGTATTCCCCCCCCCCCAGCTTTTTTATGTGGCTTGCACGAGGTCGTGTAGTGGATTAGACTAATTGCAATGTTCAGATGTTGTCTGATGATATGCCATTAGGTGTTTCTCCCAACTGTACAGCTCTATCTGCAGCGGCACTTCATACATGTAAAATCTCTCTTGTTGCTAATTTAAAATCTTCATATCTAACATTTACATAAGTAAACAAAGAGCGTTTGTGGGCCAGAGTCTTGATGTCCGTTCCTCTTTTTGCTCTGGTGTTGTGTCCTCAGGTGTCTCCCACAGCCTGCGACTCCCAAACTGAAAGCCAGAATAAACCTGTGTGACAGATGCAGCTCTAATTATACAGTTGTTTTAAGACTGTCAGGTTGCAGCGAAAAGGGAGCCAGCCATTTGGGAAAGTGAAGGAGGAGGGTATAGAGTAGGAAGAGGGGGGGTAGAGGGGGACGATTTGATGGACGGACATTGTAACACCAGCATCTGGCGATAGCTGCAGCTGCCGTATCGTTTTCCCACTGCCAGCTTGCCAGCTAAATAAATATTGCCACGATCTGTCTTGTACTAGCAAGTGTAAATTACTTTAACACGTCAATAACTAGTTTACAATGATGTTTTTTCCTGCCATTTCAGAATATATATTGATTTCACATTGCTGTTAAATGGCATGAGCACTGTTTCCCTCACCCTGTGCTTTGTTTCTCACATAGACTCCCAACGAACTTGGCAGGAACAGCAGACAAAAGGGAAAAAGTCTATCGATCATGCAGCCATTCTAAGTTGCACCATCACTCAATGCAGTATTCAATTTATCATGGCTTATATTGTGCTCTTTACAAATTTTTTTCGTTAATTGTGTGAGTAAAATTCATATTTGTGACTCGATGTTCTTATGTATCTATATAAGCTTTTTGAGCCATCACCATCAACATTATGCATTTAGTGTGAAAATGTGCATCTGCTTTTTTTGTTACTTTGTTAAGTAAAGCTGATTTATATACTGTCAGAAAAGAAGTACAGTCCTTAGTGTCAAAGTTGACAGTATAATTCTCCATTACGCTGTATGCTGCTTTTCAATATCTTAATAATACAGAGAATTAATTAGTCAAGTAAAATTATTTTGTAAGAGACAATTCCTACAGTATACATTTTTCCGTGTGGTTTGTCAAAATAGACAAAGAAACTGTAGAATGTACAGGATGTAGAAAACGCTGAAAGATGCTTCACGTTTTTTTTTTTGTGTGGATGAACACATCTGTGCGTTATGAAGTGAGAGCATGCACGTGTACGTACCCACGGAGCATCTCCGCAGGCGTGCTTATACTTCTATATTGTGTGTGTATTTTCATTCATCTGGGTTCCTCCTCGCGTGGACAGATGTTAGGAAACCCACAAAATCAGAGCTGAAGCCGCACTATAATCACCGCGATTTTAATCAAGGTCTTGCATTGTGACCCACTTATTTTCTCACAGTCCTGATTGCACTGCAATGCAGTGACGACTAGCATTACAAAACTGTAGCCTGTGATTAACCTTCACATCATATACATGTTCCCTAACCAGCGTACAGCGAATCCTAATCCCAAAATTATACCCACTTGGACAGGAAAACCTCTCCCTTTGTCAAATTTAAACATTTTCCTCCCTCAACCTCCCATCTTGATATGATACAATGATGATGCCTGCTTCCTGCATATGAGCAAATTGAGGTATGTCCGAGTGTAATGCTCAACTGACATGTTTCAGTCAGACAGAATAATCTTTTTGTGAGAACCTGCCAGAACACCATATGACTTACCTATTTTTTTCCTTGACAAGTTGAGACTATTCACTAAATACAAATAGGTCAAGCACACAGAATTCTGTAATTCTGGTAAAGGCTTTTGTGAGAATAAGGAAATATTCTAACCTTCTTTGCCACTTTTCAGCAGTATTATAATTTTTACATCAGTGATAATAAAGCAGATTGATTATTCATTCTCATGCTTCAACACCATTTAATTGTGTAGCTAGAACACTCCAACTTGGGGTCAGCGGGGCTCTCGCTCATTTACACAAAGACGCGTCAGCACACACACACAGACACACTCAAATTCAAATAAATCTCTTTCTTCCCTTCTCTACCTCACAGATGCTCTCACTATGCCTTCTCAAGGGGGCCCCCAAAAACATGCCCAGACTGGAATTTGCCAAAATATCCTCTCTCCTATCAAACACACACTGTGCCCCATTGCTGTCGCATATCACTTATTCCTTCAACGTCTTAATTAATACCCCTTAGGAGGCATAGCACCCTGTACATCCACAGAGATTCACTATATTGGTGGCTACTCCCTGTAAACATTCATCAACAGATTGCTGTAGTTCTTTCCTTTCACACCACATCACTTAAAGGTATACTGTACAGGATTGGTCGATTGCTGTTTGTAAACACACCATTCAAAGGTGCAGTAAGTGATTCAGGAGAATAGTCGATGGCTCAGTCCAAGGCCATCAAATACCATTGCTTGGGGTTGGTTGCTCTCTGGTGCAAAGAAACATCCCCAACTCAACCAAGTCAGTAAAAAAGAAAAAAAGCAGAGGAAAGGTTCTCTATAGATACAAACACTGCCACACACTCACAGTGGGTCATACGTAATGATTTAGTCTATACATTGTTTTAAAGGAAATTATGCATAGTCTACGTTTAACTCCATCTCTGTTCCATTCAACAGCAACAGATTAAAGACACTGATTCACAAGTAATTTTAAGATATCGTGTCTGTGTATGTGCCCATTTTTCCATGTTTCAGTTCAGTTTTGTCCACATTTCCTTTTAAATTGATTACTGTACATCATTGTACATCATTGTACATTATAATTTACTCTTGCTGGGAAGCTTTTATTAAACTTACATTAAAGTAGTGCAATTTGATCAATTTCCAAACAGGCTAGTTATTAGTCTTTACCATCATTATACAATGCAGAATAGAGTTACTGTGCTATATCAGTATCACAGCAGTGATATCAGATTTTGCATCGTCAGCGGGAGTGGAAACACCTGTAATTTCAAAATAAAATTTCTAAACACAGGCCTTTGAACACTCGTCTCTGAATGTGAAAAAATTCACAACATTACAGATAGTATATTTAGTTTCTTCCGGGGGCTGCAGGGGGTCATGTCCCCCAGGGCAGTGGTACGGGGAAAACACTGCATATAGCAAGGAAACACTGGAGTTGGTAGTCTTTGTGAGGTGATTAATCTGAGCTATTTCGAATAAACAATCTTGTATTCATGACATGGATAGAGCAGTTTTTGTGTTTTCTTGAATATGTATTTATGAAATGCAAAGTGTTTATTAGTGTAATCGTTGATAGCTTAGAAGTTTAAGAAGTTGAACTGATATGGAAGCAAAGGTCTCTTAAATTTTATCCATATGACCACCACACCACCTAAACCATACCTGCAGACCTGCAAAGGTCTCCGTCCTCATGTCTGTCTCCTCTCGCCCTTCCTGCTCCTCCTGTTCACTTGCTAATGGATTGCTGTGGTTTCCAGGGTCTGCTCCAGAAATGTTCTCCTGTGGAGATCTCGTAAGAAGTGCCCTCAGCTGGTCCCTCCGTCTGCCATTAGGCCTCTCCACACTTTTTATCCCTAGACCTCTGAGACCTCAAACTGCCAAATGAGTTGAATTATGGCCAGTTATGTGGAGTGGACCCGGCGTCACGGGGGAGAGGCCTGAGTCAGTGGAACTAACCACACTCCTGACCATTAAAAGGCAGCCTGACACTGCCTCTTCATCTTTCCCCCTGCTCTCAAAGGCCGGCACTGCAAACCCATGTCCCCCAGAGGAGAGACACAGTACAGCAAACCAACCAATGATCCAGGCAGGCAGCCAGCCAGTCTGTCAGGCAGGCAGGAAAGCAACCAAAGCACCAATCTCCTCCATACTCAAGCTCCCACATCATTGCATTTGTTAAGCTCTTCCTGGACTCTCTTTTTGTTTTCAGGCATTTCTTTTTCTCACCTATTTCTGCCCTACATTTTTGCCCTATATATTCACCTGTTTCTCATCTGTCTCGTACCTCTGTTCTTCAATCACCTTCCCCGCCAGTTTTTCTTTTTTTTTTTCCCTCTCTGCCCTTCAGCTAAGTGGGTGGGGTTGCAGGGTTATAACCACACAAGGTTAATTGCAGCAGCTAAAACAAGCATGGCGGCTAGGGCCCCAGCTACTGTATAAAGGAGGTCATCTATAAGTCAGGCAACCCTCACAAATCTACTCACAACATCTACAGTCAGACGGATGCTGATCACGCCAGCCCTAGACCACAGTTTGAATCTGTCACAGACAGACACGGGACACACATGCACGCACAAACACACTTGAACACATGCACACACACTGCACTGAATTTGATCTGTCACAATAACAGGGGCATCATGACATGATGGATACAGGCCTTTTTTCCCCCCTCTTCTCTCCCCCATTCTGCCTCTCTCCGGTAATCTTGATGCAGTGTGTAATGTTTGCTGTAGCCGGCGGCTGAAATTGAATGAGTGATACAACCAGAGGTGCTGGGATTACCGTGGGCAGAATTGATGCTATCTGTCCAATGATGTGTTATTTTGTGGAAGTGAGGCAACAAACCGGAGAGAGAAATGGTCGCAGCACTCTGTATGATTTTACAGTTTAAGTGGTGAAAGACAAATAGAATAACAGTGATGTGCTAGCAGGGTTTGTAAATGGTTGAATAATTTTCCTCGATTTCAGCATTCATTTATCTTTCCTACAGTCTTTCGCAAGGCTTCGCATGGCAGCCTGAATGCTATTCATCCCTCTAGTCTTCTCACAATTGCAGCATCAACTAGCTCAGCGTGCATCTTTAGAGGTGAGACAGGTTGCGTCCAGTCGCTACTCCTCTAATAGGGTCGGCTCGGAAAAGGGTCAGAGGTAAACTAATGACACCTGCACGAGATGCTTCTTCCTGGAAGCCCAAGCTAAGGCTGAGCTGGGGCTGCGCTTGTGGGAATAAAAGTGCGCTGCTTTAAGACTCAGCAAGCTGTGCCCGGGTCAGACGCTAACCATTGAAAAGACTAAATTCAGCTCTTTCTGACAGTCTGGGGCACTAGCTGAGGGTCCAGGGCTATTGTTTTGGGGTCAAGTTAAAGCCGTCCAGATTGCCAGAGCAGCTGACAACCATTCATCACAACTTCAGCAACAGTTCAGCACTGTATAGGTTTAAAGTTTTGCTTAGGTAGGCTAAAGACAGACAAAACTTTTAGTTTTCATTTTTACTGTATTTTAATGTCCAAATTGGTTGATTTATTGTTATGAATATTAAAAGCGGTATCCGTGATAATTGTGAAGGAACCTTGGTGTCGTCTATTTAGGTCATGTGGAACTTTGTCAGGCATCAATTTGGCCAGGTACATCACTCACTGTAGTGAGTCAGTCAATTCTCAATTTGATGTGGACACCGTAACAGAAAAAAATGTATTCTGTTTGGTTCAGTGCATTGATTTGTTTTGCGCTTTGCTTAAAGCACAGTTTTGACTTCTCCCACACAATTAATCCATTGTATTTACAATTATTTCACCTAATCCATGGAAACTTAATTTTTCTTTAAAACTACCTTCTTAGGAAACACTGCTCAATCACTCCCTTACTCACTTCCTTTTAATATACTGTGATTTCACAACTCTTCCTTCTGTCACTCTTGAATTTACAGTACTGTGTGTGTTTGTGTGCAATAATTATATGTTTTGCGTCTGGCAGAGAAAGACTGTGCTGTTGAGAAATTAAATAAGAAGGGCTATTTTTCTCCCCTATGTAAACAGCTGGCAGCATCCCATGCTTGCACAATTAATGGGCATCTAATTGGCAATAATCATTTTTACTTAAGCAAATTTAAAATAGGCAGTTGCCCCTGGAACAAGCAGCTGTTGGTGGAACCTTCTGGCAACATAGCAAGGATGTTTGAGGATGTGGCTGATCAATGCTTACAGGAGGTGGTCCATACATGAACACTTACATACAACACTGCTGGCACCCACTTGCACAAGCTTTCTCTACCCAAATCCATTTAAAGTGCTGATGGATTTACTGTGTGCTGCCTACAGGTGCACTTGATGAAGGCTCTGGTCGGGTGTTTGTTTGTTCTTTTGGCCTAAAAGCCAAAGTAGAGTCAGTTATTTCGAGTGTAGCAGACAGAAATGTTATTTTACATAGAGTATAGATTTACAGAGATTTGCGTACATCTTCATCCTCCTCATGTTGAATATGGTGTATGGAGTCTCACACAGCGTTAAGGTACTTTTGAGGTTTTTCTAATTTCCGTCAGGTCATCAATGTTACTTACAGGTCTAGAACACAGGGAATTATGTGTTAGTTAGAAAAAGTTATGAAAGTGGAACTTCAGTTGAAGTGAGGAGTGCATGTGCCTTAGTTAGAGAGGCAGTACTTAAACTCTTAAAGAGAGGCTGTATTATTTTTCAACAATATTGTTTTTAACGTACTTGTTGAATCCTCTATTGACAGCTTTTAAGGTCAGACCTCTACAATGTGAATCTATACAGTTTTGATTTCATTCTACTGAAAGCAACCTTGCCAAGGTCGTGATTCAATAATAAAATAATATGAAGAAGTACATTACTGACAGGAAGGACAGAGCCTTCTGGCTGGCATACAAGCAGGCAGTGAGCAATGAATTAAACACAAAATTGTGCTTAGCAATATAACTCATCTGGCCAGGAGTTACTCAGACTGAAAGCCAAATAGGACGCGGAGAAAAAAAAAAGTCAAATTGTAATACTTTTAATAAAGGTAGAGAGAAAGGCTCTTCGACATTTGCTTCGGGTCTTCTAATATAATGCACAAATTAATTTACATGATGAAGTCTCTTCTGCTTTAAGCCTTCCCCTTGATGAAAGGTGAAGGGAAAGAGGCAGAGAATGAATGCGTAGGAAGCTGAAAAGTAATGTCAAACAACCGGATCGTGAGAAGGAAATGGATTAAAGGCATTGTTTGAGCTGGAAGAGGAGGCACCTTCCATACCACTGGCTGCCATCTTATCTCACCCCCCAACAGTGGTCTAATCTGTTGGTCGAGGACGCCTGCAAGTAATTTCTATCCGTCAGACAGACAATGGAGCTGCCACCTTGTTGTTCATCACGGATTACTGTACTGTGCATCCTGTCCCGCCCCTACATAGACCACTGACAAAGGACTTAATTGAATATTCGTCCATGGCTAATTTGTGTGTGTTCCATATGGGAACATGTGTAAACACAAACTATACAAAAATACATACAGACTTGTTTTTTACATGCATGCTCCCTACAGGTTCACATAAACAGCCACACAAATATGCAGGAACCTGTGTGCACGTACAGCCTACAGGGATCAGTTTTGCGGCTACTTGTTCATTTACTCTGATGTTGAAAGTTGGGTATTATTACTTCCAATCCTTATGGCTAAACTGTAAACAAATTGAATGGACCAGATTCAATTAACTCTGTCTAACCTAACATATAATTACAGGAAAGCACAGAGTGAGGAATGGGAGATAATGGAGTTTTTTACCCTTGAACCTTAACCCTGCTTTTCCCATTTGTTTATCAAATTAATTTAAGCCAGTAGATTTGTTTGCGCGGGCTTAAATACATATAATCACCCATTTTAGCTTCATATTACACTTGTGCTTAAGCTAATTAATCTTCAGTGTTTATCATACATAAACAGTGATGGCTTTGCATTATACATTGATGGAAGCCAGGGTCTTTTAATTTTTGTCAGAAATGTTAATTATTTAGTGGCATCACAATGTACTCGTTGTCCAATGACAAACATTTGTGAATGACATTGAATGACAATGAATGACATTTGCCTGAATGGTGGCACATTGTTGGGTTATTTTGCTGGGAAGTGGTTGGATTTAAAAAGGCAAATCTCAACAGTAAAAATAAATTTAAGGAATCAATGTGATTGTGTGCAAAAAATCAGAGTATATATTGATTATAGAAGTCTAGAATTTTGCTCATGGAAAACGTCCCTGTTTTCTCAACTGGAGAGAATGTCTGTCCAGGTTTTCTGAAGTGACAGCTGCGCTTCATCTCATATGATGATGTGTTAAACAAAACACTGCCCACATGTTTGCCTTAAACTAAGTAGCCCTTAACTGCTTGGACAGACATCAGGCTGTTGCACTTTATGTATTTGTTTATTTTCAAGATAAGGGGCCTCTTTTATGGATAAGCAGCTGACGCTCCCGCTCTGTCAAGCTGGGACAGGCTGAGGGAAGATAAAATAGAGTCTGTTAATCTGGTGCTGGTGAGCAGAAAGAGCGATGTTATTGACCTACGCTGGCAGCAATGTGTTTCAATTATACACCGCCATCCATTTGTCAGGCAGGCGGAGCGATGGGGGGGACACGGAGTTCAGGCCTGGGTTAGAGTCATTCTCCATCACTTATGATGTGTCTTTGGAAAGCACTTTAATTGAATTACCCAATTTATTCTTCAAGCAACAATGCCCTAGCCCAGACCCATGACGTGAGACAATTAGATACAAGTTTAAAATCAGGCAGTTTGCATACTTCATCTTTTCATGGTGTACACAGGGAAGGCGACAGCTAACTTATGGTAACTTTCCTCCCCTCCTCATCTCGAATGAATTCTATTAATGTGAGTTGTGTGACTCTATCATGACAATTTTATCTTAACACCTTCTTAAAGACTCCTTGACGTACAGCTTCATGAAACCTATATTATGGTAAGTGGTGCTGCCCACGTGTTGCTACCCACCCATGTGCACCATGCGTATGCATATACCATGCTTTGGCTAAGTGGGCAGTTGAGACTGTAATATATTGTACTGTATAAGCAACTAAAAGATGACTTCAGTTGATGTAAAAGCAGTTCACCCCTGACCAATGCTGAAACTTTCCAGGATTTTTGCTAATTCAAACAATCCATCATAGCCCGAGTATGAAATGCACTCTACATTAAAATGATGGCCCCTGAATTACACATCTAAATGTCTACATCTGTCTTTGTAGTCAAAAATGCTGCACGTGGAAGGCACATTGTCAAAACCAGTGCAGTTGTTCAGTTGAGTTTTCCCCTTTTGTTCATCGTGATGAACTTCTAAGCAGATTTCCTTGAATATTTTCCCTGATATTTGCAAATTGCACATGGTTGAGTGTGATTAATTCTAATCAAGTTCAATTTATTCTGGTGGAGCATCTGGAAGAGGCCTAAGTGTTGCCTGCATTCTGTCTGTGAGCTGTCTGACAAGATGGCTAGGCTGTCGATCACCTCAGCCCCAGTTCCAGGTGTATGGAAGGTACTTGTGTCAGACGCACACAGGCCTACTTGCACTCTGGCCCTCACACCTGGCTGTTCACCAAACACTGATTGTCAGTACATCCATTTTCACCAAGACAACAAGTCCCGCTGTCTGCTTCCACTATTCGTGGCTAATCAACAGTGTTGCTCTCCCAGTATCTCCACAGCTCATCTTGTTAAGGGCGAAGAATAGTGGATAAAAATGTACTCTCTATAAGCATGTAATGTACACCAATTATGTTAATTTGCAGTGTTGCAGATGGCCCAGTGTTGATTGCAGCTTTAGGATCACGAGAGGCAGTCTGAAATTTGAATGTGGGAGTCATGTGACACTCATTACTGCACAACCTCAACCAAATATCCCTTTGTCACTCGTCATCCATCTGTGCTGACTGTCTTTGACAGATAAGACTATGCAGAACTCTAGGAAGCGAAAGAGTTGCACAACAAGCAACAGCGAAACACTGTCCTTAGTTTTAATTGGCAGTTCCATAGTTAAGCTGAATTTGGGCTGTTTTCAAGACAATGAGTAATATGAGCAATAAGTCATTTAAAGTGGCAGTGATTGGGAGATAGAGGGAAAAAAATGAAGATAACATCCTAAAAATAGATTATACTGTCGTTTACAAAGAAATAGTGCAATAAATACTGTCTGAATAATGACAGTAAATATTTTTTTTCCCCTTTTTTCCATTTCCCTTTGACGGCCTCCCTCATCGGGATATTGATAGTTACCCACTCATAACATGCTGGCTCCAGGGGCAGGAGAATCCGCTCCAAATGCCAGTCCTCTGTGGGAACTGTGACATTAGAAGTGTGCCAAGGTGTACCGTGTGTTAGGAAAGCATGTGCACTCGGCTGTAAATTCCTCATCTTCATCAGCCGATTGCTCTTTGTTCCGGCTATCGAGGCGAGTCAGTTTGTCCCCCTGTATTCTGTTAGACCACGCTAAAGTGATCCCATGCTGATGTCCAAATGAAAAGAGTCCTTTTATAAAGCCACGGCCATTGAACTCCAGAGACAGAATATAGCCTTAAGTCCTGCAACCTTTGTGGCAGGGGGTTCCTGCCAGGCATCATTCCTGTTTAGTGAATAAGTGGGGTAATTATGGTGCGGTTGGGGCCGTGCAGCAAATGTCACCAGCAGATAAACAGTAGGAGCAACCCTTCCGTAAAGGCCTGATTTATCCACCCCGGACCCCCTGTAGCCTGCAGAGGAATTAGGAGCACTTGGGTGTACAAAACAAACTAGCTTCTCCTGATTTGACTGGAGCTCAAGGATGCATATAATTTGGTGAAAACAGCAGTTAGAAGATAAGGCTCCAGGTTACACCGTATTGGTCACACACCAAATCTCTGACGCTGCTCTAAAAGGCAGCTGCTGGTTTGATCTTTGGTTGTTGGGCTAGGATAGTGTGTGAATAATACCCGCTGACGTTGTAGAAATTTGAATATTTCATGCTGGATTAAAGCAGTTTTAATAGCTGCAACACATGGTGTAACTCTATTCCTAAACTACTAATGGGAACTACAGGTGCAAAATAATCCCTCACACTTATGGTTTTATGCGTTGCTATTAGGAGAAGTGAATCTTAAACTTCTCTCCATTCCAAGTCCCCTCCTCTTATTATACCTGATTGGTGGATGAACCCACATCCATTGCACTCCATTAAAGGGTGCCCACTCACGCGTGACTGCAGTGCGGCCTTTATAACATCATGAGCCTGGGGAAATGGGAGAGCCAGCGAGCGTCATTCCATTACCTGCTGAAATGGATGCCCCTGTATCTCCTCCTTGATTAGCTTTGTCTCGAATAACAATGATAGCTTTAAGTGTGTCTAATTGAGGCTGGGCTCGCCCTCCCTCTCTGTGTGAAAGTGCTTACTCATTTTGTCTGTCCTTTTAATAATTACATTATCATTTTACGCCCCTGCCGGTTCCTTGGGAAGTGGGCTGGCGCTTGTGTTGAAGTGAAAGCTCATTATTGGAGCTGAATTATGTGCAGTTTATTGATCCCCATGGTGGATTATGGTGCTCTAAGTTAGTCTAGACAGAATAGTTAGCCAGATGACAGAGAGGAAACATAGAGGCCCCAGGGGAAAGATCCCTGGGCTCAGTTAGCAATTAATGCCTGCCAGGTAATGGAATTTAAGTTTACACTAAATCCACCAATGCCTTGACATTTGAAGTGCCTTATAAAAAAACATTAGCCTAATGAGACGGTCGAGAGCAGGAAAGGCATTCTTTTACACACCGTTTCTCTCCCTCACACTTTCATTTCTTTCATTTTCTCATCTCATCCCACACAGTTACCCTTCTATTGCTACTCCACGATACTTCAATCGCCTAACACTAAAAGCATTGAAAAATAGTGTATGGTAATGCTTTTTGAATGTATTTGTTCCTCTCTTGATCTGTCTGGAGCAAGTTTGATTGATAGGCTTTAGTTGGGTCCATTTCCCAGACAGGCTTTGCTAATCTCCATCTTAGACTGGTTGAGGGTGTTTGAGTGGGGGAAAGGCCAAAGTGCTGAGTAAGAAGCCAAGCAGGGAATTCATCTCTATAAAGCCAAGGGTCCGTTTTAAGGCTATCCATCATTATCTTGATCAACAAGCCACATTACCAACTGCATTGCCTCCCTGCCATCCAAGGCCGACAGTGGTTTGTCCTTAGGTGGCAAGAAAGTCTACATCAATGAAACGTCAAACACCAGAGTAGCACATTGTAAATGTGAAGTGATGTTATTATATTGAAATCAACAAATTCAAAACCAAAGAAGTCTGTTGAAGTTGTAAACTTGAAGCGGCAGTGCTGGGCATGAACACAACAAAAGAGCGCATTAATTGAACATACTATATTTTTGGTGAACAATGAATTGAACAACCATTTGCTGGTAACTCCAGTAAGAGCTACCATGTACTGCTCACAGAACCTGGTTGTAAATGAAAGATGTTTCATACATAGCGGTGTTATTATGCATCCCACAGCTTCCTCTGATTAGCTGACGAGTTAGAAAATGGATAAATAATCACCAAAGACAGTTGAGTTGGATTTATCATTGTTGATGTATTTACAAAGTTACAAAACAACAATGACAGAAACCTAGGTCTATAGAAATCTGCACTTGAGAATGTTAATTCAGAAGCTTTGTTTGGTCAAAACAGTTATCTGTATACATGTGGACAAGGCCACACTTAAGAAATAGAATTTATTTTAACATAAAAGAGACATATATTTGTCAAACGAAAAAAGGCAAAAATCAATTGTCTCAAAAGTGTTGTCTAGAAAAAGCCATAAATCAATTTTTTTATTTAAATTAAAAATGTTTTAAGAAAATTAACCGATACCATGAACCTGACCGAACATTCAGAATCAGCTTGACAAATTTCAATACTTGCCACTACAAGCACATTTTTGGTTTGTGTCAGAAAAATACAGAGTTTCAATTTCCAAACCTCGTCTCGGTGTCTGTGGTGAGTTGGCCAGTTACTTTTTATATGCGGTGGATTTACCTCCCAATAAAATCCATGTCCTTTCCCTTTAGCTGACAAGAATATGGAGCTCACATGTGTTGGTGTTTTCAGACACACATTGATACATACACACACTTTATTGGGGCAGACTGCCAGTTTCTAAACTCAACTTTAAAGGATAGCCTTAATGAAAAATACTGGATAGTCAGGCAATGTGCTGCACCTGTTAAAGCAGCCTTGTACATCCTGGGAGCGAGACAGGGAGCCAACAACTTTACCCCATAATGAGGCCAATATCTAGCTCAAAGGCTTTCTTTGCCTTTTGTGCGGTTTACCGTGTCCTTGGCTCTTAAGCCTTGATAATGTTAGTAAATACATACAGGGGCATGGATAAACTGGGCTGTAATCCACACTACCTCTAGATGGAAGCGGAAGGGAGCGATATGGTGGAAAGGGAGAGGGGAGAGGAGAGAAAAGCGGCTGATTAGACTGGTTTTACTGCTCCTCTGCCGACCTAGAAAAACACAGCAGCCCTGACCTTGCATAGCAGTGCCCTTATATATCTAATGATCTCTGAGTACCTTAATGATACAATGTGTTCTCTCTCCCACTCTTTCCCTCCATTTTGCCTATCCTTCTTTCATGCCTTTCTCCCCCTATTCCCTCTCTTTTAGAACACGCACGATAGTACACACACATACACATACACACACACAAATACACAGCCTTGAAAACCCCAGTCAGCAGTTTGAGCTTGGAGTCTAGCAAATGAGCTGTCCTATTGAAATAGAAAGGAGAGTGCTCTGTGCTGCAGAAAATGCTGCTATGGCAAGCCTTACAGAGGAGGGACGGAGGGAAAATTACTTGTTCGGACAAAGAAACATGAGAATGTCCTTTCACTACAAATGTACCAATTTACATTCAGACATAGCAGATTACATCCATTTCTTCCATATTTTATTACTTTTTTTTTAAAACTACAGCCATATCTCATCTCATTATCATTCATAAAACACCACTAAGTGCTCTAAGTATTATAAGAGGGAACAAACCTCCGATTCCAAAAATGTATTTTTCCTCATTGATTCAGCGTTCTTTCCTTTGCTCTGAGGTGCACCATCGGTTTGAACACTCTCCCAGTGTGGTTGGACTCCTGCAGTGTCATAGTAGCGGTAGTGTTATACAGCTCAGCTACACTGCATTAGAGATGACTAACCAACCACAGTATCCTCTTATAATCTTGAACCGGGCTGCTGACTCCTGTGAGATAGTCTCCTATTCCAACAAGAATGCTTTTTAGAAATGATTGCTGATTGGAACCTATTGTAACGTAACTTAAAAACATATATCTAAAGTCTTCATTATACGTATGAGTTCCCCGGCTATTTTGACACTGTGTTGAAAACAGCTTCCAGAGGCTTAAGTCATTCATTCTTGCGTCTAATTCCCACTCTTTGACCACTTAAAGCACAAACCTCCATTTGGTCCTGGTATTCCCCTTCTTGCTCCATCCGCCCATAGTAATTAAGATCCCATTCTGCTCTGAATAGGAATGTTAAGATGGAGGGTTATCACAGAGCTTCTGTAGGCTCACCCAATGAAACACCTATAGTGACCTCTCTGATTTACCCAATAGGGCCTCCCCCCACCTATCCCTCTTCCCCTCATGGCCATCGTGTTGTGTGGTCTCCTCTCTTCAGTTCTCTCATTACTCCCTGCATGGAGGTGGGTGGCTGGGGAGGAGTGGGGTGGCTGCAGAGGAGGGCTTCTGTCCCTGGATGAGTGAGTGTGGATAAGAAGTTGTTTGAATTCATAATTGTGCTCTTGTGAAGGGGGAGATTTGTAAAGCAAGGCTGGGTTCATTGTGTGGCAGTGCGAGTCCGGCGGAGGGTGCGAGCGGCTCAAAGCTAATGTAATCTACGCTATTAGAGAGGGTTAATTAGCTGCTGAACTGGAGCCTGAAGAGCAGGCAGAGAAGGAGAGACACAGGGAGCGAGACAGAGAGAGAGAGAGAAGGAGGGCGGGCAGTAGGGATAGAGAGGTCTTCAGGGAGTCATTAGAGACTGCTTGTTGTAATACAGCCACACAGTCAATAAGGCTACTCCTCTGAGGAGAGGAATAAAGGCGAATATAGACGTAGAGGGAAAGAGTTTCACACCGTGAAAAATATCTGGATGTCAGAAACTCTTCCACCAGACAACTGCAGTGTTAGATCATCCTGGCTGTGAAACTAGAGCGATCTCATCCTGTATCTTCATGTGGTTTATTTCCTCATCAGAACCAAATTCAAATGTACCTGAGCATACAAAACACATCTACATGCCTTGTCACAAGTATGATAAAACAACAATCTTGAACAGCTTTGTAGCATTACAGAAAAACATCCTGGCATTCAGGTGCTTCTTGGATGGGCCCACTGTCCGAGATGGGAAGTCATACTTTCGAGTTCGGTATGTTTATGAGTTTTGAGGTCATTGTGTGATTATATAAATGCTAAAGAGAGGGTGTGTTGTATTTTATTTTTCAGTGTTTAACAATGTATTAATACCTATTTGAAGTTTCAGCTTCGTATTACAAACTGATAATGTCACAGACTTTTTCGTGCACCAGTACATTCCCTAAAAGCACTTAAATGTTGCTTTACTAGTTTTCAAGGTCAATGCTAATAAACAACTTTTAGTAAGTAATAAAGGTCACCCTACACTGACAACAGTTACAACTTATACAGTTTTAAATTTGTATATGCAATTGTGAATTCATACTAACTTATCTCACCATCAACTAAATGTCTACATTCGTCCTCCATGTTTTGGTGTATATGATGTCAGTGTCAAGACTGTGGGGAAACATTTTTTTCCGTTGTTCTCAGTAATGTTATGAAGTTGACATGTCAGCTAATTACACAAGTTAGACACTGGATATAAGTTTACAGATGATTTTGTTTAAATGTGCTCCAGTGATGATCTTTCCAGTGAACAACCTTTTTCCAGCTCAGGGATCTCATAAACTACCTTGACATAGTAGCTCTAACCTTTTAAATGTCATTATAGACTTTATTGAAACACATTTAGTGAGACCAATTCTAAGACAAAAAAAATATCGATCTGTTGAAAATGATACCAAGCTAAATCATCACAACATTCCTTTAAATGAAAGGAGTTAAAACCAACATGCCTTCATTAGGGCCCGCCTAACCTTTTCTTTACTGTCTTTTTTATTTATTTTTCTAAATCCTTCATTATTTTATGTAGGTGCAATTCCAGTGCTGCGGAAAGATAAGCAGTCTATTTGTATTTATCACTGTGTCCTCTAGTAGTCCATTCTGTCCTGGGTCTTTTGTCGCCCTGAGCAAAACTTCACTTAAGATGGGTAGTTAGTGCCTGTTCCCTTGGCATTTTAATGCAGATTAATTACTTTCTCTGGCCAGAGCGATCCATTTTTGTTTGTTTGTGGATGTTTTTAGCTTTTTCTTGACCTTGGGGTGAAGAAAGAGAGAAAGAAAAAGAGAGAGGAAGAAAAAACAGCCCCCTATCGTAGACTTATACCCTCAATTTAATAGCCGAGTGAGGTGTTTCTCCAGCATCATCAGATCAATGGAGAGTAAATAGCCCACACTTCTTGTTTCACAGTGCAGTATTGATCTTTTCCTCAGCCTCGGCTTCTCTTTCCCCGGCATCTCGTGTCTTTCAACCCCTGGGACTGTGCTGATTGCCATAGATTGGACAAGCTAACAAGCGCATGATGAGGAACCAGGCTTTCTTTTCTTCTCATAGGCTGTTTCATTTTTTCTTTGTGGCACTGGCATGAACACACACACAGACAGACAGACATACACACAGGGACTTAAAAACATCAGATCTACACAGCTCAGCACCATAAAGGAGAATGCTGTTTCTTTCTTGTTCTCTCTGTTGTTCACGTTGTTCTGTCTTCATCTACACAGAGGATCTGCTGTAGCTGTGGCTGTCTTTGGGATATTTGCCAGGCTGATGGAGTACACCAACTTAACTACAGAGCAACTGAGAGATGCAGTGTGTTTCTTCACCTCACTGGGAACTTTAATTTTTTTTTTTTTTTCCAGCTAGCACCGCGTTTGTTCCAGAACCTTCCATCATCCCTGAAAATATCTCAAGTGGCCTGCGGAGAGCGACACACTCTGTTCGCGCTGGAGGACGGCCGTGTGGCGGCATGTGGGTAAGTTCAGTGTCAATGCAGAAGACAGTTTGCCGAAGTCCAGACCTGAGGGGAATAGGAGGAGAGATGAGGAGGCAAACCCCTCCCCACACGCCACTACCCCCCTGATATTAATGCATAAGCAAATCAGGGTCAGGGAAAAAATCGAAAGGTTGTGTGCATGTGTGTGGGGCACATTGATGAGAAATCATTTGGGTATTTAAACTTTGCCTTTTCACTATGTGTGTATGGGGGTGGATTTGTTTGTGTGTGCGCACATGCTTGTGTGTTTGCGTGTCTCTTCATTTCTGCTCAGCATGCAAAGTTGTAATAAATCTTGTTGAGCTTGGTAAGAGAGCTTCATGTGCTGCCGGGTGGCTCAGGATCAATATGAAGTATGTTTATTGAACCCAATAGTTGTGTTTGTGTAGAAGGGGAATAAACCAGCTGGAATAAGTGATCAGATGTGCTTTTAAGGCTCATTACCAGCCTGTTGGGCATATAGATTTGCTTTTAAACAGCTCTGTGTATTGGACAAGTTTATGCTTGAACACAGCCAATATGATATACTTGCAAATTTCTGCATCATATTTGATCATCTACTTAGTATTTCCAGGATTCACTTTTTTCCCCACTGCAAACTTTAAATGACTTTTCAGTTGCAGTGGGTCCTTTTTTTAATGTGGCTGCATAAGTGTGGCTGTGTTATTCACAAAGCTTCATCTCATTTGTTTGTTTTAATGTAGTTTTTTTTTTTTTTGATAGATTTGTTTTCTTTACGGTTTGTTTAAAAGGCAAATAATAGGGCTAATATATTCAGTTTTGACAAAGAATATAAGTGATATGTTGTTCTACTCTCTCTTCTGATTACTTCTGGTTGCAATTTCTCTAAATCTGATCATTCTAAAATCTAGTTTGGTGAGGTGTTAAGAAAATCGGTAGATCATTTTCTGTGGTTGATTCTTAATAGGAAACCGTATTATAGCCATAATGATTGAAATGGATTTTATGTACATGCAGCCATGAATTATTCTATAAGATTAAGTCAGACTGAATTAGATGATATCTGACATACACAAATGAACACACAAATTTGTGAGAAAAAAAAAATGTGATCAAATGAATTAATGTTGAATGGAACACGCAAACAGGAACTTCGGTCAAAATGCATAGCAACAGCATAGTGTTGATTCACAGAATTTCTTATAAGATGAACTCATGATGTGCTTACTCTTCTCTTGTACTGAGATGAATAGAAATATTTCCAAATGTGGACTGAATGAGGAGTTAGGAGGAATGGAAGTCAGATTTGTGCTAAAAACAAGCTAATAGGCTCATAAAAATGGTGACTAACAGTCTAAGCAACATACAGTGATGCATTCAGCTCAGTCAGGGGTGAAAATCAAGTGAAAATGACTAATTATGATATTTAAGTTTGACACCTTTAGTTTCTGTTCACTTCCAAATTCAAAATAACATTTCTCACTAAATTAATCAATACCAAATGTGGTGATCCCTGCTACCTGTCCTTATTTCTGTTTTATTCATCCCCAACACACCCTTACCCCCTGCTGACCCTCCCAACCACCCACCCCCAAAGGCTTGCATGCACGCATCCATATCTCCCCCATTCCTCTCTCTCTTCTTGGC
Source organism: Acanthopagrus latus (assembly GCF_904848185.1). NCBI lineage: Eukaryota > Metazoa > Chordata > Actinopteri > Spariformes > Sparidae > Acanthopagrus > Acanthopagrus latus. The sequence continues at coordinate 9,489,337 of NC_051043.1, read as the reverse complement.
TCCCTGTGTTTGCATGTGATATTTTAGGCGACTCTGGGAGGGATGACAGTTCTAACTAGGCCTATTAGGTAACCCTCAGGGTGCCCTCAGCACTGATTTGAGCACCATTAATTTTCTATTATGGAGTGCTAAAGATGTGCCCCTGCACAGTCATTCACCTGGCTTATTGAGTGTCGCACACACCAATTGTGGACTTTTCCAGGGCAGTGTTGCTGAAGGTTTAGTGCGACCCCTCTGGGGAGCTAATTTATTATTTGCAGATATTGATCTGGCAGGGTAGGCCAGCCAAGCCGTGGCCGATGTTGACTCTACTCTGGCCTGTGGCGACTTTAACCCTTTCCAGACGGAAGTAGACACACACTAGATGGATGGTCAGTGGTTGTCAGAGCCCTGCTATTAGTAGTTGTTTCAATACTTTGCTTGTTCAATGGTTGGTTTATTGACATGAGGTTATGATGGAAGTCATTCGCAGTAAGAAGTGGATAGATTGTATCTTTCTTGATATGGACATGATGGACATTGTTTATACTTTGCAAAAAAGACAAATAAGTAGACAGTCATGCGCACACACACGCACACACCCACACACACACGCACACACACACACACACACACACACACACACACACACACACACACACACACACATACACAGGCACTGTCTGGCCTGTCCAAGGGAAATAAAATCACGGTTAAGAGGAAGGAAAACAAATTTAGAAGGTCAGAGAAAACATTTATCAAGCTGTGTGTGTCTGGTGGGTAAATAGCAGAGGGACAGTAAAGGGCATGACTCTAAAACCACCAGATAACCACAGCAGATCATCACACACAGTCTCAAGATTCACTGCTGAAAACAGATATTTCTCAGAGGGTAGCCTTTGGAGCATTTGTTAATATTCTTTCTCTTGTGTTGCTGTTTTATTTTGAACATAAAACTGAGTTATTACAGTATACACCCATGTGAACAAAATGAAAAATATCATGGAGAACAAAAGAAAAGAGGGAAACACTTGATAAACATCTGTTATAAAATGTAGCCATGGACGCAGCAGAGATACTGCATATCCTCAACATTAAAGGAGCATTCCAGAGACTGCACTTCACTACTTTACATTTACTGCATTTCTGTACATTTTTCGTTTGGTTTGTTGTTGCACCAGAAGTGATACCACTTTGTCTTAATTTAGCCACATTGAGAGTGAGATAGACAGAGAGTAGTACTTTTGTACATGGTGCAAATTAAAAAAATAGTATTTGTCATGCTGCAAAAGAAGAAAATCACCTCAAACTGAGACAAACAACCTACTTCAGATGTCTAATTGCACCTCTCCAAATTTCCATATAGCCATTAGCCATATAGCTATAAGTCTTACAGTGTAAGCATTAGGTAATTTATCTAGACACACTGTCTGAACATCTGCAGTATACAAAAACACTACATTGTTTATTTAAAAAATACATATATATGTATGTATATATCTGTTAAAGTAGAATAAACAAATCCTGCTCAATCCTTTGCTAGATCTAATAGAAAATGAGTTGAATGGAAACCAACTTTACAGAGCATTGTAGAAGAAGGAACCTGACTATAACTTTAAATGAAATGTCCGGATGTGGTATTTATACATGTTTGTATGGAAGATATGCATAGGGAGTCTGTCTACACTATTGATGTCGTTATTGAGTACAGTCGCTTGCGCAAACGGTCACACGGTATGAACCAGGTGTACAGCACTAGTAGCAGTTAGACACACACACACACACACCCCCACACACGCACACACGCATTCACACTTATGCCCAGGGACCAATAAGTTGCTTCCCACAGGCCTCCTCAAGGCCCTGCTACAACCTCAGACTCAGCTTAGCCCGTCCCAACCCTAATTGGTATTTAATGCTCTCACTGAACCTCAGAGGTCAAACAGCAGAGTGTGTGTGTGTGTGTGTGTGTGTGTGTGTCGGTGTAAGGGTGCTGAGCCAACTGTGTCACAGGAGGTATTACCATGAAAGGGCAAAGAGGGAAGCTACAGATTGCACATCTATGGGGGTGTCCTGTGACAACTGCTGGGTAGCTTGAGTAGAGGGTGAATGATGATAGATGTCCAGAGAGGAATTATGGAAGATAATAGACCACCATTTTCCTTTATACTGGTTGTTATGATACCGTTTTACCTGCTCTTTATGGCCTGGAACATAAAATAAAGGTCAGGAAATTTCCCAGGGATGAAAGTGCCTCCAACCAATCAAAATTTGTCCATACTCCCATCTGTAAAGACGATTTCATGGTTGACAAGCTTGTCTCTTGTTGAATTTGGCTTAACCTCAGAAGTTGGCCCATATTCATCTTCCATATTGATGTAAGTCACTGAAACAAAGGTGGAGGTCGACAAGAAGACATCGCTGATGAGGAAACATGGTGGAGTGGATTTTCCACTGTTTTGCTGCGTAGTCTCTGCTAATGCTGTTATGAAAGAGTGGGCAGTCTGCCCGTTGAGCCCTGATGGGGAGGAAGACAGAGGGAGGAAACCACCTCATGATCCCTTTGTCTCATTCCATGCCACTTCCAAAACTCAATTGTCTGCCTTCTGCCAGAGACCGCAGTCTGTGGAGACAGTCCTCGCAGCTGTCTACACTCAGGGAGAGAAAAGGAAAAGGAAGGAAAAGAAGCTTGTAAATAAAGATGGAGGGGCCTGAGATACATGAAATGGGGACAAATAAGATATTAGCCATTTGTGATTTCTCTGCAATATCATTCAGTGTTTCATCTACCAAATCAGCCTGCTATGAATAACACAGCTAAGGGTGGGGTTGCCTTTTCATGCTGTATTTAAATATGTAATTATTGGACTTGATCAGCTCTCAGCTGTTAGGGTTAAGTCCAGCATCTGGACAAGTCCAAACTGATTGAATATAAGACGCTCGCCTTGATTGAACATAAAGAAAGTGTGAAATTCAACATCCAGCTTTGTTTACTAAAAATGGTACATGCTCTTGGTTTATCATGAATAATGAATTTTTTCATTGGATTTACATCCATTACAGAGCTTTGGAACCTGTGCCATTACAAATTGCTCTATATGTAAAAGGAGTAAATGTGGTTCTAAAGCAACACAGTTGTCAATAAGCATCAAGCAGCCACCACTGACGTGCCTGCTGTCTCATCAGTAATCAGGCCAATCTGTTTTAGCAGAAAATGGCCATACACGGCACAGCATTGATGGAAATGTCTCATTTCAACTTCATGGTGCCTTGAGAAGGCAAAGCAAATCAGCAAATGTTCATGAATTTGACAGCAGAAGCGTGGAAATTCTATGACAACTAGTTGGATTCGGTGTGCTGAGTGCCAGCACTTTGCATTAAGTTACACTAAGCACTAATTGGATGCTACCTGGCTCTACATCACTAGCAGCTCTGAACAGGATCAGGATCTGGCTCAGACTAACAGCAAGCTCTCTGGTGCTGCTGGCTGATTACCCTTAGCAAAGGGAAAAACCGAAACGATGATGAGAAAAAAAATCCCTTCTCTTCTCTCGCGCAAGCCCTTGGCCCTGTTGGCACTCTGCTAGCTTTTTGATTCTTCCTGATGTCCCTGAAATTGATTTTCAGCCATGATTGCATCGCCTCTCTGAGGATAATCAAAGATTTTAAATAATTGCTGCAGTATGACTTTACAATGGGGAATAACAAGAATAGTGGCTACTTCCCTTTGCTGTCATTTACTGTATAGAATAATTTTAGCTGAGCACTGCAGTATGACTTCACAACATACCTTTCAAATGGCTCCCAGTTGTAAGCATGACACCATTTGTTTCACTGGACATGCCTAATGAAATCCAGCCTGGATTTTATAAAGACAAAACATACCATTGTGTCACAGCTTTGCAAATCTGACTGACTTTGTTTTGTCATTAAACTCTAATTTAGATAGTCTATATGTAATTGCCCCCTATTTTTCTTTTGGCTTTGAAATAATGAAAAAAAGCCAAATTCATTTTAATAAATGAGTGACTTGTCTTATTCTAGCTGATTCATACACCGCTGTATCAGCCATGGAAAGAAAAACGCAATGTCCTCCGAATCTCTGCTATACAAGCTTGACAACAGATCAGCTCTCAGTAACATTTTCCCTGCTTAATCTTGCCATCATTGATTTAAAAACATCCTTAGGAAGTCGTTTTGTGCTGTTACTCCTGGCTGCCTCGTGTAAGAGAGACATCACCATCCTGGAGCCACCCTTTTGTGCCACGGTGAAAGATGGTCTCTCGTTTAACGCGGGAATGTAACCAGTGTTTGCAAGGGGAGAAACAGATTGATTAGAGGGCGAGGGAAGATTAATAAGCTGCACAGGGCAGTTATGACACCCATTGTTTCACACATGCCCTGCAGAGGTGTGCCTCCCAAAATGCATCATTGTGTAAAATATTGACCTAAAGCATATCATTACTCTCTTTCTCATATGTGCTTGTGTTGCTCTCAGAAGGAGGCTTCTAAACAGTAATAAACTGTTGTCACCATTTTTTTTTTTTTTTTTTATCAAGAAACTGCACCAGTTCCTTGAACAAAAAGTATACAGTATACCGTGTGGTTTGTCGGGATGGACTCGAACATATGTGCAGAGAGATCACAATCCAGAAACTAGAAACAGGCTAAGACAATAACCTTGAGCTGTGCCTGACACTCTTCACTATCACGTGGTCACAAATTTAAACAGTACACTTATCTTCTCACATGTTTGGTAGAATGAAAACAAATTTAAAAAACTGCAGTTATAAACAGGGAGACCCCAGAAATGTATGGATACAGAGAAATAAATGACCAGAAAAGGGCAGATTTCATGAATGAACTTTTTATCTGTGATAACATGACCAAAACCCAAATTATGTATGTTGCATATATTCTTTTAATGAATGCATACATTTATTAGCAGGTTTAACTAATTGTATTCCTCCATTAGAGATATGCACTAAAAATGGGAAGCGACATTAAGTACCAAATTTGCCAGAGAAATATAATTGTATTTATTTACATGCACTTTTCTGAGGACGAAAAAAGCGGTGTTTGTATTATACTCATAGAATACAAACTTAGATATTCACAACTGCAGATGTCCCATTTTTGAAAGGAATCAGTCCTGTGTTGCAGAATGGCCCTGTCACATGGATTTCCATTTCCGGCAATTACATTCCTGGAAATTTGTTTTACTGGGAAAATCTGTTGTAATCAGACATATTTAAATATCTGTGGCTATAGTTTCAGGTAAAAACAATTCCCTGTAAGAAGAAGTTCAATTGTATGTAAGGTGGAGAAAACAGTTCTGACAAGTTGATTATTGAGTCTCATTCCCAGGTCGTCAAATGCAGACACTTTACGCTGGTGATGCACAGCTCCAACAGTGAATTGTTTTAAGCATTTCATATGCTTCTGTTATTGTGCATAGTCCTAAATGAATACAGATTACAGTCTGAATCTAAAAGCCAACGTCACATAAAAAATGCCTGCAGAAGTAAGGGGAACAATATAAACAGCACAAAATATACCAGAACAAACAACATTCATATTCTCTTAAGTGCAGCATCCAGCAATAGCCAATTATAACCGTCGTTCATAAAGATATATGATGAACTTACATACACTAACATACTTGCATTTGTTTCTCAGCGCAAGCATTTTTGTCAAAAGTGAGTAAAGGAAAAACTGACGGACCTTTGTATATTGTAAACATGTCATAATGGATTAAGAATGGCACTTGGGCTTTTAATAGACAGTGGAGAAAATAAACTGTTTCAATCAGTGTTCTTTTAAGGTATTGTAATTATTAACAAACAATTAGATTAATCTAACATGTTTACCGTCAGTAGCTTCTGGTTGCTGTCATGGATGGGAAAATAATGCTTTGCACGACAAAAGTCTTTCACACAAAATGTTTTTAGTGCTAATGGCATTTCTGTGTGAGGAGTGAAGTGTGTTCCAATTAGTCAAATGGCAAAGCTTGATGTTATCTGAAATTAGCTTTCATGTGAGATTTTCTACCCTTGCTTTTTCTGTTAGTTGCTGGAGGCATGGCTTTGTTCCCCTTTCTATTTAATTTGCTGCCAAACTGTTTTATTTATTTCAGTGGCTGTTGAAATTGCCTTTTGACCTTGATGATTCCAAAAAGTAAGTGAATTGAAAAGGCATTGATACCCAGAATTCACTATGCTGGTACACAAGGTTATTTATCTTCCTACCTCCGTGCAGTTTCAGTTTTGCAGTGGTCAGATTTTAGCTCCCGCTTTGCTGTTTTCATTATCTTATGAGGGCAGAGGAGAGAGTTTTTGCCAGCGACCTTATAAACTTCCATTTCCAATTCAGCACACCAGCACATAGATAAAGCCCCACACGGAACACACCATCAGCAACAGAGACATGCCCCCTCCCACCACACATGAACACTTAAGGCAATCTGGAAAACAAGACTTAAAACTGAGCGTTTTGTTCTCAGGAGAAACAAGCACAACTTTCAATTAATTGCAATAACTGATAATTGAATTGTGTTTGTTTAGTTGTCAGTGTGTTTTTTTGCGTAACACTCCATCATTGAAATGAGTTATACAAGATGAATAACTATTTATTATATAAATAGGAGTTCTGCAATCATCTGTAATGTGGATATAAGGTCTATAATATATATAAAGGCCTGTATTAGAACAAGTAGTACAGTGTGGTTCAGGCAATTACATCATTTTTCCACAGTGCAGTCTTTAATACCAGTATAGACAAAAACCACATGCTATATCAAGATATAACAATATCTAAGATATTTAGTCTCAGATCACAATAAAAATGTACTATTGCTACACTGCTATATGAAAAAAAAACCTGATCCCAGTTTTTCAGATAATATATGCCTCATTTTACAGCCCATCTTCCTCGTTCCTCTCTGCCTCACAATCTTGCTCTCTCACACACATAAACACACACATACACACACATACACACACACACACACACACACACACACACACACACACACACACACACACACACACACGCACACACACACACACACACACACACACAGAACAGCCATATCACGTTGGACACCTGTAAAATATGGAAGTAATGATGTCTACAGTGGATGAATGGCTGAATGAGCCTCCAATAGGGCTATATAGCACCATGTTCACCTTGGGGTCACTCATTCGATTCAGGAGCTGCTCGCTAGTGATCAGAAATAATTTCCTTCTAATGGTGGCGTACAAGCGAGGGAACCTGGCAAAAAGCATCTCAATGGTCCCTTGGCTCTCGGTTTGCTTCATAATACAGAATAAACCATTAAACCCACAACTGCTTCCTATACCTGCTGCCATAGTGTGCACATCCCTGAGTACATTTAATGGTGGTGGTAGTCTTTATGTATGAGTGAGTGTGCCTCTAACAAATCTAAGTTTGTCTTGTGCTTTTTATCCTTTTGACAGATCATTCAATCATGTGTTTACGGTAGTACTGCATCTCTTTCTTTTTCTATTGTACTGCTGGCAACCATTTCTGGTTGCTGGAGAAGAGTGTTTTATTATTCTGGCATGTGAGCGGATTCACCCGCCATCGTTTGTTCCCTATCTGACACACCACTGTTCACATTCCACTCATGCAACATTATCAGCTGACAAAAACAATATCACATTGTTTTCTTCTGGAAATAAAATAAGCTTAATACATAGTGTAAGAAGTGGAAATTTTGAAAAGCAAAAATGGATTTGCAAGCTTTTCACACAATGTGTGAAAAGATTATCTTTCTATTTTCTGTATTATTGATCAATGTTTGTTGTTTAAGCTATAGAATTATCAGTTTATTTTCAAACACATTCCTCTGTGTATGTAGTAAACTCGCGTTATGTGTGTGAAAGGTGCAGGGTGAGCCATGAGAGAGAAGCTGATTTGGGCTCTCCAGTGTTTCAGTGTTTTCTCTGGTGCCCTTTCAAGCTTAGAGACGCTCGGTGGGGGCTGGAGTGTGTGAGGCTGGAGTGCAGGGAGCACAGGGCACTGTGTAGGCCGAGGCTCAGCATCTGCCAGCCCAGACTGTCCGTGGTTTGTTCCTTTTCCAGCACATTCTTATGTAATTATCTGTGATAAACTCCTCTGCAGTCAAGCCACAAATCCACGTCAGTGGCATGGCTTACTGAAACAACTCAGAGAAAGCCACATGCACACAGGGCCTTGAAGTTGCAGACATGCATACACACACTCATAGAGACACACAAATGTGCATTCTTATACACCTACTCACACATAGATTCACACAAACAAAACTTTTGGCTGCAGTGTCAAGTGGGTTTTGTATTTTGGAGCAGAGGAGGGACAGTATAATCCTGGCTGCCACATTGACACTCAGCAGAGTTCAGCAGACTTCTGTGGTTCCTGTCGTGCCCAGCACTTTCCCCTCTCAACACTAAGTTCCTCAAAGTCCCCATGACAAAGAACCTGCTGATACCCTCTACTATGCCAGGATCGGCATTACAAGAAGCCCTGCCTCTACTTCCTGGCTGTGAACAACTTTGACTACTCAAAGATCAACAGACGGATGTCCGGGTTATTTTGTTCAATACATTACGACCTCCTGTTGTGTCTCCGCCATCACTTACCTTGGAAACGTTGTTTATATCATTATAATTAGCTGTCCATGCATGCACATTGTTGAGATAATCATATTTTGTACCATATTTTGCTACAAATTGGGGCACAAAAATGAAGAACAATGGCCTGGTTTTGAGTTCAAAGAAATAATAACCATATTATTCTCTTGCCATGTTTTTTTACAAGGGTTCTTGGATCTTCGTTTTGCTGTGTATTATCTAGTCTGATGCCAGCAGAACAGGGGCAGGGGCTGACAATGGAGTGGTGTATTGCGGAAGACTGAAGGCTGTGCCAGCAGGATAAGAGAGAGTGAAAAACAGAGGAGGGTGGGGGTTTCATTAGCATAACTAGCGGGATGCCCAGAACCTTTCTGGAGTGGCATGTTTACGGCACCAAGCTTGGCAAGAGCACACTCATTTTATAGGGTTTATTAAGGAGACAAGGGGAGGCACAAGCAGGATTTGGGATATTGTCGGTGTGCGTGTTTGTGTTTGAGCTTGCATGCGTGTGTGCGCAAGTGAGCAGCTGCTTTTATGTGTGCGTTTGGCTGTTTTGTTTGAATGTGTGGGGTCTGAGAGGAGGTGTGCTTGGTTTCAGTGGCTGTGTGGCGGCATCTAGCCCAACTACTTTTACATGTTTGTATTTTGGCTTAAGTGCCCTTTTAAAAGCAGTGAAATAGAAAGTGCATTCATAAGCCAATCCTCAAGAATGATCCCATTTCAGAGGAACAGAGAATGGGGCTCTTTGTTGTGCTCTGGATCCTTTCATCTCTCTGAGGTCATTTTCACAGAGCAAACAGGGAGACTCATTATCAACCTGCACCTGAGAGGTCAGAACCTGAACTCTCCCGATCCCTCTCCCCTGTCCACCCCCACCCCCCCTTGCCGTGCGTCTGCTTACTGCTACCTCTGGTCCGCACTCGGGTTTATTAGCGCAGAACATCTTTTCCAGTGACTGAGCTTGCCCTTATTGTCTACAGCGGTCAGGGTCAAGTCAAGGGCGCTCAGCCTAGATTGGAATCATTTGTCACATGGTCCCGGACTAGAGCTGATTTCAGCAGAGGCCAGGGTGAGGTACACAGCGGTTCCAACAGCACCTCTGACACAGGGAGCAGTGGAGAGCAGCCACCGGACGACGCAGATGGCCTCAACATATTACACAGCCACTGCTTGCCAACAAAAGAGCCCCTCCTTTTCCCTTTTTTGCTTGCAAATTTAAGAGGAATGAAATGGGAGACTGGATTGTTGAGAACATAAATGGAACATGCTCTCTGGGTTGTCAGGACATATACCTTCAAGTGTGGGGCTGTTTCTGGGACCTCTGTCTCCCCGTCTATAATCCAAAATTGCCTCATGAGTGACCGTGATAATGACTACACCTTTTAAGTCAGGAAGGAAAAAAAAAACATTTCCTGCTGAGTTGTTATTCCTTAAATGACGTAAACCGTGCAAAGTGTTGCAATTTGGTCTGAGAGCACAGGAAAGGTTTTTTTTCTTTTCACCTCTTTTCATGGTCAGCAGGAGCTTGCATGAACAATGGATCGTGCTGAGGTAGCATGTGGAAAATGACTTTAATACACCATATAGAATGGCTTATTGCTTTGGTCAATAGGACTGCAGTGAAGATGGTGTATCCTGCCGCTTGGGAAGGTTAGACCTGTCAAAGGGCCACAGTGACTGATACCCAGACCCTGCTTATGAGGTCTGTAATGGTTGTGCATGTGTGTGTATGTGTGGTGGTGCTGGGGCTGACTGACAAGCAAAGTTATAAAGGTTACATATGACACACGCCTTGCCATTAAACCTGAGATTAGTCCATATTTTTTCTTACTTTCATATCTAAGGCTATTTCAGACATAGCACAGAAGGATGTTGAGGTGGCACTAAAAGTGCAATGCAGTAAAAGACTGTGAAATAACACATATTAACAGAACTCTGAATCACGCAATATGTTTTCAGCAACTAACTGAGGAAAAAAAATGTGGAAATAGTGGAAAAAACAAGGGGAAATGAAAGATTGAGCATCAGGGCATTTTAGCTTGTTTTCCCTCAGAGAGGGCAAGTGTGGAGGTGAAGGTCACAGAGAGACTAAGCACACAGCTCATAAACAGCACAGCTGGAGGAATCATTGAAATATAGCCCTTTGTTTTCTCTGGGTCGTAATTGGCCCTGGAGCCTTCTTTCCCTTCCCGCTCTCTCTGTGTCTCTTTCTCTGTCGGTCTCTTTCTCTGCACGTGTTTTGCACCAACGCGGTGCAGTTTAGAGACCCAGACAGCAAAGGCTAATGACTTTGGGGTTAGAGGGCACACCTGCGGTCACAGAAGCAATACACAATACAATAAATACAGAAAAACATAAACAAACATACTGGGAAATAACAGTCATAGCCATTCAATGCCCAACTGTTCTTTTTTTTTTGTTAGCCGAAACTGTAGTTAATACAGTGATAATTTATTTTATCATTCATTGTATTGTATTGTCGAGCAACATTTTTCTAAATTGAAATTGATTGATTGGAGGTTAGCAGCAAATTGTTTTTACCCCACGTGAGCAGCAAAGAAAATTGCGGCACCGTCAGCGGTTAGATATATTTTATTTAAAGTGTTCTTCCTCCACAAAACAACATGAACATCCTCACAGTGAACTTGGTTATATAAAGTGGCTAAATATTATTCTAAGTGGTCCTTTCATAATTGCTTCAGACAATGGTTTCACTAGCTACAGTGGGGGTCAGCTAATTTCTTCCTTTTTTTAATTGAATCACCTGACCGAGGCCCAGGAACGCACATTAGGTCAGTTTCAACAGATGTCGAGGTCACCAAACACTGTGGTATTCTACATGCATTGGTTCAGATATTTTCATGAAAACGTTAACAGATCAGACATGCACATGCATTTTTCATATTCACTGTTATACATCCTCAATATTACATCTATTTCTGTTGAGTTATCACAGTTATCAACAGTAAGCTGCACTGTTTACACATCTGTCTTCCATTAATTCTAGACAAAGGAAAGGAATTTTGACTTTCATTCAAGCCTGTCTATATAGACAGTACATGGGGCCATATGGGGGGTAAGACCATTTTTTGATGCTCATGACTTTTGTGTAATCAAATGCCTGCACTCACAGCATGTTCATTTTCATTAAGTTGACAGTGGTAGAACACCTCTTGAGGGATTAGCTCTGGAAGACGGCTGTCGCTCCTCCTGACTGGAGGCCTGAGATCTCCGAGTAGAGAGGAGGAAAACAGTATCAGATCCAGCCTGAGATAGCAAGGCTTTGCCGTATAATTACCATGTTAACCCAGATGATTCTCTCTGATCTCTGCAAACATGAGGGCGCAGGCCCCGCCAGGCCGGCTTAGGCACGGATCTGTCACAGTGCACTGTGGGACACTGGATGTGTATGTTAGCTTACTAGCAATAGGACTTTTGGTGTGATTTGCATATGCTTTATGTTAAAACCCTCATGTTTTTTAGTGCACACAGTTAGTACAGGCACTTTATTTTTAAACCCCAAACCTGTAAACTCTGAGAAAATTCATTTCATATGAAAGACCTGTATGAATTGTGGAACCTTGCTCTGTTGTTGCTCTTTTAAAATTTATTGTGCCATGCATACTTTCAGAAATAATTTTCTGATCTCCGCCACAGTGTACATTATGCTGGAGGAAAATTTAAATGCTTTCATTTTCCTGAAGACCTTATTGTTTAAAATCTTATTTTTCCTGTTTCTTTAGATTTGTTAATTCTGTTATTCTACACCAAAACCTTTTTTTTGTAGGGATATACGAGATCTGAGACCCTTTCCTTCATTGAGTGTTATCCTCCAGAATGTGAGTGGAGATTCTGTCTTTGGTTGCTTGCTTCCTAAGCCTTATTGATCTGTGGGCGTTTTTTCTCCCCCATTCTCCAAAGTCACTAAGCTTGCATCAATTCATCTTAATCTGTTTGCTCCTTAAACCCGGAACAAGGCATGTCTTGTTTCCTGGTTGTAGGAGTCTCTCGGCTGGCTTCCCTCACATCCTTCCTAGCCGGGCTTCTCCTGGGTGGCAACAAGAGGCTTTTCATATCGAATCAAGTGTTATTGAGTTCCCCCACACACCTCTTATATTCCCCCCTCTTCTTCATTCTCTCCGTCTCCTTTTTCCCTCTCTTCCATCCACTTTTAACAAAGCGTTCCTTTAATGACTGTGGGATTATGGGCCAACCTTTTGCAGCCAGTCTGTGGACTAGCCTGTAATCTGACCTCATTACATCCCCTGTGACAAGCTCTTGGGTCACCACATAGTGACTACACCTTATCCTTCTGAGAAGCCAAGCAACGCACTAGACCCCACCCGTGATGGCACTCAGTCAACCAAGTCAGGCATCCAGGCTGGCCTTTCCTCACCGCCATACCTGTCCACCAAAGCGTAGGATCCCTTGATCCTGTTCCCTTCCCTTAACTTCTCCTCCATTACACCACCAAGATAAATGGTCGTTTGTGGGAACAGATGAAAACACAATTGTGTGGGTCCAAGCATGGTGGTGTCACTGATAAATGTGGAAGGGACATGTTACACGGGCTCCTAATTTTCTGACAGAGTAGGTTAGAGAACCTCTTTCTGATCACAATGCAGCCACACAGTTACACACCGACAAAACACAGCATACGCTGCACTGTGCTTTTCCTTCTCTGTCTGGCTTTAAGTACTGTAAGCCAGACACAAGGTGCATGTGATCTGATGTCTACTGAGTAGACATTGCCAAGTTGGTAAAGTGTGTCAACAGCTCTTCAAAAAATTCTCAACATATAGACATTTTTTTTTGAGCAGCATTGGGTGCATTTCCACACAACAACAACAATACAGCTCAGTTTATTGGTATGCTAGGTTTATTTGCTATCAAGAGAAACAACTGCCCAGTTGCCAGAATAAAATATTGGCATGTTAATTTTCAAATTTGTATGTGTCATACATATCATCTACAATATGTATCATGTCACAATGTTCACAATGCATGTATGTCAGGAGGTGGAGGGGGTGGTTCTGGTCAGCTAGGCTAAATGGCTGGCATGCTAGCAGCCACTGTTGCAGCCATTTTAGTGACAACAACATCATATATTTTGACCAGATGTTGGGGCAATTTCCAGCCATGCTTGTGGCAACAGAACCAGGTAAGACAATACATTACCTTTTTGTAGCCATAACAGGTGGTTTTGTGCCTAAACCTAACCAGACCGTAAGCATAGCATTACCGAAATTTTAAATTGAAACTGAAGAAACCAAAGAAATGTGAAGTTGCAACATAAAGAAATGTAAAGTTTCAGGGTGCCTCAGTTGCTCAGTTGGTAGAGCTTGTGCCCTATGTGCATTGACCGAGTCATCATTGCAGCGGCCTGGGGTGGATTCCAGCCTGTGGCCCTTTGTGTCAGAATAAGGCATGAAGAGGCTAAAAATATATTAGTAACAACGTAATTTAAAGACTAACAAATCCATGATGGAGAAAAGTACAGTGCCAACATTTATTCTATATTTGGATTGAGATCTAGCTGCGATGTGGTTATTTCTGTTCCAAAAAAGTGGTGCAGGGGTCTCTTAAACAGCCAATTATTCTTTTATTCCTTTCCCCTATCCCTTTCTGCTCCATTTATCTCTCTTTTCTCCTCAGACCTCTGTGATCGCAGTGCTCCTACTGGCCACCTTTACTCTCCCTGCCTCCCTCTCTATTTTTCTACCTCGGTCCATCCCCCTCTCTATCCCTTCACTCCCCCTGCATGTGTCCCTTCATCCCACCAGTGTTTGAGGGGCAGGTGTTGACAGCAAGCTGGCATGTTGTCAGGCCTACTATGCAGGATTGTGCGGTTGCACTGTGCTTGAGAGGACAAGGGAGGCCAACGCAGGTCCATTACATCACCCCCATCAACACTGATTGGGCTCAGGACGGGGCTCCATGAATGCTCATGAGTGGTTGGCCCGGCCCGGCCCATATGCCTTTAATACAGGAACAGATGTGAAGCACAGACCCTGAACTCTCACTCCCCTTATTTCCCTCCCTCTGCCCTATACACTGCCTCAAGCCAGCCATGTTGTCCTGGGCCATGCTATGTGGGCCGCTAGTTAAACAGGTTTAATGGAAACTAACTGGCATGCTTAGATGGTTGGGTGGAGATGATTTTTATTTCAGATGGCCATTCTCCAAAATGGTCTTTGTTTTGTTCTGCATGGAAAAAAAAGGGAGGGAAGCAAAAGTCCAAGAGGCGATGACAGAAAAATGGATTGTTGGCAGATGATTCCAAACTCATATATCATCCAGGCTTTCGGGACATGGTTTATTTTACAAACACACCAAATGGACCAAAAACAGGTTTAAAGAAAGGTGTCACTTGATATCTCATCACATTTAATCTGTGTTTGGTGTAATTTTACAGACAGTAATGACAATTGTAGCCAAATAAACAGCACTGACCTAAATAATGCTGCCTATCCAAATATGTCTTGAACAGTAGTGATGGAGCAGCCTTTCCTAGAGAATTATTAATGATCCCAGTGCCTCTCCACTGTGGGCACATCTATGTAGGAGTGTGTGCTGGGGAGCAGGTGGGAGAGGCTCTGCCGTGTCTGTGTAGTAATTTGTTGGACCTGAACCAGTGCCGACTAGGGAGAGGGACTCTGCCATACCCCAGTCATGTGACCCCATATCCAGATTTCATATATGGCATTCAGATGAGCCAAGCCCTTGTGATTGTGTGAAGCAGTGACGGTGAGTTAATGCCACCATGACTTTCACTGTGTGCCCGTGACAAGACTTGGCCTCTTAGGTCCATCCTCTGAATCTAGCCTTTGAGGTTGAGTGTGGTAAAGGAGGGATTGGAGGTATCAACTGAGGCACATACATGAAGGGAAGGAAAGGGCAATATTGACAGAGAGTAAGGTGTTAGACAAAGGCATCGGTGGATGGTTAGATAGATGGATGGATATATGTATGCTGTAACACTGAGGAATACGATGGACAAGAAGGCAAAGGAAAAGAGGAATAGAAGACCAGAGTTATATGATGATAGTGGAGCCACGGAGGGGAAGCAGCAGGGGTTGACTCACATCTCCTCAATAGCATCCCTCTCCTGCCAGAGCAGCACAAATACAGCCAATCAGGTCCTGAGGTCTCTGGCAGCTATTTCCTGGAGAGGGATTACCAACCCCTCCTATTGGGCGGGACAAGGCCTCCTGGTCTGAATTCATCAGCGACACAGCCTACGAGATGTAGGAAGCAGGTTAATAGACACTCATCAGACATCTGCCGCTGGGTTACCGTCCAATAATCTTCTCCCTGGATCTGCTGCCAGCAATTGATGACCACATTTTTTCCCCCTAAACCCTTCAACTGCCCTCCCTCCCACTCTCACTCTCTCCCTCTCCTCCTCTCTGTTCCTCCGAACCTCTCTTCTAAGTATACTCTGTTACGCACAGGCAAAAAAACTGGACAGGTCTCTGTGCGTAAACATGCGCACGTTTTCTTCCTCTGTCCCTGTGCTCCTACCGATGACCCCTTACACTTCGCTCGTGGTGGCAGACTTTTTCAATTTGGAGGGCCACTCTTGATGGAGTCTGGTGACAGATTTGGGAGGCCAGTGGTGGCTCACTGAGGCTGTGTGATGAAAAGTCTGCTGTCATACAAGAGCCAAGTGTAATCCCCCCTTCTAAAGAACATGGCCTACATCCTCCTGGCTTCAAACCACTTCCTGCTCACACTGCCATGGAGGAATGACAATTTCTGGCAATGTCCATCTTTCATCTGTCTTTTTCATTCTGTATTTCCTTGAAACTCTCAAGGTCTCTAACTATGGCTAGCCTTCTTTCATTTTTGAATTGTCTTTTAACAGTAACATACAGTACGTGTAGCAACAGTTAATGCCACTTGCATAGTTTTATCTGCTCTATCCAGGAATTATGCATTATTTTTTCACACAGCAAGCATGCTTGTTGCTCTGCAGTATGTGCTTGGCAATAGTTTATCAATTGAACCTTTCAATACCACAGCTTGCTTTGCTTGTTTTGGTTATTTGTTACCTCTGTGTGGTGTGTTCAAACGTGGCGGTCGTACTGCTCGCGTCCTCTGCGTTGGCGCATGTTACGTACATCAACGTATTTGCGCAATCCATTACGTCGACACGTTTAACCAGCCATAATTGTTTTGTTGTTGCACTGGTTGTCTGTTATAGATCTGGTGTACTGAAGTTGTGCTTAAGATAAACATTATGAGTGGTTGATACAGGACCGATACAGGGCTATCGAGTTTGATATTGGATTGTACTTGATTGAATTAAAAAGGGTCAAGGAGTAATAGGCATGCACAATTCTGAGCGCCATTCTGGTTTGAATTGTCATGAATTTATTCTGGTTTATTTATTCTGTATATTTTTGTTGATTTGGTCTTTTGTTAGATTATGTATTAATAACAAACTCCTCCTCGGACCTTAAATGTTCCCTGTAGGCCTTATTACCAAAAATAACTAGTTCTTGTATTGACTATTTTCAGCATTAGGGTTAGTATTACACTCCGGGGCTTTTAAAGGCTCCTCTAATGATTGTATCCACAAAACTCCAGTGAAAATCATGTGGCTCCTCTGTTATTGACTGTTTTCTCAACCAGGTTCAGAGGGCAAGTAGAGAGTGAAGCTCCCTCTCTGCCAGGTTATTTATGACTTTTCTTCCCCAAAGTTATTTTTCTTTCTGTGATTGCGGAGTGGTGTGTTAAATCCGACGTGTCGGGAGATTACTCAGACGGCCGTCAAGTGCACATGGTCAATTTGCCATGATGAGAGGAACTGGATCACACAACCCCTGGAATCTCTCAGTGGAATCTCCGGGGGGAACTCCACACACTCACACACAAACACACATTCATGGAGGACGCCAATGTGGTAGTCATTTCAGCCGCCAAAATCAAATGGAGGTTCAATCGTTTCCACATTTCTTAAGATAACATTATGAGAGGGAGAGAGATCGGAGGGCCAGGGCAATCAAACATACTCTGTTTGGTGATGTTTCTATGGAAGTAGAAATAATGGGGTCAGGGGATGAAAGGTGAGACATGTGTAAGAGCGTTTTTTGGGTTCAACTGTAGGACAGTGCCACTTGTTTCTGACTTCTCCACACATGCACAGTTCACTGCTGTCAAAGGCAGCCTGTTACAGATGCCCTCTGGCCACTCCTCGCAGCAATTAATGCAATTGGGCCTAATAACTTTGGGAATTACTAGAAAAACAGGAGGCAAGGGGTCAGTAACAAAACCTGTAGTGTACCAAGCACATGTTGGAGTGTTTAGGTAGACATCCTTTGAAAAACGTTCTCTATGAATGAATGATGTGAACGTAAAGACATGAATATTAAATGGATAACTGTCTGTTGTGGCTTTAGTGCTATCTGTTGGTGTAAGTAACTCATTTACTCTTAAATCTCCTGATGCATGAAAGGGGAGTGGTTACGAGCAAAAGCGTTATTCATAACTGCTGATTCTTTTGTGCGGGGGATCTATGTTGAACTGAATGCAGGCTGGTACCCGCCTTTGGTTCTCAGACAGAATTTTGCTCTGAGAATGGGCAAAGGGGCGTTTCCTCTGTTCACACTTGAGCTCTGCCCAGCCATGCTGAACCCCCCGGCCTTCATCTCTTCCCTAGGCCATCATCTGGTCTCTCCCAGCAACAGAGTAATGAAGTAGGAACCATTATGGTCACTATAGCTAACACTGGACTAATGGAGTTCAGATAGAGGACCAGCCCACCTCTACCCATTAAAATAGGCGAGAGCAGTTAAGACACAATTAAGAACTGGGAAGGCTGAACCCTGGGAGCCATCCCTTTGAAATTCAAATATGCTCTTCATTTTTGTGGGTGACACATCACTCAATCAGACTTTTTATGCTCTGAATGAATGTGAGCCTTGTATGTGCTATGGATATGAATATGGTGTATTAAACTATATACACTGCAAGGCTCTGGAAAGTTTGCAAAGTTTAGAAATAGCTTCACATGCCTAAATGAATACATACACTCGCTAACAAACAAGTTTGCTGCAATCTTGGTCACAGTCTGCCTGAGCCTTTAATGAGGGACTTTTTGTCACCATGGATCTCCTTCTGATCCTCGGCAAGAAGTGAAATTCCTGCAGTCAGCAGTCAGCACTTCCCTGCACAGTAGCTTGCTGCTGCAGAAATCCACGAGCCAAGAGATTTTTGAGCTCCAGTGCCGCCATATTTGAGGCTTCTGTCAGATTCCATGTTCAGACTGGCCCCTGCCTTGGCCACATGATTTGCTACAGTCCTAACTCCTGATGCCAAGAGCTGTCTTTCTCTGACTTCTGACATGAGCCATCTTTAAACACTTTGCACTGCGCTGCATTCTCTCGAATTTCTCCTTTTCCTGTATCTGTCTTCTCTCTCACATTCTCTTTTACTCTCTCTCTCTTTCATTTGCCTCTCCCCTTTGTGTTCCTCCTCAGCGATCTGGCTTACAGCTGAAGCTGATTCAGGCATGGAAGGGATCAGATGATTTCAGCTGGAAAAACTGCATTCTTTTCGCATATTGCTTTGAACCCTGCTATTATCCAGTTGCCTGTTTTACAGTAATACCCTTAAACAAAAAGACAAAGATGAAGAAGACCTGTCTTTGCAGCACAGTCTGTGACTGGTCCAACAGCAGTTGATTTAACAAAATGTCACTGTACAGAGTATCATCTCCAGAAAACAAAATGTATTTTCTTTACTTGTAAGAGCCTTCTTTTACTTACTGTAAGTACTGCATGATCCACAACACTTATTTGCTGACAGTTTGGATTTCATAGAAAATTGGATATAGCTCCATTATGATGACATGTGTCGTACATGATGAGAGTAGTTCCTACCATGTTTGGGGTGTGTTGGACAGGACTGAGGTCAATACAGGGTGTATCCCTTTGGGGGTCCCGAGAGGCTCCAGGGTGATCCAGAATGGGCAATGGGCGTTTCTCCCTGTTCACACTTGATCTCTGCCCAGCCATGCTGAACCCCTCGGCCTTCCTCTCTTCTCAGGACCATCATCTCCACTTCTCTCCATGCAGCAGAGTAATGGAGTGGGGAACATTAGGGTCACAGTGGCTAATACAAGGCTAATGTGGATCAAACAGACGCCCGTCCCACCTCTACCTATTAAGCACGCGAGTAAATGGAAGACTGTTAAAGGACAATAAGGAGGGAGTGTCCAGGCACCAGTGGTTTTACTGCTGTCTCAGCCTCTCACAGCACAGTCATAATATTTCAGTGCATGCTGTTAGTCTTTATATAACAAAAAATGTGAATTTAATATTTTGACATTTATGGATAAATTGCTGTTTTAATCCCTAATTTAATAGCTCCAGCTGCCCAAAAGGTTGCTTGTCCCTTCTATTTTAATTTAGAAAACTATAAATCCAGTAAGACCTGCTAAAATAATTATTCTGTTATTATTATTTGAAATAATTAATGTGATACCTGAACCTCATCGTCTGTACATATTTTTCTCCATTATCGAAACCCCTTTTCTTACCTGTTTCAGCCTCTCTCTATATCTTCCTGGTCAGTAACTATAGGAGGAAGGCCATTATTGCAGATAGAGGTGTTAGCGGTGCCGGGCCGACCTGTATTGATCGCCTGTGAGAGGACGCTGAGCGGGGGAGAAGGACTATTTGCTTTAAAGTTCAATGGCCCTCCACTGCTGTTAGTGTTGCAGCCAGAGGAGCGATCGATATCTGGACAGGGACCCATGTCACGCGACATGCACCCCATTTAGAAACATCATAATACTGTGCCGATGCTGTTACCCCACAGCCAGAGTTTGTGTTTACATTTTTTTTCCTTTTACCCACCTCCCTTGTGTCTAAGTTGTCATGTTTCCCCTTTGCACCTTACAAGCTGCTTTCTTATTTTATACTGTAGGCTGGGTTTTAGCATGGCGGGCTGGAATCAGTGTGAATTGTAATTATAGATGATACACATGGCTGGAAGGGAGAGATAGAGGGAAAACACAGAGCAGAATAAAAGGCAAACAGTCATTTGCAGCAAAGGTAGGTGTCACAAGGTAACTGATTATGTAAAGAACACAGTGAAGGTGTTCAGCGGTGTGTGTGTGTGTGTGTGTGTGTGTGTGTGTGTGTGTGTGTGTGTGTGTGTGTGTGTGTGTGTGTTTTTGTGTGTGCACATCGCACACCCCTTGTTTGCCTATGAAATAAAAAAAAATAAATAATAATAAAATGTGCTCACTGCATTTCTTGGCTGTGGTTCAAGTGCTAAGGGGGAAGAAAGAAAAAGGGCGCGATTGTTTCTAGTTCAAGGTGTGTAATGCACAGAGGCGTACATACATAATGGGGTATTGTCAGGGGGTTAGTGTGAGGATATTAATGCCCTGGTTTGTCCATGCTATTTGGTGCAGTGTAGCTCCCTGAAGGGAACAGTGCGAGTAGGCTGCTCTAACTACTCTACCCCCTCCACACCCTCTTCCCCCAAGGCCCCGACTAGAGGTCACTCTGTTTAGCACAAGAGGCAAAGCCCATTTTTGCCGTGATGGACCAAATACATTCCTCTCGTCTTGCCTCTCCTCTGCTGGTAAACATAAATGCCCCGCCTTGTCTCATTGTGTCCCGAGCGCTCACCCTCTTTTTAAACCCTCTCAGTATCTCTGCTCATCCCTCTGTGTAATCCCTCTCTACCCATATGCATATGCATAACTGCTCTATGGCTGTGCATACATTTGCATCAGACCCCCCTTTTGATGCCACCCCCCGCTCCCACTTCCTTCTACCAACACTCCTACCTCTGCCAGCACTCCTCCCCATAGCCTCCCAATGAACTTGTTTATCTTTGAACGTTTTCACTGGCATTTGAACTCATCCTATCGATTTCTGTATGGCAAGAGGTTGTGAGGCAGTTCCTTAAAGGGGTTGAAATCGACCATCTAAATATTTGACTAAGAGGTCACTGAGATCGCGCCAGGCCCGAGCAAGAAATACAGGCGGAGGCGCAATGTGAGCGAAAGGGGAAGTGGCTGGGCGTCTCCGGCAGGAAGAGGCTGGAGGGAAGATCAAGCTGGAGGAGGAGTGCTGCAGCAGGATGCAGGGAGGAGAAGGGAGCAGAGGGAGGCTGCATTGCTGAGCATAGGTTGCATTTTACTTGGGCTCCACAAGAGGGTGCTGCTGGACAATCCATTCCAGATCTTCAAGAGGAAGGGGGGAAAAAAACTTCCAAAACACCACATATACTTATACATATTCACATTTAAACAACCTCCACGCTTACTTTTTCAAGCAAAGTTATGTACTTATACTTAAGTTGCAGTTCTGAAAACTAAATTGATTGTCCCTGCACTTCTCTAAGTAGCGCTATTGTGCATGTGTGACAGTAATTACATGCTAAGCCGTCAGTGACATCAACCAAAATTGACTTCACTCTTCCCTTGCATTGTCAATCCATCGTTTTGCCTGAACAAAAAATGTGTTTCAGCGATAAATCTGAATGGAGAGGGGTCTTGACCGACACAAGGAAGAAATGTGAAATAATGAATCTAATTGAATGTCTATTAAAATTATAATTTCTGCCTGATTGGTAAAAGTGAGTGGCAGTGTCCAGAGTATTACCTGCCACAGTGTTCCTCACTTCACTCTCTCCCTCCCATCTCTCTCTTTCTGTCACTCTGTCACTCTCTCCTCCTGTCTTCATCTGCACTTAATTTCAGACCTCTCGTCAGGATTCACATAGAATTCAGTCCTAAATTGCAGCATTAGGGTATACAGATGACAACATTTGCACTTCAATCCCCTCCCATTTTGCCCACCATGACAATAGCCCCAGGGCACACAGAGGGGCTCATGTACCATGTCCTCTGGATCCTTTATGCTTAAATGAATAATGCATACAAATATTCACTGTTAAACAAGTGTGTGTCCTCAGTTATTAGCTTAGCAGAAATTATGTATTTTACTGTACATTTACCTTCACCGGCATATGTTCCTTGTCAAGTCACTGCTAGATTTTGAAATCAGAAACATTAGAGCGGCGCTTGTCTGCACGAAAGCCACGCTCTACATAATCCACTTGTTATTGGGAGTTGTTTAAATAATGGTAATTACTGATCTCTTTACATTGCATTCCCTCCCATTAACAAGCTGTGTGTCTTCCCCTCTCTTCCTCAATGTCTCTTTCTCTTGCACTACAGTTGTGTGCTTCCGTGGTGTCTGTAATCGTGGTGTCTGTTGTCATGGTGTTCAGAGCCCATGCCAGATGTCATAGTTAACTTTGAGGGAGAGAGAGAGAGAAAGAGAGAGAGAACTAGCTAGAGGCTATTTTGTTGTCAGTGATTTAGATGAAACAGAGAGATGTTAAAATGTTAGGCTTGCCCCACAAAGCTTCCCCTTTTTCTTGCTTTTCATAATTTTTTGAGAGCGATGGTAAATTTACCTTGAGGGTACGCAGCCTTTTTGCTCTGTTAAATACAAGAGACTCACAAAGCATTATTTGAAATCAGCATGAACAAGTAGTTATCAGAGGAGAACTGAATGTGGCTATGGCAAAAATGTGTTTATGTTCTTTATATATAATGCAGGTTAAAAAAAGAATGTAAGCTGAAGTCCGCAGTGCAAATTGATTTTCGAATGTGACATTTCATTGTGTCTGTTTGATTTTACCTGACATGTTTTATGATGTGTATCTGAACATTGTTTTACACTGTGACTAAGCTGGGTAAGCGTGGCTTATTGTGAATTGTATCTTTCTGAAAAGTAGCTTCCCATAATCAACCATTATCCACATCTCTAACTACTCAACATGCAATTCTGTTGTTTTGACAAGCTTCTGCACTGATGTATGTTTCTTCTCTCTGACTTGGAAAGAGATACAGTGAAAATATCTTGGTTTCAAATAATTCTTTATGGCACTTGCTAAATTAGCCATTTTCTAGTAAAACATGAATCAAGTGTAATTATTAGGTTACATCATTCACTTATTTTTTCTAGATACAAACAAAAACAAACACATAAAACCATTTACATAGCGTTGAGTGAATCATAAATTAATAATAACAAGGTGTAAGTGGATGAATATATACTGTGTATGCATGTGTGTACATCACATATATTTATGTATTGCATGCATAATTTAGATAAATATGTAGATACTGGCAAATTAACTAAAACTGGACTCCCATACTTTTGTAGTACTTAAAGTTGCTCTACTAAATTAGTCTTAATACAAGTATTGTATCTGAATTACCCCATTTGAATCTGCTTTATTTGCTAAAATCAATAATTGTATAAAATGATACTTCAGAGTTATAAAACACTGAATCAAAGTATTTGTACATACTCAGGTGAAATTATGAATATTTGTATATGAAAGAAAACATATTTTCACTAAAGTTGTTGGTAAAGCAATTAATTAATTATGTTTATTATTATATGAATATGTAAATGTTGTAGATACTGTACAGAGTGGTGCTGCTGCAAATGAATTAGACTCTAACATTTTACATTTAGGCAATAATTCATCAACTAACTTTTATTGGTTTAATTTATGGGAAAGCAATTTTCACTACCAGCACTGTAGTAAACATCGTTAATCAAAATACATTATTATAATGAAGCTGTTTTAAAATGTTTATTAAAGGAAATAAAAAAGGGGTTACCCTTGCTTTGTGCATCTTTCCATTGTCGTGATAATTAATAGCTAAACTGAACGTTTTCTTTGCCAATGCAGATGAGGAGAGAGTGCCAGAGAAAGAAAAATAGCCAGACTATAAATTTAACAATAGGTAGACTTAACCTTAAGTGATGAACAGTATGTAATATTACAGAAGTAGTCCCATGCAAATGCACCCCACTGCCTCACACAATGCTGGAGTCGACTGCCAATTAAATCCATTGATGTAAATGCCAAACTAGTTGGCTGATGCTCATTGGACAGTGGGTGGCCTCTGGAATTTTACATTTAGACTTGATGGTGAAGGAGTGATTTTGTGTGCGTGCATTTCTGTGTGTGTGTGTGTGTGTGTCACACTGTGTTGCTCCAGGTTTAAATTATGATGCTGAACTGTTTTGGTGAGCAGAGATGAGTCATCTTTGTATCCTTGGCATCCTGGGTAGCAACAGCAACAGTGTTAGCTGTTTTTTTTTGTTTTGTTTTTTTTATTTAAATTGTTTGAACACAATTATTCGAATGTCACAGAAAAATGTTCTGGTGCAGCTTTGCCTATCGTTGCTGTTGCGTGAAGTATGTGTGCCAATCTGTTGTCCAGTTATATAGTTGACCTCATGAAACACTTTGCGACACTGTACTGAGACTTGCGTCACAAAGTGAAGTGTTAACCCCCACCCAGTTCAATTTGTGTCATTTAGTGACAGCCCGCCCTCTCTCCCTCTCTCTGTCTCTGGTTCTCTCTCTCTCTCTCTCTCTCTCTCTCTCTCTTTCTCCTGCAGCAGGAATGAGGAATCACCCACCACCATCACCACCACCACCCCCTTGAGTGCCATTTGTTAATGAAGGCCAAAGTGTTAGATGATAAATATGGTTGAAGAGAAATGGCACATGTAAGTGATCTCATTTAGGAGCATTACATTTGAATTTATTGGGGTACTTAGAGGGGACAGAGGGGCCATGACTCTGAGGGAGAGGAGAAGGGTGCAGATGACTGACTTAATAGACAGTGGGGCAGGGCGACTTAGCCGCCAAAGATATATACTGCAGCCAGAGAAGGATGCAAGTTTTGTGTGTGTATGTGTCCTTGCAGCTGAGTGTATGCTCTGTTTCTGGGTGCATATATGCTAAAGTTTTTGAGGTGGGTGGTTGAAGTTAGGCACATGAACGGTCTCATGTAACCCTGTTCTAGTGCCTCTTTTTATCCTTACTCATTTATTGTAGCCTTTATTGTTGTAGGATTACAATTTCAGCCTTTTTGTTTTGCATATTCTGTTTTAACATGAGAGTATGCCACCTTAAATTTTATTATGGTCCACCATGCGTATCTACTTTTCAAAGTCGCATTTTGCTCACTGAATTCGTTGGAAACATTTCAATAATCATTACCATCATAAACCACTGTTTGGGTGTAAAACCAATAAAACATGAGGCTAACAAATAGAAAAAACAACAAAAACATGTTTATTAAACAGGCATTGATTTGTGTAGGGACATGTTTGGGGAACAATTTTCACTTCGGGACTCTTTTTTTTTTCTGTGTATAATCCTCACATCAGAGAAAAACAGCTTTGCAGGAGTGAGTTGCCTGCTTGCATGGTTCAGGCTTAATTTATGTTCGGTTTTGTTACAGTAACTACACCCATATTGTGCAGTCAACTATTCAGAAGAGTCCTACAGCATCTATAAACATTGGCAGAGTGAGACACACAGAATAAAAGACCTGCAATACCTCCAACTGGTTGACACAGTTTGGATTGCAGAAGACGAACAATATATTCAATCCATTTCTTGGCCCCGATGCATTTAGTAAATACAGTGCCTGCTTGGTAAGAGGGATGTTGACAGAAAATCAAAAGCAATGTAGCAGCAGCGTCCTATAATGGAGACTTAGCTCTACTTTACACTCCTCTTACAAAGATCTACGATTTGAAAACAATCAATCCCTTCATGAGAGCTTGTTATTTTCTCCTATAATAAAAGTAACGGCTTTTCATCATTCTTCCACAGCAATGATTGTGTACACTGGAAATGTAAGCATTCATGGCACGAGTTTGAATAGAAAAAGAGGATATAGAAAGGTTTTTATTTGTTAGAATCCCACTCTATCTCTTGTCCGCCCTTCACCTCGCTGTTGAATTTTATTTGCTGTCGTCAGATGTTACTGAGGACTGAAAATACTCACATGGTGAATTGACGGCTTGCCATGAACGGGGCATTGCATGGCTCAGAGCAACAGCATATGTTTCCTCCCTTTTGTTTAATTTGAAGCAAATGAGTTTGAAATTTCAGAGTATTTCTTTCTGTAGACACATGCCTGTTCATGGTCACTGTTTCTCCATTTAATCCTCGAAGTTCCTGTTTCCTCTTCTCACTTCCTCTTACATTTTTTCTCATTTTCATCTAAACAAAAAATGTTTTATGTGATACTGTATCCATTATCTGACATTACACAGAAACATCTGGAGTCTCAGTTGAACCAGGTGTTGATGTTGAAAATAAGCTTCCTTTATAAGTGGTTAATGTTTTGACTCACTACAGATCAGTGGACCAGAGTAAATGTTTCTTGTTGTGGCCCAATAACGCGCTTAAGAGGACCTTGTTTGTCTTTTTCTACTAGACCCTGCCTGTGGCACAGTCTCTATTAGGCCCTGTTACGTTTCTTCTCACAAACGACCGTCTAACCGTCTTTGCCGTACCCTGACGCCTCGCATGTTATTACTGCCATTGTCTCTTTTTCTGCTGTTTACATGTGTGAGGCTGGGCCCTTTAATATGCGGAGAGCTTTTCCTAGGCTTTCCTACGGGCACACTGGTCTGTGTTTACTCCTCAGTCAGAATGCCTCCTTTCCACAAGTTTGACATGCCTTTTTGTTGCCATGGTAAGCCCTCCCTTAAAATATATATTTCTGCTTTTGGCCTGGATGGTTTTTTATCTCCGTGGTTTAGAGCCTGTTGCCCCTAGGGCCAGATTTAAATGTGTGTGGGTCTTCAAGGATTTCTCTGCAGAAAAGCCGTTTGGATTGCAGCCTCACCGCCATACAAGTGCGACCGAATTGTGTCATTTCAGGTTTTTGAGCCATCATTGGAACCAAAGGAAAGTCCAAAAGAGAAGCAAAAAACACAAGACAAAAGCTGATGAAAATGGACCAGATTGGATTATGTCAGACTTGGCATGTGCATCGTTATGAAGGAAGTCTTCGTTCTGTCTTATCACACTCTGCCTTACAGCTAAATGAATAAAAAAAAAAAAAAGGCAAAGCACAGCTCTGCTCCTTGGAAACAACAGCCAGATCGTAACTGTAAATACCGGGTTTAAGTGGTGTGGGCTCTGACGACTTTCAGTCAGAAAACAGGAAGTGAGGGAGGCAAAAAACATACACTGTGAGAGTGCACAAACTTTGGGGACATGGACCACTTTTTCTACAGTTATTGATGGGGCAATTTTTCAGCACTTGAGATTAAATTTGCACAGAAAACTGCTTTCTTATTGGCTCATGTCACAGACATGTAGTGAGCATCTGGGTCTTTTTTTCTAGCGAGCCACTACAGTATGTTCAGGTGGGCTCATTGAAACTATGAAATGAGGACAGAGCCTTTTTTTGAACCTGCATTCTTTTTAAGGCCAGCGGGGGCGACTCCACTGGTTTCTGAAGGAAGATGATTGTGTGTAAGCCTATGAAACTGACTGTTTCAAAATTATTTATGACATAATGTCCTAATGAATTAATTGTCTCGATCTCTAGTTTTAAGTCTTATCCAATACTGCATGATGTTGACTTTAAATATTTGGGGTAAAATAGACAATAAAGCAGAATTTGCTTTTAGGCGTCACTAACTTGTGTTTGACAAGTTGCCACCACCTTTGGTTCTCAGTCTGATCTAATTAGGATCTTCCCCAGCTCCTTTATTTCTCAACCAAATATGGTCCCGCCCGGCTCCAAAAAAACATTACAGCCATGGCTACAGTGCCATATTTGAGGCTTCAAAATGGTAGTCCACCAAAAAAATGGTTGACGTAACGTTTGGTACTTGGCTGAGTTCAATTCTCAGGGTGTATATATGAAAATCTATGAGATGGAAACATGGGTGTTTTGAATGATTTAAATCTCGTTGACAGGAACTATATACATGCTTCCTAATGCTTGTCATTATGAATTATCTTAAAATGGACAACATTTAGAATAAATAAAGTGGGTCTGTTTGGGTATGAAAACACTTTATACTTTTTTTAAATCATGAATTTTGTTGAGCTTCCTTATCTCTCATTTTTGCATTACCTTTAATTTGTGCGACTCAACCTTGGTGTCTCGGTGAGACAGGAGCCTGCATATTTGCAACATTCAACAGGTAATCAAGGCTGATTAAGCCCCGAACATAGCTTAATTGCATTAGATCTCAGAAGCATAGTATAACCACCATAACTGCAAATGGGAGCAAAAAGAGGTTTCAGTCTCAGAAGGGAAAGGTTTCCATCTTCACTACCTCACGAGAGTTTTATGATTGTGAGCACTACATTTGAAATATGAAAGCCAAAGGTAACGTCATATGATATTTAAAAAAAAAAAGAATGTATTAGGGCAAAAGGCATTGGCCTTTTTTGTTTAGGACTGATTGACCTTTACGCCCGTCCATGTAATTACTATTTGTTTAATTTTTGTGTACTATGTTCTGTAAAACAGAATTGATTGTGGATAGTATACCGTTATATTACTGAATGAACATGCTCTGTTCACTTTGCCTTGTCTGAACCCGTTCTGTATCACCATGAAGCCCCTTTAGTGTGCTGTGACATGTCCTGAAGTCCTTGTTTAGCACCTCTCTCTGTGTGTTCAGGGTGTGAACTGATACCTAGTGTCAGTGAGCGTCAGGGACAGAATGGCAAGAGAGAGAGAGAGAGAGAGAGAGAGAGAGAGAGAGAGAGAGAGAGAGAGAGAGAGAGAGAGAGAGAGAGAGAGAACGATAGCTGAGGTCTACATGCGCGAAGAGGCTGCGAGGATTAGCCCTGAGAAAGCAAGAGGCACACTGGGGAGAAGGAAATGGAAATGGGAAGAAATGAAGAACGAAAGAGAGAAGAGTGAAAGAGAGAGGGGTTTAATGGGGGGCGGTGTCAATTTTCTCCAATTTAGCTCAGGAGGAAGCTATTTTCTTGGAATGAGATGGTTGGATCAATGCAGCTTTACAGCCATTTATTAGTGCACAGTGACATCAACTGTTGCTGCATTCATCACCAGGCAGAAAAAAACAAAAACAGTATATTCACAGGGCTCAACCTTATCAGCACTTGTAAGTTAATTATGCATTTAAAGTGGGGGGCAAGAGTTCAGCAGTGAAACACTTTGATTGAGCCCTTTGAACTCAACCAGGAAAGAAATCAGTTCTCTTAATCCTGGCTCCTATGTGATCATCGTAGCCGGAGGATAGAGACCTCTGTCCATCATCTCACGGTCAGCCAACTGCAGCACCATTACTAATGCAATCACCCCTGTGATCTGAACTTCAGAACCTTGCACCAAAGTAAATAGATAAACATGTCAATGATATGGAGCAGCAGAAAAAGAAAAAGAAGGTGTGAATGAGTCATCCGCGAAAGGTCGATCCAGTGTGGACCCTCTAGAACTCTTCCAGCTGGTCTTGATAGCCTGAGGTGATCTGAGCTGCATGTTACATGATCGTTTTGATCATAGTAAGTAATGCTCCCTCTCATTAGCACAGGTTATGCTTTCGGCCTCAAGTCGTTCACACTTTACATCATCTCACCCAAAGAGGCAAACATAGAAAGATCAAGCTGAAAAGTTATAATTTGCATCCTCAGACAAATAAGGAATAGTGTAGCATAGTGTGTGGTGTAAGCATATTTAAAGGAGTGTGGGTGTATGGTGTGAATCTCAAGGGTTTAAGGGCATCTTCCGCTGAGCACATCCAAAGTCAACATCTGGAAAATAGCAGGTTGTGCAGAGATCCATTTCAGTATTCCCCAAACTCATAAACACTCCAGATCAAGGGCCAAACACACCTCTGTTTCTATCCTAAAGAAATCTATTGCCACAATTTATCAACTTTGATTGGTTAACACTCTCAAAATGGAACCCTTCATAATTTAGAAGCCGCTCTAAATGCAGCTGGCCGGGCTACATCTAAATGTTTAAAAGTCAAGTGAAGGGAGGAGTCGGTTAGACCTGAAGTTATGTCCTCCAAGGGAACTTTACAAAGATCCTCTCACAGATTTATAGCCACTTACCTAGGAGCCTGAGTCGATATTCATAAACGGGGCTTCAAACAAAGCCCCCCATCCACTATCCCTGCTTGTAAATAAATACAGATATGCCTCTTTTACAGACAGCAGCAATCTAAAATATTACCACCAGCATAATTTTACCACACACATTAATATTTTACGGCACATTGTATTTTACCGCATTGAATCTTAAACTTTCATGGCCGGCCCCAAGGATTTTATTCCTTAGGAGTCTGTATCATTATTAGCCAAGATGTATAGCAGGTACAGTAGACGATCAGCCTGCTTTTGTACTCTTCACAGTTTCATAGATCATATTTTTATGAAATCAATAGAGTCAACATTGCTATCCTTGTCACTTTAATCAAGTTATATCTTTTGAAATGACTTAGCGATTATTGTTTTTTGGCTGCATCCTGCCCTTGGAAGGAAAAGAAAAAAATGATAAAATGTATGTAACCATGCCTCTTCAGCTAGTCCTACATTTCGGAATTTACAAGGTATCAGTTCCGTAAATACAATCCATAGACAGATTTATAAATTGCAAATGTAATGGTAAGGCCCTATTAAATCTAGTTTGAAGTGTTTAGTTTTCCATCTAAACAAGTAAAACCCAGCCTGTACAGTATCTACCTCATTATGACGGGAATAAACTCTTAACATCTGCACATGTGCATTTGCATCTGTGCTTGTGTATATGCCTTTGCAGTGATTTAAGTGGTTTTAGTGTTAAAACAAGTCTAATGAGCTGGCACAGTAATTATCAGCCATTTTATTCTCACTTGAGCTAATTGAGGCTTTATGTTAGAGTTAATACCACTGTCTGTGTACACTGTTTTACAGTTAGCAAAATGTTTGTCCAGAAATAGTGCTGCCAATAATTTAGATTTTTAATCTGTGCATGTCAGTGTTTTAATATCCTCCTATTAACGATACTTATGAGTTTTGACAATCCTCCCCAGATGGGGGTCATTGATCAGCTCCTTTTTAGTGTATTTTTTAATAATGCATCCCACAGTAGTATCAAAGTCAAAAAGGGCAAGTAGTTGCTTGCTTCTGATTTTCTTTAACAGTGCAGTAAAAAAAAGTCTTTGTATGGAATTATTCTATTTAGCATAAGTAATGATTATCATCCCTTACATCTATAGAGCACATGAGCCTATTGGTATTGCCACATTTCATGTGTGCTTGCAAAAGGCTAATCACTGAATATAGTGGAAGTTATTTTTAAGAGGTTGTCTCTATTTAAGTTTTCTCTGCACTTTTTTCTTAGTTGTCTATCGTGTTTCTACCTCTCTCCCTCCTTACTCACTTTGCTCCATGTATTTAAAGCGCTTCTGAATTTCTTGTATTATCCAGGTTAGTATGAGTTGATCCCTAGGCCCTTTGCTCTTGTCAGGAATCTCCCAGGCTATCGGGCTCCCCCGGGGCCCTGTTTCACACACCAAATTGATGTCTTCGACTGGAAATGACACTTTCAGCAGGATTTGCCATTCTAAACCACCTCAAACCCATGTGATCTCACCCATTCACTCTCAGAGGGATTGCCTTGAAATGCACCATAGCTTCAAAAGCCAATGAGCATAGCATGCTTGAATGAAAAGCTGATACATACCCTATCAGGGAAAAAAGGAAAAGATATTCTAAAATGCTGGCGATGTAAAACAGTATTTTTTGCTCTGAACAAAGACCAACAGTCCCGTGAATATGAAGGTATTGCATGAATTTTCATGTGTAGGTGCTTTTCCACCATTTGCTTTATCTTGTTAATATCTCTCTCTCACTGTCCTTCTATGAATACAGACCCAGATGGTATGATTAATACATGCTATTCAGATCTCGCCATCATTTTCTAACACTCCATTTAAAGGAAGAGCACAGTGACCATGTTGCTTAAGGACTAGTTATGATATAATTTGACGCTGGAGTAGAAGGAAAAGAGAAAAAGGTGTGACCAAGAATCCCTCCCTTGACTTATTTTCATCCCCAAGTCTTTTTGGGGCTGCACGTTTCTCCTAGGGGGCTCTACAGACTGGCATAATGGATAAGGGCAAGGGTGTGAAAGGAGCACCTTCAGGCTCCTCATTCAACTCTCCCAATCTCTCCTGCACACACTCTTGAGCTGTGAAGGCCTTCTTTCTTTGCCCTGCTAGCATGGG
This sequence comes from Acanthopagrus latus, assembly GCF_904848185.1. Classification (NCBI taxonomy): domain Eukaryota; kingdom Metazoa; phylum Chordata; class Actinopteri; order Spariformes; family Sparidae; genus Acanthopagrus; species Acanthopagrus latus. Next base: position 9,456,651 of record NC_051043.1, on the reverse strand, counting down.
AGCCCTGTAATAGGCTCTAATTGATAGGGAGGTGTTGGGGTCTTTCTGTATGGGCTGAAGGGATGAGAGTCAGCGAGAGAAAGGGGGAGAGAGAGAGAGGATTACATGCGGGCATGTGGGGTGGAGCGGGGGAGGAGGAGAGGCTGTGGAGTGGTCTAGGCCCCGTCCGTAATGAGTCATTAATTTCCTTGCAGTTTTGTGGCGGTTGGCTCATTACTGGTCTGCAGAGGAGCAGGAACAAAGCTCTGGGTAGGTAGGAGGTGAGCTTAAATAGTTGGGGCTCAACACTTCCCAACAAAAGGAGGAAGAGAACGTTGAATGGCACTTGGAACAGATGCAGTAAAAAGTGGCAGATGCAAATTGCGGGAGAGCAAGTCTTCCTTCAAGCGCTTTTCTCTTTTTATTTTGTCAGACTGCAGCCTGAGAGTCTAATTAGTTAGTGAGGTGTTTCACTTCTGATAGGGCTGTGTCTCGTTATTGTCACAAAGAGGATTCATAGAAATGGGAGGATATGCATATGTTCCACAGTCCCCAGTGGAAGCTGCTCAATAGTTTAACTGATTTAATTATTTATGTTACCCTATAGAAACTGAAAGATGTGTAATATTTCTGACACTATGAAGTTGTATTGTGTCTCATTCTAAATGTGATAAAACAGTATGAAGTTGATACCCGCAGGTATTTAATTATGTTTTTAATTTTGTGTCCATGCTCTTTTCCCCACAGGCAGAATGATTATGGACAAGTTGGCAATGGTTCTAATGAAAACGCGGTCGTCCCTCAATTTGTGGAGTTTGTGGACCGTGTGTCGAAGGTCACCTGTGGGGCAAATCACAATCTTGCACTGACAGGTACTGGCCTGCTATGACACTTAACACTCAGTGGACATTTACCGTTTAGATTAGAATATTTGGTTTTGAAAAATGCAGCGATTTGTAAATGTCTACATGTTAAAATTTACATATAACCTCACTTTCTTAAATATAATCCAACATGCAAGAACTTGCTCCTATCACTGACCTCTCACCTGATGCGCTAGATTTTATTTTTCATAAAGTGCACCAGCACAATTCAGCTGGACATCTTTAAGAAATGGAGTTAACGTCACTAGTCATGAGTTGTCACTGTGCGCTTCAAAGTTCACCTATTTTACTCAATTTTATGCGAATATCAGCGCCCTCAAGCCCTCGATCGGCACATCACCTGAGAGGGAGACAAGGAGAGAGAGAGAAAGAGAGAGTTAGCGAGAATATGGCCCTGGCTCCTGATCCATAACAGTCATTGCCTGTTACATACATTTCAGAATTCATTCAGGCTATGAAGATAATCGAGGTAGTCGACAGTTTCCCCTGCAGCCCAATGGATTTATGATAGCACTGTCAAGAAAATGAGGCGAAATGACACAGTAGCTGACTTTAGCTGCAAATAATGTGATAGGCCGTACAGTGGTGCAGCAGCAGCTGCTGTCATTGCAGGTAATAGGCTATAAAGAAGCCTGATAGCAATACCTGTCATTTCTTAATGGCTGACTTCACTGAAGAGCTTTTGTGGCCTTTAACATGAAGATAATGGAAGATACAACAAATTTTACAGCTTTTGCGTTGCATCCATAATTTATCACCAGAGGCCCCATGCAGCAGCAGCAGCACAACAAGGACAACATGCTCCTGGAGGCGTGCTGGAGAGAGATGCAAGATGAGCTGCAGGGGGCTAGAGGCCCGTGTCATACTTTGCAATTAATGAAAGAACTGCACAGGGTCCAAAACATCTTCTGTTAGAAATGTTTATCAAATACTTGTCATATTGCATGATGATACCTTTGTGTTCTACATTTGTTTGAGAAAATTAGATTTTGTATAGTCTGTTGATCACATCTACTTCTTTGGGGGGGAACATTTTTAAACTTTATGAATTTTCTCATGGATGCATGCATGCAGGTGACGGCAGATTGTTTCAGTGGGGCTGTGGACGTGCATGTGGGAACATGAAGAGGAACATCCTAAGCCCAGAGGATGTAACACTACCAAGCTCGCCAGTGCTTGCAGACATCGCGGGAGGATGTTGGCATAGCCTCCTTCTAACAGGTTAGTTGGCCATGTCTAGCTCATTTTTGAGACCTATTTATGTAACACAGCCTAATACATGCATATTTTACACGTACTAAATCCAGCAGTACCCTCTGCCTGCTGTGACATGTGTTGTTCTTCTCATCATACATGCAGACATGTACCGTGCACCCCGACATGTCCGAGACCTCGACATTAACTATGCGCAAATCCTTGGTGTATGTCTTGGCCCTCACACAGACGTGTGAGTGTGTGCTTTTAGCTGTGGTGTCCATCTATCCACATCATTCATTAAGAGCTCTCCCAGGGCTAGTGCGGCTACATAAACACAGAGGTTGAGGCCACGGCTGCTCTTTCACCTCGCTGCGGAGAACTTCAAAGTCACTTCTCCTCACAGAGCAGACTAATGCTCGCTGTCTGCATGGCTGATATATGGGCCCCAGTCGCTGTCTTCTTACTGTAGTATGGCTGCGACGGAGGCCCCATCATGGAGCCGGAGCTGGGCCATTTGTTAGTTTTAGCTGTATCTCCAAGACCTGGCTTTGATTCTGAAAGGAGGACATTAATCCTTTTAATACAACACTTTGTAGAGTCGTTTTCCTGTGTTGCTAATGCTGTCTATTATTAACCCCATTAAAAGTGTAATACAATTTAAGTAGAGTGCTAAAAGTGGATCATTTGTTGCTCCGTTCTGTTTGAATTAATTCTCAATTTATGATCTAAATGATTAAACTATAGGAGTCACAGCACTAAATGAGATTCTTAAACGGTCAGGCATACATTTACACATATTAATACAAATATTTATGAGCACACAGACATCTCCAAGTGTACAGACACACACACAAAGCTGCTGTGTGTTGCATTTGCTCTTCTAAATCCTGTAATGTCCCCGGTTTGATCCCTAGCTCCATTCTGTCATGAGGGAACAGAAATATCCATCTTCAATCAGGCCTTAATGAATAGCCTGATGAGTGTCGGGCAGAACTGAATTACCAGATAGATTTAAAGAGCGTGAGAGTGTGTGTCCATTATGTGTGTGTGTGTGTGTGTGTGTGTGTGTGTGTGTGTGTGTGTGAGTGTGAGTGGGATGGGCGGGGGGTAGTTAGAGGGTCAGTAGAACAGGACACATGTAGAAATTAATTCTCTCCAAGTTCAAAAAAGAAATTGGCTAATTCTGTCATATGAGCCTCATGGAATCGCCTTATCTATTGGTATGAGTCTTCATCTATTAGGGTCAAACTGAGGAGGGAGGCACAGTGGATAGAAAAAGAGAGGTTAGGGGGAGCAAGTTGCTGTGAGGGACGGTGCGTTTTGAAAATTGGAAAGGAAAGGAGAGAACGAGCAGGAAAGAGCGGAAAAATGATGGGAAAGATGGAGCAAAAAGAAAGCAAGCGAGTCAGTGGTATGAGAGACAGCTTGCCTGGGCCGGAGCATATTGAGGGCAGCAGGTGGAAGAGTGGCACAGTTAATTAAAACGCCTGTCTTAATGTCTCAGCCCGTCACTCCAGGGAGAGAGAGAAAGAGAGAGAGTGAGAGAGTTGCCAGGCTTGAGCTGGGTTGCACCCAACCAGCCATCTAGACAGCAAACCAACCATCCAGCCAACCCACCAGGCCACATGTCAGACAAGCCCCGACACTATGCCCTTCACCCCCATCATCCTTTGCAACACACACAGACACGCAGTCACACATTTGCACAGACTCAAACACATGTCCAAATCCCGCCCACTGTTTCCTTTTCTCTTATCCATGTAGCCATACACCTATCCAAACTGCCACCTCTCTAATCTGTTGCAGACCTCTTTAAAAAAGCCCCCTCTCCAAAAAAAAGGAACAAAAACACACTTCTGATGTTACCGTTTTGCTCAGCAGCATCTGTAGCATGCCTCTAGACTTCCAGCCTTGCAGCGTAATCTGTCTGCTTTTAATAATTCATAGAAAGCACAGGCTGTGCACTATGTACTGAATGCTGAGGGTAATGGGGATGTTGTGATAGTTCTATCCTGGCCTGTCTGGAGCAGCAAGCGAATCAAACTGTTAAAGATCTGATAAGCAGCCTGTTCAGTGTCATAACAGCTTTGGCTGTCATCACTGCATTAGGTGGACCTTAACAACTCTATTCAGCTCTGTATGCTACAATCTTACAGATGGTGATGCTTGACAGAGTTCACAAAGTTTTAACTCACACCAAATTATTGTAGACATAAGTATACGTGAGCTAAATGTCATAGACTGTATAAACAGTGAACGCAGCTTCCAGAACCGTAATGTGAAGCCAGTGTGGATGTTCTTTAAAGCCACATCCTTTCATATTACCAGCAAGGGGAGTCAACTGGTTGCAAAAGAAGTCAGACTGTATTCAAACCTGAGAAATTGACCTTACTATCACTTAATATTGTAGCATTTAACAATTGGCCACCTATCAAATTCATGCTCAAAACAAAATATCACTAAAGAAACCACTAACTGCTGCTTAAATGTAGCTGCCATTATTTTGTTTGCTCAGTTAACCATGCAGCTATCGGTTCAAACTGGGAGCTTGTGGATGTGAGTGTTACTATTTATCTATTAGTTTTATCTACTTAATCACACTTATAATCCAGTCTAATTTGCAGTAATATTTTCTAAATTTTGAAATGTGGAAAAAGGGAGTCATGAATTTCACCATTTGCACTCTTAATACACAATGTTGCATTAAAGATCATTTACTTTGCATCATTTATAGTATATCCCCCAAGGAAGAGCCAAGTGAAGTACATTTTCCAGTCAGTATAGCTGTCTAGTGAGGTTATGTTAAGATTGGAAACGGGATGATATGAAATAATGCAATCTCTACAATCACCTGAGAAGTGGATCGTGCATGCCTTAAAGATCAATCATGATCTCAGCTTGTCCAACCCTAATACTGGTCATTAGTTAACATGTTCTTGAATGCAGCATGATGATTGTCATTTTCAAAATTTTGCCCCCATTTAGAGTAAAATCGATGATAAAGCAGGATATTGTTGAGGGCATGGCCACCTCATGATTGACAAGTCGCTTAAACGGATTGATCCAGTCAGTATAGAGGTGTAGCAGTCATCACCAGCTCCACAATTTTGTCAAAGTGTGATAACTTCTGGTTCACAAAGGTGATGGCCACAATGTTTAACTCAGGGCTTTAGAATTGTAGCCCACAAACCAATGAGTCACATCACAGCGGGTTTACACTTGGTCGTGTTTGACAATCCAGGGAATGACATTATACTTTGCTGAAACTATACTAAATTGAATTACACATAAACAGAAATGTATTTAAAGAGAAAAAAGAGCAAATAGTATGAGACTCCATCCATGTGTGAGGTGGGTCTAGAGTTACACGTCCTGATGTCTGACTAATGTTTTATCAGGCTTTGCTGTATCACGGCGGATTGCTTTGTCAATAACCAGCCTGGTGCCTCAGTGAGCATGAATCTGAGATTGTCAGGCTGAGTGACAGGCTGAAGATGGCAGATAATTCAAAGAAATTGGAAGTGTGAAATCTTTAAGGGCCACTTCTTAACACGGCAAATGCCAGGGTATCTTTCCATCAGCTGCTGCTCTCACAAGCCACCGCATTGTTAATGGTGGCCTGTCTGTCCATCAAGACCGCTTCAGGAGGGATTTAGACCTGTTTGGCGCCTTATCTCTCTGACTGCCTCCCACTAACCTGACCACTGCACAGGCCTCAAGTGCTGTGTATGTGTGAGTTCCATGTGGTCAATGGTGGTCATAAATCTAACTCCAGAACAATATGTATTTTTCCTTTTCATTCGCTTGTTTATATATATATTGATTTATTTGATTGATCTGACTGACAGTGTGTTGGTATATCCATCCATAGTTACACAATCAGGAGCCAAATGTAATGGTGCTTGTAGCGCTTGTTAATTTAGTTGTCAACACTACAGATTGACCTTAGATTGTAGCAGTAAGAGCTCTTTGCCCTGTGAGTGTGTCTCTGTGTCTGCTGCTGTGTTTCTAGATTGATGCAGAAAAAACAGTGTCTGCTTTCAGTGATGGGAGATAACGGTTTTCTTATCACAGTCACATCTTACACAAAAAAAAACAACTAAAACATAAGCCTCATTAAATATCAAGACATTCAAGTCAAAGATAATTTAGTAACAGCTTTCAAATGTTGAAGTAAAAATGAAAAGACATATGAGATTTTAAATCATATTTATGTACCCAGTACAAAATGTTCTGCTGTCCACTGATGTCCACTGAAACATGCTAAGTGTGAAGTTGAGGCAATGGAATCAATGTCCTCTATGAATATACATTTCATTAATAAGTTGAGATCTGGGGCATTTGAATACCCAAAATTAACCTAAAAGTAATTTGAAATATAAGTTAATTATTAGTTTCATAATGAGGTTTATGATTAAGAAGTTAATAAAAGAAACAAAAAGTCATTTTCTGTGCTGGAAAATAAAATGAGGAGGAAAAAAATGGATGTATGTGTGGTCGTGTGTGTGTGTGTGTGTGTGTGTGTGTGTGTGTGTGTGTGTGTGTGTGTGTATTCATGCGTCTTTCACTCCAGAACTGCCACTGCTCCAATGAAAGTGAAGTACTACGGTTCTGCATAGTGATGTCTTGACCTTGCTCAGCCTTGCGTGTTTTTCCTTTATTCCCTTTCTAAGTTCTTACAATCGCTCCACTCACACAACTACTCATTAAAAATAGTTAAGGACGTGTAGGTGAAAGGCAGATGACGTCAGAGAGAATGTGAAAGAAGAGGAGGAAACACAACAGGGCAAAAAAAATCATCCTCCACATCTGCTAATCCAAAAAAAAAGGCTTAGACTCTGTCCTCCCTGTTTGTATGTACAGAGAAATAATGAGAGAAAATAGACAGAGCAGGGAGGGGGACGAGAGAGAAGGACCCAGACAGAGGAAAAGAAATAAACAAAGAGGAAAAGAAAGAAATATGTCCCCTATTTTCCCCTTGTAGTGGTCTCAATTCCCTGCCAGAGCTCCCTGTCACAGGGAGGTAGTTCCCAGGCTGACACATCTCAAGCTGTTCAAACATCCATTAGGATGTTTTGTTTCACACACTCTACAAATACGGCAAGACGAGAGCGAAACGGGCAGATGATGAGAGGGAAATTGAGGACGAAAGAAAAGAGACGGAGAGACAGAGGAGAGGATGAAGAGGGGAGTGAGTTGATGGGAACAGCAGAGAAAGGAGAAGAGGAAATTTATCAAGAAACTCGTGTGATATTTAATGATCCTTGTATGTGGAGAGGGAAGACCACACTAGCTCGTTCTCCTCCGCCAAATACCGATCCCCTAACTTAATTTCCTGCTCAATTGCTGTTCTATAGTGCATAGTACAGTGATACAGGCTGGCAATATAGAAAACAGATTGCCTGTGCGGCGGAGTGGATAAGGCTGAGGCTTGTGCTGCTGGAGACCTGCAGTCTCCAGGGGGGTCTTGTCGGTGGGCTTCACAAAACCAACAAAGCCCATCTTTCCCTGCGACTGGCAGCAGCTGGCAGGTAGATCTTCAAGCACTGGAGGTGGGGAAGTGGATCTGTGGGTGTGGTGTGTGTGTGTGTGTGTGTGTGTGTGTGTGTGTGTGTGTGTGTGTGAGAGAGAGAGGAGAGAGAGAGAGAGAGAGCGAGAGAGAGAGTTTGTGTTTCTCTACAGTGTGTGTTGCAAGGAGTCTTGCTATTCTTTGTAGTGGAGAGTTCCATAGTCTTCCATCTTGTGCTTGCTCATGTGCTGTGACTCCAATCCACTCAAAAATGTAGGCCTGCATGGACAGCAACCATCAATCAGTGCACAGTGCAGTGTGCAACTACAGCTACAGTGTTTTCCAGGGATACACACACAGACAGATACAGTACACACACATAGACACACCCTCCTTCAGTATCACATACATACAGTAACATGCCTGTTACTGTGTGAGATTCTTCATCAGGCCTTGTTTTGAAATTTTCCTCATGTTTTTTACGTCTTTACATACCAACTATGTTTTTGTAAAGTAACAGTCTTGTGTTTGTATATAAAAAACATCTAATTTTACTACATCCTGTAACTAATATCACACAGTGATGATTTTAGGTAAAGCCAGTTCATGAAACATTTTACTCTTGCTGTGTACACTCTGGTCTTCAGGCAATACTGTGTCTGCTTGAACCTACATGAAGTCTTAATGTGTTTTCTCAACGCTGTTTTGCTGCCTGACATAAACTAGGCCAGTATTGCGAAGTCTTATCGTGTCTACCTGGAGAACTGATGTTACTTGTATCCCAGTTCTTTTAGAGTTGTTAATTCATGCAGGAAGTGTCACTAACCTAGTTGCCATTGGGTTTTGCGCTAATGTTAGCAGTGTGAACCTCCTCTGACCTCTCAAAGTGACAGGGTTTTGTTGCGTAACAACCTTGTGTAATGAACTTCCTCCCAGGAGATGTCATTAAGAACGGGAATGTTTGTCTTCCGCTTGCACCAAAATGAATATTCAGCTATTATTGCTGCACAGAATTCAGATCTGATATGAGTATTGGGTTTCAGCAGAAGAGAGACACAAAACCACTCCAGATGGGTTTTATTTACTGTCTCTGTGTCTCTGATCAGCCTCTGTTTTTTTCTTAATTTATCACAACTAACTGGGTTTGCAGTGTGAAGACAGTTCAGGTCATATCTCTGTCTGCCTACACATAGCATTATCTGGTGCATGCATCATTCAGACTCTTCCCCCTCATCTCTCTCTCTCACCGAGATTTACATATTTGTTTTAACTAATGTCCTGTTGTAGGCCACTAAAGATCTGTAATAACACTGCTAGGGTTTCTGCAAGGCGACCACGCCAAGAACCACAGAGACGTGGAAGGGATAGAGTTGTCAGAAGGCTTTCCATCACACACAGGGATCATATTTGAGCAAAGGTTTGCCTTGATAAATGAACCCAATTGGTTAGCTTATCGGCTGGATCAACACTGTATGCCTTTCATGGCTCGTCTACTTTCCCATGCAGGAGGCCCTGTAGAGGGGGAGAGCACCATGTGTGATATGTGCGAGCGAGAAAGAGAAGACAAAAAAATGGAGGGTGAGAGCAATAGATCACAATGATTATTTGAATTACCTTGTTTATTGAAAATGACCGATTTCGAGCTTGATCCTTTACATTTCCAAAATACTCACAAGACCGCCAAGAGGAGAGGTCTCAGTGGGGGACTTCATACACCATCTGATGCTGTGACTGCCATTTCCCTTCTGAGTATCATTGTCTTAATAGTAAATATAACAACAGGAAGCAATGATTTCTGCTCTAAATTATGTGGATGTTTACACTACTCGTCGACTCAGCAATATATTTCTGATCAAAGATAAACTGCACGGAAGAAAAATAGAAGCTGCGTTAGAGCAACAGTGGGAAAGAGGAAATGGTTGGTCCCAGCAGACTGATGTACCTTGTAAGGCAAACTCCCTCCTCTGTTGCTGCGCAGAAGGAGTCACTGCCAAGATGGCTGCTTGAGCTCCAGGCCTGCAGGGCTTGACCCTGTGCATGCTGCCAGACACCATTTCTCTAAATCCAACCTCAAAATGAATCTTCAGACCCTGGCATAATTCCTCATCCTCTCTTCCTGTCCTCCTCACAACATCTCTCTCTGTCTCAGTGTTTCACTTCTTTTATTTTCCCAATGTGGAGGATGGTGCAGTGTGCCTCATCTTTCAAATTCCTGTGAGGTTAAGATGGTAAGACTTGTTTTCAAGGATGGAGCTGGGTGTCTGGGGCTCCTCCCTACAGGTTTATCATGTTGGCAACCACGGATGGCTCCTTTTCTAGGGTTGTCATGAGTTGTCCTCCCCTGAGTCTAGACCTCTCAAACATAGTGGCATGAATCGTTGGCAAACACTGTGTGCAAACAGAGCCATTAACAGAGAGTGTCAAGTTTAATTGCACGACTTATGATGAGTGTTTTTATGTACTTCTGACCTCATACTGAACTATGCTGTAAATGAACCAACCAATGATCGTTTCATATTGTTATTGCATGGAAAGCTATGATGAAATGTGGGCTAACACAGAACACTTAAATTTTGTCAGATGCATTGTACAAAAATGGAAAGTAATATATTTTCAGTGGGATTGGCACATATCTGAAAAATGTAAAGCCATGTTCTATTTAGCTGAAGCAGTTTATTGTTTGCATATCTTAAAGCCAAAGCAATTAAAGTTGGATACAGCTGATCTTTGGGATCAGCTGTATCCAACTTTAATTGCTTGTGTTGAATATATAGCTTATGAGTTTAGAAAGTCATTTCAGTTGACAAGTCCCTGTAATAACCACTGATTTATTGTTTTAGAAATGTGAAATAATAGGTTTTCTTTCTTCAGCCAATCACTGAGAGGTTTTATTGGATTTTTCCACTTCTCTAATAACTATGCATTATTTTGGTTCCACATAGCTGTATATACTACTAAGTTGTACTCGTGGTCTTCATTTCCATCATTCACAAAGCAAACAAAAAAATATTTTCCATTCCTGCTAGTCACATTATACTGACAGACTGCTGGGCAAGGGCAGGTCAGCCTAGTGTTAACTAGTGTAGCTTGGACTCTTAGGTGTTAGACACACTTTCTCTCTTTTCTCTGTAGACAGTGTTCGAAATGATCTCTTGTTCTATCATTTTTCCTTCAGACCATTTCAGTTTTTCCTAGTTGTTAAGGGTTCTCAAGGAGAATACTGAAATTAAAAAGCTGAACCTCAACCACCGGAGGTTATGCCTATTCCTTATTTGTTCCTTTCTCCAAACTTCTCCCCCTTTTTTTCTTTGCCACTGAGTCAAACCACCCACTAAGTCTAAGGTCACTAGCTAGCCAATGTGAAGGCTGTTCAGAAGGGCTGCAGCAAACTTGGCAAAGCTCCGGTATGACTCCCTGCTGCTCCTTGGGACATACCAGCTCCTTTGCCAAGTCAAATAACACATTTAGTGAATTGAGAGTAAGATTTAAGTGGGGCAGTACAATGCAGCCAACCCTCTCATCTCCGAGTCGGTCCTTCTCTTTGTGTGCTAGAGTGTGAAAACTGCCCTTGTTCTCTACGACTTAATCTTTTTTTTCTTCTTTTTCTTGCTGATTATTTGGAAACAGGTCAGTTGGGTGTGGAGGCTCCCAACTCCACCCAACAGTTTTTTTCTCTCTTAACTTCACATTCATTGCCTCATCAAATTATTTATCCTCACCTCTGAGTCTGCTTCTTTACCTCCCCTCCTGTTTTTTTTTTTTTTTTTTAAACCATCCTTTTTGCTCCTGTGTGTATACGAACATTTTTCAAAGAATTCAGTGGCCAAGTTCAGGCCCTTGAAGTGATTGGCTTTTATTCAAGACCCTGTTTTCCTCTCTTCTTTTCTCTGTTTTTCCTTTTTTCTCTCACAGTATTTTGCTCCTTATTTCACCAAGCATGACACTTTTCACCTCCGTTTTTTTTTCTTTTTTTTTTTACTTGAACATGCAAACACAAACATCCAAGCTTTTAGTGCTATTTTCACTAGTGGATGAAAAAAAATGACAAGAAAATAATCTTCAGGTCTATTTGAATGCTGTGTTGCACTGATGTATCCGCTATACAATTACATAATTGTAATATGCATACATATATCAAGACAATTTGGCATCAAATGAGTTAAGTTATATCTTCCAAACAGACGAAGTCTCCATACACAGGCTTTTAGCATTCATCTAATGCATAGATTCGGGTGATTGCTTGGATTTTTAAGCTTTACAGTTTCAAATTGATTTATCAAGGAGTATACCTCTGTCTCACTGGGTTTGTAGTAGCAACTGTGATCTTAAATGTAAAAAAAAAAAAAAAAAAAAAAAGCCAACAAGACTTTGTGGGAAAATTGTGGAATCTGAAGCTTTGCGCTGTATATTTTACCATAGAATTCAATTTTCACATCTTTGAAGGATAAACTTCTCACATATCCTGCAAGTGAAGACAATATTTAATCAACAATGCAATATGTGCTTGACATATATATATATTTCTATGTGTGTAGGTACAAAATTAAATGGTAGGCAGTTCTTTAAAATTGTTCATTAGAAACCATGTGATCCTTTGATGGCTTCATGTCAAACCAACAGTTGTACAGTAAGGGTTAGGATAGGTTGATGAATAGAAACCACTGTAATCTACATTTCTCTTGAGACAACCCATTTAGACTGATTTGGTTACACCCTGCTTACTGTGGGTGTAAACAGGCCATTTATCTGTCATCGTTCATTGTGTAGTTTTGGTAATCCCATCTGCTGTATATATCAAAATCACTTGGCTGTGTAGGATCCCAGTTTTGTGAGTCCAATTCCACAGCCAAGCAACATCTCACTGTCCATCATTTTGTGGTAATGGTTGCTTTAAAGACAGTGCTTATTTATTTGTTGTTATGTAGTGTTGTATGAACAATGTCTGTGTATGCCAATAGTACAGTAGCTACTAGCCAGTTTGTTCAGGCATAGCAAATTGGGGCCATAGGCCAGAACACTGTTGTAACACATTAGCTGCTGCCACAAAGAGGTCAAACTTGGCTGTGTTAGTTGGATGTGTTTGTGGGGTTAGGAGCTGTGTGGGTGTGTGTTTGTGTGTGTGCACCTTGCTTGTCGGTGTAGGCTAAACAATGGGACAGAGACCAATGACAGTTCTTGACCTCCCCAGGGTGTGCTGACAGTACAGTTATGGTTTGCAGTTCACCTGCTAATCTGTGCTAGACCTGGAGGAGAAGACAGCAGTGGGCATGAACTTCTGTCAGATAAACAGAAGGGATTTAAGCATGAACGGTGGATGAAAAAAATAGGGAAAAAAAAACAAAGGGTAAGAATCGTTCAAAGTAGGTATAATATTGTTTATTACTGATATAGATATAAACAAAATGTGCTTTTTTATGGAAATCGTGAGGAGTACTACTGTATATATGAGAAAAGTATTATATTGTCTTTTGTGGGTACAGAAGATGCATGTGAAATTGCTTCTGGCGATGCCACTCGGTAACCCAGGTGCATTACGGGTAATGTTGTCGACAGGTCTTGATAAGGTCCAGCAGTTTAGCATCGCAATCCTAACTATAAAGGGCGGCATAAAACTTTTTTTCATACATGCAGTTGTAACCCCCCCAAAACCTAGAAACACAAAAGATACCCTCTCGCGCTGAGTGTTAGAATATTATATGCAGTGTGGTGCTTTCTTGTCCTTTGTTAATCTAAATGTTGTGGTGTAGCCTCACTCCCTGCTACACCTACATGCATTTTAGTCAGCCATTTCTTACACTTAAGCTCAATGTTCAAGTAGTTACTGAACAACTGCTGATATTGATTTGTCCCTTTGATTTGACAAAGCATGATCTGAAACATCATTTCAACATGGTAAATCTGTAACCAAGCTTTTGTTAATCCAATCTGAGACATTGTCTGTTGATGTTTTAGACAGATGTTTTCAACAAATTCCACACAACTTGGCTTCATGTCATCTACATGAGAGAATGGCTCCAGAAGTCAAAACCATTTTCCTGTATTTGTCTTATTTAAGTGGATCGAGATGGGTAATTTTGAGAAATTCACAGAGGCCGGAGATCGTATAAATTATAGAGCAATAAAAGTTTAAAGGTAAGGAAAGAAGGAGGAGAAGGAAAAGAACAAGGATAAAGAGAACAACTGAAGGAGAGTGCCCGGATGAGGAGGAAAGGAGAGGTTTTGTGGAAAGGAGATAAGGGATGGTGGGATCGGGAGGGCAGGCAGAATCAGCAGGCAGTACTCAAAGTCCAGCTGGTCCTCGGCTCCCAGGGTCTACTTCAAGGATCTCTCTCTCACTGTTTCTCCCCCTCTCATACACACACCTACTACACCCACCCACCCACCCACACACACACAATAACAGTCTCCACCATTGCTCATTGTCTGGCTCCAATCTCTCTGTATCCTCACTCCTCACCGTCTCCACCCACCTTCGTCTTTACTTTTGCTGTATCTGTCATTTTCACCCCCTCTCCATTTTTGATCCACTGGCTGACAATGATGAATTTCCCTCAGCTGTACGGGAGTTGGCAGAAAAAGTTTGCTCAGCAAAGTTTTTAAAGTAAAGCGAAGAGAGTGCGGCTTATGATATTAGTGCAAGTTCAACATGATACTCTGTAAGACAAAGTCATTTTTCCTCATTTAACATCTCCCAGCTCTTTTGCAAAATAAGCTTTCTAAAAACCTTTTATTATATTGTACTTATCTAGGCATTTTTTCATCACTTTGCTATTTCAGGTAATCCATAGGCAATTTTGATTCGCCCGGCTCTGCGGTCATGATTTTAGCCAAGGTTGTTTTCAATTGAAAGGTCACCTACTGTCTAAGTCCCTTAGTCAGCAGAAAATAATCTTGAAATTATGGTTAATGGTTAATTAAGCAATGTCACACAAGAGGGAGTGCGGTTGTAGTGTATAACAACACTGGTGTGGTTCGGTCGTAGGCATGAGGCTGCAGGCCGAGTAATACAGATAATCACACCAGTGATGTTATATAGTACAACCGCACGACCATGAGTGTGATGTTGCTTTTATAAAACAGTTCTACAAGTGCATTTTATTAGTTAACTGTAGTAAACCACAAAAGATTATGATTTGTTTATGCTCCGCCAACACAAATAGTTCCTTAACTAGAGGGGAGACAAGGCTGTTGCCAGGCAACTCATAAACATTTCCTGCAGACCACTACTGTGTCTGCATATTACTGCTGCTTGTATCATTTACATTTATCTGAATGTTCCCATTTATTGTGCAACCACTAAAATAAGAGTCCAATGACAGTCGCTTTGGTGGCATGATGTGTGTTTCTGATGAATTAACAGCTCGATCAGACAGCACGCTGCTCCATCGTTTCAGGCTCTCCATAGATGGTCTCCAGTAACTTTTTAGCGAGCTTTCAGACCTGCAAAACAAGTTTTTGTTAGATATGTATTTTATGTTCAGAGTGCGACACAATATCTATGAATCAAAACCATCTCACCTTTGCTCACTAACTGCCATGATCTCCCTCACCTCGAGTTCCGCATCAGACAGTTTCTGTATGGCAGTGTTGGCTTCATTTTTGCTCTTCTCTAATTTGTCGAGGTCGGCTGATGTCATATCAACATACCTGGGTTGCTCTGATGTATCCTGGCCTCTCTCCTCCCTTCGTCCTCCTTTGAGTGTGACCATTCATAATTTAAATTTAAAATGTAATTTGTGGAAATATGTCCGTCTTTGCGGTGCAAAGTTTGCCACAATCCAAGACAAGTTGGCAACTGATGTAACGTTGATTAAAAGTAATTAGAACGCTTGCGCACTGGAGTGATATGTCTGTAAAAAGTCACATTGTGGTTATACTCTATATCAGCACTCATGAAATGCTTCTTGTCCAATCAAATTACATGGTCGGAACTAACTGTTGTATAAAGTGATATAACATATGCATAAATCATAGAGATGATGATTCCCCATACCTTGATTTAATTTCTTCTGATTGGTAATTCTCTGTCACTAAAAACAAATCTGAAAAACACAATGTCCATTTCTAACATGACAGACATGTTTATGGCATGTTTTGCACTGCATTTACACATGTTCTTTGAGGTGGATACCTGCCCACCACTGTATAAGCACAGCCTGGGTTGATATCTACTGTTTATGGTCATGTGCACGATATAAAACCAGATCATTTTTAGGATTTAACATTGTCACCCCCAGTGAAGATAGTAATGATACTATGATATTAAACATTCCACCCCAAGCCTCATTAGACAGAGCCCAGAGTTATTATGTGGAATCCACTGTGTAAGCCTAGAACATTCTGTAATATGGCCTCTGACCACAATGAAAATCTATTGAATACTCATGCTTCTGTAGGGCATACACTGCATGAAATATGTACAGTGCCTTACTTTGCACCTCTGACCACTGAAAGGAATATGCACAAATTGATATTATTATTAAGTGTATTGTATAATAAAGTGTATTGTATAGTAATCAATATTGATGAAACTTATTTTGATAGAGTAGATTAGACACTGTATGGCTCCAACTCGTGGTTTAAATCAAAATACTTGAAGGTAGATAGTTTAAGTAGGTGTTTATAAGTTCTAAAATAAAAAAACAAACAAAAAAAAAATTAAGTTTAATGAAACTGAAAAACGTGGCTATTCAACTAAACTTTTTGCTGTGGGTGTTTTCATGCATATTGCATATAGCTGGAGCTATATATCAGCCATCCATTTTGACTCATCACAGGTCTAAACGACCGGGCTTGGCTTATATGTTGCTCAATATGCACCCGTAAGACCTTTGTTTTTCTTTGTAGAGAACATAATGCAGAAAAATGCAGTTTGGACAATAAAGTTCATTGTTAAACTCTAAAATATCCTGCCTCCATTACATATCTTTGTCACAAGTGTTTGGTAGCTACATTTTTTGCACATTTCTTGCAATAAAATTGTGTTAATGTATATATATTCTGTGCATATACAAAGTATACTGTACATGTAAAATAATCTGTCCATGTATTAATGTTGGAATTCTTTGACTCTCTAATATCTATATTGTCCCCAAAAAGTCAGTATGAGTCTGGCTCTAACATTGTGCCTGTAACTGATATTTGCTATCTGCGGATATTTTTGCTGAGATCTGTCCCAGCATCACTGAGGTGTTTTTTTCTCTTCATATGTCATATCCTTCTCTGCTTTATTAAACTGCCAACAACATGAGCCCTATGCTGGAGCACCATCACTCTGTCATATTAACAAGCCACAACAGGGTGGAGATTTGAAACACCTGTTTAATTGGCCTAAAGCTTCTGTGTGTAGTAATTCAATTCCAAAGCCTCTATTGGTCCTCCTCTCCCCTTTTCTCCTCTCAACCTCGCTCACTCTCTCCAGGATTATGTGCAGGTTACAGAGCTAGCGCACTGTGTGGATTAGCAGGGTCGCTCCTCCATGCTTGGTGCCTTTCTTAATGTGATTATACATCATCAGGCTTGTTTACTGTTAGCTTCCTCATTGTTGAGACCTGACAAAAGTTCAGCCCCCTTCAGCCCACTAACTGGTGCCCACGCCCACACACTCATACAGTGCTTAAGCTGTCAGCCCCCCTGCTCATACCCTGACACACAAACAAACACACGCAATATTCACACCGACAAAGTAAAGCATTGCCCCAACATTTTCAGAGCTGCATTTTTTGGAAAGGCAGTCAAATATTTATTTCCTTTTAATGATAACTTAATATGTGCAAGTAGTTGGCTGGAATACAGATGTTCTGAACTGTTGCTATGATAAAGGATCCATCTGAAGAATACTATTAGACACTAGCAGTCAGGTGTCTGTATGTGTTCCCTTTAGCTAGAGTCCACTATAACCATCTTTAAACGTCAAGCACTGCCTTTCATTAGCCTAATGAAGCCATCAAGACAGCCTGTTTGTACAGAGCATGGTCTAGCTCTGTCAGACTTCCCAGCTATGCACTCCATCAGTGGTGAATGAGCCCCTGTGTGGCCTGAGGGGGGTGTGACTTAGACTTGGTGTGTCATTAGCCATTGATGTTATTGGCTCATTATCTCCCAATTAGGCTGCTATCAGAGTTAGCTGGCGTTTTCATTACAACGTAGACCTCCATGATCTAACAAAGACCAATGCCGCTGATTAAAGATGGTTTCAGCAATAACATGTAGTGCAAGGTCTTTGAACTCTCTGTGATATAGTTAGAGCCGAGGTGATATAACACAATGAAGCTGATTAGAGAGGGCATGTCTCTTATTGTGCCACTTACTGAGGTTAAGGCAGAGTAATACTGATTAATGTGTTCCTGGTAGCACGTTTTGTTAATAATGTACAGTCAATTATGAAAGAGAATAATTGAGAATGGTTACAATTAAGCTTTCAAAAATACAATGGACATCAATTTAGATATAATTCCAAGACCGTCCATCTATAAGCATAAGCACCCACTGGCCCTTCATCATTACGTGCACACATTGTACCCATACAGTGTAGGACTGCTGAAGGACAAGCAGAAGTATCAGCATGTCTGTTGAAGGACTAATCATCTCTGTTAATCACTCAGGGTGGGTCAGCCTATAAGGCAGGGACAAAAATCGCCTCTCCTCAGGTAAATCAGAACAAGGAAATAAAGTCCTACAAATTAGAGGCCTAGAAAAAGATTGTAGTCACCATGTTTGTCCTTCACTTTGACCATGGAATCGGTGCCAGCTGAGCAATATGTCTCCCTCATGTTGTATTACTTTTTTAATTAATCTACCACAGACTCCTCAGAGTGATGAGATACATTAGAGCTGCCTGTTAAATGCAATCACTTATCTGGCTTTGTTGGTATGGAATTCGGGAGATAATTGACATGTCTTTCTCACGTTTTGACCGACTAATACAAGAGCGTTTGGATTCAGAAAATTCATTTGTGTCCTTTAATCAAGGGACCATAAAACATCTTGACCGAAGACTTTGACTTTTACGCTTAAAATAATATTCATTTTAAGGTTATTTTAGCCAATACATTTAGATTAACAAATATAATACAGTAAATGGTTGCATTAATGTTGGTATGTGGATGTTCTCCTTGGCCTTGCTGGATTGCTGACAGCTTTCTGCCTGTTTACCCCTTAGAGGGGTTAGTTTCCTGATCCGTGAGAACTCTGTAAGTGTCTGCCTGGTGATTAACTCCACATCGCGGCACAACGTCTTCCCCCTCACTTCATAAATGGGCTTTAATTGAGGGAGCTGGCTCCTTAGCAGGGAACCTCTTTCACTCTGTGTCGATTAAAACGTCATTTTACAGCCAAAAAAGAAACACGTTCCCAATCACTGCCCTTGAATTATTGTTCTGTAGCTCGAGGCTTGTATTTTAAAGTCACTGAATAATTGCAATCAGATTATTCTAATCAAGTGCTGGAACAGTAATTACAGGTTGCAGTCATTTAAGCTGCCCTGGAAGTCCCATACACACTGCTGGTGTGCATATTAAAAGTTTATGTCGCAAGAGATAAATTTAATGAAGAGGATTGTAATCTTTCAGCTACTTTTAGATAGGTTTCACATGTACCAGGAGAGCACAATCTAAATCTCAGCCATCAGAGTAGCTGCGCCAAAGGCATTTGTGGTGGGTATTTTTCGTACCCCCGCCATCCTTCGCCTGCCCCCTCAGTCCCCTCAGTCAACCAAGCTTAGGCATTAGTGCCAAACAGTTCTCCCAATAGGACTAGACGCGTTTCCTCCCACTCATCTCCCCCCACCGATAACCTCATCTGTGCCCAGGTCTGGATTTCATGTCAAGGCAAACGTTAGGTGACTTAGTGCTGTGCCAAGCTGTCAGAGAGGCATGAGAATTACAATCTGGAGGTCTGTGTGACAGTGGAACCGTCTCTCCTAATCCTGTTTACGCACATCCGCATCACCCTGTTCCAAAACAGAAACCTAAGTGTGTGTTTTTTGTCTGTGTGCGAGCTGTGAGTGTGTGTGTGCTTGCGCATGCATCTGTATATGTGTGCTTGTTTTCATCACTGTGTCAGTTGTGTATTTCTTTCTGACTACAGTAGGTCTGTGGCTCTGGTTGTGTGTGTGTGTGTGTGTGTGTGTGTGTGTGTGTGTGTGTGTGTGTGTGTGAGTCTCTCTATGCATTGTGTTGATGTGGAAGGTGTCGTACATGCTCTGAATGTATAATTCAATATGACTAATCATGGTGGTGGCTGCCAACCCAGCAGCACTGGCTGACAGACTGGGCCCAAAGCTAATTTGATAAGGTTACAATGCTCTTGAGCTGAGATTCAGATTCAGCAGCAGTTGCAGTGCAGCGCTAGTACAGAATCGTGCGCAGCTACCTGAGATACAGTCCCAATTGACTACTTTCGGCTCCCGTCCACGGCAAGCTGGTTCACACCTAATCCCCATTCACTTAGCTTGGCTGCATAGGAAACATCTCCCTCTGTCTCAGACGCTAATCGCTAAAAGCGTAGAAAAAACGGGGGGCTCATAAGAGTAATGCAGTTTTACATGATAATAATCACCCACAAAATGCAGTACCTGTGCCATATGAAACACACTGGGGCTTACGGAAATCGATCACAATGGCATTGATCGCCATAACACAGAGCTTGATGGTGCATTGCTTTCCTGAATTGTGGTAAAACTGGTCACGTTTTAATCTCTTAATTCTTTAGCATTTTAGTAAGTGCAGTATCTGTTTAATTATAGAGCAGTAGACAAAGTGGTTAAATGAGATTGTATGTGTGTTGAGAAGGTACTCTCAACATGTAAGATAGCAAACCTTTCTTCCCATGCCTCGCAGTGTGATATGTTAATTAAAATGGATGTATTCTGTGTCAAATTGAGCAGTTGAAGCTGGTGTATAAATTGAGAACTTTTCTATGAGCATCCTTAATTCTGTTGCTACATGTTTAGACATGAGCATCATATCAGTAGTACATGCATAAATTGATATGTTGGTAATGCTGTGTACCGTCAGGGATACCAAGCAGTTATTCAGTATTGCACAGTTCTATCAATTTGGGAGTTTGTCCTTAACTTTTTGTTACTCATTTCAAATTCATCTTCTCCTCAGTTGTTTTATTTTCTCATCATACTGTAATGGTGTGTGACAAAGTTTTGTCTGAGCTATTGGAGCCCCACTGGGAGGAGACTGCGAACACGCTTTAAGTAGAGCAACATTGGTCGCTCAAGCAGATCAAACCACTGCGGCCCGATTAGGTCTGAGGACTGGCTTGGCCTCTAGGGGTATCGAGCAGGGCTTTCACACTGTAAGTCTTGTTAAAATGTTAATCAAGTTGACCAGCGGGTATGTAGTGGGTGAACAACACATTAGTTAATTTTAGATGGCAGTATTTCTAATCAGTGATATAGATGATCAGGTTTTCTACGTTTTGATTTATTGCACTGCCCTTGTTTTCTGTGCACAGGGAGTGCCATCAAAGCTTGTATTGCGAACTGTAAAGAAATGCAGCATGGGGAGTGTAGTCAGTGTTTCAAAGAGGCTTTTCAATTCATAGAGAGAGCTCAGAATTACTTTTAGGGACATTTACAACAGGGCTTTATGGTATGCAGACTGATTTTTTTTCTGTTTAACACACAGTATATAGGACAGGTTTTGGTGAATTTGGATAGCATAGATAGAAGTTTCTAATTGTACAGGGTTGATGTTGCAAAATCCCATCAGTCTTTTACATCAGATCATCTCGACATTAAGGAAAGATACTAGAGCTGCAAGCTCTGTCACAGGATTTGAACAGACATATCAGTCAGCTGCTAAAGTCAAATAAAATGCGGAAGAGAGGGTGAGAGAGCAAGAGGCAAGAGGTGTCAGCAAATGGTTAAGATAAAACTGGCAGGTTATTACACTTTTTTCCATTTCAAAGTCCAATATAAAATTTCTATTATAAGGACAATTAATTACCCCTGCAAAATGGCAAATGTGCATCCTTGTCAGGTGGAGTGTACTCTGATGGCCTTTCCTCAAACAGAGAATGTGAAGATTTGATCTCTTCTAATGGTTCTGCAGGAAAGGGTAATTACGGCATGGTCAAAGCTAATTTGCTTTCTGCCAGATGAACTGTTGTATTTTATTGCAGGCTGACATTTTAAAGTAATTATGGCACTGTTGACCCCAGACAATTTCAGTTGTAGCGTGGTCTTGGGTGATCCTCTCTAGCGCTCTCTCTCTCCCTCCCTCTCTCTCTCTCTCTCTCTCTCTCTCTCTCTCTCTCTCTCTCTCTCTCTCTCTCTCTCTCTGTCTCTCTCCCCCTTCTCTCTCTGAATGGAAGTCAGAGGCGTAACAAGGTAATGACACGGACGGAGAGAGCCATATGG
Organism: Acanthopagrus latus; assembly: GCF_904848185.1. Lineage (NCBI taxonomy): Eukaryota > Metazoa > Chordata > Actinopteri > Spariformes > Sparidae > Acanthopagrus > Acanthopagrus latus. The sequence goes on along the minus strand of NC_051043.1, from coordinate 9,434,708 downwards.
GGCTCCTCCATCCAGCTCCCAGCCTCAAACCCTCACATCATCATTACCCAGCATGCATTTTCACATTGACTTTGCATCTAGATAGAAATATATGCGACTGCCATGCTCATGTGTGTGCAGGCATGTGTTTTCTTCCATGTGTGCATGTAGGTCAGAGTACGCGTGCATGTGTGTGTGTGTGTGTGTGTGTGTGTGTGGGGCGGGGGGTAATGTATATTGTCCTTTCATCCCTGGGTTGCATTCATTGCCCATCCCATAGATCCATGTATCGATGAGGGTGTAATTATGTGCCTCAGTGATCATCTCTCTGTTTCTTTACTGCACAGGAATTAAGTAGGCAAAGGTCAGTGTGTGCTCCCTGAAAATTGCCTGCAGAAAATCATATGGCGATGAGAGCAATTATGGATTTTTCTCCCCCTCTCAGGACCCCTCTCTCTCTCTCCCTCATACCCTTTTCTCAGTGTTTCTCCTTTTGTCGATGAACATTTGAGCAGATGTCAATCGATGTGTGCTTCTAGCAACCTCCGTATTTGTAGTGCAGCAACCCCCTAAATTATCTCTCCTGTATTCTCTAGTTATTTTGGAAATGCATGCAGACACGCACATGCACGCACACACACACAGTGAAGGTGTTGCAAATCAGTGAGAAAGTATGCTAATGAAAACAACAGTAAGGAGATGCTTCATTACCTCAGAAGATTATGTGATGTATTGCACTGACAGCAGCACACAATGTGTACTATATATATTGTACCCTTTCACCTGTTTTTTTTTCATACTGTCTGGCACAGATTTTTATACACAGGGTGAAAATGCTGTTTTTCCAGTTGTCTTGATACATTGCAAAGTCTAGTTAGCATCTGATGATCAACCTCACTTATTGTCTGAGTTGTAAGATATTTCAGTCGGGAAGCATAATTATGGCTGTTTCAGTTGATTAAGACACAAAGCTGACTTTTCTGATGTAGGAAATATTAGAACTCTATGACGGCAGAATTTGAGTTACCTTTGTCAAATTTTCCCAAGAAGATGGCATAAGAGGGATGCTCTATCTGGCTTTCCCCTTCTTTAAAGAACCTTACTCCTCCATCCCCTAATATCATTCTGAATCTAATAAAGACTGACACTTGTGACACTTCAAACATGTCGCCACCAACAGCTCCTGCCTAACAAAAGAGCCCCCAGCGCTACACGTTTTAATGGTGGAGCAGAGCAGGCCGGTGCAGCCCGGCCCAGCAGGTGTCTCCCACACATCCTGGTACTGAGAAACACTCCCTCTCATTCAGCCTGTCACTGCACACAATGGCACAAAAAGCCCTCGCCTGACGTGTGCACAATGGCTGCCGTGCACAGACGGGGCCTATAGCTTTGTGGTGCCCACTGTCTTAGAAAAAATGTATGTGTAAACATGGAATAGAGGCACTTCAGAATTGGCAGTATCGATGATATAGAGGAAATTATATGGATTAGGAGAGTTTTCTTAACGGAACTGGTAAAGCTTGAGATATTAGTAATTAGAATGTGTAGGATTATTATGCAGATTATTATTTTGTGGCACAGTAGTGATAAAGTAGGGGGCAAGCCCACCTTAACTCAACGACTAGTCACAAACTAATTTGCAATATAGAATAAAGATTTATATAGACTGTAGCCTCATGCCAGCCTGGTGACTTGTCCAGAGTGTATCAATCCTTTCATCGTTATATGCTGCAATAGGCTTCAGCTCCCGCAACGTAACAAGTGTGTACAGAAGTTGTTCTGTGGATGGCTGTGGAAGAGGAAAAAAGGGAGAAAAAAAACATAATTATGTCAATTATTGATAGTTCTTTTCCTTTTTAAAGAAGACAAACAATATAACTGTACACCTACTGCACTTATTTTAAAGAGTAATTTTACACCAGCCACATCATTTTCTTAGGAGCCAAGCGTCCTGGATATTTTGCTACCACTTTCCCCTCACGGTATTTCGGCTCATCATTCGAAGTTATGCCTGACACAAAAGGGTTTGGGGACCTCTACAACCTCTATAAACAATTGGGTGGAAGGATCAAAGCTGCCTGTAGGGGTTGTAAGTGAATATATAGCCTGCTGTGCATTGTGTCTCTCAAAGAACAGCATGCCTAATTATAAAAGCCTTGTCAATTGTCTGATACAACTTTGATAATGTGAGCCTCCAGCTTAATGCGCCGTTCAATTACGTTTTCAAGAAGCAAAGCTATAGTTCTGGCTAATCACATTCACCTTAGTAATCTAATAATAACTCCACTCCTCTCATTAGTATGTATTGAAGTCTTTGTCAGGTGATGGCCTTGTTACAATGTAAAAAAGCACTGTAACTGTAAAATTGTCATATAGTCGGGACATATTCAGGAGATTAATTTCTGTTGAGCTCAGCAATGTTTTAATCACATTATGAATGGCCTTTTCAGCTGGGGACTTTAATATTCTGGATAACCAGACCTGCTGATGGCCTTGCATTCTTATGCTCATGTCAGTGGTTGATCACTTTAGACTTTTATTATACATTTTTTTAATGTAGATTCTTGAATGTTTTGTGCTTCCTTTGGGTCCACCCAAACTCTTTGGGTTTCAATGTTTTCTCACGCAACCAGGTTTAAACTTGAGATTAAAGTGACTTGTTTTTAGGGGTGGGAATCTCTTGTCACCTCATGATTCAATTCGATTCCGATTCTGAGGTCAGTGATTCGATTCTAAACCGATTATCGATGCATCTCGATGCAACATTTTCTTGTGTACATTTAATAATTAAATCTGAGTTTGCTACTCAGAGTTTGCTAATCACTTCCGACTTTTGTGATGATCGTTAAAGAAAATCAACAGATTAATTACCTTCTCTAATATTTTATTAAAGAAAAGGCTTTTCTTTGTCACTAATAGATATGACTTTCTACGAACACAGAATCCTCCTGTTACAGGCAATGAGCATATCCTTGAGAGAAAAACAGTACACTGTAGCCTATATAAAGATAAAAAAAAAGCTTTCAATGCAATAATCAATGCAGCTTGCACTTCAACACATTATGGACCTATGTATCAACTCTCATACTAAAACATGGCTTCTTACCTAGCTGCTCTCATCAAGGTGTCCAAAAGTTCTGTTTTAGTTTCACTGTAGAGCGTCAGTATGTCTGTGTCACTGAAGGCCGAGATGGTATTTTGTATCTTGGCTCTAGAGTGAACACCATCATCTGAAAACCCATGTTCTCCACAACTCAATACGGTCTTAAATCCAATGCAATAAAACTTGTAATGGATTTGGTAATCTGCTTCGCTCTCTCAAAGTTTGGTTGAAGCTGTGCCACCGCCTGCTTGATCGTTCTCTGGCTGGCATCTGTAACAGGTCGCTGCTTCTGTCCCAACTCTGGGTGGTATGGCACAAGGTGGTTTCTCAAATGAGTTGTGCTGCCGAAGTTTTTAAGTTGAGTTCCACACACGTTACAAACTGTGTAGGTCTTGTCAATTCTCCCCTTGACTTCATAGAACTCAAAATGCTGCCATACGGTAGTTTTCAAAGAAGTTGGTGCCGATCTTATAGGCTTGGTGCTAGCCATTGCAGCCATTTTGTCGCCACTCCAAAATAAACAACTTGCACATGTGTGTTCAGTGCGCATGAGTGTACAGCAGAGAATCAGCAGGCGCTTTCTAATAACTAATTTCAGTTTATTCCCATTATTAACTTATCTGCATCGAGACATAATCATTCTTGCTTTTGCCTCTCCATTGCACCTGTTGCTGCATTCATTTGCAACAAATCATATGATACTGATCACTTGTGCTTCCTAAATGGACAGATTGACATTCCTGAAGTTGAACTGACTTGGTGGGATACTGAGACGATTTAGTGTTCCCTCAATTTTTTTTGAAAAGTGCATTTGGTCCTTAAAGAGACAAAGAGAGAAAGTGGGCACGTGTACTGAAAGTGTGTTTACGTTCTCAAACTGACTGCTATATACTGTTATAATCTATATACCCTTCTTTAACAAAACCCAGGATCAATACTACAGTAAAAGCAAGCTCAAATAATCTCAGCTGCACAGATTTACGAATGTGGTTTGTGTCTTCTCTATTTTGCAGTTCTTACCATTTAAACCACGTCTAGACAAATATTTATCATGGGTATCTGTTTTTGTAATGTTGCCCTGAAGCTTAAAAACACAAAGGTTTCTTTTGTTCATGGAACGAGGTCTGCGTCAGCGTTTTCATTCATGTGATTTAAATATGCACGATCATCTCCAACTATTACCTGGAGGTGTCACATTACACCAGACTTGATTAAAACAACTTCAGGTGATTCTTAAAAATTCAGTGGCATTACATCAAGTTGTAACATCTTCTGCATTGCATTACGATAGTGTAAACGTAATGATACGTTCCTCAAGCACTTGTGGATCAGGCTGAGGTTACAGGTTGGATTAAGTCCCTGGAGGTGATGATAATAATAATATGACTTTATAATAGGTTAGACTTGTTCCGGCCTGTCTGGTCTTGAATTTGCCTAAGAGCCCCCGTTCTGATCACTGCTGGATGAGGTTCTTGGTAAGAAAAAAAAATTGGCTCTTTAATTCATCATGCAATCAACCAACCATATAATTTAAATACTTCTATGGGAATTAGTCTAATGTTATGATAATTGCTATACAATTCGGTATAATCATTTTTCCCCTGGTTGAAATTACTCAGTTGTTCACCGTAAAGGTGGGTAATGCGAGGATTTTAATTGGTTTATAAATTATTTGAAAACATAAGTAGTCAGAGGGAGGTTGTTGATGTATCATATTGAAAATGCAAAAATCTATCTGTTCCACATTAACCGGAGCAAACCTCAAATGTGGAGAAAAAAAACATTTCTGGGTCTTTTCAAAGATGGAGAAAAACAGAATGATGAGCACATGTGTATGCCTCAAAGACCAGATTATTGAATAGTGCTGCGGTTTGAATAGATGAAGCTATAGAGAAACACATGTTGAAGTCAAAGTTGGAACTGAAGCGAGTCAAGATTTCCATTTCCTGTTTTCTTTTCTTTGTGTGTTTTACATCCAGGTCGTCACCCTGTTTGCAACACAGCCTCTTTCTTTGTCTCAGGGCAGGGCTGAGTGGCTCAGAGTATTGAGTGTGAGATTGCGTACACACACACACGATATCCGTGTATTTGTGTGTCTGGCTGCTTTCGTGTATATGTCCACAGTGTGTATAGTGGGGGCAGGGGCATTGCTTTCACAGCCCATCACCTTCACTTCCACACCCAATTTGTCATGAGTGTCACGCGTCAGGGTGAAAGCTGAGGAAGTCACCACAAGAAAATGGCTGCTTCCACATCACAAATGGGGGAAGAGAAAGGGCAATGGCTCGGGAAAGGTGGCAGTGGCGTTGCACCGTGTCCAAAGCATAGATGGTGAGAAAAAACGAAAAAAAAATCGAATAAATAAACACACGACTGCCCTCTCCTCTGATTGTGCGAATGCACATGGTGACCGCTCAACATCCTCCATCAGCAACCTGAAAGGAACTGCTGCTCTCGAGTTTTCCCTAGTGCTGTGTGGTGGCAATGCTAAGTGAGTGGGTGTGGTAGGTGACATGGCTGCCAAGGCTGTGACTCTGACTGATGAGCTGTGCGGTTGGTACTGGGCATCTATAAACATCTGCCCCGCTCTTGAGTGACAGGTCATTAGCAGTTTAATCAGATTCTAGCGTCGGTGCTGGTTGTGATTATTGGTTCATACTGGCCCCTCCCTGGCTCTGCATGCAATTATTGCTTTTGATGGCTTCTCCCGTGTTTTGGTGTTTTTCTTTTGAGTTCAGCCAGGCGACATGCTCCATTTACATCGGTGCAAACTGGGAAATGGGCTGTGCATGTGTATTCTCAACGTTTTTATTACTTCTGCGAATGAATTAAGTGAAAATAATGCACATCAAGGACTTTTTTCCAGACTTGAGTGTAAAACGCACAGAGCCACATGATAGTGCTGCGTTTGAGGAGTCTTTGTACCTCCATGTACACATTTCCATGACTTTTGTGTTGGCCTAAGCCGAGTGGTCAGAAAAGCCATTACAGAGGGGTAAGGCTTGTAGCAGGAGGATTATGGACTATTGAAGTCCATGTTCGTCTCATGCTGGAAACTATCAGTGACATCTTCACCCGGTCAAATCCCACTGCATTAGTCCCTCTACTGGCTGACCTGCCTGTACAATAAGGGCACCAACTCAGACACAGGCACAAAACACAAAGCTAGAGATTACAACATGTTTCACAACCAACAAAAGAGCTCTCTGTTATGGCTACAAATACCATTGGATGACTGATAACATTTGTCTTTTGTCTTGTGTCATTATTACCCTTGATTTTCTAAAACTTGGACTCATTGATGGACAACAGGTAGCTTTTACCTGCACAGGGAGCACTACACGATCTCTGTATTCCATGCTGAGCACGCAAGTCGAACTACTGGAAACAGATTGAAATGCTCATCATATGGTGTTAACTTTTGGAGAGCGTAGGGACATACCAGGGACTACAGCTGAATGCTGACTGGCTGACATGAATATTTGGCTTTTGATTGACACATATTTTATTTTGGTACAATGTTTTCACTGAGGGGTCCAGTGTGAGGGGCTGGGGGTTGGATGGCAGGGATTTCAACCTGTTAAATGCCCCCTTTCTGAGAGACGGTTTCACGAAGGCAGGCACAAACTCCAACAGCTATGATCAGGGAGACAAAAAGTATAGGACTTAAAAGAGAAACCAAAGCAATCTTACGTAAAATAGAGATTGTGAGGACATACACCACCATATAAGAATATAGAAATCTCCCAAAATGTTGGATCAGAGTAATCTACATTATGTGGTTCACTGGCAAAGAGTAAAGCATGATGAAATCTTGAAACGTCTGCTACTTAAAATTGAGGGTTGAATAACACATGAGAGTATGATAGAATGAAAAGCTGCAAGTGTTTTTTTTTTACCTTCCTTTTTTCAGCAGATGACTTAATTTGCACAGGAAAAGCAGGGCTCCCTCTGAAGTGCCACGTCCCTCCCTCTCTCTTTCTTTTTCTCCCTCCCTCCCTTCTTCTCTCTTTCTCTCCTCTTTGGACTGTACCGTGACCTTCATTGGCGTTCCACCTGCAGGAAGCCATGTTTGATTCTCTGTCCGCCGAGACGCCTGCTTGACAGCAGAATGGTGTCATAGGACAGAGTGGAGGAATTTCTCTTTCTCTGTCATCATTAAGGGGCTTCCCCCTATGGTGAGGGGGATGAAAAGTACGATTTAATGTTCTCTGGAGAGTGGCAGCAGAAGAAAAGCTCAAAGCCCTGCATGCTGGTTTCTGAGTGGGTCACTCCAGCCCTTGCAGCGAATGGGATGTCCCTTAGGAATTTGCCATAGACCAGCCTGAAAGGCTGGGGATTAAGACCCTTTTAAGGATGGAAATGTAACAAAAGGAGCACTTTTATGATGTAGCAGCATAAAATGAGGGGGTCCATTGTATAACTGATTGCAAAAGATCTTTGAAACAGGCGGCTCTGCACTGCATGCTCGCCTGGCCCAGTGGGCTTTAACGGCTTGTACAAAATGACTTGTCTACATTAGGGACAGAGTGGCTCTCGTTTAGGAGGCAATGTAGAAGATTATTGGTTTGTTTCTATTTTCACCCTTTGCTCCTCCCTCCCTTTCCCTCTCTCTCACTCTCACTCACTCCCTCCCCTCCGTCTGCTATCAGTGCTGGATTGAAAGTGGCGACAGAGTCCCAGTGAAAGTTGGTTAATTTAGAGCGAGAGAGAAGGTAATTAGCATGCCCCCGGGCGTGGCTAAGCTAGAATAGGAGGCACTGGTATAGCTTAGAAGTGAATGGGAAACGCCATGCTTGGTTTTGAGGCAATGGCGACCAGATGCTTTGACTGTTCTCACTGCAGAAGCCAATCCTGTGTGAGAAAGAAGCTGCCAAGGCAACGTCACCACACAGGCAAATATAATTGTAACTAGATGCTAATTACATGGCAAGAGTGTGATGTCAAATGTCAGAAATTAATTCATCAGTGGTTTTCTTATTGCTTGTTAGTTATTCTGTGGTTGAATAATATCAAGTCTGGACCAAATGTATTATCTTTATTACAGAATAAACAGTGGCGAAGAGTTTAATTAACGATAGTGACAATGAAAATGTAACATTAACTTTGGTTGGATGATTAAAAAACAAAGATGCTATCAGTCCTATGGGGAGCAACTGTATGACATGAGCCGTACCAAATTTGAAATACATTTATGATATGCACAATGAAGCATCATGTAGGCACCTGCAGCACATGACATTTGGATAAATGGAGAAGTGTTGTACTCAGTATCCCCACACATGAATTTCCTTTGGGTGTATCTTTATTCAAATTCAAACAACACATTCGGATTGTGAGCGAAAACTTGTCTTTCACAGGGAGTAGAAAAACACAAGAGAGAGACCAGTGAACACTAGAGGGGGAGCTTACCCATGATGCAGCCTGAGCTGGTCTGACAGAGGGAGCTGTTCTCAGGGCCCCACCACATCCGAGCCTTTTATCACCCCTCCATCCCTCCATCTCTCCCTCCTCCACCTCCAGCACAGGCAGTGGTAGACCTCCAAGGATCAGAGGTCAAGGGTCGAGAAGAGCGGTGGGCCTTTATATTGTCATTCTCCCAGGAACGAAAGGGGAAGTGTGTGTGTGTGTGTGTGTGTGTGTGCGTGCGTGCGCGTGTGTGTGTGTGTGTGTGTCTGTCTGTCTGTCTGCCTGTGTCGGTCTGTGTGAGTGAGAGTGAGTGAGCATGCGCATGTCTGGTTCAGAGTTAAAAAAAAGTAGTATAATTAAAACATTTATTCATGATATTTATATGATTGGATCCATACACATCACCAGTGAATCCTCTTCAAATGTTGCTTCAAAACCAGAATAATATTTTGAATACATATGCATAATGTTATGCTATAATTACCATACAGATTCAGCCCTAGATGTGTTTGTACAGTATGTGTAAGGCGAATAAGTTGTGAACAGAAGTGTTCGGGGCAAGGGGGGTGGACTGGCTGCTGAGTTTGTAAGTAGGGGAGAGAAGTTTAGGAGGCCTCACACTGTGATATGGAGCCCTTAAAAGGCCTCTGGAGGGAGTGTAATATCAAGAGCAGGATTATTCCCCAATCCCTCTTCTCCTCCCCCTCTTCACTCCCCCCTCTTCTCTCTTCAGCTGACCCTCATCGCCTCCTCCCTCACTCCCCACATCATTTAAATGTCTAAAGAGTAATTGAATGAATTATCATAAAATTTTGACAAATTCATTGACTCTGCAGACTGAGTCGAGCCAAACGTTTCCTTCCATTTGTGTCTAATAAGACATGACATTTGAGATTAGTTTATGTGCTGGTTAGACCTTTTGCCTTTTCCCTTGGTTCCAGAAACAAAAGGCCAATAAGTGTATGGGGTTGGGGGGGGGGACCTTAAATGCAACACAGACTGCGGACTTTTAAGGGGAATGTGGTGACTACAGCCTGAAACATGGCATTTATCCATTCTGCACTCCTACATATTCAGACTGTGCTAAATTCTTTTTTTTCTTAAACTTGTTTTGAAGACAGACTTCACAAACCGAAGCCAGTAGCAAAGTGAAAAAGGAACTGTTGTGGGGGATGGAATTTAGCGCTGCACAGACTGTTCTCTCTGACCTCGGTGTTCCCACATCAAAGGGCCTCCCCAGCCCACTTCCCTCGACGCGAGCTGAAAAGAGGTCTTTAGTGCGGAGGCTTGTGCTTGTGTGTGTATATGTGTGTGGTGTCTGAATGTGTTTCAACCTTCAGGCTGCCTTGTATTTTGCCAATATGTGGTGCTAGATGGTGATACCAGGTTGCTGGGCTTCGACTGAAACCCTCTATGCTAAGAAAGGGAGTGCAGAGAGTGATAATATTTTGTACATTTTCTTTTAGAAGTATGCTTTTTGACACGGGTATTTTTCCTCACCGGTTTCTCTACCTATTTTTTGATATTGCCATTACATTTTTAAGATTTTTCGAAGAGCGTTAGCTCGCTGTAGTTCAATAAACACACTTTAAGGTAATTGAAGTGATGTTTTTCTCTTGCTTCCCACCGATTTGTGTCCCCTGTCCTCTGATGAGGGTAAACAGAGTTAAATCTGCTGAGTTTGGCAGGTCACATGCACAGGGCATTGAACTCTTGCACCAAAGGAATTCAGGACAGCAGCTCACAAAAAGTGACTCAGACTCGTGCCACATACACACCCCCCCAAACTTGGTGTAATGATTCTCGTTAGAGCCACTTGTTCCTCATATGGAATTGTTTGTTTGAGGCAGAAGCCTGGGCGTTTGCCGTGACGAGATGAAACGGCCTGCTTCCATGCATCCATGTGATGCAACAGCTGTGCTCGCGATGTGCTGCTCACACCTCCTCCAAATCCCAGTTAACACACACACAAAATTACACATATACACACATACTCTCTGCATGGACATTCGCATTATGCAAAAACACCAAATGCGAAGTAACCCTTACTTGTTTCACAATAAATTCCAAAACAAAAAAATTCTCTTCTTGTATGAAAACATGCACGTTCCCTTCCACCCACCTCACACACAAACATATACAGGACTCCCACTACTCCTGCTGGGTGAAAAACCAGTATTTGCTGACAGGCGGAGAGAGGGCCGCCACCGCGTGCCCCATCCGGCTGGCAAACGGCTCGATACATCATGGTGCTCTCCTCTCCTCCAGCCCCGGCTCCACTCACAGGCCAAATTGAGCATGTTATTCTCTGCTCACATCTGATTTCCCCCAGCCACCCAGTGACTGAGGATTCTCTTCTCTTACAATGGAGAGAGAGAGAGAGAGAGAGAGAGAGAGCAAATCTGGACAGACGTTTCTGCACACACGCCCACGCATACACGCGCACACAAACACACACACACACACACACACACACACACACACACACACACACACACACACACACACACACACACACACACACACACACACACACACACACACACACACATCCTGACCTCTGTGCTTGCCACCACAAGGCTGCCACTGATCTTCAAATACAGCAGAGCATCAATCAGTTTGTGGCTGCCTTTTAGTGTCATTTTTCTTCCTTCCCCTGGCTTTTTGTCCTCATCCTCTCAACCTTTCCTCTGCTCCTTGAGTATTCTTACAGGCATCTGCTCTTTCAGACTGAGCCTGCAGAGCATAGGTCATACTTAGTTTATCTCTCTTCTTCCCCTCGCATATCAGGACCGTAAAATATCCCAAAGAGATAGAGCTGGATAATGTATGTAAATCCAAATTGTTGTATCTCAGGCACTTATTTATTCCACTTTTTTATGGAAATCTTTTTGATTTTTCTCTCTCTCTTATCCTAACCCTCCCCCGTCCTGCCTCAAAGTCTCTCTGCATCATAAACTTGAATGATACACAAATGTTTCATCCCAGGACTGTAACCCGTGATAATATACTTCCAAAGAGAGACATCCTTTTGAATCATCTCAACTTCACAGTGACCTTTTAGTTTTTCCTCATGAAAAATACTCAACAGATATAAACATTGTTAATGTTTACAGAATGTTGTAATCATCCACTATTAGTTATTGAGCAAAGAAAATATATTCAACTTTCTGTATTACAGAATTTTATCTCTGTAATCAGCTGTTAATAAACAAATTGTTGCTTTCCCATGAATATTGGAAATTAATCACAATGTTCATTATTATTTCTGTGTAGTATTTATAGCTGTATCTCCCCCTTTTAATAATAAATAATAATACTTGCAAAATTGAAATCTGTGTGCTCAACACAGTGTTTCGGCTGTTTAAATGTTGGTTCTTGGTTCTAATTTGTGGTCCTGCTTTTTTTCAACAACTCAATAATGCTCACATTCAGAGCCCAATTAAGTGTGACTGTGTTTATTTTTAGCTTTATGGCAAATGAATTAAACTTCTCAGTGGAAGACTATTAGACATTCCCTGGCAGCAGCAGCCTGCCAGCCAGCCAGCTCGCTGCTTTGGGAACGTCAGCGCACAGAACACTCACCCCGCAGAGCACATAATCGTGTTTACTTGGTTGAGGTCCCAAAATAAGTGTTATCTTAATTAATAAACAAATTACAAAATAATATAAAAAAAAAAAAAAAAAACTCGTCAGCATAGAAGTTCATCAATTACCAGGATTAGCCAGGCAAAAAGCATGTAATCTACACAGAGACATTTATAGGGCAACGATTGTGCCACCTTCTCCATAAGCCTTTATTGTGATGAAATTTGCAGCAATAAAGCACCTTCCCATTTCCCCTGACAAATCCTGTACTCCTCCTCAAAATCAAAAGGTGAAGCATTTAGCAGTCCGCCTCTAATGGGTAAAGCCGTGTGACGAATGAATTGCCCTACACACATCCAGTGGTGTGCTAAAGAGGGTGGAAAGTCAAGAAAACAGAGTGAAAGGAAATTAGAGACAGACTGGGAGAAAGAAAGATCAAGCTGTTACATTTGGTGATATACTTTTAATGAAAACTCATAGATTTATTCTTTAATCATATAGTTTTAGTGTGTTAGTTGTTATGTAGGTTTTGCAGTGGATACACGGGACATTTATGACGTATTGCAACATAAATTACTTATTGCCGTATCCTGCTCGAAAGATTTAAACTGTCCCCCCCTCCATGTTTTTTTTTTTTTTTTGTCTTTGCTCTAGCCGAACACAAGCTGTTAATTATGTACATTGGAGTGAAGTGGAGACTGAAACCAGCATTGTCTCATCTGGCATACTGAGTCCTGCTTTATGTCTCTCCCAACACTTTATTTCTAGTAATCTGCTGATAGAACCTATGGATTATGAACAGCAGAGCATCATAAGTAGGTTTCTGGCTCTCTTACCTGAGAATTTGCAACAGACCCCCTCTCAGCTCACTCACGGAGTAAGGGGATGGGGGGGGGGGGGGGTACATGGATAGGATGTACAGGCAAAGGAAATCTCCATGTCTTTCCTTTGATATGTATATTTCCAACCACTTTCTAAATCGGATATTTTTCCCCTCCCCTCACCAAATGCCACTCTTTTTTAACCGCTACAGTAGTCCTTTTTATTGAGGATCAGTTTGTGTTTTCGCATCTTCCGTCTACACGAGAGGAGACGCATCTTATATAGCTTTGATATGCTTTAGACTGCCATTTTCATCTCTACTTGTGGTTGCGTTAGTCTTCCGAGTCTTTCATATTATAAACATATACAAGGTGATTCATTGCCAGTTTACTCAGAACATGCACTCTTCTCTTTCATAGCATTTTTATTCCGGGATGTCATCTGTATCCACAGCTGCAACCGTCGGAAAATTTACTTTTCAGATCTTATCGGTGACTGAAGGTTAATATCACTATCACAGTATCTACAGTACAAGTTTCAACCAATTCTTTTCATGTCCAATTGTCCAGAGTTCACCAAGTCTAAATGTATCTTTCTTTTTATATGATAGCGCATGCCATTGTGTTCTCAATTACCTGGCATTAATATTTCCATCCCTGCTGGGGTTGATTAACTGTGTTGTCTGCCTGCCATCCATCACTGCCTCCTGGGCAGCCTGGACTTGCCGCAGAGTGATGGGCAAACCTTTTGAGGAACTTGTTGTAAATGTCAACACAACATCTCTGTGGGTGTCCAGGTTTCTCTTTGTTTTCGCTCGTGTGTTCTTTATGAAGACATTTATGTTTTAACTCTCTCTGTATAAAGTGATTTACATGAGCTGATGGCTCTATCAGTCTGTGATTCTTTGGCACTCACATGAAGTACATTTGGTCTTTTCAGTTGTCTTCGGTATGTAATTTAAGCTGATGCACGGCTAATGGCGGTAATTTTAAGGTTTACTGTTCCCTTATTTACAATTTACAATATATTCCACCGTACTGTATATACAGTGCAGTGTAATAAATATTCAGTCACTCACATATTGAGCAACTAATAGGAGCAGCCATCCCCATGTGTTCAAAGAAATTAATATTCAAAGGTTAAGATATCTCTTCACAAGGTGTAATGAGCACCTCTGCTCGATTGTTACCATAGGTGTTCCAATCCTGGGACTGCATTAGGGACTACACTCAGATAATTTATGATTCCCGTAGTCCCCCTCAGCGGGGATTAATTTTGAATTATTTATGCTCTTATTCGCACATAGAGCTCAAACATTTTAGTAGGTGTCAGACTCTCGCTCACAGACGAGGCTAATGTGCGGACTAGCAGGGGAACTGATGGCAGTCTCTTGTTATTTAAAGTCTAGCTTTTTATATTCCACTCATTCCCCATGGGAGTAGAGGGGCAAAAGATGAAAACAATATGTCTCTTTAAATAGAAATATACAATTCAAATGGTGGTCGGGGTGATTCAGAACGAGCACTGTAAGGAAAAAAAGAATAAAAAGAAAGTTTGGAGTCGGGAGGCGTGCAGGCTCTAGGTGGTTTGTTTTGTTGATGTAAACTTCTCTCATACGGAAATGACTGTTCTGTAGGGTGCCGCTGATGTATCGCTGACAACACTGGGTGTATGACCCTCTTTTATTAAGCAAAGAGAGAGTGGAGTGTTTTATTTGTGGAATCCATGTCAGGAGTCAAATCTTTAATCATGTTTTTGTTTTTGCACAAATGAAAATGGATGGACGTTTTGAACCCCTGAAATGAAAGGTGCTCCAGGTTAATAGTAGCTTATATTTTGCACAATTTGTACAGTTAGTCATTCCTAATATCATTAGGGAAATTAGGTGTGAGGTGATTTATTTGTTTATTCATTTAATAAATCATTTAAACCCATTCTGAATCTTAAGCGTGCTAGGTGGAAGACGAATAGCCAGCTCACTGTGCCCTTATAAACAGGAAGCAACATAAATCAGGTAATAAACTTACAGCATGTTTTGCATAACCCTAATTACTAGTGTTTTTAATTTGTCCAGTTCAGGCAGGGGTCTGTTGCCATGTGTCACATCTCATTGCTCTCTGGTGAGTAATGAATGATGTGATTCAGCCTAATTCGTGTTATGGATATTCCCTTGCTTTGTTCTCTTCATGTGTACTAATTAAATTTCCCGGAATAAGGTTGCATTGAAATATGCAAAAATGTATGTAAATTATTTTTGGTATTCATTTTTAGCATGCTTTTTGCAGTTCAGGTCAACATAAACAAAATGCAGTTTGAATGTACCACATGCTGGTTGTATTTATCATCGTACTGTACTTGCACACAAGAAGACACACGTATACACACCACAGTGTCAGTCCTACAACCCTTATAACTCAAGCCAGGCTCTGTAATTGTGTTGGCAGCAGCATTGTCCTTGCCATAGGATCACTGCTACTATTGTACAGAAAAGGTCCCCTTTCTCGCTGCTCAACAATGTCTAATAAATCCTGGGGTGGGGAACATTGATGCTGGGCACTGACTGTGACACAAAAGAGGGGAATTTGGGAAGAGGCTGCAGAGGATAATGAACAGTATTTTAACTCGGCAGTTTAACCTCCGAGCCTGTCAGGACTGACCTTTCGCCAACCCCGGCGAGAGTCTGATTTCTCCTGTTTCTCTGTTTTTTTTTCCCTCCCTCCTCCTTCACTCCCTTCTCGCTCTCTCCTCCTGCCCCTTCCCTCGCCTTCCACTCTCTTTTATTCTTCTGCTGACAGAGAGTATACTGGAGTAAAAGAGATGGAAAGAGAGGGAGTGTGTGTGTGTGGGGTGGGAGGGAGGTGGGGGCTGGGATGTGTAAGAAGTGTCAGTCCAAGACATTTACATGAAAAGCAGTTAGTAGTTGAAAGGCGAGCTGTTTCACAATCTGCCTGTACATTTTCTTTTTTCTCACCCTTTCTCTCTGGCTAAGTCTCTCTCCATCTCTTTTATTGCCGCGGTCCATGCCTAGCGAATTGATGTGAGAGAAGGGGCGACCCCCACACGTCTACAGCAGACTGGGAGGTGTTATTGACTCTCATTGAGGCCTACATGACCCTCATCCAGCATGACCTTTATACAACCTTTTGCTTCACCTGAGGTTGACCTTGAAGGAATGTTTTTCACCTCATTTATGTGTCTGCTATTATTAACCTGTGTTTTTTTCCTCTCTTCATTTTCCAGCTTGTTCTTTAGCCGCTTTTGCATGCATCTTCTCTCTCTGATTTTTTTTTTCTCTCTTTCTCTCTCAGTTACACAGCAGAGGGTAGCAAGTGTAAATCAAGCTGGACCATTTTCTTTAGCAGGGCCCTGCTTAGTGCTGATGATGTTTCCAAAGAGGTGAAGGGGACAACTCGGAGGCCAGCGCAGCTGCTCTCCCCTATTCACCGCCCTCAGATTTATGTCTCCCTCTCTCTTTTTTTTCCCTCTTTCTCCCCCACTCTCACCCTCTTTCCTACCACATTTTCAACATTATCAATATCGATCGGGCTGTGCACTTAGAACCTCTCTTTAACAACTGCCTCCTGCGGTTGATATAGGCATTAATGGTGAGTGCTCACAGATAAAGAGAGAAGGAGGGAGGGTGAGATTTAAAACAGTTTGAAAGATTTATGCAATTTCACATGAATAACCCACAGATGTCACGGTAGGGGATTCTCTCTCTCACAGACGGCTTCATCAATGTGATAGTTATCCACATATGTCCAAGTTCACATCATCATATCATCTTATCTTTGGCTAAATGTTTGCTTTTTATGGATATTTCATGAGGAGCTGAAATGAGGTCATAGTTGTGATGCTCTGGCTTATGCCGCTGGACCTGTCCTGATGTCCTGACCCTCCCTGTTTGATTTATGATCATAGGAGTCTGCCAAGGCTTCAATCCATTCAGCTCAATCACTTAATGAACTTGACAGTGGTTGAGTGAACAAGTGGAGAGATACATCTCTGCCTATAAAAATTCAGTAAACCTTAGTAATCTTTCTGTCTAATATGAAGTATTTACTGCAGCATTTTTAGACCTATTACATAGTGAACAAAATGAAGGAAGAGCATTTCCCGTATAGTTCCATTTTTAAAAAAATATTTATATATATATGATAAATGTGCTGAATGCATGGTTAATCTCATCATTGGCCAATGATAATCCAGTTTGAATGCAGATTTTGTATCGACCTAAAAAACAAACCAAAGCTTCTCTTTGCCCTGAGAACTCAGTAACACTTTTGTCTCATAATGATACATTATCCCAAACTCATAAAGCAAGGTGTGAAAACAAGAGGCTGATCTGATTGAGAAATAATAGATTTTAATTTTCACAGGGAGTAAGTAGAATTAGTTGTTCCACTGCACCCCTCCTGCGCCGCATAAATGATTATGCATGGGTGACTAATTTGAAGACACTGCATGCTAAGTATACAAATCCCCCTTTCTTCCCCCTGCTCCAGGGTTCAGGAAAAATAACACATGACCGCGAAACAAAGGCAACATCAAGCTCATAAAATTAACATAGCAAATGACCTGAAGAGGAGGCTCGATAAATATTCTGATCTTATCACCTCCAAGTACTGCAAGACAACTCGAGAGCAGCCAATGAAAACACCCTCGTTAATCTTCCATACCCTCGGATAAACTTTTTACAGGAAACCATCTTTCCAGCAACTCTGCAGGGGTCGGGACAAGGGCGCCTTCTCCCTAAGTTGATAGATATTTTTTGGGAGAACTCCGACTTTTGTTCAGACAGCTTCACACTGACCTTGGACTCAAACTCAATTTAGCTTCCCCTTTCTTTTTGTGTTGCCTCCCTCTTTGTAATGTCGAAAGTAGTGTCAGCGAGACACCGTTTTAAAAACCGACTTGTTTTGATTCTGTATTCAATCAGATCTACAAAGGGGTGCACGGGGGTATGGGTTTGTGTTTGTGCGTGTCTGTGTGAGTGTACGCTTGCATAAATAGTTGTGTGTCACAATCCTAACACCTTTACATGTCCCGTCTTTACTCCTAAAGCTGTTTATGCAGGGTGAGGAGACAGAGCTTTGTACAAGTTTGAATGTTGTCTCCTTCGAATGTTGTCACAGGAAAACAGTCTTTTTAGAGATGAAGAGGGGATCAATCAGCCTTACCCCCCTCACCTGCCATATGTGTCATGTGTCTCTTGGCCTGTCGTTCTTATGTGCTGCAGGTAGATAAAATGCATAATCCCCCTCATTTGATTCAGGTGCATGTTTTGTCATGCTTGCATGTGGATGAAAGTGATGTCTCTAAGCGTCTGACTTTGTGTAGTGTACACATTATGCTCTGAATAAACTGCTGTAGGTTAGGCATTGTTTGCCTTTTTGAATTTTGCAGTACACGTTTAAGTGTCTTCTTTTTGCAGATTTTTAGAGAACAGAGGTTGCACTTTCCTGTAGAGCAGAGGATATCTCATTGTACTGTTTGTAGATTTCTTAAGTGTAGTTCCTCCTCCAAAACATGGCATAGCACTCTTAGGTCCCCACCCAGGGCTCCGGTGTGGCTGCTGGAGCAGGAGCAGCTGGCAGTGGGGCAGGAGTAGGGGCTGGGCCTGCCGGCTGGATTAAGGCTGCTGTCAGCTGCTGGACTTGGGTGGCTAGCCTGCTCATGGGCTGCTGCCGATTGACGTGCCTTAGCAGTGGTATTGGCCACCAGTGACTCGTAGCACTGCGGGACTGTGGTGAACAGTCTGCGCTGGGTCCATGACTGGCCAGACTGAACTGAGACAGGATGTGTTTGGACCCAGTTGCAGCACACAGAATACCAGGAATAGTTGGTAATGACATTTAATGTCAAGAGAACCAGTGATGAGAACATTGACAAAAGTATTCCGTTTTACCCCCAAATTGACAGATTTGACACATTCAATCCTTACTCAAACATTGCTTGTTAGGTTGTCATCTAAGGTCGTTTAAGGTTGCAATAGGGGTGTAGCAATATTGCGATCTTCACAATAAAAATATCTAGTTAATAATACACATAAGATGATATCCATTGAATATCCCAGAGACAATCTAGCCTTGTGCATATTTTGTTTAGGAGTTTATCTGGTTGCCTTTTCACTTGTAATTGAGTAAATTTTGTAATTGTTCTTTTTCTACATGTTTTTTTTTTTTTTTTAATACAGTAACAGTCTCTCCACAAAAAAGACAAAAAACAAACAGTAAACATAGTTCAGGATTGATTGCTAGCCTTTTTTTTTTGTTTAAAATATCGATAGATATTGGTATATTATCGTGAACTTGTTTGGTCGCAATGCTTGTTTGGTGAAAATCTGATATCGTGATAGCCCTAGTTTATAAACACCAGTCAGAGTAAAATAGGCCTGATTTTCCACAGCGATCAGACAAGAAACGGGCAAACGTTATTATTAAATCAAACCCTTAAAAATAATTATGCCATCAACTGATTTGATATTATTCAAAGTCAATAAAAAGTTTATATTTTGAAGTAGAAATTATAACTGAATATACAAATTATTGAAGAACTCTCTGTAGTTCATATGCTTTATTATGTTACGTTATGTTAATACTTTCCATTTTATAAGATAGTTTCATATAAGACAGGATAGCAGTATCAATAACAATATTAATCTCATTATTCTAATTTAATTAAGCACTGGACATTTTATTTTTTACCATTAAAATCACAAGCTTGCATAATCATTCCCCTTCCTTAAAAAATCATTGCATCACCTACTAAGCACAATAAATCACATCAGGGTTTTTAAAAATTCCAAATATATTCCGCTATTTGTCCAGGTTGCTCCCCTGTTTCTATCCTTGTGGTCATTAGACTCATTGTTCCACTCGAGGGCTATAGCTTTAGACTCACTAAAATTGTCCTCCTCTGAGAATACAACACTCTTATCCAAGGCATCCTGCAGCAAGGACAAAATCAACACATGGAAAAAAGTTGGTGTTACCACTGCCTTTATCAAAGAACAGGGGCATCTGATGTCCTAGTTTCTCTTTAAAGGCGTACTTCTATATTCAAGTTGATCCAAACTTCCTTCTCTACATTCTGGCTCTCAGACATGTGTTTGATATCTAACTTTGCTTCACTTACCTGTGCTTGTTGAGTTACTGTTTGTGTGTGTGAGAGAGAGACAGCTGCAGATGAACGGGGAGGTACCAGTACGTCAGTGTCTCCCGGACAGGTCAGGTCACTCAGTGCACAAAATATATGTCACTCCTAGATGTGGCGCAAGGAGTTAGCAACACACACATGCTTCTGAAGGCTGAGACATAAATCACAATTATTGAAGCTAGAGACAGTGACTGGTCTGACCGCACAGTGCAACACTGCACAGCATAGGGAACTTCTCCAAATAAGCCTCTCTCCCCTTTTTACCCTTGCTGAATGACACTCCCAGAATAGAGATTGGTGTAGGTACCCGGTAGCCAAACGAGACAGGACAGGAACACAAAGTTAGTGTATTTTCAGGGCACAGCCTGGAGGCTCAGTGTCAGCAGAGAGAACAGAAAAAGGCAGGTTGGTGTGTGTTGTAGCAGTGAGCCAGTGACCTGGGTAATTAGGGGAATGTGTGTGGGCGTATGTGTGTGTTCAACCATGTGTTTGACTAGCAGTCCCAGCAACCGTGTCCTGTCTCCACCCCCTTTGCCGTTGGGTGACAGGGACAGGTATTTGTCATTACTATTAGTGAGCGATTAGACTGCCGTCTCCTTTCGTGTTTTTAACACGTCATGAGCTGCTGGATTAAAGAATTAACATGTGACTGTCAAGGTGGAGAAGAGACAGATTTGAAGAAGTCTAATATGAGAAGTAGAGGAGAGTTGCAGAGCATGCATCTGCTCTGATAATAAATACTGTACAAACAATTTTCACACAGTTCTGCGGGCACACACACATACGCATTGTTTCTTTCCTGTCTGCATCTAAAAGATATGATTTGGACTGACATTGGCTCCAGACTTCCTCACACAGCTCTGATGAGTAGGCTGACCTTGTCTCAACCTGACCCTGTGTGACCTCCTGTCCTCCATACCCCTCAAAGACAAAGCTTCATTAGGAAGGAAAATGGCCTGAGAACAGTCACTGTGGTATTGTGCGTGTGTGTGTGCACATTCGTGACTGCTGTAATACGGTCTCGGTCTCAAAACTCCTCTAGTGGCTTCAGGAGGGTATTATGTTTTATGCAGCATGTGCAGAACACAATGCCACAGTACTGAAAAGGACAGACTGAATGCAGATGATAGATGGTTTTTTTTTGTTTTTTTTTTATTGTTAAGCTCGAAATTCAAGCTGCAGCTTTATACTCACTGGATTGCCTTTGCTTTCCACCTATAGAGATTAAAATATTCCAGGTAGAAAGGCTTTACTCATTTACAGCACAAAGCATTCAGATACTTCAAACCACACGTAAGATAAGCACTAGATTAGTTGAAATGCTAATAATTTTACTACTTTTACTTCTGAACTTGAAAGTGTGGCCCAGAAATCAAAAGAGAATTGGACTGGTAGAGTATTGAGGTTCATATTTCATTAGAAATTTTTCAGGCATTCCTCTATCTCCACATTGAAAGAGCACTAGTAGGTATTGACAGAGCCATGTATGCATTGTAAAATGCAAGGATTGTCGACTGGCACTATTGTCCCCCAAAGCTTTGGCTAATAGGCTGTAAGATGTTGATTTAAGGACAAGAAGGGAACGTCTGCAGTGTAATAATGGGGTGCACTGCATGGAAGGAGGAATAAAAGAAGACATGTTACCTGGATTTGCATTTCTAATGTTGATAACTTGACTTAGCTAGCATTGGGGGAATTTTAAAGGTGGGTGGAATCTGTGCTGCTGAACATGCACACGCTGCACTCACTAATAGTGTTGCCAGTGAATTATTCTGTAGCATGGCTACAAGTCCTACGCACCTTTAGCCTTTTAGGCAACATAAAATGCCAATTTTAAGTTGACAGTTTGCATATTTAGTCCACCCAACAGTCAGAATCCCATGCAGTACTGAACTTGGTGACATACTCTCATAGCATCTGATTCCTCACATCGTCTGCTGATTTAAATTTTGGATAAAAATTTCAAATGATTTTGTGAAAGTGATACGAAGTCATTGTTCTCAAGAGTTTTCCATCTTATAATTTCGAATATGCAGTGATTTATTTTATCCACCTCATCCTAAAAGCCATAAAAAGACTGCCGAAATTAAATTCACAGTGCACCAGATGTCAAACTTGTTCATGAACGTAATGCAACAGCAGTTTTATGACAATAATGATCTCTTGCCTTCTTTCTTTATATTGACACCTGCCTCCCAGATCAATGGCAGACAGTCCAACAGGTAGACAGAATGCAGGAAACATCGTGCTGTTAGTTCTCTCGACATAATAAGTTCCCCGGGGTACCTCCCAAGACTTTATTACTGCGGCTCTTCTCCTAGTGAGAAACTTTGAGGAGATAAGGAAAGGAAAGAACAGAGGAGAGGAAAATACAGGATGATGAGACAGGGGGAAAATTGGGACACACTGCGTGTTAGCATTAATGATGGGAATTCAATGGATGAGGAATTTTTCAAGTAAATGAAATAAAAGGACCTTTTATTCAATAAGTTGTCATTAAATTTCAGGTATTTTAGCTTATCTCAGTGGGGCAGTTGTTGGAGTCTTGCAGAGCGCATTCCAAACAATAACATAAGTCATTCCGTATTGAATATTCACTGCAACATCTGTTTAATGCTGTTTCTGTCATCTCCTCTGCTGTCAGACAATAGAATAAACAGCAGCTGAACGTTACATTTCAAGGCCGTGAACTGAATGTATGAGCTGAAGAAAGCGGATATTGCTGTACAAAACTGTGTTACAAGTGAAAATGGGTGTATTCTTGAGCTGTATTCTTGTGTAATGAAATTATTTTCACTTACTTCCCATGAATTATACTTTTCAAGGTTTTAAAGGGAAATATAATATGTATATATATTTGTGTTTTATTTATTTGTATATATATATATATATATATATATATATATATATATATATATATAGAGAGAGAGAGAGAGAGAGAGAGAGAGAGAGAGAGAGAGAGAGAGAGACAGAGAGAGAGAGAGATGTTCTATCAGATGTTACTATGCTCATTCAGACCTAAAATGTACATGTCCTACCCCATTTTTGATCACTTATGGCAAGAAAATTTGAAGTCTTCTGCAAAACGGCCTCAACTCATGAAACGAGGGAGAAATCTAGTTGACAAAAGGAGCGATGATATTTGGAGTAATGGGACACACCACAGGTGTAGCCTACCTTCTGCTTGTAATAAATGACGTCCGGCCCCTTAAAGACAATTCTATTACCTCCCCAGTCATGTGCAATCAGTCTCTGTCAGGGAAA
Organism: Acanthopagrus latus; assembly: GCF_904848185.1. Classification (NCBI taxonomy): domain Eukaryota; kingdom Metazoa; phylum Chordata; class Actinopteri; order Spariformes; family Sparidae; genus Acanthopagrus; species Acanthopagrus latus. The sequence continues at coordinate 9,411,385 of NC_051043.1, read as the reverse complement.
TGGATATGCACACGTGTTACCAAATCGGTAGCCAAGGCCCTATCAATACAGGCTGATCTCAAGATTTATGCCACTGCGCTAGCGGATGGTGGCTGGTATACATTTCTGACTGAATCAAAGCCAAGTCTTCCACTCAGGATCTGAGTAAAACCAGCCAGTCCAAGTAGATGTGGATGACTTCCAAGGATTATATACTGTTGTTGTTTATGTTCATTTTAAGTTTCACTTTACACTAAACTAAACTGTCTGTTTCATTACTTTTTTCGTCTAAAAAACAGGAAGAAAGTTTGGCATTATATTTTTAGCACCGCGGACCTGCGATAGACCATTGGGACTCGTTATTTTCTCTCGGAGGCAGCATAACTTCTCCTAAATGCTCCTGTCTCCAGTTCCTCACAGAGGTAGCAACATTTACAAACACACATTATTTGCAGGATTAAAAACCCTGGGATGCCTCTTTTTTTCCAACCAGGGCCGCTTGTTGTTTACTGGCAAAAGAACCACATGGCTTGAATTTTTCTGTATTATCCTCTGTCTTATGTTTATTTTCTTTTTTCTCTCTTTTTTTTCCCCTCGTCTCTTTTCTATTGCCATTTTGAGTTTGCCCTGCGAGCATGAAACCAAAGTCAATGGGAACCAGGGGTATATGGGTCCCAGCAGGGGTGAGGGGATCAGACCCTCTTTGACTGTCACATGTGGGGTTGGTTAAATTGAGGGCAGGCCCAAATGTTCACACGCACACACCAATGAACACACGCACGCACGTTCACACACTTGGAAGGGGGCCTCTGAATAGTGGTGTCGTTTTGTAACCTCATATCAACTATTCAATACTTCCATTATTGGAGCATGGTGGTCATAATGGAAGAGTGTTCCGGAAATACTCAACAATGTACTAATGATATCATGATGCTATTACTTTACAGTGAGTGATCAGGGAATCAATCATTTGCTGTCTAAATGTAGGGAACATATGAACCGTACGCATCTTACATGGTTGTTTCTTTGTGTGTCTGTGCGTGCAGACACACTGATATACAGTATGTGCACTTCAAAAATGTTCCTGAAAATCTGCACACCCACCTGCAGCTAGCATCTTTTTTTTTTCCCTTGAAGTTGCACCTGATACATTTCTCTCCTCTTGTGACTGTCCAAATATTTGAGTGGGAGAGACATTTAAGAGAGACCTTGAGAGGAGCACAATAACCCTCCACTTATGTCTCCACTGGAGGGGAAGAAATAAAAGCGAAAAAAAGGAAAAAAAAGAAAAAGAAAGCTTGCTCAGGCAGGGGCCAGAACATCTGGAGTGCAGGAAAACACCTAAAGCTGCGCTGATTAAAATCACACATCTCCTCCCGAGCTGTGACAAAATGACACTTAAAAACAGCCAGCCCTAGAATAACACGCTCATGTATTAGAATAATACAACTTAAGTCTCTCTTTTATTAGATAAGGGTAAGCACAGATATAACTCAAATCAGGTTCAGCTGAGGCTGTGATGTCTGTTTAGCCTGCGTGTTACACGCCACCTCAATAAGTAAGCAAGTTAATGTTTTCTTCTCCCCTCTTTAGCTAATTTGTTTGTGGACTTTTTCAATTCTCATAATTTCATCCTAAACTTTCCTCTTAAACCTTGACCTCCAGAGTTATTGTCGAGTCCTGTGGGCTGGAGTGCAGGCTGGGTGGCCGGACCAGAGGAGGCAGGAAAGAGGAAAAGCTACGCAGACTCTTTGGGATCTGTTTACACAAACGGGAAGCTTTTTGGTGGGAGATAAAAGTTAGCAACAGCATTGAAGTGCTTTTCCCATCGTCTCTGGAATCCTCCTCACATCGACCCTTCTCCTGTCACTTTAACAGATGTTTGGTTTAGGAGACTGTAAACGATGTCTGCATTTCAATTTCTGTTATCTTATTACTATAACTCTGCGAGCGTTATATTAAAGACTTGGCATGGACTGTGTATCTGCTGACAAGCCAAACACACAACACTTTAGTGTGTGTGTAACAGGCAGCACAGCACATGCTGACCTCAGAGGACACTCGATGATGTGGGAGAAGTTTTGTCGTCAAACCATGTTAAATAAGATAGACTGCTGCTGCACAGTGACAGATTTAGTGAACACAAACTATGTGGTTGAACAACCTGATTCCAAAGAGGCATGTTAAAATCAATCCCTCTATCTATGACCCACTGTTTGTCCGAGTAAACCTCTGCACTGTAATCCCTTCAGTGTTCAATTAATCCACTCGCTGCTGTTCCAACTTTGTATTACACACCGATTTGTATAACCCCATCTCGCGTAAGCTGTCTGTATCTATGTTAGTTCAGCCTTTGGTTTTTGCAGCCTTCAGCATCACCTCCACCATCAGACAGGCAGAGGGAGAGAGGAAAGCAGGGAGGGAGGGAGGGTCAACATCAAACGTGATGAATGCCTTTCTACGGAAAAGCTGTACGGAATGTCCTTGACTTTAATCAAAACTATTTGTTTTTGGGGCGGCTCGTCTGTTGTCTCATGCGCTCATGTCCACTGATAGCCTGACATTAATGACACCATAAATCAGGCCAAGTGACGCTGGGGTTTTTGGTAATGTTTCAGGGCCGCTACAGAGATGGCGGTCATTGAGGAGGATGAGGAGGAGAGTGAAGAGTCTGTTGGAATGCCAGATTATGTGGGGGTTAACTAGCCCCTTGGGAAAAAAACAAGGTCTGAAGCTGAGCTATGCCAGAGCCAAGAGAACCGAAGCTAGACTTTTTTTTACTATGCATGAGATAATATGTCCGAGACGAGAGCTACATGATCATATATTCTCCAGAATGCCTTGCACATGAAGAAGAAAATGAAAATAAAATTTTAAAAAAATATTTCCACACCTCTTCTCAAAAAATATACTGCAGCTGATTTTTGATACATGATTCTTTTCTTTCTCTGTACTCAACAACCACACAGTAACATTTGCACTTCAGCTGCATCAAAGACTTGGGCCGAACACGACTGATAAGCTGCTCTCTGTGGATATGTGAATGCCATGCTTCTCTGCAGCACATCCCTCATCCCTCACTGTGATAGGCCACTCTTATAAACACACAAGCCGTCTCTGGGCCGGGATCTAAACAAATCTGACATGATTGATTTGACAGAGGCTATGAGATAACTGGTCATCGGCCAATACGCTATGAATAGAAAGGCCCTGAAATCTTCATTCAGTAGGGATTGGGCAAGAAAACACTGCTGCCCATGTCTGTGTTTGAGTAGGGGGGGGACAGGGCTGAACAGATGTTTAGAATTTCTAAGGGTCAGTTGGTGTAATTCTACCTCAATTAGCTAGGATTTCAGGCGTTAAGATGTTCTGTTTTGGGTCAGAGTGAACTTTCACATGCAGAAATTGTTAAGATATGACACTGCATTGGAACCGAAGGAGGCTGTGGGAGGCTGAAGTAGAGCTGTTGCACTGAATTTGTTACTGTGGTCAAGTGCTTGTAATATCTCTCAGATTTATGGCAACTGCGCAAAACTTTCAATGCTCAGATATGCTCCCAAAGTGTAATTTGCAAATGAGCATGTAGTTGAAAAAGGAATTATTGCTCAATGAAAACACAGCGCTCCAGTAAAAACAAAAGAAACAAAAATCCTCTCTTATCCTTCTAATTGGAAATGTATACAGCTTTGTGGAGCGGCACAGTAAGTGGTGTGTGGCTTTTTCCCTGTCACAGTCAATGCAAAACTAAGGAGCAGTACATAGATCACAATCACAAGAGCTGTTTGGTTGAATCTCACATTGCCAAGAGAAAGCTATCTAGACAGTGCCTGCCAAAAGGAGTGTGCATTTCTAATCCCTAGATGGCTCATAGGCGCAACAAATCTTATCTATCTACATGCTGTCAAAAAATGTCACTGCCATATCAAATAGAGGAGACGATACCTGAAGGAGAGGTGCTGGAGGGAGGAAAAAGGAGAGGAAATATACAACAATGTGCACAATGTGCAGTGCACATAAACACACACATACACCGACACAAATACACTGGAGAGACATGGAGCTGTCGTCAGTTGACAAACAAATGACAGACAAATGACATGTTGGAACACCTCCACCAGGCCTGATAGTAATCGCCCTGTGAGATTGTGCCAATGGCATCTCTTATGGAGAGAGGGGGGTGGGAGAGCGAGGCCTGTGTGTCATTTTACACAAACAAAACCTCTGCCAAACACCGGATGTGATTGCTTCCGCTGCTGTCAACTGTGTCCAATCTAATCTGTCTGTCAATCTGGGTTGCAGGGAGTGAGGACATGGTTAAAGGAGGGATGATGGAGAGGTGGAATGGTAAAGAGTGAGAGAAAAGGTGGATTTGTTGTGTTGGCCAGAGGATTTGACACTAAAGCTGCGGCAGTTTGTTCAGACATACAGTATGCTCCCGTTTAAACTGTTTTCTGCATCATTTTTTGGATCTGTTATCCACGTGTGTGTAGCGGAACGTGCTTGTAGACAATTAAGTGCTTTACTGAAGTGCGTGTCTCATGTGTAAGTGCTTTAAAAAGCTTCTAGTATGTTTCTGTGTTGTTGTGTTATTATATTCAAATTTGCACACATCGTGCATGTGTTTGTGGAGTGTCTGTATGTTTGTGTGTGTGCATATGAGCTGTGTTGCATCGTGCAGGTTGGGTGTCATGTACCCAGCAGTGAAGCCGGTGGATAATTGGCATCATGGTCAGACTCTCAGCAGTCTGAGCTGACCCGATAGCTTCAACATAGTGAGAGAGAGAGAAAGAGAGAGAGAGAGAGAGAGAGAGAGAGAGAGAGAGAGAGAGGGACTGAGTCTTACCTAATGACAGAACGACTGAGTACATATATAATACAGGAACAGGGGGATTTATTTATTTATTTATGTGTTTATGCCTCTATGAGTGGGATATGAATATGGTGATGTGTGTGTTATTGTTTGTATGTTTGCAGTGTGTGCTTGTGTCTACATGGGAATGCAAGTGTTGCAGGCACCTGCACCCTTAGAGGGAGCACATGTACACATGAGTGAACACGTTCAAATGGACTTGTTTAAGTGCAAAACTATATGCAAGAAAAAATGTAATTGTGAGTGCAGACAAATGCCCCAGTTTGACTATGTTACGTCTTGAAAATAAGACAGTAATCGATGCATTTATCTGAAGAATCATCAATCCCAATGAAACAAAATTCTGCTTCCATGTATGATGCAGTTATGAGTCATCAAAGTGTCACGGTGGGCCATGCTCCATGACCTTTGAGTTTGTGTGTGTGTCAGTGTCGGGCTCAGGACCCTGCTGGCGGATACAGTATAATGTGTGCTTTTGCTTCTCCCCTAATTCAATCAAGTCCTTCCCTTAGCCGTGGCCTCTTTATTCCAATTCGATTAGTGGGCTAAAGCCATCAAGATTTCCTGGACAAAATGAATGCTTGTATTAATCCCCGCAATTTCCATTTAAAACGTAAGGGCATCGACTTGATTAATAAGGGTTGATGCTGAATAATTACACAGCAAACACAGAGAGGGTTATAGGAAAAGCACAGCTGGGCCTGCCCTCTGGGAAACCAAAGAAGGGGGGGTCAAAGTAAAGCAATGGCAATGACTGAGGTGATGAATCTCTTAGCTGGCCCCTTATGCAATTAACGAGCAACGCTTCTATTAATTTGGGTTCCCCCAGAGTGGTGACTGGTCAGATGTCTCAGGGTCAAGGGTCAGGGGTCGAGAGCAGAGGTCAAGCCAACAACAGCGCAGAATAAGAGAGAAAGTAAGAAGAATGAGGCGGCCAGAGGGAGAGAGAGGAGGAAAAAATAACACCTTAATCAAATTAATTTGGGTTGGGTTGGGCTTTCGTTTCTACCATCACAGCATTTCGTGCTGGGATCTATCAATTATTCTGTCCGAAAGATATCCATGAGCATGAGGTATTCAGGGATGGTAGGTATGAAAGGAAACATCCAGTGCACATTTAATTGGGAGTGATCAATCGTTGCATGCAATGTTTGAACATTCAATAAAGACCCGATCAATTGTGGGGCTGGGCTGGAGGGAGAGAGGACAAACAATGGTGGCGTTCTTAAAGGAACGCATTACAAGTTAACATTTATTCGTCTGAGATATCTTAAGGCCGGTGCCACCAAGATGTAATATTAAACTAGTGATCCATCGTCATCCATTACAAATGTCGCATTGATCTCACCCACATTGAATCTTCCTTCTGGTTCTGGGTGGTGTAGAATGTTTTATCCTGCTCTGTGTATTGTGGTTCATGTCCCAAACTCTATTTATTTGCAAAGAGCATGTGCAGGAAGGAGTGGTAATCATCACATCCTTTGCAGATACTTTCAGTAAGTATTAACGTATACATATTAAAGTATTAATTAAGTATTAAGTTTTCCTTTCAGTTGTATCATATTATGTAGAGTTGTTTGGATGTTTTATTGGTCTGCAATGAAAAGATGCAATGTGTGTCTAACCTGAGCTCTAACTTTTAACCTCCTGCTGTGCTCAGAACCCTCTCAGGTTGCCAGTTTAGGTCTTTTGGCTGTCTGACTCAGTTCAAACTAAGTTAAATTCAGAGGCTGATTAAACTTTTGCTGTTCTGGCACCCAGGCTATGGAACAGTCTTCCAGGTCGGATTAGGTCGTCTGGCACTGTCTCTCTTTTTAAATCTAGCCTCAAAACCAATATTCACTGAATCACTGTCCTGACCAGTAATAGCTTTTTATTGCTTACAAGTTAGTGCTCTGTCATGCTTACCCGTACTTAAATATTGCGTATTGAACTGAGTTCTGGAAAAACTTCGGGTCATAACTCAAAGTCAGAGTCCACCATCCATTAATAACTCTTAATAACAGCCTTACTGACCTCACTCTGGATACTCTCATATTCTTCACAGTGACCACTTCAAAAGAGGTCCGCCGGCCTCAAGGTTAATGCTGCAGCAAATAAAGGGAGAAGTTGTTAAAATTAACACTATGCCAAGGCAGCTCTGTTTCCCTTTAGAATATTGGGAGTCTCGATCCTTTTATGTTTGAGAGAAAGCATTTCCACATGTTTTCAAATGCGGGGAAAATGCTCCAGGGATGGACTGTCATGGCTACCTCCTGTACGACTTCAAAATACCTCTTTGTTAAGTGGCAGCGGTAGAGGAAATGAAGCCTGACACTATTTTGATTCTGAAAACACCATCCGGACTGGCCCTGCCCTAACGATTATCATAGGGTTTTGAAAGTGTTGCATTCACAGATGGAAACTGTGATGTGACGGCCGAGAGTTGATTCTCTCAGTTCAACTGCCTTCCTCGTGTTACAGCGCCCCTAATTTCTTCCTCATCTTCCCCAATTGTTTTGTGTCTGTCTCCCTCATTTGCTGGCTGTCTCTAAGAAAAAAAGAGGTTTCTTTATTTTTACTAAGCTTCACATTATTATGGTGTTCTGTTCTGCTTAAGGAAAAGTGAGATGTTAATATTGCAGCCAAAGCAATGCTAAAATGCATTGCTTTTGAGAGTGTTTGTGCGTTCTCTGCTTTGCGCCGCAAGTGGATAATTACAAGAGCTTATTTGTATCTCTGTACAAGCTGTTTTAGTGTATGGTGTTTAATTTGCAGATACTGCATTTCATTTTACATGCCTTTATATTTACTAGTAGATAAGAACCACAAAGTGATTTGCCCTGAGCTAATTTTGCCATCTGTTGACAGAAGAGCCCCCCCTCAGAGTATCACAGCAGTTGAAGTAGAGCAACACAGTGAAAGAGGACTCGCCCTAATCAAACACACAAAACAACATATGCTTATACTCTTACAGTTTGAGCAGAAGTTCCTGTCTAATATGCAGTGCCACAGATGACTGACATTGTTTTGCTCCAGCTGCACTTTTCCCATCTGCCAGCAAATAGACTGGATTCATTACATGAGGACAAGACGATCCGGTCATTGTGCATGTGCTTGTTACATGCAAGTTTTTATGCCAGTCTCGTCGGTGTTGAGTCCCCTCCTCGGATGCAGAGGGCAGTCGACGAAGAACAACCAAGGCTCTCATCCAGACTCCCTCTGGCCCCACTTGTATTGCATCTCTAACTATTGTTCACAGATCATGCATCAAGTGGAACCCAGAGTGGAGAGTTAAGGGACTTAGATGTGAAGGGGGGGGCTGAAAAGGGAAGTGGGGGTTTTCCTCATGAAGAAGGGAGAGATGGAGAGATGGAAGAAAAGCAGAATAGAAGATCTTGTCTCTATCTGCCTCCTTCCATTTGAAGGCCAGCCCGACAGGGTCCTTAAGCCTGGCTCAAGGGGCTTATGCAGATTCAATGACCTTTTTCCCAGGGACCAGATTTTACACTTAAATTACCATTAGAGAGATGGTCTCCCTTGAGGGGGCCACGGACCAACCAAACCCCGATAGCAGGGGTTAAAAGCCATAGTGGCGCTGTGCCTGGGCTGCATGCTAAACGATGTGGAACACATGTAAACTACAGAGGGGCCTCGCCGTTAGCAATGAGTCGCAACCTGAAGGTGAGATCGCATGGAAAGACTGCCGATGTATTACACTTCTTGAAGTGTAAATGCTGGAGGAATCGGGTGATTTTTAAGATTCACACGATGAAGAAATGGGACATGGCTTGTAACGGTCCATTGGCGTCTGTATCATACTGAATTGAGCAATCTTTTATTAGTAGACAGTGAACTGAAGCACTTTTTTTTTCTTCTAAGAGTTTTATTCAGGACTGTTCCACTTACAATAAAACCCATTAAAATGATACAGAAATTTTGCTCCAGTGTTAGACTGCACATTTTGTCATTTGCCAACCCCATTTCTTTTAAATCACACAGACAAAAGGCACTTGAGACTTCATGGGAGTAGTTATACAGCACCGATCATGCTAGCGAAGAAGGACATGAGAGGAAATGGGAAAACAGCAGAGTTCTGCCCTTATTACTCCCCTCAAACATAAGAGAATGATGGCATCCCCCTACTCACACTGTAACTCTACTACAGGGACACAAGGAAACACACAGTGAACCCACACACATGCACACACACTATTTCAACTCGTCTTCCTTTGGCCGCAGGTTTGTTTGTCTTTAATTCCCTGCTGCGTGGGGGTAATGGGGACTCTGTGACAGCTGTCATTCTGCTGTGACCTCAACGGACTGCAGATCAGTAGTGGCACGATGATTGTCAGGATCAGGTGTGTGCGCATGTCTGTGAGTGTGAAGGTGTGTGCATTCTTGCACGCGTGTGTGTGTGAGAAAGGGAGGAAGAGGGTGGGTAGAGGGTGCATTTGATGTGAAAATAGTGGTTAAATACTGAAAGGGACTTCCTCCACTCTGAGACCCCCCCAGGCCTAACAATATGCCTCTACGAATATGTCTATTCAGCAGGAGACTCGCTCTGACAGCAGGCCAAAACAAGACTCACACACTCATAGGCTGATGTGACACAGGGCATTAGGAAAAGGCAAAATCTTAGCGGAGACGCAATGAAGTTTGAAACATTTCCTCCGATGTTACATCTTTGGTGTAACAAAATACCAAATGGGAGATGAAGCATTACATTTCAGACCACAACAGTGAATACTGTCTGTAGTTACTCCCCTGATTTTTATCATTTTCTTTACTTTGCAGGAGAAGACATTGCTACTCGGATTCAACTATTCCCCTGTCTTTCCCCCTTCCCTCTCCGCACTCTCTCCAGTTTATTTTACCTACCGGAGAGAAGCTGTCAGAATGTGGAAAAAGAAGGAAAAGGTACACATGAAAGCAGGAGCAGCGCGCGGTCGACTGCTGCTTTAGGGGTGTGTGGGGTACAGAGCCAAGGTGGGCAGAAGGGTGTTATGGGGGGGCGGGGGGGGGGGCAAAGACACAGACAAGCGAGAGGGTTCATAGTTAGTGGTGATTCTGCTTCTTGGCACATCAGATCAGGCTGTGAGGTTGGTGCTCAGTTCAGCGGTCTCACTGGGAGTGGGTGTCTGCGGTCGAAGCCCTGTGTTAGACCAAAGAAACAGCCGCGTGATAAAATAAAGGTGAAAAAAGTAAGGGGGTGGGGAGCACATGGTGCAGTGTCTCCCATCATACTCTGCCTTTCTCCCCCCTCAAACATCTCCTCCTTATCACTACACTCCGAGCTGCCCGGGCCATGCTCATCTCAGATAGGACAGGCTGTCTCCAAGAGTGAGGGCCAGGGTATTTGTGTGTATGTGTGTGTAGGGCCCTGCCATTGTGCATGACTCATCCTAATTGGGAAGGTCTCTGCTCGGCAGCAGATCCCTCTCCTGCTGTTTCAGCCTGTTTAAAGTGATGAACCCAGGATGAGATCAACAGTCGGACACCACAGCTTTTATTGCTTCTGTGTTTGACCTCGTTCTGTCTTCCTCACCTCTGTGTATGTGTGAGCGAATGTTCTCATGTGTGTATGCATGCAGTACACATTGCGTCTGTGTATGCGTGTGTGGGAATTCAAAGAACAGCACAATTTCTATTGAGGCTACCTCCCCTCTCTTTCCCTCTCTCTCACACACTCAAACACCCACGCTCACACACACTCACAGACACACACACACTCACCCCTCTAAAACGATTATATGTCAGCAATCCCCACAATTTGGTTCCTGCTAAAGCTGCTGTGAACTCATCGCACCCATCTGGGGAATTATGCAAGCTATAATGCAGGTCTCACCTGCCAACGCACAGCGCAAGGCCAGCCGGGGGACTGGCCGTCATGTGATAAGTCTGCCCTGACCAGTTCAAAGCTGATTTGGCCGGGGGCTGATTGCTGGCAGCTAATCATTTTAGCAATACCTAGTAGCAAGGAAGTTAAGGGGAGGTGGAAGAGGGTGAACGAGAAGTGTCGGGGAGGGAGGAAAGTGTCGGGAGGGGGGGAAGGAGAAATGGGTCTTTATTTTTATCCCCCATCTTTCGGCTAGTGTTTTACAGCTCAACTAATGATGAACTCTGAGATGTTTTATATTTATTAATTTACTCAGTTTTCAGTGAATATACCGTGCAGTGTGTTATTTAAACACATATTTTTGGATGTTTTGGCTCTGTCCTTTGATCCTTTGGATTTGATTGTCAACTTTGATGTTTTATTTTTCTACGTCAGAAGAGCCATGCAGGAATTGGTCATTTCTGTGACTTGTACAGTTTAGGTAGGACATTGACTCCTACGCACTCCATCTGATGTTGATGTACACGTCCTCAAATAAAAGGTTTAATGTCAGCACTTTAACCTCAAAGTCACTGCTTAATTTCATAACCAGTGTTCTAGAGCACCGGGCCAAAATGAGAAAAAATGTGTCCCTGACTGCACTGTATTTTCATCCTCTGTATTTTATTGTTCTCATCTGTTTTGTTCTGCTATGCTATTCTCTCCAGCAGAGGCTACATCTGCCAAACTTTTGTAACAGCCTTGGAGAATACAGTTTGACCAACTCTGCCACAACTACATTTGATGCTCCAAAAAGATATATCAATGGAAAAACATGATGATACATTTCGAGTTTCCTGACAAATATTCAAGGCCACTCGGACAAAATGGGACTTGGCACACACAATTGTTAGAAAATTAAATAGTTTCAGATTGTTACCTGTAGAAAACACTAAACCTTGAATCAGCTGTTGTATTGGTTTTGAACAACTTCTGCCAAACACATTGTTTGGATTTGATTTACACATCAGACTTACGTGTTAAAGGAAACGCGTGTTTCTCTGTCTGCCATTGTGTGTGTTGGCCTCTCTCTGATTGAGACATCTTTGTGTGCACAGGCTCTCTGGGTCGATGTAAGCAGTGGTCTTGGCAGAAGCCCTCCATCTTCTTATCCCAGTGGGGAGCAGTCTGCAGCCAAACCAACCTGGGCTTCACAGCCTTCGATAAGCCCTCAAATGGCACAGGCCAAAGGGCCACTATAGAGAGCGGGAGAGAGACAAAGACTTAGAGTAGAGAGAAAGAGAGAGAGAGAGAGAGAGAGAGAGAGAGAGAGAGAGAGAGAGAGAGAGAAGCAGTAAAGATAAAAATATCACACTGATATGGCGTAACAGGGTGGTCTGCTTGTGCTTGTGTGTTGTTGTTGCCTCAGGACTCAAAAATGGGATTTAGTCCATTCAGGGGTTCTTTTGTGCTAATGTATATGCACTAAAAAGCTCCTCTTTTTCCTGTCAATACTTTGTTTCTGGCTACCTCATATATCATAGACCCGGCCTTGCCTTCCCATGTTGATTTTTTTTCTTTGTCCCCCACCCCATCATCAGTCGACATAAATACTCAGTATGTCACAGCAGGCTATGCTCCGAACGCCCCCTCAGTGCTTATCTCTACAAAATGTGAATCTGTTATTCTACTGTAATGGAAACCATGTTGGTAACATCTTAACATATTACATTCACTCAAACACACTGTGAAACTCTATCTTACCGCTGCGTCAAAGCCCTTTTTATACTGCGGGAATGTGGGGGGGATGTGGTGAAACACAACGTTTTGCCCAAAGCACAAACTCTACGTGAATGCACACACAGACTACAAGGTTCCTTTTTTTATTCTTTATTTATTTCTTTTTTTTAAGCGGACAATTCAAAAAAAGACTGAAAACACAGGAGTATTGTGTGCTTTAATGTTTTGAAGCTCTTCTGTGTCTCTCTCTTTACGTTTGCAGACTAGCAGCGGTTCAGATTTCTTGAGGCAATTTGTTTCAGGTAACTGGAGCTTTCAACTGCAGTTGAGTGTATCCTGGGAACTATTAGGGGAAAAAAAGAGAGTGTTCAAGCTTTTCAAAATGTTGATGGATCCAACATAATGAGCATGTAACTGATCACAAAGATAGACAGATAAGATTTTTTCTTTCCTTAGGAACAGTGTTCTGCGACACAGGAGAGAAGGGAGCCAAACACGGTGCTAGCCAGCAGTATAGATGTGATGCTAAGGAGGCTTTCAGTGGCACATTGTTATTCACTTACTGTTCCTGTTGGGATAGCTACAGGCTGTATAAGTTTTTTTTTTTTTTTTTTCTGCCAGAAATCTTTGAATTGAATCAGTGCACAGTCAGCATACTGTAAGCTCCAAGCAAGAACAGCTAAACATTCAGTTTTGTAGGAATGCTCTTTAAACTGTGTCGACAAATTTATGTCTATGAGTACGTGAATGTTCATTGTCTGCATTTTAAATCTGTTCAATTTGACTGCTGTGAATTGAACTTGTTTTCCTCATCGGCAAAGTCTGCTGGATCACCCCCTCACCTAGGTATTTTAAACACTTTCTGTTGCCTATTGGGATACCGGTACGGTGGTAGAAGAGGGAGGACGGGGCCCCAGGTAAAAAAATCACTATTTAGGGCATGGATTCCACGGAGGGCATCTGAGAGACAAGAGGTTGGAACATGTTTTTCTAATGCAGACAGCTCTCATTTAGCCTCCAGTCTTCTGGTCGACTGAGACAGTCATCACACACCAATGTCTCAGGTTTAGAGGACATATGATAATGAGTTTAGACTGACTGACATGTGACTAAAACCGTTGGGGGGCCTACAGCTCGGACAGGAGGGCAGGTTTAAAACAGACTTTGCCAGCAGTCATGGTAGGAATAGATCAGGATGTTGGTCCCAGGAGCAGATCTGAGGCTAGGTCTGTCATTGAGGTAATTACGGCCACGGTTATGGTATCTGTAGGAAAGGCTGATCTCGGACCTGTAGCTCTGGTAGCCTTCTGTCACTAGAACATCCTTGAAGTGTTTTTCACGTGGAAAAATGGTGGTTAAGTAGACAAAACTTTATGTAAAGTAAAGTAAATCAGATCATTTGAGACAGGGTTGTACAGAACATTTCCAGTTATTGGAATCTCTTTTTTTTTCCTCCTTTTGATTTAATTTAAATAATTTTGTTCAATTGCAGATTAATTTATAATCTCAATCTGTAAAGTAACCCGCAACTAAAGTTATCAACTGTAATTGTTTGCCTTCAAGAGGTAGTCAGGTTCAAAGTATAAAGTAGCAGAAAATCAGAATACCCAAGTCAAGTACAGCAAAATTGTACTCAAGTACAGTACTTCAGTAAATTGTGCTCATGACACTTAGAGCTGCTTCAGTAAATTGAGAGAAAGAAAGACGGTTACAGTCTGATTGACATTCCATACTGTTCGTCCTACATTTTGACTCTCATTCTGATAATCCCCTTCATTACTAAGAATCTGTATCTGTGATGGCCATGAAAAACATGTGTCAGTCAATCCCTACTTTGACCGTTATTATTTATAACAAATCATACTTGACTGTCCCATTAACAATAGGACACTTGTAATGTCGTTATGTCTAAGCATCACCAAAGGGAATATTAATATTATTCAAGACCATCTTGCGAAAGCGTCGTACCAGCTGCGACGCCCGTTAACATGTTCACAAAGGGTTAGAGTCAGGGTTTTGATGGTTGATAGGGTTGAGGTATTCATGTGTTAGACCGTACCTATCTTTGAACATGGTCATCATTTTGCTCTCAACTAAACACCTGTGAAGTGCAATGACTGCATCATGCACGGATAGAAATTTAAAGACCTGGCAAAGTACTCTAAGCTGCTTCTGTGGTGGTTCCCACTGTTGCAGCTGCTAATTATTCAGTAATAATACCCAGTAAGAGCACTTGAGAAGGAAAAAAATGTGTTTTTTCAGGTTTCACTAGTTTCTAATGAAAGTTTAACAACTGTGCAGTACTTCACACAATAATAAACCAGGCCCGTTCTTATAAAATAACACGTTTTACACATTTCAGTGAAAAAAATGCATCTCACCAAGTATGTGCTGTAACATACTCAACTTCCATCATCTTTACACCGCCAATTAGTTAACTATCGTCCTTTAACCCCCTAGAGACCAAACAGAACTTTATCTGACCTCTCAGTTTTACATATGTCATTTACAATTTGCCACTCACAGGTTGTCCTGAAGTGTGCTGCCAAACAGACAGATCTCTCTCTCTCTCTCTCTCTCATTCCCTCCCCCTCTCTTTCCCCTCTGAAGTCAAGGGCGTGCTTTGAACTCAAACAGATTCACTTTTTTCTGCCCCATCGTCCTTTTTTCATTTATTTCTCTCCCACTGCCCTCTCTCCATCATTTATAGCCCCGTCCCTGTATCCAGCTAATGATACAGATTTCACAGGGTGTCAAAGGCCTGTCAGAATTAGGCCACTGCACTAATAGTTTTGGCCGCTGGCACAGTCCATTTATATCTACCTAGGCAGGTGGATACAGCTGTTGCACTTTATGTATACCGTGTATAGATAGAGACAGGGGGACGTTCAGACATGGCAGAGATGAGAATGACACAGCTGACACGCCAAATCCCTCATGAGGACTAAAATTGAAATGGTGTGACTGAGTGGCGCCCATTGAAGACAACGTCATTCCCGCTAACCCCACCACATACTACCATCCCAAATCACCCCGCCTCGCTCCGCTGTGATTGATTCCCCACCCAGGGCCTGTAATCCCTGAACTCTACCCCTCTGCTGGACCCCACCAGTCCATTCTCCACTCTACCTTTCCCCAGCATCTGCCAGTTTCCCCACTCTCTCGATGGCATCATCAGCTATGACAAGAGAATAAATCTGAGTGGCCACCGTCTCCTCGCATCTGAGGGACGCCCATGACAGCTCTCAATAAACTCTCCAAGATTGTTTTTTTTTTCCTCCTTCCTTTTTTTAATCTCCGACGGCAGACGTCGGAATCCTGCTGTCAGCATAACGGGGGCATATTAGCAGGGTTGGCCCCACCTGGACCCACCGCTCCCCGACCTGTCCCCTCCCTGTAATTATCCCCAAGCCCCTTTCCCATTAACCTACTCCCTTTGATCCCCACACATGCTGATATTATGCAAAACTGCTGAATAGAGAGACTAGGATAGTGCAAAACAGCACGCAGTTACCCATGGTTCTGATTTCCTCACTTATTCTCCTCTTCTTTTTACTCTCTATCTCTCCCTATTTATCTGGCTCTTTGTCATGGATTAAATTAATTTCAAAGGAGTCTGTGAGGATAGAAAAAAAGGAGGAGGAAGAGAAGAAGGATGGAGTTGTGGGGAAAGAGAAAATACTAGCATTGGACATTTTTACAAGCCATCTAGGATGAAAAAGGGAACTTGAAAAAAAGGGGGCCACAAAAGGACTATTTCTTTTAGCCCTTCCTTGCATGTATCAAGTAAAACGTCTTCATTAGGTCTGGGGCCTAAAAGCAAATATCAGGGTCTGCACAATGCCGAAGGTCTGCAACTGACCTTTCTTTGGTTTTAATCATTGCAACTCTTGACAGCTTAATAAGTTGAAGGTGCTGGGTTGCAGCCTAACTTAATAAGGCCCACACCAGAGCCTTGGCCACCTATGATTGCTCCCATAAGTCTTAGCACATCTGGCGCTGTGTCCTTGGGTGAGAGATATTTTCCATAACTTTCCTTATGCTCAGAAGGCACCATCGCCTTTTATTAAGAATGGGGATGATACAGTGCACAGTGTCTCCACGTGGCAGAGTATGTCCACAAGGCGTCAGATGCTCATAATGCCACACCAGATACACTATTATCCTTTCAAATGACAACCACATCACACTACAGCTCCAGTGCATCACACCGTGCGATGTTTAACTCGTTAAATATTCCGATAATTTATGAGTGTACTCTGTACTGTAAATCACACCACCGTATTTACTTCCTCCCTGCTGAAGTATATTGTTAGGTTGAATATATGCCATCCATATTCCATGGTTTATTACTTCTATGGATGAATTACCCACCATTTATGATGCACATAAGGTGTATAATTCTATATGCAGTAAAGTTGGATTTTTATGGAGCTGTAGCTTTTCACCCTCCACTCTTCCTCGCAGTTCCACAGAGGGAGGAATTAATCCTAAACTATTGTTGTTGCATTAAGTCGACTCGCTAATCCTTGATTATTTGCATTCTTTAGTAAAGTAAAATATCGCCTCTTCTTCAGCATTAACACTTGTTCAGCAAATCAGACAATGTGCGATGAAATAACCTTTGAAAAAAATATTATAATTAGCTATTAGCCCAGTTAAATTCCATGGAAGTATTGCTGTGCTCCAAACAGATACTTTACAGTACAGCCTAGAAAAATGGTTTTGAAATGTGTTTCTGTTGACCTCTGCATGAACCAGCTCATGAGACTGGTGTTTGGACAGGCTAGTTAGCCACACTATCATCTGCCACAACTATTTTTGGCATCTTGACACCTCATCATCTTATATCCCTATGATGACAGAATTTTTTTTGACAGCCATACCTTCACTCTGCACACTGTCCTTTCAACAAGCGGGTACTGAGCGACACCCCAGTGTTCATTTGAAAGGCTACAGACTGAGATGAGCTGCTATCATTAGCAGTCGTGTTAATAAAGGGGACTGGGAATTGTTTGATTGGAGTGTGACATAGGCAGCCATCAAAGGCCAAATCTGGCCACCCACTCATTGTTCTGAACAGATGCACTCATCCACTTTTCCGAACATCTTCATTAGCGTTCTGACCCAAAAGACCAGGCTGTCTAGCCGCTGAAGGCAGAGGCCCTCTGAGGCCTTGACAGTCTCCTTGCTGGAGTCCTCAGGTTTTTCTCTGTTGCCTCTCTGTTGTATACCTGTGGTTTGATCTATGCCGTGTGTTAGCAGAGAGGCTAATGTCGTAGTTTGAACCCCTGAGCTTTCTGCTGGAGATATTTTAATGAAGGGCCTTTGTTTGGGGTTCAGATTGCCTCTGTGCGATCGCCATGGAAGCTACTGCGTGCTCGTGGTTGATTGGGTACCCTTAAAGGTGAGGATGAAAGCTCTTGTGAGAAGACACAGGGGGTTGAAAAAGGGTGATGTAAAAGGGGAGGAGATGAAGAGGCATATGGAGACGGCATGAAGGCATTAAAAGCAGGCCCTTGCTCTTTTAAATCCACCCATAACAGAGACAGTAGAAATTTAAATGTAAATTGCCTATTAGATTTTCATGTAAAGCATCTCTATCCTCTTTTGTGGCTGCAAATGGACGACGCCTGCTCACTTTTCATGAATATAACAGTGAGTCAGTTATGTGCAACGGAGCCGGTGTACTAATTTTCAACAATTAGTTGTTCATTTGAGATATATTGAGCAGGTGGAGGAAAAAGACTGCCACACAAACACAAAGTTTGAGATATATGGACCACGTAAGTCATGTATTGTAATATTGTAATACATGTCATGATCAGGAGCAGAGTAAATCACTTGCCAACTCTTCTGTATAATACATTTTTTCAAAGCATACCAGTGTGCAGTAGTTGCTCTCTTTTTCTCAGCTCTATTTCTCTTTCACTTATCTCTATTTTAAAAAAAAATATATACATTTTTCTTCTAATAGTCACACAATTGTCATGTAATTGCACTGTAAATATCTTTAAAGCAGCCCACGGTTTGTTGATAAAGAGACTGTTTTTTTTTTTCTTAGCTCACAGATACAAATTATATAAAGTGTGATTACAGTTAGTTGTAGCCTCTTAACATGCTTTTTGCTCATTTCACCCTATGATCCTCATTTATCATGGCAGCTCAACTTAGAAATACATTTTTGTATTTGTTCTATACTCCCCCTTGTTCTCTCCGTCTTGCTTTTTTTCCTTTGTGGCGAGGACCAAATTGAAAGAGTGAGGCGCCAGTTTAAAGGGCAGACCCAGGTCCCTGCCTCCAGGGCTTTTACATCAGCGCTGACAGAAAGCCGTGTGAACCATTGGGAAATGTTTCATCGGTCACGACACATTATGCAGCCGAGTGAGAGCCACATTAAACTTTTCACTTACTCCGTCACTGCTTCACTTTTATTGTCCGTCGCGCATGCTGACAAATCTGCAACCCTGGGTCCACTGGAGAGTTTAACAACTCAGAATGTTTCCTTCAATTAATGTAATTCCTAGGGTCTTTTGAAATATGAAAATAAATGTTTCTGTGCTCCTCTGGTTAAGACACGTACGCGGTTAGTTTATGCAGCCTCTGGGACCGTCGCGCCTCATTGCATTTGATGAGAATAAACAAATATCTGATTGATTTAGATATTTTGTATCAAACTAAACACTGTGTCAACAGTTCATGCGCTGTGCACATTCAGACCCCCATTACACTGACTTAGTGATTGATATATTTACAACCAGCTTTAACTGACATTTGTTGGCAAGATATGCATGGAATTGCAGAAAAGGTTTTGACTGCAAAAACATTTCTTTATCTTCTTTATCTCAGCACAGTGTGAAAAAGAAGAACCAGCTGGAGCTTATTTTAACCTTTTGGGTTACTTTTTAACTGTCATTAATACATTTATAGTCAGTGAAACTTGAGTTAATATTTTTTGCTCTTCACAAAGAATGAAATGTTTAATAAACCATTTATTTAGCAATTTTTATCATAAATTTGCAACTAATACTTTGTAAATGGTTCACAGTTACTGTGTAGTTAATCCAGAAACATCATCTTCTGCTCCTCCATCTTTCTTCTCTGTAATCGTCACTCTGTCCTTTAGAAGCTGGTGAGAAAGCGGCTGATTTTTCCTGCTGTGCTTTAGCTACATTGAGATTTACATTTACATTTAGGGCATTTAGCAAATGCTTTTGTCCAAAGCGACTTATGGTTCAAAAGGGGAATAGTGATGCAAGCTACTTCCTTTATGCATGTCTAACCAGTTCATCCATTAGCTAAAGGCTGATTTGATGTTGTAGTGAAAGCTGGTGGAACATCTATCCGAGGAGTGGTGAGATCCCCCATTGTTCCACACGCTGTTTGCTAGAAGGGAAGGAGAGGATGGTGATATTGAATTGCGAGGCTTTGGGAGTCTCCTAGTTCGGGATTGAATCATTTGGATTTGGCTGTGGAACTGATGGATTTAATACTGAGTAGGGATGTAGGTCTCACTGCACAGGGTGAGCATCTCCTGTGCCCACTGGATTGGTCACCCCCCATAAGGATGCCAATGCTGTGCTGCTCATGGTCAGCACCATAAACCATTACTGGGGCACATGCATGACAAGGATTTTCATCAGGATTACATATGTATGGAGCCGCCAAACTTTATCTCCTGAGAGAAGATACAGACGTACAGGCGGACTGCTAAACACTGTTGTCACTCGTCTACCTTAAATTATCATAACAATTTTGTGTTGAGATTTTTTTATTTTTTTTTTTATGGGTTATGTGTGGAATTTCACATTTTTAGTTGCATCACTTTTTTTTTTCACAAGTAATACTTTCTGTTATTTTTAAAAAAGGCTCCAGAAGCAGCTTTAATTCAACATGATGGCCGTGGAAATGAGTGACACATTGTCAGCATGCAGCACAGTAGACGGATACCTCTCACGCCCAGTGAAGACGGCTGGCTTAGTTAGTGAGCCTAAACCACCCTTGATCATGCCATCAGCCACCTTGTTACATGTGAACCCCGCAACGGGCATTACATTCTGTATCAATCTGAATTTCTCTCAGCCTTGCAAGGGGAAAATGTTCACAGGGGTCAGCCAAGGGACATAGCGGGGAGATACAAAGTGTTGGAGAGGGAGCAGGAGAGAGAGAGAGCAGAGGAAAGTGGAAGAGAAGGAGATTAGGGGGAAAATAAATGTAACACGGACAAGAGAGCTTTATTAATAGGATTATGGGTTCATAGATTTCGATATATCATTGGTGCGAAAAAGGGAGTGAAAATGTCAGAATACAGAAAAGAAAAGGAGAGGAGAGCAAGAATTTGTTAACAGTGATTTATTGAATCTGTATCATTTTGAGGTGAGAATACGGTTTGGCCAAAAAGATAAGTTTCCATGTGGCAGAACTGGGTTGTCTCAAGGCACTTAACTTTTGAGAAAAGACACGAAGGGAGAAAGTATGCACAACACATCATTAAACTTGGCATTTCATCCTTGTAAATACATTCCAAAATGGTTTTCCTTCCTGAATTTATTAGTTGTTTTGTGTTTTTATATCGTAGGCTATAGACAAAATCACTTTAATCGCTGGACCTGCTATTGCTTATATGCTACTTCATAAAATTATGTTTATTGATGCCATATAGCCAGTCCCAAGCTGTGACGATTCACTAAAGCTAGACAATAAAAGAGCCCGGCACCTTTAATGGGAGGAGCAGCATTTGCTTGTTACTAAACACAGCAGTTAACCTCTCTCACACACATTAACAGGGCCCAGTGTTAAATCTTATTTCTATTACTTTCCCGCTCACTTTATGATAGCTATAGCGCTCTCAAAAAATTGATATTGCTATTTTGTAATGACCTTTTTCTTGGTTCATTAGGCACAAACACAGCCTCAGTGTTAAGAAGGACGTAAGCGATGAAAGACTACAAAATAATAGGGAACTATTTCTGTATTTTCAATTATTCGCCACTCGTATTTACACAATTTCATAGTCACTGCCTACACATTAACAGTACAGCATTTCCGTTTTTAGCTGCAGATGGGAAACGAGGCATCTAAATAAGACAAAAAAACATTTATGGTGTTAGTGATTATGTTCACATGAAACTAGAAAATGTAGACAAAGCAGTCAGAAAAAACATGAACAGGTATTGCATAAATGATGGTTATAAACAGGCCCACATACGAGCACATTATGTCAAAGAGGAAGAAAAACCCACACACATTCACAAACAGTCTGTTGTGTGGCTTCAAATGTGGATTTACATTGCAGGAGACTGCACCCTACGAACTGGGAGGTGGGGCACAAGCTGTTATTCTCAGCATGCACGATTGTCTCATTTTGTTTTTAGCTCCTGGAGGTTGACTATCTGTTTCTGAAGTGAGCTGATGTCTGGTTCCGTTTTTATTCCCAGAATTGTAGCATGCCAACAATCCTTAAACATCAATAACCCTGCAGTAGCTACAGCCACTATGTGTCGTCATTGGTTTCTGTCTCGCTGCTCACATGGCAAAGCCTTTATGTTCTTTCATATAAGAATTTAGTTACAGTTGTCTGCTGTCATTTATTATCTCAGTGTCGTATTATATTTCCCACAGTGGAGACCAGTGGAGATGTGTTCAACAGCTTTCTTGCCCTCTCTTGTGTGAGTTGGACTAGTTCCAAAGACTCTTAACATAGTAAAGTAGAACTTTTCTGAGGCAGCTGTTAAGACGGATTGCGTTCTAAATCATTTCAAACATGAGGAATCACTCCAAAATGTTTCACTGTATCCGACTTGAGTTCTAATAGCAGAGCAAAAATCTATTTTAAGCACAAAGACGGGAAATCAGCTATCGTTTAGTGCACATCTTTTCTACTGGGTGAGTGGGTGGAGAAAGGTTGAGGTTTTAAATGGCTCATTTTGATGAGCTTTGACAGTAATGCAGCCACATTGGCAAATGTAGCAGATTTCTATGACACCCATGTCATAGGGCTGTGGTTATGCTTCTGCTCGATCATTAGAGGAGACTTCTAAGAGAGACAAGTGAGAATGAGTAATGGTGCTGAAGCGAGCTTGTATAAACATGTCAGGGTGCAGAAAAGTTCTCATGTCATTGAGGTATTTTACTCTCAAAGAGTGACAAACTAAATAGCTAAAATCCCCTGGGCTAAAATCTCCACACTCCACCATATTAAAGTATTGGCTTCTAATGCTTTAAGAATGTGACAATCGCATTTTGAAGCCTTTTACATATCCTTTTCTCAAACAGCCACCTTGTTAGCCCGACTATGTTTGTTTTTCCTTCCTCTTCCCCTGCCGCATTTCTCTGCAGGCATGGCTTTGGAAGTGGTGATGAATGAGTGGAAGTTGACTCATTATTAAAGGTGGGAGATGATTAATAAGGACCATGTGTGTTTTCCTCTATAGTGTAAATAAAATATATCATTCACGTAATGCAGGGCTGGGCTGCGAGAGTGATTTATGGTGTGTTAAAATGCACAGAGAGCCAAAGGCTGAAGCCCTCTCAGACACACAGCCATGACAGTGCCCTACCCCGCCGCTTTAACATGGCTTGGAGAGCTCACACTCCTGCTCTTGCTATCGCTCTCTGTTTCCTTATCTCGATTTCCGCCACGCTGGATTTATTTGTCTCAGACTCTCATGAGAGTTCCCAAGATTGTACTGAGGTCATTCAGAACTAATGATAGAAATGAGACCCCCCCCCCCCAAAAAAACCTTACTTTTAAGAGTCTAGCCAAATCACATCAGTCATGAGATATCATGTAAAACAGAAAATTCAGATTTTTTTTATTTTGTTCGCGATTGATTTGTCAGAAAATAATAAGAGACAATATGTGTGTTATATATAAACAGAAATAAAATACAGGGTAATGCGTCCTGGATTTAGAGGGCATGTGCTATGAGGGATCCCCTGCTTTAAAGGAGACTCACTACTCATCCTCGATGTCCAGAAGAAGACACATTGGATATGCCAGTCTCGTTGGCAGGTGGCCACCACTCCACAGCCAAGCTATTGATTCAGTTTAGACCTCACCTTATTTCTCAACTTCAAACCCTGATGGAGTGTCTCTCTTTAAGTGTTCGAGGGTAGACTTCCAACAAGACGCATCTTACATGGATTATCTCGTCATCAATCTTGGTGTCTGTTTGGAAGTGCACAATTAGGAAGAATAGGTTTGCCACCACTCTATGTTTCACTGGAGCAGCACATAGCGTAATACACATCGCTGAAATTCAAACATGTGAGCCTCGACTGTTCAGTACACCGCAATCTTGCAGCCTTTGTGTGACCGTTATATCACCATGAGGGAGAATGAATTTTGAACAAAGCAGTCATTCAGTTCATTCAGTCGGTATTTTTTTCTGTCTCTCCAGGAAAAAAAAAAAAACATGTAAAAATTGCTGTGTAGTAAACCACTCTCTTTCTCTCTTTTCTGATCGCTCTGGTTTCACTTAGCATTTTGGTCTTTCTGGTTTACAATATTTCCCCAAGCTTTAAGGCTGTAACGCTGTCCCCTACTTCAACCATGTTACTGAGCAGCGTCCTTCATTTTGCCTGCAACAACACAGAAAAAGCAGATGGCTATATGCTAGTTTTACAGCTGTGAATAATCCTCCCACAAAGTCATGGGGAGAGGAACGAGCTTGCCGAGATGCGTTGGTTTTCAAACCTTCTAAACTTTTCTTCCCCTGGTGGAGATGACCTCATGTCTTATTTCCTCAATACATTCCCAGTACATTTCTTCAGAGGATACGGCCGTTTGTTTTCTTTTCTCAGCCATTTTTACAGCGTGCGCTCAAAGTGGAACAAATGTGTGTGCTTTATTAGAAATTAGCTACATCAGCTGTAAAGCAGTCGACTACAACAGAAGAGATCTGGAATTTCTATTCCATAAAAGAGTGTGTGTGTGTGTGTGTGTGTGTGTGTGTGTGTGTGTGTGTGTGTGTGTGTGTGTGTGTGTGTGTGTGTGTGTGTGTATGTGCACGTGTGGTGTGTTTGAGGGAACTTTTTGCATGCAGAGTATGTGCATAAACACAGAACATGTGTATGAAAATGTGTGTTTTTGACATCAAAAAAGACTGACAATGGAACCTTGAGTAGACCCATGATTCAGTATCCTGCCCATTCCCCATGGTTCCTGACCTGGGGGAAGGATCTGTCTGTCTTTTGGCAGGCTCCATAACCGCTGCCCTCCCTCACTGCAGTTATCATCACTTCATCTCAAATAGGAAAATAGGGGCACCGATGGAGGCTTGCGGCTCAATGAGGCTGTTTTTGGGTTACAGCTATTTCTCCGAATTTCTTTTTAAGTCAGGCCCTTCCAGGCCCACTGGTGGCAGCTGCCTATTCCGCTGTTCACTGGGGGCATGCCCTGGTTTCATGTGTGCTGTTGTGGCGGGAGTGGTGGAGAGAGAGAGAGAGAGAGAGAGAGAGAGAGAGAGAGAGAGAGAGAGCGAGAGAGAGGGGAAGCCGGAGAGAAAGATGGAGGAGGGGAATAGAAACACTCCCGTTGTGCCACTGTGCCCCAACCTCAGCCAGGGTGACACACTTACCAGCCAACATTCTGCCACCTTGCCCTGACGCCGCAGGAAAGCTGCGCTCTGCCTCTGAATGGGGGCACTGGGTGCACAGGGAACCTGTTGGAGAAGACTCCTAAATCAGGCTGCTGGGGAGACGGATGTTAATGTGCTGTCTCCAGGTCTTAAAGTACAGAGTTGGAGCCACAGACTCTTGCTGAGTGAGGCTACAAGGCAGCGGCTCCCTCATATCCTTTGTTTACACAGCCAGTGGAGTGGGACTACTTTACCTGGACCCACTGAGTTCACTCACACAAATCCTCCAATATGTACAAGTGAACATAAGGAGCTTAGCCCAGAGAAGGCAATTGAGTCCGCTCTCCTGGCCATCCCCTGAAAATGACAAATTAGAGATGTTAAACAGCCTGGTGTGGGTATTCCAACTAAAGAAGCATTTTGGGGAGAGTTATGTACAAGTTATTACTACAAGCAGCCGTGCTATAAGCCCAGGCTTAGGCTTAAGTTCAAGTATTAACTTCATCTAATATTCTCAAGCGGAATTGATAACATGCAAAAACATACATTGGTGCCAGTCTTTAGAAATATATATAACATATCATTTTGAGACTTAATTTTTTCATGTATAGGATGTCTGACACTAGTATATTGCTATTTTATACTCAAACAGTTCTGTGCTCACCCAATGATTTTCCTCCCCCTATCCCCCAAAATCAGCCCTCCTTTTACCAAAACCCAAATAACACAGAAGCACAGTAAGAGCCATGTTTAAGCTAATATTCAGCATTTCCATGGAGTGGGTGTAACTGACACCAATCCCGGTGGGGCAATTACAGGAAATTAATTACCAGCCATTCCTGTATTAATGGTTTATTCCAAAATAAAGCAAGCTAATTTATTCGTTTTGACACAGAAAATTGATTCAATGAGGATTATAAAAAGCTATTTGCTAAACAAAATGGAAGGGAGGAAGGGGAAATGAAGTAGGGGTTAAAAAAAGAAAACGTGAAAAATCCTTCAAAATGCTGTAATTAGTGGGTGATAATGCCAGTGCTCGCAGCGTGTTTCCCCCCTAAACTCATTGTAGGTATTTGACTGGGGTTCCACTGTCATGTCCCAGCGTCTGCTCAGGTTTCCCTTCCTGTTTACCCCATACTGGGGTCTCCTACCGCCTGAGAAGGAGTGTAATCGCTGCAGAGAGAAGGGATGATGAGGAGGGGTGAAGTCCTGTGGGCCTGGGGCCTAAGGGTGAGAGGGGAAAATGGGTGGAGTTGTTGGGTCGAAAAAAAAGTGGGAGTGGGGGAGACATGGGGTGACAACACAAGTTGAGTCAGGGAGTGAAGTGGGGTGGTGTGAAGTAAAGGGAGAGAGAGAGAGAGAGAGAGTGAGAGTGTGCTGTTGACAGCCTGAGAAACCTTGAGGTGCCATCTGGCGTGAGGGGGCCAAAGGACAGGGCTCACCGACCTTTGACCCAGATCCCCCTTTTAGCAAACATCCCAGTCGTGCAGATTTATGGGCTGCTGCGGAACAATAACTGTCTGAGACTAGAGGCGAGGAGAGCCAGTTTTCCACTATGTTCAGGTGACTAGAGACTGGAAATGAGTCCAAACGCGGATGTCCAGGATGCGGCATCTCACTTGCTTAGTTTGACCTCACAGCAGCTCAGACAACACAGGGCAAGAGAGGAGGAAGTTATTTCACATTCCACCTGTGTGCTAATCCGCAAGTTATTGTTTTTCTCTGTTTGTTTTATTTGATGTACACTGGTTTGTTTCTTAATAGAAGCCCATGTCAGGTAAAAACTTTGACAGTGATGACATTAAGACATTTTTTTTTTCTTTTACTGTTTGGCTACTCTAGTTTTCAGGTAAACAAATTCATTGCCAGGGAACAGGGGGGAGGGTTATGTCAAAGGCCATGAGTTAGGGGGCATAGTTGAGCTTAGTTGGTTTTGTTGAAAGAGAATTGAAAGCGGGTGCCGTGTAGAGCAGGAGGCTGTGATTGACTGAGTTTGACTCATAAGGGGGGAAAAACAACTAATACCATCCTGTGTGATATTACCAGAAGAAGTAGTCTGTTTTCAACCGATTGCTCTGTCTGTTTGAACATTCAGAGCTGTTTCTGTCTCTGTGAAACTTTCCAGTTTCCCCTCAACTCAGCAGCAGCACCACAACAATAATGGCAACTGCACGGGGACCTCTCTGACAAGGATCAATACTGCGTGCGGAGCCTATAAGGACACCCCGTGGCAAAGCAAGCCCAAACAAATAACCCGGATCACACATCTATCACACACATGCACACACACGCACCTCTTTACTCAGCGACAGAGAAATAAAAACTACCTTAGAACAAAAGATGAAGAAGAACAACACACCACTCGTGACAGCCAGCTGTCATTCACCATCCCATTCGATTGGTGCGGTGGAGACCAATAAATCCTCTCTCTCTCGCTTTTCTCCCATTCATTTCATTACTCACTCAATTTCGTTCCCCTTCTTTTTCCCTCTTCTTTTTGCATCTGTAGAGGGGGATGGGCAGGTCTGTGCATGGGCTCCGGACCTGAATAGACTTTTGTCTTGCTCATTTTTCCTGGTTCTGACTGTGTCAGTTGCAGGGTGCCCCTGGTGAAGGCCCGCTGCCTCAGACGCAGGCAAGCTGTCTAGGAGCTAGTTAGCATTCAGAGCAGCCATGCTAGCACCCAGCAGACAAGTCTGCCATGGGGGCCAGTACAGGACAGGCTTTCTCAGACACTGCTGTACTGAATGATGGTTGAAGGAAAGTTTTTTTTTTTTTCTTGGCTATTTTTCCCTCCCAAGGTCGCTCCTTTTCATCTCTTGATTTACTTTTCTGACACACATTAAATGATTTGGTTTTAAGAATTTCTACCTGTTGTTGTGAATACTAATGTACTCACATACTCAGATAAAGTTATTTTTATACTTAAATGCAAAGGGACATTAAGGAGCGAGGCCCCTTCTTGTCTATGCACACAGCATAGAAGTGTGCATGTACAGTCACGTGCATGTTTGTGCACTGATCTATTAAATATATGGAGATTCTTCTCATTTCTTGGTTAATTTATTGCTTAATTATGCTTAGCTTAATTAGCTCTGTGTGTGACCGTATGACTCTGACATGTGCAGGATTCCTATAGATATACAAATAACTGTCCAGAGTGCCTCTCTTGTTCACCCTTTCTCTGCCTCCCTTTGTGCGGCACAGTGACATCACAGATGCTAATATCTGCTGTCTAGCGTGGCATCTCTTAGTAGGCGGCCCGGAATTCCAGACATTTACTCCTATCGGGAAGCGGCAGGATCAGTAATGCTAACTATGTGGATCATTCTGTGAAGATTGGACTACAGCCGGCATGCCCTCATAATAATGCTGTGCATTTCAGCAGTACATCTCAATCGAGGGCTGCTACAACCCAATGCCTCCATTGTTCCTGCGCTCCTTTGTGATGCAGTCAGGGAAGAAAAAAAAAAGTAGCAAGCAGGCCTTCAGATTTAATTTCTTTTCTAATGGCATGAAAAGATGTCATTGAAGTGCAGATTGAGTGTGTGCCGCTGCGGGTTGTGGAGCGAGGCCAAAAACTCGGTGCCCGCGAAAATGCCCTGGCTGGGCAGCATCATTCCAGCAACACACTGATGTTCCTCATTTAGGCTGGGCAGCGTCATAGCAACGCAGAGAGATGCATTAAAGATGACAGCAGAGATGCCACTTTTACATGCACTTTCATCAGAAGGCACATGACGGGCTGCTTTGAACCTTACTTAGGTCAAATGAGGCTTTTCAAACCAAGCAATAGATGCTCTTTGTCAAAAGAAAATGTGAATTCATTCAGATGATGTGTCCCTGTTTTCAAATTTGCATGAAATGTAACTAGTATGCATTCCTGTTCTCCTCACATGTCTTTGGAAATGCATGGATTGTAGTGCAGGGGGGCTGTCAGTCTGCCTAATTGCTGTCTACTCTGTACATGCACACATACCAGAGAAGATAATGCTCTGCTCTGGTGATTCTTGTTGGGAGCAGAATGCTCAAGTAAAGCGACTGCTTTCCAGTCCATCATCTCATTCTACTCTTTGACCAGAAGACACATTTCTCTGTAAGCTGCAGGGACATGGATAGAAAGGGTGCTCTTTAACCCGAATGCCCTCTTCAGCATTTCTCCCAGTTGGGCCATATTTTTCCATATGGCTTCATCCTTTGCAGGTGAACTGCTGGGTTTTGACGGTGAAAAGGACAAACAGGTCTCCTTGGCAAAGTGCTGGGTAATGATGGTCAAAATAGCATGATGTGTGTAGCTTGAGATCCAGTACTCCAAATAAAGATAGAGTATTTTGAAACCTCACACACATCTTTGGAATTTCCCTGCTCTCCTTCGGTTTCTCTGCCTCCAGCACACTCTAACCTCTGTGTGTACTGCTAAAAAAAAAAAAAAACGTGTATCACTACATAGATTCAGAAAGAAAAGAGGGCAAACACGTAGGTATGTGTGTATCTACAAGAAAATGTGTTTGCAGTATGTACGGTAAATGTGTGTGTCAGTGTGAGACGAAATCCGGCAAGGATGGGATGGCTGAAAGAAAAAGCAATATTGTCCTGTAGGGCTCAGACAGTCATGAAATTAATCTATTATCTTCCTGTGCAGCTGCCATGTACGATACAAGGTGCTTGACAATTCCCTGTGCCATTGTGACTCCGTGACATTTGCCCATTCACCAAGCTCGCTGACACCAACAGGATCCGGCCTTGCCGCCAAATTAAGGCAACGAGTGGGGAAATGAGAGCAATGGCATCGGCCAGGAAGAGCCCGAGAGGCTGGATAGATTCCCCCTTGTGTTTAAAGACCTGACCTAAGCACCTTGCCCAGGGGCTTTTTATCGGCTGGAGCTGAAAAACACCTTCAGGAGGGGATACAGCGATATAGCCACAGCCAGTTGTAATGGTGTGACAAGGCTGAGCTGTCCTTGCTCACCTCTTGACTCTCCTCCTTCCCCCCTTCACTACTATCCCCACTCTTCTTTCCCTCCCTCTCTACCGGGCCTGGTCCTCTATCTAAAGCTCCATCCAGTTGGGAACGGGCAGGCTTTAAATGCCTGTCGCCCAGTGTCATAGAAGCAGCTACACGCGGGGTGTCCAGTGTCACAACACAGGCTGGGCTCTGTCAAGGGCAAAATGAATTTGTTGGAGGGAAAAAGGTAGAGGGGGAGAGTAAGAGAGCAGAGGAGGGATATATTACGGCGAATGATGAATAACCCGAAGGTGCACAGATACTCCACACAAACGATGAAGAGAGGCAAGGTGATGGGAGGAAGCGAAGGAAGAGTAGTAGAGGGGGGTCTGGCCGGGCTGTTGCTGGCTCAGGCTTACGGATAGCGGCTGTCAAAGGAGCACGGTTTTATTTATTTATTGTTGGTCTGCTTAAGAGATGGTGAAGGTCAGGCTATGTGTCTGCTCCCCAACTTTGTTATGTGAGCTGGATCAATTTATGAAATATATCTGTTAACAATGCTGCCAATGTAATCTCTTTCTCTCTCTTTCCCCCACGTGGACTCTTTCACAATCTTTTTTTTTTTTCCCTTTTGTACCGTTTCTGCTGCTGTTGTTGCCACTACTCCTTCAGTGACCATGGTAACCTCATCTCTGTAGTTGCTGCTGTTGCAGTGTGGTAGGATGAAGAGGCCACCATAATATTTCCTTCAAGAAGTAAACGAGACAAATGCAATTCTCTTCCAGTGAAGCTCCGTCAGCTGTGATTGCAGTATCAGCAGGTTTAAGGGTTTAGGTCTTTGAAGCATGTTATTTATTGTTTGATAGCACAAAGAGAGGTGAGTTTCTTTAGTAACTTAATTGAAAGCGGTGTATTGTATTTCAGTTGTACATTGCAGCCTTATCCATTACATTCATATTGTATTGCTCAGCTGCAGCATGCACTGTGATTGACTACCACCTTTTAAACTAATGTGTCACTGTGCATACACTACTGAACATTGTATTTATGCAATATGCATATTCTATAATTCACATAATTTATGTCCCCCCCATTTGTGTTTGCTTCTAACATGACAGGTCATTGGTTTAGAGTCAATTTCAAATGACATGATGAACCAAATTGCACTTTGTGCATGTAAATGTATGATTTTATTGATCAGTTAGCCAGTGTACACTGATGGAGTGTGTGCATCAGCACTGTATATGGTGTTTACATTGAAAATATCCACGTTACTTCTCCTCTTCTAAGTGCGTCATCAGTCTTCATCCTGAACCGTCTCTGGCAAGTCCTCAGACAACCCTGCACCGTGACCAACGTGCCCACGTCACCCTGTCACACTGTCAATTTGTGTATGTTAAATCTGCCCCATGCTGGAGCCTTGTTCATGCTTAAATATAATGTACAGTTTTATAAATATACCCGAGAGTGTATGATCTTTGCTGTACATTACATGCTTTCCATAGACAGTGCTTGTGGTGTTCTTTCCCCAGTCTCATCTCATTCTGACTGTCTGACAGGCCAGACAGACTGTGGCCTGGATCAGCGCTCCGCCACCAGGCCCCGCGGCCCTTTCCTTGGTCAGCAAACCAGAGCGGGATCAGTGGGCCATCTATCTTCCTGGTGGAAAGCTCAGTGTTCACACAACTCAGGTCAAACCCCAAAGCATGTCTGATCAGCCTGATGATACTGTACTGTTTGAGCGGATCCCTTTTTTTACCCTGTGGTTCAACCAGAGTGAAAGAGGATAAGAGCACGCTGTTGAAAGTGGTGGAACATCTGAGTTTGATAAGCCATTTGGGTGAAGATAGGTCACTTTGTGTGTCTTCCCGTATGTGAACTGAAGGTAATCGGGGACAACCAGTGCTCAGGGGCAGCTGGTTTGTACACGCAGTTGTGCATGTGTGTGTTTATGTGTTTTATATGTGGTGTCGTGAAGGGGCTTGGGGGGAGTAGAAGGGGTGACAGGGGGTGAGTAAACAGTTTGCAAAAGAGCAAGTAGGGGAAACGCGGGGCAGCCGGTTTGTTTTGGATTGCTTGGGGCCCGACAATTTATAGACATAAATATAAACAGAGAGCGGGAACAACTAATCCCCCCGAATGCAAGATTAAGAAATGAAATGATTCCAAGATGACCCTTGATTACAGTGTGAGGGTGAGTTTGATGGAAAGGGCATATGACATCGGTACTTAGCAGTGGGCAAGGGAAACCGAAGGCAGAGAGGAAAAACTGGGCCATGGAAGGCCCAACTGTTAATTTGCATTTTGTGAGTGACGTAAATAAGGGCTTTGGAGATTTCTAGCCCGAGAGCCATGACCATGTAATTATCACAACTTAAGGATCAATATCCGCTCATTTGCAGAACAAAGCTACAATCTAACCATCAGTCCTCCTTCGCTCCCTTTACTTGCATGTGACTGAGTGACTTTGACAACTAAACTGTATGTGTGCCCGGTTTTTAAAATAGCTTGTCTGTCTTTCTCATGTGGCAGCATATTGAGCTCTCCCACACACACATTATTTTTACGAAACAGTTAAGTGTCGAGCATGTGCTCCTTGGGCCCGAATATCAAGAAACTGACACTGATAGAGAATTTATTTGATCCATACAGTCGTATCCCTTCACCCTTATTCAAACTGTGGATTCATCTAAATTCTATGGAATCTACAGCAACACATTTCTCTTTTTCTCTTTCTCTCTTTTCGCCCTCAGAGTTCAGAAGCTTGTAGGTCTTTAATTATGTATAATATTCTTTTGCCCTGTTTTATAGAAACTCCAGACTGGATTCGCTCAAGTCATCGACTTGAAAGTTTGAAAACCTCCAGTGACAAGAATATTAATGTGCCAGCAGTGTCATATCTGTTTCAGCTCATGCATATTCAATGTCCCCCCAGCTCTCCAAGATTTATGTCAGACTTTGCCGGAGTGTAGTTTTCCACCATTGGAGATAATAGCATGCTAAATTGATGTTATCGGGGGCAGGTTTTTTCCTCTCCACTCCTCTCCAGGTCGGGGGGTTGGGAGAGGGGAGAGAGGAGAGACCCGCTTGCCTGGCTGCTATTCAGACTGTTGGCGGCTTTAGAGCTCACCTCCACCCACCGGCCTGTTCTGTAGTAGCAGCAGACTAAAAACCTCCGTCATGGGGGGAGAGGAGAGCATATTTTGGAAGGAGATTAGGGGGCGATCCTGTGGATTATCTTTTAATTAAGGACGGTTGAGTTGTGCCCACTCTGGTGGAGCAAACGCCCAGCTGCTAATGAAGTTTAAACAGACATACTTTATTTAATTACTGCTAATCGCTGGGGCCCAAAGTCCGGCCCTCTTTGATCTGCCTGTCGCACTGTAATCTTCCTGGCAGATACCATCTCCCGTTCTACCCGGATCCCTTTTAGAAGTTGCTACGGGAGGTCCAAGATTAACCATGGGTTAATTGAGACAGCCGGGGTGGAAGTGTGTATGTGTATGTGTGTGTGTGTGTGTGTGTGTGTGTGTCTGTCTGTCTGTCTGTGTGAGAATGTTTGTGTGTGCGTAGGTGTGTGTGTGACAGAGAGAGATAGAGGACCGGTGAGGGAGAGTGGTAGAGTGAGAGAAGGAGGGAGGATGGGCAGTAGGTTGATGGATGTGTTTGTGGCCTTAGAAGTCGTCCTGTTTTCTCGGCCTCTCTCTCTCTCTCTCTCTCTCTCCCCCCCCCCTCTCTGTCTTTCGTGGGCAGTTGCCACACTAGAATGTATTGGTCACACATTGCCCAGCTGTTTGACTTAAGGGGCACTAGGGGGCCATGATTACACCTGACCTGTGTCAAAAAAAAAATGTGTAAGGGCACAATCTCCTTTTTCAGTCTCTTGGCAAAGATTTTTGGACACAGTCTCTTTTAAGAATAATGCAGTATTTATTGAAATATTTTTAATTATTTATTGTATTTTGAATTTTGAAGAATTTCTGTTGAGTTACATAAGCGGATCCGAGTCATGATAGCCTTAACAGACACCTCTGTAAGATGGACATCTTTGTGTTTACAAGGCGAGTGCACTTCCATGAACCTTTATCACCTGGCTATCACTGACTTTTGTTTCACCGAGACCATTGTTGTCATTGTTCATATCAATGTAAGTGGATGGTGAGCAGCTGTTATCTTTGTAAGCTTCAGAGAGGTCAGCAGGGGCAGCAGAGAGCACAGTGAGGGTTTTTTTTGTGGCTGTGTGTGTGTGTGTGTGTGTGTGTCTGTGTGTGTGTGTGTGTGTGTGTGTGTGTGTGTGTGTGTGTGTGTGTGTGTGTGTGTGGTGTGTGTGTGTGTGTGTGTGTGTGTTGAGAGAAGAGGGGGGGCATCTTTATCTGACCTGGGGGAGCCATGGGCTTCCTGTTAATTGGGTTAGTGCTGCGACCAGGAGCAAACCGTGTGACTGGAGAAAAATACTGTGAGAAAAAAAAACCCTAAGAGGCACTTTTGTCTCAGCTGAGACATATGGCAGAGGAGCTGTGAGCACACTGAGTTTTCATCTGGAGGGAGTGAATGAAGAGGGTGTGAGAAAGAGACAGGCAGAGAGAGAGAGAGAGAGAGAGATACATGTTTCTCTAAATTAATGCGGTATCCCCAAATCGAGTGAGAAAGAGCCAGAGGACACACTTGCCGTGGTAAACTGATCTCCCTATCTGTATCTCTATCTAACTAAACGCACACACACAGACACACACACACCAACTCCACATCCTTTGTCTTTCCAACTCTCTCACACCCACCCTCCTCAACATCTCTCCAATCCTCACCCTTTCAGTATGTTTCTCTTTCTTTCCTTCACCCCATATTCTTGCTCCCTCCCCGTTCCCATCCTCCACAGCTGAAAGATTGCCAATAAATGAGTGATTTATATTCCGATAAGAGATGTTAACTAAACCGCTGCATGCATATTCATACCTGAAGCTGTTGATTAATGCTGGCCTCACCATAACAGAAAATGTGTATTGTTTTTTCGTTTTCATTGTAACATGAACCATAGAGTCAGTAAAGGCCGTTACGTGCCTCACAAAGAGATTTACTGCTTTAATTATCCAAAGTAAAGTGGCAAAAATTATTCATAGCCCTGCTTAAAACATGGTTGATGGAATTATGCATTGCAATTTGTGAATAATTGAATCTTTCCTTCAGATTGTGACAGAATAGTTAATTTATTAATAGACGTACACAAAGTCGAGTCAAAGCCTCGGTTGGTCCTGCGGGTAGAACTGCTTTCAAGAGAATGAACCCTTGTTAAATAAGTTACAGAACACGGCCCTGCGCAGACGTCTGAGTTGCAAACAAACCCAAAAGACAGAAAAGGGGAGAGGGAGCGAGAGAGAAAGAGAGAGTGCGAGGAGTTATGCAGACACCGGGTGTTAAACACAGTGACGTCTCAGAAGCCCTTCGGTGGAGGTGATAAAATATTAAATGCTTTAGTGTTTATTAACGGGATGAAACAAAGGGCTGCTTCCCTTTGACTTGTGCACATTGACACTTGGCACAGAACAAACAAAATCAAATATGGTATTGATCCATAATGGATGAAAAAGGCAACTTTGAATGAGCATCATTATTTAAGAATTTGGAGAGGGAAGAAGCAGAACAGGGAGACACACTGTTAGTAAACATCAACATTTTGTCAGCTGCCTCGCTCACACACAAGTCTGGTTTAATCTACATATCTGTGGCATATATGATTCTCATACATACAGGCTTCTCTACTTGTATGTCATGACAGAAAATATCATGAAATCAGCATCTTCTGTATACACTTAATGAAGTTACTCAACTGTATTCAGTATATAAATAAGACAATACAAAATGACCAGTTTGAATGTAAATGCACTGAGTAACTGTAAAAGGAAAATAAATCCACAAGTTGTTTTTTTTTTGGGGGGGGGGGGTTGAATAAGGAGGTGTAATATATCATGTAACCTTGGTGACAGTGCTTGATGTAAGCCACTTTGCATGTCTTTCATAGTAAAGCAGGGCCGGGGTGACATTTAATGTTGTTAGCAGTTTAACCCTTCGCCCCAGTCCTTGGGGCCCTGTCATGTCCAAGTGGCACCCCAAATAAGCACTTTTGACACGGGGGCTCCAGGCTTGCGGCCCCTGCCTCCGTTGACAGTTCCTAACAAAGGGCCCCTCTTCCATTGATTGCCCTTTGCTGTTATGCAAATTTGAGAGTCTCACTGCTCCCCAGCCCGTGGAGGACGGTATGGGGGCTACAGCTAGCAGCAAAGTTTTATTTCTTTTGTGTCGAACATCACTGCGTTGTGTCCCAGAAGTTAAAGATCCTCTCCCTGCAGTTCCAGACCACAGTCCTTGGGTCATCTTCTTATTCCCCTCTTGCTAATCTTTAATGTGACAGAAAAAAGCAGGCCCACCCGTGTATACAGAGATAAATTCAAAGATAAGTACATGGAGTAGAACACATGCGCATACCTACGCACAAACACTATTCACTACTCTTGCTCTCTCACTCACCCACATATTTAGTCTCGCCAGCACACACTTGACACGCAGGAGAAAATCCCCTGTAGCCTATTCCTTCTGGTTGTGGTTCATATTCTGTGCCCTAATGCCTTCCCCAGCTGTGTGTTTGTGTGTCCCCAGGGAGTCCAGACATAGCTGCTGTAGTGACTTGATAACATCTGGGAGTAACTGATGGTTTTGCCCGCATGCTCCGGAGCCTCAGGACCCCACGGGCGCCCTCGCAAAAGGCCTGTCTCCCTCGGACCTTTTCAACACCTCCTCGACACCCGCTTAATACAAATTCCACCAGTGAAAATCCAAACATACCCTGTGTTTTATTAAAAAGTATGCCTCTAGGACCATTTTTCACGGTCTTTTGAAGTGGAAGTTCTTGTCACTGTGTGTGAGAGACAGACAGGCGAGGTGAAAAAGTGATGAACCTAGGTGACCACTTTCCACACGGATGTTTGATCTGCATCGTCCCTCCTCAAGCTACTTGCAACGGATTTGAAAGCTTGCCTCAAAAATTAGCCAGCCTCACTTGAGTTCTGCATCTTAATAAGGGGATACAATAACATTTTAACAGGTGTTAAGTCAGCTTTAAATACATCACACGCTCAGTTTTTTAATAAACTCTTTCGACTCCTCTTGGCTTTAAAATTGTAAAAATAACGATCTGGAGCGCAAGAGTGTGGGAGTTTAGGTACTGTTAAAACACAACATTGGACGCTGTTGCTCTTGAGATACTTTATGTCTGCCTTGACCTCCAAATGACTCAAGGTTATCAAGACATCAGAGCGGGCTATCCTGGGATCCCAAAAGACGACAGAAAACTTTGAGGGGGAACGTGTTTATCCAAGGCCGATGCGGTGACGAAGTTTTCTCTTCCCCCACCAAATTCACAAGAACCTCCTTTGCAGAACATTTACATATTGTTACATAAACTGCTGAGAGAGTTGCAGTGAGAACAAGAGGGGGCGAGGAAGGACATTTGAGGTTTAAGGGTGCGTCTGTTTTATTGCACGGAGGTGTGATTGCGGTGTAAAGGCGAATCACATTTAAGTTGCATTAGTTTAACCCCCTGGAACCATATCCGCATGCCATTGTGTGTGTCTTATGTGTCATCACCCTCGCATGGGAACGTGTGCGGGTGTGTGTGAATATGTTTTGCGTGATGGCCGGCGAGGGGATGTATACGACCCACTCCGTAGGAGGAAAAATAAACAAAAATGGAATGAAGAGGAGGAGGAAGAAGAGAGGAGGCGGAGGAATAATAAAAACAGAAAAGAAGTGTTTCCATGCTTTCTCCAGCTGTTTTCCCATGGAAAGGCACCGGTTATCCTACACAGCTTGTTACAATAGAGTGAACGAGCCTGGTGGGATCTGGAATTGACAACTTGTGTCTGCTTAGTTACACTAGTTAATGACCCTAATTATCTTCCTCCTTGCTGTGAACAGTCAATAAACAATTAGTGTGGCATATGGACCCCCTAAACTCTGTGTTTTCTATCTCCAAGACAATGGGGTGTCCTTCTCTGGCAGTGGTAGAGTGTCAGTGCCGGCTGATTAAAGTACGTGGGAAACAGTAATCAATGGCTTATCCAAGACCCTTGAACACTATCCTTTCCTTGAAGCCTTTGCCTCTCAGCCTTATAAGCACTGACAAATGGTAAGACACCATGTGCAGAGTCCATCCATGTTTCTTTTATCTCCTGTCCACTTAGATCATCAGTTAAGAACGAAAGGATACAAGGTGCTGATTAATTTGATTTCACCAGGCCTGCAGAGCCTTTGGGCCTTTGGCTAGCTTGTCCAGTTTAAGCCTGCCTTACTCCCCATCTTCCTGGCAGCAAGGACCTTGTACACCTCTGTCATGTGTTTATGAGTTCTACCTTTGAATGGGGCTTTCTGTCCTCAGTAGCAACAGCTCAAGCTAGCTAGAGGGAGAAAGAGGGGGAGCAATACCCTTTGAATATGGATGGAGTTCAGGTGAACTACACCTGAACCCTGCCTGTGATGTCTTTATAGAGAGGTGTTTCTGCCTTTCTCTCGCTTTTCAGCCACCATCAAAAGTTCAAGAGGCAATAGTGTTTTGTATTCAGGGAGTAGAGAACCTTTGAAACCTTTGGGATAAAAGAGCTGCACGGTGTCAGTCTGGAAGGTAAAGGAGAAAGAGGGAGGAGGGCTAAGAGGGTGCAGGAGAGGAGAAGAAAAGGCCGCACTTTGTTGTGCCATTTCACAAGGCTAATCTGAAATAAGCACGAGCCTCCATGGGGAGGAACATATGATAAATGTTAACAAGGACCGGCGAAGTTTTACACTTGCTGATGACCTTTGAATTGCGGTTGAAGGTTTTTAAGACCTCTATCCGATCAAATACGGGCTACGAGTCGTCCAAACCAAGGCGCTGCAATTATGTGGGTCACTGTGATTTGGCTATTTGATTGACTGATGAATTTCGGTCTGTCAACAGTCAATCTGTATGACATCGTCATGCATTTAACAGGAATCGTCGGAGAAAAAGGAACTCCCTGTCTGTCTAATAGCATTCCTCTATTTTTTATCATTTTCCCCTCCTTTCTGTTTCAATATTATTCCGCTGGCAGTCTGAAGTGGGAGCTGATGTCAGGAGGGGGGGGGGGGGGGGACACTACAGGAATGTCACACAGTTGTTTTTGGACTGAGGAGGTGCGAGCATCAAGATTAATATTCTTCATTGTGATCATTTCCTTGCCGAGGAAAAGTTCAGACCACACTTTGGTTCCAGGACATTTCTGCAGTAATTTTAGGCTTCTTTAAAATTGAAAAAAAGCCCAGTAGCACTGTTTTGAATATTTCCCTTTGGCGAGAGAAGAAGAGTTCTGATCTCCTGGTGCGAACTGTATCCCTGCTGGCAGAGGTTCTGACGCCTCATAATGGCCCTCCATGGATTTGATAAGATTATTGCTTTTCTAACTGTGGTGTTTTCCCCCTCACTTTTTTCTGTCGATGCATACTGTTTCTGTATTCATGATAAAACACCACTGCTAAATTTCTCCTGAAATTATTGTAGAATAGTATATACAGTAGCAAAAGAATCAAAACTTTTACCCCCTGCTTTCTAACCAGCAACTAAGCAGATTCTCATAGAATGGAAACTAAAGTTTAATTTCAGATTTCTTTTTTTTTAAATATCTGTAGTTGATAAAGCAAATTAATTAACAGTTTGTTTTGTCTTTTTTTTTTCCCAGTTCTAAAATATTATGTCTAGAGGTCATTTGCTGTTAATTGCACACAGTTATCAGGATGTTAGCAGTTAATGAAGAACCTATAAGCCCTTAGGTCAATTTGGTGTGTTGAAATTGAGAAGCCTTGATTTCTTATTGCACAGTAACCGAGAACATCTACTGAAGTACAGTTCAAAGGCAAATATTATACATTTTACTCGACTACTTTTATTTGGCAGCTTTAGTTACTACTTACTTTGCAGAGTTAGTTAAAAAATTAACGGGATATATGATGTAATATTATAAATTGAGATAAAACTTACAGTGCTATTCAGCAGATAAACGGTATAAATTGGTAAAAGCACCTTTACCAGTTTAAACATAATAGTGATGAACACATTAACAAGTGTGTTTGACAAACATTACTCTGAAATAAGCCGTTCTGCGAGTAAGTACTTTTACTTTTGGTCATTCAAATGTAATTCTATGCTGATTCTTTAGTACTTTTACTGAAGTGAAAATTTAAATGTGTGACTTATATTTGTGACAGGGTATTTCTACACTGTGGTTCTGCTACTTAAGTTCAAGATCTGAGTACTTCTTCCTCTGGAGTTGGTTAACTTGTGAGCAACAGTGGCTCTTATTTTAAAACGGGTTGCATGTTTTCCCATGATGAACTCCATGGAGTAACTTTGCAATTACAAATCACAACAGTAACAACATTGTCCTTAACTGTGGCCCCACTACTAGTTGGCGGCTTCTTGAAAATGTTCTTTTCTTTGTACACCATTTGGATAACTCAGTGCTTCAGTGTTAATGGTAAGACTGTCGGCTCAGGGGATTAACTTAGTCGTGTTGGAGGGTTAGTGAAGGGGTCTGCATGTGAGTGGGCCTATTGTCCCGCCAGGTCACCGATCTAGGGGTTCATACCCACTCAAGGCCAGGACTTTACCCTCCTTCTCTCTCCACTTCAGCAGGCAACAGAATTGGCTTCATTGTGTGATATGAGGTGGAAAAGAGTCCACTGCCCCACCCATCCACTTGGGTCCTGGAGTGTGTTTTGAACAGAGCTCATCACAACACTGGTTGTGAACACGCACACACCCTCTCTCTCTCTCACACACACACACACACACACACACACACACACACACACACACACACACACACACACACACACACAAGCGTGCAGTAGCGTCCTATCCACAGTCAATAACCAAAGGGAAACTCCAGCTGGGAGAGCCATTGATGCCTTCGTAACAGGCTGATTGTTTCCTTTAGGAGAGGGAGGAACAGGGAGGAGAGAGTGGGCAGGTCACTAACTCCACCCCTAGGCTTTGAGTGGGGCCTAGCAGGTGTAAACAGCCATTACTTCTCTCCATGAGTGGGCAGTGGGAGAGGGACCCCCAGGTAGTCACAGAGGGCTGCCCCGGAGGAATTGAGAAATTAAAAGTGAAGAGAAAAGGGACAGAGCTCCAACAAGGATCACAGGCCAGGCTGGATACATGTTTGATTCGGACCAGGTGTCCTGCTGTCGTGATATGAGGTGCCTCAGCCCCGCTGTGAGAGAGCAGATAACCTCTCTATTGACCACTAAGTCTGAGATCACTTTCCTATAGCTGAACGGCTGTAGCAAACACAACTTAAAGCAGCAACTGAAATGGGGATAAATAATGGCATTTTCTGGCTTTGGCAACACTTGTCAGGATAGGGAAGCTCCTGTGGTGATTCTAGGGCCCATTCAGATGATGGAAATTCAGCCCTCAATGATTCATCTCCATTTACTTAGCTATGAGTATCCTATCCCTGCCAGTTTGGAAAGCGATATAGCACAGGAGCTTAGCTTGTCCCTGAATGGGGCTCTTTTAGAGAAGTTAGCACAGTGTATGTTCGAGACGCTTCAGATGCTTATAATGCATACTCTTTGGGTAACGCTGTTGGGATTATAGAGTAGAAGGAGGCAAATATATCGACCAGCGTACCGTTTATCCGCTGGCTCCACACCCTCCAAACAGAACCCCATTACACAGGCCAGTTTGGAGAGGCTTAACACCTGTTTTTTTTTTCTTGTTTTTTTTTTTTTTTTATTCTTCCCCATCCCGTATAAACTCATTCTCTCCTTCCCTCTCGCTTACTTTTTGTCTTCCAATGCAAAGAGGATGAAGCCAGGGGAATGAGAAGAGCTCCATTATTGCTGTATTTTCTTTCCAGAGAAACGTTATTTACTAGAAAGATATCATC
Source organism: Acanthopagrus latus (assembly GCF_904848185.1). Lineage (NCBI taxonomy): Eukaryota > Metazoa > Chordata > Actinopteri > Spariformes > Sparidae > Acanthopagrus > Acanthopagrus latus. Next base: position 9,369,516 of record NC_051043.1, on the reverse strand, counting down.
CTAGCTTTTAATCCTCTTAGCGGTGGATTGCGGTTGTACTTACAGCGCCATGCACCTGCTAAACTGCCTTCTCTTAAAGCTGTATAAACACTGCCGCAGGAGCCATTGCCTTCCCAAGCCGAACCCATCATTTTTTTTTTTATTATTTATTTATTTTTTCTATGAGTGTTAGCGAGAGCTAGAGAGCTCACATGAAGTTTAGAGGACACTGTACTGATGGGATGGTGCTCGAGGCCCGTCTCGCTCTCCCGTCGGATGCGGTCAGACCCCACCTGAAGCTTGTGGTTGTGTGTCGGCTGCTTGGAGAAGAGCCTCCAGCCCGCCAAACAGAGGAAGGCTTGTCTGTAGTAGTGTTTACATAAGGCCTGTGTGCATGCTCACATATCCTTAGTTGAAAAAAAGCCAGCTACTTCACTCAAACTGTATTACTGAGAACTCAAGGAGGGTTTCTTCCTTTCTTTTTTAACATTTTACCAACTTTCATGTACTAACCACAGCTTTATGATTACATAGTACTAACACATTTTATTTAATATGGGTCTAGTTTTAGTTCTCCTTCATATTAAGGGAAAACATGTACCAACTTCTGAGCTTGTGTTTACATTGAGAAAGATGAGCTTGAGCAGTGTTTTTTTTTTTCATCCTTGTGAATAATCCCTCTTACTCCTCCTTAGTAAAGGACATTATGTCTAGCTGCCATGACAGCGGCACAGCGCTTTGTTAACATTACCTCCTCCGTTTTAACAGGGTTACAGACACCACTCATCCTTACACTCCCTCATGGGAAAGACGGACAGAGAGAAAGATAGGGAGACAGGGAGAGTGTGACAGAGACATAAAAAAAAACTGAAATAGAGAGCTCGTCCTTTACGTATGTCTGCAAGGTGTGTGTAACGTGTGTGTGTGTGTCTGTGTCTCTGTGTGTGTGCATGTGTACATAGGCTGGAGGGAGGGAACTTATACCGCAGGCAAACAATATGGAATTTGAAATATTAGCTGGCGTAGTGATTGAACATGGCTCCCTTATCACTGGGTTGCCAGGTTGGCCAGCTATAACGATGACTTATCACAGGGCTGAGGAACATGGAGTATATAACAAGATTCTACGACATGACAAACACTGCCCTGAGGAGACACACACACACACACACACACACACACACACACACACACACCACCCTCTGTAGACTGCCCCAAACCAGGCCATCCACGACTGAAAATGGAGGATTCTCCCAGGACTATAACACAGGTGGAGGTGCGTCTGAGAATGAAGAAGGTGCATGTTTTCTTCCGGTCATGAGATTAGATGCCAAGTAGTGTGCACACTGACAAATGTTAGAAGTGCAATGACATTTCACTATCCACTACTATAACAGGAGCATAATATATCATCAAACTTTTGATAGGGTTGTTCGTCACTGTCAGCGCTTCTACAATTACTTTGCCAGGTGATGACATTTCTGGCTTTCATACTCACTTTGTGACCTAGACTCTCTCTTTTGGAACAATACCCAAACACCTCTCTTCCTGCTTAAAAATCAGGATGTTGCAATGTGGAATGAAAGACAGCTTACTCAAGAGTCAAATGCCAAAGCAGTGGTGTTTTACATATTACAGTTATATTGTAATTGCTTATTTCTCTCCTGTCTGTTTTAAACGGGCACAGGCATGTTTTGTGTCATATGTCGTTTGTGTCCTGGTTTCTTCTTAGATTGAAAAAGGCAAAAATTATGATATTGGCACTGATTAACTCAACTGACACAAATCATTCTTTTTCCAGATATTCCTTGACTGTTTGTATTTTCTCCTTGCTTGCAAAGATTGTGCTTCTGGTCACAGATGAGCTGTGGGCAGCATTCTCAGCCTTATGACCCTTCTGTCTGATGCTGACTCTTCACTCTGCCTCTCAAAAGGGAAGAGTCAAGGTCAAGCCAAAAGGGAAGAGGCACAAAGGCTGGTCAGTATCAGAATGATTAGAAGAGTTAACACTAGGTCCAGTCCAATACATTTATGATCTGGTGATTTCCTTCTTGTGTCGTTTTTGGCCTAACACAATGGCACGATGGGACATACATATACATATATATACATATATATATATATATGTATATATATATATATATATATATATATATATATATATATATATATTGAGAGAGAGAGAGAGAGAGAGAGAGAGAGAATATAGATATTTATCTTTTTTGATACAGTAATAAAATGAAGCTATTAAGGCAAAGCAAAGTATAAAAACAAACAAAAAAATCTCCCTCATGGTTGCCTAGCTGTTTAGAAGAGCCATGAACTTTGACCTTTGGGCTAAAACAAAAACAGATGCCAGGTGAGGTGACTCACATCCGGCTTTAAATACACTGGTGAGGAATTTTTCACCCTGTTCTCTGCAGTGTTATTGCTTCATCTCTTCCTCCTCCCTCTCCTTCTGCCGTGTTTCTCCCTCAGTCATACTCCTCAGCCATGTGAAGACCACCCCCTCTTATCTTCATTTTTTTTTTTTTTTTTTTCCACTGTCTGTATCCGTCTCTCTTTTCCTTTCCCATTCTCTCTCTGGAGTTTTAATTAATTATGTTCCTTTGCCAGGAACTTGTTTGCTTTCTCTCTGTGTGTATGTATTGCTGGCATTGGAATGGATTTGTTTATAGTTGTGACCCTTGCTGCTTGAAGTCTTAAAGCAGCTCTGCTGTCAAGAGCCAAAACTCTGGCAAGGTCAGCTCATTTCTGTTTACTTTTAGAGCACTATTTACCCTCTGGGGCTTTTAAAAGCACTTCTGCAAAACATCACTTCAGGAGCGAGAGAAAGGGAAGGAAGGCTGGAGAGAAAGAACAGATTTGATGGGATGCTAGTATTCCATCTGTGACACTGTCATGTTATACTGAACCAGGAAATGTATTGCAGTTCTCATATTGTATTGGAAATTGCAGATTTGTAGTCTGCTTCAGGTAACTGCTCTAATCTATTGATATATATATGGTGCATTAACCATAATGGGCCTAATTTTCCCACTGCGGCACTACTGCTCTGCATATTATCAACATATACTAATGCCTTAATAGGAAAGTGATAAAAAAAAAATTTAGCATGATAGACCCTGAGGCTGTTGCCTGAATGCAAAGCCATGCAGTTGGGATTAACCCATCAATAATCACTATCTGCCGTGCCATGCATTTGCCCCTGCAGAGCTAATGATTAATCTCCCCTATATGGGCCTGATCACTATCAGATTGATGAATGCACCGACCAATCATGTTCCAGCAAACCCCAGCATGTACATACACCAATAAGTGATGATGAACAGCCTGTGTTGTTGGTTATTTATGCTGGCTGTACGGGGGGAGTCCCGGCGGTTTCCTATGAGGATGTGGTCGTATGGTTTTTAATGTTTATATGTATGTGTACTTTTTCGGCCTGTGTGCTTGGGTATGGGTGTCGGTGTGTGTGGACCATGAAGCGTACTGGTCTATTCCCAGTAGTCCACTGAGCAGTAATGTCTGGTTAACCTCTTATTATGGCTCAGATCATAGGGACATGCTAAAGGATCTGGATACCTCATGCTCCTGAAATCCCAGTGCACACATCCTTTCTCTAATGTGTGAGGGTGAGTGAGTGAAAGTTATTATGTGAGTCTGTGCGTGTGTGTGTGTGTGCGCGTGTGTGTGTGCTGAAAAGTGTGTGTGAATGCAAAACTATATGGACAAATTGTGTCCCTTCATGTAAGATGCACTGTATCTGCCCTTGAATGATGGATGTAGATTTTGTCCCCGCTGCTTGTTGTTGTTAGTCAGGCTGGGCCTCCGTGTGTTCCATGCTGATGTCCTTGTATAGTCAGGCTTGGGTTTATTTTCTCTGGATCGACAGAGACACCTCCTCTTGAACTTTTATAGCTCCTCTTAGTGATGTGTATCTGAGAGAGTTGACCCCGGTCACCAGGCTTTACGGGCTTCCGCCTGCTTCTCATCCCCGCTGTTTGTTTTTCCTCCGCGTTGCCGTTTTCATATCATTGCTTTTTCACACGTTTACACATGAGCAGAATGACAATGACGGAACCAAAAATGAATGTGGCGACAGACATATAAGGGAAAAAAAAAATCCAACTTAAACCTTAACACACAATACGGTATATACTTGGATGCAGCCATGCAGATAATTAAGTGACCTCCATCCAGAAACTTGTTGAAGTGTTTTTGTTTGTTTAACTTTGATTTTCTTGGATACAGCAGCAAATCCATAGTATTAAATTAAGTTTCTTCAAGATTTTTTTTTTTTTTTCTTTCACAGTGTATCATTATGCATAATATTCATTTCACTGAATAAACAGTAGAGAGAGTGTTTGGTAGAGGTAAAAGACCAAGGGAACAGTATTTTGTTTCCCAGGGCTGATATTCAGTCTGGGTCAGTTCATAGTGTAAATCCCAATAAAGATTAAGTGCACAGCATAAAGCCTAATAAATGCCAAAACGAGTAAAAAGAGCTAGAAAAAAGCTGAGGGATGTGGGACCCCACAAACCTAGCCCACCCTTTACCTTGCACCAGAAACCCTGAGCGCCTCTTAGGATACCTCTTACTCCCATGCTCACCTCCTCCTCACACTCACACAGGTGCCTCTCAGAGACCCAGGGTGGGGCACTTGGGGGACCTGTTCACAGTCAGAGCACCAGATGAGGTCTGAGAAGATTTTATCCTTATCGCAAAACTGTATTTTAATACGGCGGTCCCCCTCTACAAATTACAGACCAGACACAGGGAGCTGGGAGGCTGTGGGCCTAAACTAAAGTGACAGTTATTGGCCCCTCTAGCCCAGAAGAAAAATCTGTTAAGCCATTTCCTGTTGTGTCACATTTCTTGGTAGGGAATGTATTCCCATGCATTTGATACGGCCACATTTAACCATGTGCTCATAATCCCAGTCCATAACTTTTCTTTGGCTGAAATTTATAGCATAGGGCTGCATTATGAGATACTCATGTATACAAGCCACAGAGTACTCCCTTCTCTGTCTTTGACATGCCATAAACTGTGACACAAACCCAAAAGAGTCGTCCTTTATATGGTTTATGTCATTGCCTTCTTTGTACCCTGAGTAGGGTAAAAGAGACAAATCTCTCCCTCTCTGTGGCCACTTAGCAGCTTAGATGAAAAAAACTGCACAAAGTTAAAAATCTATGTTTTCATTTGCAAGCAGAATTATTTTTATTTTTTTTAGATTTGAGCATGTTAACATGCAATGTGTTCGTTTGTTCCAATGTGTAATCGTTTGATGTGTGTTTCTGTTTTGAGTGGTCGAAGTGCCTCATGAGGAGTATCCAATGTCTTTGGCCTTGGCCTCATCTGGTATCTGCCCACTACTTTCCTTTTTGTGGCTCACTCCAGCATCACTCCCAACACATTGAGAATTCCCTGTTCAGGCTGAAAACTTAAGCTCAGTTCTGCAAAAGCCATCTTATTCTGCTTCAGTGTCCCATTTCTCAAAACATCCAGCCATCTCTGATCCTGCTCTTAGTCCAGAAGTCCACGGACCAGGTCCATTGTCTTTGTCGTACGTCAAATTAAATGACAGGCCAGTCAGGAATAAAACAAGTTTAAAGTGGAAACAGATAACTTCACCCCTCCTAGCGTTTCCAAATGGTATTATAGTTGGCGCCACTGTCGCAAAGACAACTGGATTGTTTGTGTTTTTCCTCAGAGTAACAATCACAGACAAGACAGGACAAAAACAGACAGAAAGGGTAACAGACTTGTCCGCCTTCATTTTCCTGGGAGAAATGGCAAGGTTTATGGGGAACCCCTCAAAAGGCCAATGGTGCCATTCTTCTATAGCCCCGACATATGCAATCAACATTTACTTTCTAACCATAACTTAAAGCAAAGAACTTGTCCATTGCCAGTTTAAGTAACATGTTGTACCATTCAGCAGTTCTTCTCTGCTTTGCTTTTATAGGATGTGTGTGTGTGTGTGTGTGTGTGTGTGTGTGTGTGTGTGTGTGTGTGTGTGTGTGTGTGTGTGTGTGTGTGTGTGTGCGTGCGTGCACATGCAACACGTATCTGAGCAACATTTTTTTTAACAGCAGATGGAAAACATCTTCAGTCAGTATGCAAACATAATAAGATACACAAACACAGACACAGCACATTGATGCCAAAGCAGGCATACGCTTTGCAAAACAAATACAACAACTGTACCATATGATAGCACATCAGTTCTGTAATAGAAAACACATGATTTCATGATTTCATCTCAAAACTGTGAGCTGAGCATTGTTCGAGCATTGTTTACCCTGTTTAATATTTAGTCTGTTTGGTCCATTCTATCATGCTGGGCTGTTTACCTTACAAGGGATTTATTTGTCCTTTTGGTTTTGTGTTTAGGTTTTAATGCATTTCAGCTTCACTGGCACCACGATGTGTAAACTTATTATGGATCCAACTAATCTCGTGCAGAAATTCCAACAAAAACAGCTAATTGTGTTTAGCTTCCCTGCGATTCTGTGAGGTGTATTTGTTTTATTAATTATGCTCGTGTGGACGAGAGGCCCTGTTTGGATCACTTCAGGAGGGAGGGAGTATGGTGGGGTCGTGTGAGAAGTTACATGGTACTTGATGCACAGGAAAACCAAATAAACACTCAACTGTATACACACGCATAACACACTTTTACTGGGTTGCATGTTGTATGTGTTGTTTTTGTGTTGTGCAAAAGAGTTTTTGGATAAAACACTCTTGATTGTACTGTTCTGACCCTGATGATTTTGTCCCAATTTAACTGGGAGCTCCACTGTTGTTGCCCGAGTGAGCCAGAGGCAGTTAAAGACATGTGGATGATGATGGTTAAATGTACATGTTATTTGATGTGCCTTGTGACAAAAAAGGGAACAGGCAAAAAACAATTCTCCCTTTTTCAGAGGGAGAAGGAAATTAACACCAATGATTCAGACTAAGTTCAGAGATATTATTTTGCAGCTGTAAATATTAGTAACTTTTATATCCACTTTATAACAACTTTTTGCCCATAAACGCCCTGTACTTTGTTTTTCAACTTTTAAAAGAGTCCAACAATAATGTGGAAACGCATTTTCTTTTTTCTTATTGCTCTATATCTTTTGAATTTTGGATTCCAAAAACCATTTATGAAGATTTAAGTACTTTCAAAATGTTTTTATTGCTTAATGAAACAATATTTGGACTGACCCCTGCAACCCTAACAGCTGGGTTGTATAAACTGTTATTCTCATCATAAAAATACTTTTGAAAATCCATTCCAGTAATAATAAAAATGCACAACATCATCAAAGACTTTCGTGGTATTTTTCCCACTGCCCATACATACTGTTACAGTGCTTGACCCTCATCACCTCGGTACCGGTTTTTACACATTATTGCCTCTCGGTGCCCGACCCACCACTTTCTAAACAGGGGAACACACACACATGCACGCACGCACACAGCCACAAGCTGCAATTAGATCACATCTGAGGAGCATTACCCATTCCTCCAGTGTTTACACAGGTCACTCCTGACGAGAGAAACTGGGAGGTTCAGATGTTATTCTGACACTCGCTGTAATGCCTCTCTCTGCACACTGGCCAACCATGTGTTTTCCCTGGGGTTAAGTGCGGTATTACTTGATGTTTAGTTAAATGAATGTCAGCGCTAACTGACAGCTCATGCAAATCACAGATGGATGGGAATGTTAGTCAGAATTCTCTTGTACTTACAACTCGCTCATTTAAGCACAATTGTACCTCAGCAGTGTTAAGTGAAATCACATCGGTCTGTTATAGATAGTTTGTGGCGCTGCATCGAAATATGTTTCTTTGAGTGGACCTGTTGTGCCATTCCATGTCTCCCTATGCTCATTAACACATACACCCACTCCTGGCATATGGAATGCCTGGCAGTGTGTTTCATTGCCAGTTAAAGCGTACTATTCATTGGCTAAACGCTGTGTGTGATTGTATAGACACAGGTGTCGCCATCGTCATTACCCGTCTGTCTCTGTGTCTCATTATCTGACGCGACTGGGGGATGACTGTTTTTCAAAGACAAGTTAAAAATACCATGCTCGCTTCTTGTTTTTTTGGTTTGGAATACCTGACTTGTATTTGGTAATGGAGCGAGGTAGGGAGGTGATAGCAGAGGCATTTGTATTGACAAAGTGAGTAAAAAACCTGTGTTGATTAAACATTAAACCTGTTTGGAACCTATATCGAAACCTTTCATAACATCGAGGCATTTTGAGACAAATCAATGATCATTCTTTTTTTTTTTTTTTTTCTAAATGCTGTCACTTATTTCAGAAATCACATGTTCAACACATTTGCATGGTGGTATGATGTATGATTATGCTAATTGCAAGGCAAAAAGCCATGGCATTTGAGACCTGTATTATACTTAGAGATTAGTGAGCCATAATTGTTGTGCAGGGGGCTTTCAACTCGGCCTGTGAAATGTGCTACTTTACATCCCCCATCCATTTTCCTTTTTCTGTCTTTCTGTCTGCCAGTCTCTCCCCCCACTACTCTCTGTTCGTGTCTCTACCCCTCCACCTATCCTCGACCTGGTTCTTGATCCCTACACTCGGAGCACATACTTCTGGTAGGATTAATATTTCTGCCACTTTGATGCAAGAACTGTCTTCACAAAGAAAGTCAGGATGAGGGGGCGATGGGCAGAGAAAGGATAAGACAGAGGGAATGAAAGAAAGAGAGGGATAAAGACACAGAGAAAGGGGAAGTGAAAAGGTGGCAGAGATGTGAGGGATCCTCACTTGGCAGCCAGATGTATAATCTCATATTGTGTGCGTGTGTGTGTCAGAGAGAGAGAGAGAGAACAATTGTGTGTGATTTTGCACGTGACTGGTTGTACATCAGTGTCTGTGTGTGTGTGTGTGTGTGTGTGTGTGTGTGTGTGTGTGTGTGTGTGTGTGTGTGTGTGTGTGTGTGTGTGTGTGCTGGGGGGGGGGGGGGCACCCCTGTTGGCAGCTACCCGGTGCTTCCACCCCGGGCTGTGTTTGCAGAGGCGTGTCGCCGTTGCTGTGGGCTAGCGGAGGTCAACAAGGGGGTACAGGCCAGTCTGCTGATCCCCATTGGCTCCCAGGCAGAGGCTCTGGCCTTGCCCATTAAGCCAATCACTCACAGCCAGCTGACCCCTGACAGCCTATAAGCTTACTTGGCCTGGAGGCTGAGTGCAAATAGACAAAGGCAGAGGCGTTGGGGAGGGTTATGTTATTGGAAGAGAGCTTGGAAAGAGATGGAGAGAGAGAGTGGGAGAATGAGTGAGACTGCTTAGCATGGTTTCAGCTGAGGAGCCAAAGGTGAGAGCAAGTGGTGGGCGAGAGCGCCCTTAATCTGTGGCTGGCGAGGGCACCAGGAGCTTCTGTACAATAATTACATTAGAGTCAAATGGATCCCTGTATCTGAAAGCAACACATTTATGCCCTGCAGGAGAATCCCTGGCTAATTGTAATCCACCAAGACGGCGCAAGCGCAAGAAGTGCCTACCTTTAAAGTGAAGAGATTTAGGAGAATGCTTTTGTGTGAATTATTGTGTGTATTAAGTGCGTGTGTGTGTATCTTGTTTTATGGATTTATATATCTAATGTTTGCACAAATAAGGTGAAGCAACTCAGCAGGAAATGTATGGGTATTGTTTCCATGTGAATGAAGTCATCCTCAGTGTGGATATCTGTACACATCAATGTGTTCTTGTATTTACATGCATTATGGCTCTTGGCTGCAGTGTATGTTGGCAGCCTTGCTTTTAGCCTCGCTTGAGGGATAGGTGGATGGTGGAATGGCAGGATGGAGAGATAGACTACAGGAGGAATGGATGGATGGAATGAGAGGACGGGGGTTAGTATATCTAGTGAGCAGAGCCAGGCGCAGCCGGAGGGGAGGAGAGGTTGATCTGTTTAGTGTCCGTCTCCTGCCAGCTTTCACTGGTCATTAAAAGTAGGCTGTTATCAGACAGTGCAGGGAGGACTACCCAACCAGCCAGCACAGTGCTGCGTCTTCAGGTAACAGCTCCTTATCTGTTCGCTGATTGCCTTCACGCTCCCAATCCGTCTGACGTTGGCGTCTCAATCAGTCTTTAAATAATCTGCCTCCTCACGGAGCAGCAGCGCAAGGAGGTCCGCCTCCATACCTCCATCTCTCTCTCTCTCTTCCTTTCGCTCTCCCTCTCCTCTCTATCTTTTCCTTGCCTTGTTGTGTATGAGATGATGCTGAATATTAATGCGGGAAAGCATTCTGTCTCGCACACTTAGAGGAAATAAACAAACAAGACTCTAAATCTGCCCGGGTGTGCTGTGCTCCCTCGGAGCATGTGTACCACGCACAACCCAATCCCACAGATCTGAACGCTCAGCTTTCAGCTAAAGAGTCAGCGAGTCACGCAGCAGTGCTGACATTACATTCTGGGCCTTGCCTTCTGAGGTTACTAACAAATGCAAAATAACGATCTGAATAAAAAAAAAAAAAAATATTTGAAACTATTTGTTTAGCAAGTATTTTTTAACCTCCCTTACTTGCTCTGATTGTCTGGTTGTTTTTTTTTTTTATTATTTGCTCATAATTTTACACAGGATGCTCCTTACACTAATCTGAACAGGGTAATGCGGATGTTCCCAACTTATTAACAAACCAGAAAGGAAAAAGCAAATTTCATGGAGTCATTCTTGGCTCGGAGCCATTGCATGACTGACGAGAGGAAATCAACTTTTACCTCAAAGTTGTTGGAGCTGTTTAGCACCACTCTAGGGCAGCGCTAAGTTGAGCTGGCAAGTCCCGCTGCCAACAGCATGGCTGACATGTTACACCGAGCCTCCCACTCACCTCCCACCCCGGGCCCACAGTACAGGACCACTACCGCTGTCAACTCCACAGTAGTTATCTCTCCTACACTCAGAGAGGGAGGAGATGCAAGAGAGGTAGAGAGACAGTGAGGGATAAGTTATTCAGTAACTAAAACAACTGTAAAGCGGGAATGAGGGAAGAGTAAGATAATGAGGGAGTGAGTGGGTGAGTGAGCCAGCAGGAAATCATATTCCACTGTTCTTTATATTGACTTTATGAACGGAAATAGCTCTCCTGACTTAATACAGCATATTGATAAATCTGTCAATTTTTTTTCACATTTGCGTTTGAGTCCTAACCACTGTAACTCAACTTTTTTTCCTCCTCGTGTTTTTATTATGGTAACTTTTCAGTTAAAGGTGAAAGAAAAAGTGATGTAAAAACTGACTGGGTGTAAGAGAGTATTTCTTTGTTTCTCTGCCAGCAAAGAGATGTCTCCCTCTGCTTCTACAATTCCCTCATCGTCATGTGCTGACTCTTTGAGACTTAAGTTCATGGGGAAAATAAGGTTTTATCAATTCCATAACTTTCACATCTGAACCATCCCGCATTTCATCCTCACATTCAAAGGGTGACATCTGGGTAACACTGTCTGCATTTGAGCACCGAGCATCATCGATGTAAACACAGTCGTCCTGTGCTCTGTCCACTTGGAACTCAGTCCTCTCGTTAAAAACAGCTTGATCCAGGATGTTGTACTGGATACAGGTCTCTGTAAAGATGTGGCCTCGTAGGTCTCTGGTTTCACGTTGCTTGGACACGTCCCATTTGTTCATTTAATTTTTTTCTTGTTACTTGACATCAGCTAGGAAGAGCCTGAAATCCAAGCTAGATTAGAGCGGCTGATGGCTCCTATCCTGGCTCTCTTCCCTGTTTTGCTGGTGCTGTCAGTCACACCACCAAATCTCATTTGGTCTGGTTGGTCAGGCTGTATGGTTGGAAGATATCAGTGAGCAGTGATTAGCTTCATCCTCAGTGCTAATGAGTGTATTTGACACTGGTTATACTAATTAAGCAAAAAAAATAAAAAATAAAACAGTTTTAAACAAAAAAAAGGAGCTAATGGCCATCATTACTAACATATGCATTTATTTCAACACATACTGACTTCGATTTCAACATTAATCACAAGAACAGGCAGTAACAAAGGAGACAGTGGTCTGATCTTACATTACATCACTTAAAGAAAATATACCTATAGGACCTGTATTACATTTTACCTGTTGCACCACGACAGAACTGTTTGTGCTACACATTTATTGTAAAAGAAAAATCTGTAGCTTGCACCTATTTGCATCACTTGGATCAAAGGTCACTGAAAATGATCATTTCTGAAACCAAAGGTATCTAATCAGTTTGACTCAAATAGATCTGAATGAATTAGTTGATTGATAGTTCACTTATGGTAATTGCTTTGTTTGTGTTGCAGTTATTTTAATGTAAAAAGATTCCTGATTTATTTTCTGTGTAAACTGAATATCTTAGTTTTTCACCTTTGTTGGACAAAAAAAGCAACTGAATTGCCAAATTTGTCAATCTACAAAGAAGAAGATTTAGAAAAATCATTAGATTAAGTAATATTGACTAACTGTTATTTAACTAAAGGTAGTATGGAGTATCCAGGAGTATGATAAAATGCTGGGATTATACCATTTGTCCAGTATGTGATCCCCTTTGATTTCTTTCAATAATCTCCTCTCTTACCAGTTACAGCTCTTTTACTTCACCTTAAGCTCATGTTTAACTATTTGACACACTAAGTGAAATTTCTCAATCTTGGCTAAACTGTTAAATATACACTGTAGATAAAATGTAAGTTACACGTTCAAGTCAAACTTGTCTTTGGTCGACAGATTTGATCTGAAATTGAAGCCATTATAATACTTGTATTACTCTGAGTGTTTAGGTTCAGCTCTGAGCAAAGACCAGGACAGTGTTTAGGTCAGTGGACAGAGATGAAAAGGTATTTGTTTCAGCAGCTGGTAGCTGCTCCAGTAGATGGTGTAATAGTGACTGTACTTATTGACGGCACTCATACCTCAGAGTGAGTCAGATAAATGAACATTCCACCTCCGTCACCAGTTCACTGCTGATGTCATATGGGATTTTAGACTGTAGGTGACAACCAAGTAATAACTCCTTTATCTCCCCACCTCCATCTCTCTCTTTTCTTTTTCTCGCTTGCTCGCTCCCTTCCACCTCTACCTAGAAAGCATACTTCCACTCCTGAGTTATCTGTCTCTCTCTGTCTGCCTCTCCAGTCCCTCTCTGTCTCTCCTTCCTCGCCCCTGCTCTCATCCATGTGATGTGTGATATGTATCATTGGTTAAGACTACTCCAGGCCGGCATGTTGACATTCCCCCGTGCCTCTTCATCTCTCCCTGCAGAGCTGAGTGCTGTTGAGTTGTGTTGATTAATGATATTGATCGCTCCGCACACTGCTTGACTTTCAGTGAACGAGGGAGGAAGAGAGAGACGGAGAGCGAGAGCGGAAGAGTGAGAGAGAAAAATTGGAGGAAAAAAAAAATGGCTCACTCACTCTCGATACAGTATTCTTTTTTTCCCCTTCAACCTCTGTTTCTATGGAAACCATACCATAGGGAAAGAGATGGAGAAGACTATAGATGCATAGAGGAGGGAAAGAACACAACAGGTCTGGTTCACAGGTGAAGAGGGTGCATTTAAGTTCACTTATCTTTGGCTGTGTGCTGCCATGGTGGATGTATGTCTTTGGAGAACTGTGAGGGAAAAAAGTGTGCCCGTGTCATCAGCGTATGCAACAGCGCATCGATGAGACTAAAAGCAGGATGTCAATATCCTCTAAGGATAGTCTCCTTGACGCCTGATAAGTTGTGTCAATAACAATGAAGAAGTGTCAATACCTTTTTAGGAGGGCAGGATCTTGCTCTGATGGAGTTAGTCACACGGATAGATGATGCAGATGAGGATGACTGGACGCCCTGTGAGGAGAAATTCACTTACTCTGTCGTATCAGTAAGCAATCATTTACTGTCACTTTGCAGTATTGATGGGAAAAAATGTTTTAAAGTTTTAACTCATCATTAGTCGGATCATTTATGATATCATCCATGTGGCCTGTTAAAGGTTATTTGTGATGAAATGATATGGCATTCGATGCTTGCAAGGGGACTTTCCCTTGTGATGCTAACTAATGAAGCTTCCTCTCTCCCAGGCCTGACAGGACACATGGGGAGAGTCATACCACAACTATGGTGGGGTTTGCAGGCTCCCATGAAAGCTTAAGTCCCAGGGAAATGTATTAATCTACTGGTATGAAGCCTGCGTGCGTGTTTGTGATGGTGTGTCAGTGTCGGACAGGATACAGAGTGTGTGAACCAGGGTTTGTCCCACTGAATCAGCCGACGGATAGGAAAGAGGGGAGCATAAAAAGCATGAGAGGATATTTAAGCATGCAACATTTCGCCACTGTTTTGCTTGACTAAGTGTTTCTGTGTGTAAGCGTGTGGGGGGTATAAAGATAGACGTCATCTGAGATGTACACTTTCCCTTGCATACCCACAGGAAGTTGCACACTATGCAACTAAACGTAAGCAGGCACCCACAATTATTCTTCTGGGTTAAGTGTAATGGAGCAGGGCATAACCTTCCAAAGGTGTGTCACCCGGGCCATGATGCTTTCAACACCTCTCCAGAACGGACACAGGAAAATGCGACAGTGACGCCAGGCCACCACATGCCCACACAAACGCTGCTTGCATGCCTGTAAATACTCATGAAACTGAAAATGCTTTTTTTAGTACACAGTTTATTTTGGTTTAAAGAGAGTGTGTATGAAATTCATCCTGACAGCACATGTTTATGTTTGTGCATATTTTTTAAACTCGGGTGTAGCTGCATCTTTCACATGTGCGTGGCTTTTTTTGGGTTTGCTTGTGCTGCACTCATGCTTCTCTACTGTCTGGCCCTCTCTTGTTCTCCCAGCTGTCCTAACACTGGTCCATGTTGACAGTAAACACAGCTGCAGGTCACAGAGGCCCCGCTCTGGTCGGACATGGGGCTCTGAAGGCCAATGGTGGAGAGGGGAGAGAGCATTCAGGGAGCATGATGACAGGAAAGGGAAGGTTTGAACTAGAGGGAAAGGCTCTTCTTTGGTCAGACTCAGAGCGCTGTAGAGGAAGAAGATCAGGAGTCTCACAAGACTCCTCTTTGGTCCATCACGTGCCCCTGTGGTCTTGACCTTGGTCAACTGAAGGAGGAAGCGCAGGAGGGCAGAGGTAATGAGGAGTTTTATTGGTCAAACATGTGACTCCATGAAAGGTATGTAGAGAGTTGTGGATAAAAGCAGAAAAGGGAGAGAGAAGAGATTCACATCTCTGAAATAAAAAAAAGAGGTGACGGAGATGGACTTAGACATTAGACAGAAAGGCCATCTACATCCTGGAGGTCAGAATCACAGCGCAGCTAATAACAGCAAGTGACCTGTTCCCACGTGTCTTATTAAATGTCAATGCCATCAGACATCTACATTTCTGAGACTTTTTCCATGATTGTGGATTGGATGTATCTTTACGGATCAATACATTGCGATAAATCATCTATGACTATATGTTTTTAACAGATGACATTAGCATTGCTTACAGACACACCACCGTTAGGGGTCCATGACCTTTGTATGGATGATTGATAGATTGTCTGACCCTGTCTACATGTCACGGCCCTGGCTGTAAGAGACACGCTGTTTTGGTAACCCACCTATCTCTATGTATACACTCCCCAGTGTCCTCGCAGAGGGAAGAGGCGAAGATATGTGAGTATATACAGACACATACACAAACATAGTCACATGTGCACCCCCACCAACACACGCACACACACACACCATACTCACATCCGTACACATCAGCACACACATGCACAACAGCACAGACTAGCACCAAAAACCCCCATTTGACGTGTTCTTTTCCGGCCCCTAAGGACAGATCAGGCACAGCTGTGACTTGGGAGGTCACGAGGCTCGGAGGGGTCAGACTGAGCAGACTCTGAGAGAGCCCAACGCAGGGTCACAGGTCACTCCCAGCAGCCCTGGCGGTGTGAAAGGTCATGGGTCAGAGTCTCACCACGATGCGTCGGCAGGGTAGGGTTTCAAAAGGCGGCTGGGGCCAGTGAGAGGCGCAGATTTATAGATACTGAGCCGAGCCCCGGTCCTCAGCCTGAGGTAATTACACAGAATATGAGCATGCCCGTTGAGGCTTGGCCGCCATATTTCATTTCCACCCTGAGCCCCTGTAGACTGAAATAATACATGAGATAGCCAGGGAGAGACGAGAGGCGAGACCAAGGGGCAGAGAGGCAGAGAAAGGAAGATCCATCGATGCAGGGGAAGAAGCGATAGAAAGTGACGAATATAGAGGTGGAGTAGGAGAGAAAATTAAGAGAGAAAGAGTGTGAGAGTGAACAGACACGTTATAAAGTCAGAGTGAGAGAAGGAGTCAGTGCAAGACTGAGTAGAAGCAAAGGCAAAGGGTCATATTTGTTACTAAACAAAACTCCATTCTTAGCAACAAGACCTTTGACGTCAAATTCCAGTAAGACAGGGAGAAGGTCACAGGGATCGTCCCAGGGGAACGCCGGGAGCCGGAATGACACGGAGCATGGACAGCAGGGAGTGACAGCCTCGCGAGAGGAGAGGAGCACAGGAACAGATGGAGCGAGGGAGGGGAGTGAAAGAAAAGAAGAGCCCAGAAATTAGATTAGTTTAGAAAGTGAAGTTGTGATGCAGCGGGCTTGATATCCTGCTTGGAGCAGTTTCCCGTGAGAACCTGATCGGGCCACCGCAGGCTCAGCGAGACAGTTCAAACATATTTACCCCTCGTTGGAAGGTACAAATTAAATTAGGCTCTTCCACAAAGAGGAGATGCTTTCCCCTTCTGTTCTGATGTCATGGTAGTGGGGCGGTATAGAGTGGGGGTCGGCCCGCTCTGGCCTGCATGCATTTATCTTAGAGGCCATTCATCTTCCAATAACCCCCTACCCCCTTCTCCTTTTCTAGATCCTTCTGTCCCTGTATCTGTATCATGGTCTTCCTGTTTAGTTACCCACACAGACAGACACACACACAGACACACACATGCACAAACACAGACTACAACCCACAAAATTCAAGAATAGATCACAGCACTGTCCTCTTCCCAGCACTAACTCTATGATCTTCAGCTCAGTCCTTCTCTTTCTCTCATCTTGCCTGCCCCCCGCCTCCTCCTTGTTCTTATCCTGTGTAATTTGAAAAGAGTACATTCAGTGGAACAATTGGGAGTGTCCATCCTTTTGTTCCTGTCTTAACAATGCCATAGCAGGTTTCATAGGAGATCATTACAGTAATTGCTCCATAATTGCATCGACTTTAGCCTTGGCTGCAGCCCATTCTCTGAGTACATCCAGGCCCTGTCACAGACTCTGTGTTGCACAGCAGCGTGTGACCTTAGACCAGGAACCGTGAGGGTCGCTGTCACTTAGCCTTTGGCCATGCTGGCAGAGCTACAGCATTCCTCTGCTGCAGAGAAAACATATTTCCTTCCCTCTCTGTTTGTACATGTATACTTTTTTTGTCTTTTGCTATTATGTTCTTCCTCTCTCACTTATTATTGCTGCTTTTTAGTCCTTGCCTTTTTTTTTTTTTTTTAATTCTCCCCATCTTGTGTTGGATCCTAAATGTTTCCAGATAGTATTCTGAAGGACAGTACAGGGAGGCCTTCACCCTCCACCCGCTCATCCTGTATTTGTAGAAAGCAGCATCTGCTTCCAATGCTGCTGATTTTTCGGAAAGAGGGAAAGAGTTTGATGTCTCAACCGAGTATTTTCGATCAAGGTTCATTACAGTACGCCTCAGGAGGTAGAAAACTTGTTGAATTCATGAGTCATCTCATTAGGTTTTGTTATCATGTGTGTCATCACACATGTAAAAATATGATTAGGGGTTGGCGTATTGCCATAGTCTTCTATTACAATATATGTAATTTTATGTCACCTTTATGGTATATAGCACGATAGAGTGATTGTATTGTAAATTCAATTTAGAAATGTTTTAAAATATCATATTGTGCTATACTTTGCATCACAGTCACATATGATTGTTTTCTTATTTTGTTTGGAAATTAAAAGAAACAAAAAACAACAGCCTCACCTTAAAATGAAAGCATTACTCTTACAAATGAGAATGATAATATGTTGTTGTTGTTTTTTTTTTTTTTTAAGATTAACAGGTGTCAGTTAAAATCTAATCACAAAAATTAGAGGTGTATTACTGCCACCAACTGTGGCTGCCATGTCACATGAGAACATGGTAAGCAGTGCTGCTGGCAAAATAGATCACACAAGAGCCCGGAATATATAGCAGAGACACCAAAGAATAGCTCCTGTCGAGGAGAGGATATTGCCAAGTCTCTACTGGTGGTTACTTTTCTACCATTGCATGGTATAAACTGTTTTATCGCCCAACTCTAGTGCTAATCTAGCCCTAACTTAACTCTCCCTCAGAGATAAGCTGAACCACCACTGTGACACTCCCACAGAAAAAAAAAAATCCTTGAGAGTTCTACAGACACACAATAAATCAATCCATTATTTACGAGTGAACTCATTCAGAAAGGAAGCATATGTAATCTACTCATCCATGCTGAGAGGATGCTGAGCGAGAGAGGAGAAGAGGAAGAGAAGGAGAAGTGGGGTGTGTTCAGGGACAAGGCAGGCGGCCAGCTGAGAACGAATTCTGTTTTTGTTCCTAACTCCCCAAAGAGAGGTGGGAACCAGTAAACAAACAAACCGAGTGAGAAAGTGTTTCCTTCTTTAATGACAAAGGGGAGAGGCTGAGAGAGAAAAGAAGGGAAGGAGGGAAGCATGGCTAGGAGTTGGCCCAGTATGTCAGTTTGTCAGCCTTTCGATGTGTGTTGTGTGTGTGTTTGTGTGTGTGTGTGTGTGTGTGCCCTCTGTCCTGTATGTATGCAGGCCAGCGACCTACACAAAGACACAAAGGAGGCGTACACACAGATGGGTAAACAAAGCCATTGTTTACTATTTTGTTTTTTATTATGCTGGGAGAGATTAGCAGTTATTGATTTTTCTCAGTCATGGCCAGGAAGAGTAGAGGCGAGTGGGAGACGTTCCCATCAGTGGCCACATCTCAACACTAACACACACACACACACACACACACACACACACACACTCATGAGCACAGTCACACAGAGCCTCACCCCTCCGCCGTACCCCACTACCATTGAGTCTGTCACGCCCCTGTCAGTTCCTATCGCAGTGTGTCTACCTGAAGTATGCAGATGAGGCCTTTGTGGTCCCCTGTCCCAGCCTGGATGCCCATTCTTTTGGGCTCAGGTCTATTATGGCCTGAGCCCGGGGCGGGTCTTCAGCACACCACGCATACACACACACAAAAACACACGCACAGCACTCCTGGGGTCATAGCCTTTCAACCTCAGGGGCTCGACTTCTGCCACTACAGCCTGACAAATCACCCCACGACACACAAAAAAAAGCGCCAGGGCCCCAGCGTGAGAGGGGCCCGGTTCCAAGCAGCTCGTCCAATCTCTGCTCTGTTACAAGCAACGCCAGCGAGCTGCTATTACCCTACTCCCACTGGATTTGGACAAAGGGGAGGAAAGAAGATGAGGGGAAGGAAAGTGGGGAGAAAAAAAAAGAGAAGGCCAAAAGGGAGAGATGGGAAGAGAGAAAGGGATGGGTGGAAGAAAGAGACATTTAGGTTCTTTCATTTGCTGGACTATGATAAATGGCCTGGCCTTTAGCTGGTCTGTGCTCCCCCTGCGCTCTCTCTGGGCCTCCCTTGACAAGAGGGTCTTTGAGGGAGAACGGACCCCACAAATATTGCTCTTTGTCCCAGACAGAGCCTAGCCAAGACCCCAATGCTCTGACTTTAATCAAGTAAAACCAGCAAAGCAAGGGTCTGCTTTTATGTGCAAGAGTCAATCACTTTGTGTGTGTGCGTATGTACTACTAAGTACTGTGAGTGTGTATGAGAGAGAGAGAGAGAGAGAGAGAGAGAGAGAGAGAGAGAGAGAGAGAGAGAGAGAGAGAGAGGAGGAGACAGAGAAGAGACAGGAGGGGGAGAAGTCTAGGAGGACTGAAGAAAAGTCAGCACACTACATTACACTGGCACGTCTCCCCATTACTCCTTTAAAGACATTCAGAGCTTCGCCTTAGGGGTACGTGGGTAGATTTGGGGGAAGGCTGAATTCAGATACACCCCAAAGGCACATTACAAACTGACTCAGCGATCAAAACAACTTGTGAAGTTCACCTCTAACAAGGGGAGGTCTGAGCAAGACAAAAAATGTCTGATTTTGAAAAGATTTTTTGTCTTCATACAGCGTTAAATTAACAAGTGCACATCTGTTTCACTGTTGAGAATCTACACTACAATATCAGTACACAGTTTTCAACTATGTCGCGAAGCAAATGTGTTTTAATGTGTTTCCATGCTTGTGTTTGCTGCAACTATGTGACCAACTAATAATTACACAGTGTATCAGGTGCATCGCAGTAAGCCCACAAAGGCAAATTATCCGATTCAGAGCGTTACAATCACCTTAATGGATTGCAAAAGCTGATTAGCAGGGTTGACAAAAAAAAACATCTAAAAAGGCGAGAGTGAATGCCCTTAGTGTCATAGATGGAGGTTTACGGTGGATTAATTGTGTATGAGGAAAGGCCTAACGGCAGAGAGGGTGTACGGGGTAGAATTACACTTTCTGTAAAATTAATGTGCAGGTCTTGATGAGTAGGGAAAAACTGTGTAAGACTGTTCTGAGGGGCTACACTGCTGTCTTATCCTTATACTCACAACGGTAGAGTGACTGTAATGGTGTGTTTGAAAGATTGTGTAAGACAGAGTTTGTGTGTCAAATCAAGTGTTATGGGGGTTGTATGGTGTTGTGGGTGGAGAGTGGAGGTTATGGAGCTTTGTGCCTTTTGTCAACCCTTAACATTCATTTCTAAGCCCTCCTTCGCCTTTTTACACTTCTTCCTCCTTCAATGTCACAGTTGGCTAATGTCTTCCACTTGCCTGTGGCCATTCTCGAGAGATAGATATGGGTTTAGTGTTAGATCACCTCTTTGGTTATTGAAGGAATCATATACCGTATACTGTGTGTGTGCACTGTATATCTGTTTGAACTTGAATGGGTTCAATGTGTACATTTCCATGCACTTATCCACGTGTGTGTGTGTGGTGAGGGCAAACCTCAGTGCCACACAGTGCCACCGTGCCATAATCCCCACCCTTGCCCAGTGGCCCAGATTAAATCCAGGCTTTGATCCACCCCCTAATCTGAGTTTACAGGCTCTGGGCTGAGGGTGGGTGCTCGACTCTGCCTGCCAGCTAGATTCTGCTTGCTTCTTTCCTGCCTCCCTTGTCTGTCTGCTTCCTTGCTGCCCCCCCACTGAGGAGCTGGCAATTGAAATCAGCTTTAGAGTTGCTTAATACAGAAGCGGGCAGAATTAGGCCCTTTAATGCCTGTCATGGTCGAAGATTATATCAATGGCTCTTTTTGTCACAGCTACATTGGTGTCAATGGCGAAACAGCAAGACTTCCAGAACGAGACAAAGGATACATTTTTAGATTCAGTTGTACTTTATCTCTTCCTGCACTCAAAACACGCACGCTCGCACTCACACACAGCCGCACATACATCTATTAGGGTGCGCACACATCTGCCGTGCACACACACACAATCGTGAGTACAAATGGAAAAAAGACCTAAACATATGTTGCTTGTTTGAGTTAAACTGTAGCTTTGCCAAGGTATCGAGTGATGTGCATTTTGTGATTGTAAAATCAACTTCAGTGGCAACCTCTTTTGAAGTGGAGTGTGGTTCATTCGTTCAGGGTCAGACCCGTACATAGTCTCAATTGGAAACAAAAGCCGGAGTCTTGGCTGCGCTTTAATGCTACAGTGAGTTTGATTTACTGCCCATCTGCAACTGCACAAACACTCTTTGACTGGGCCCGGACAAAATGAATAAGAGAGCAAGAGACTCACTGTCGTTAACCAATTTACCAGTTTATATAAACAAGCACATGGGTGATTAGAACAGGGTCTTCCTAAGTTATAGTTTACAACACAGCACATTAAAAATAATTAGCCCTAACACAATAAAAGTTGGAGGAATTTCGGAGCCACAAGACTGGGCTGAGTTAGTGGATTGGGTCTCGTGCTTGATGTGCTGCTCTGTGTTAGCTGCTAACATTTGGGGTTAACCGAGCTCAGAAAATGTCCACACTTAACTGAGGTAATTGACGGTGTGACAGCATTACATGCATTGTTACACAGTGTGGTGCAATTACATGTTGTTGTGGTGGTAGAGGAAGCAAATAGAAAATATGGGAATATGCAACATGTTAGCTGATGATATACTTTAAATATGCATGGCATACACTCAGCGTGCGTGCGCGCGCACACACACACACACACACACACACAGACCAGTAAGAAAAGGTCACAATTTTCTCATCCAGTGTGAAATTAGTTCACCTTGTTTTTGATGAATGAAATGAAAATGGCCCCAGCAGAGAGGGGGTGGAGGTGCGGGGCGGGGCAGGCTGAGAGAGAGGTGGAAAACACATGAAACCGAGTCAGTGTTTATTACAGAAAATGTCTTTTGCAGTTGTACAAACCTAGGTAAGCCTGCTGCTCGGTGAAGAGAACACTGCGCACCACAGTATATCTGTAGTATCACTCTGACACACTCATCATGTCAGTGCTGAGCTTTGAACACCACTGCTTCTTTTCTCTCTGCCCCTCTGAATACAACCACATCCCACACATGTACACTTCAATGTGGTACATAGACAGGTGTGGGAACAAGCTGACTGACCAACACACACACACATACACAGAAGGAGACAGACAGAAGCATGCACACACTACACTAAGCTCTTCTCTTCTCAGTTAGATGTGAGTCTAATTCAGCCTCAGGGGATTGAAGCATGGTGGCGGTTAATACCTGAAACACTCGACTTCTCATTTCCTGATAGTTTAGAAATCCCCCCCCCCCCCCCATCTGCCAATTCAGTGTGTTCACACACAAGCGCACACATGTACTCAGCAAACACTGGTAAACACAATGCTTGAAAATGAGGGATGTTATCTGCAGTACCTCTGGAAAGCCCAGGCAGTCGTGAGTTATTTGTCTTGCTTATTGGCAGAGGTTGACCAATTAACGCCCCAGTGCTAGGTCCAGATCACTGGCTCTCTGCATGGTGGTGGAGTGTGAAATGTGCCATAAATCCAGGGCATGGCCCACAGCACATAAGGGTGGCAGAAAGGCCTGGCAGAGGGCTCCTCTCACTTTGGTGAATGGCAAAGCAGGGCTCACAGGGCCCGGGTGGCTTATCCAATTAAGCATTGCCTCCCGATATTCGTTGCTCTCCAGTACAGGCTTTATTTCCAAACTACGAACAGCACTGTTTGTTGCAATGGGATCAAATATTACCAATCGGATTTTACTATCAAGAGTGGAATAATCATAAACCTTATTTTTCATACATGGTATACAACTCCCAAAGTCACCAGACTGCTAGAGTGATCAGACATTACACAATTGTCCACCTTTATAATGGGTTATCCTGTAGTTGTTGTGGTTTGGGGGGGGTCACATATAACACGGCAATTCCATAGGAGGAATCCAAGACAGTCTATTTGGTCTCCATACTATGTAATCAACAAAACACATATGAAATGAATGTGTACAACACAGGAGTTCTTTGGATATGCACAAGAAGCTACAGATTCAAGTTGCTTGTATGCTAAATGTCAATGAGGTCATTGCTACTGTCATTGCCAGTCAAACAGCTCCGCTACATGATTTACATGACACTGCTCCATATACTGTAGTTTACGAAGCACTGGTGCATCGCTCATGTTGCGTCCATGAAAATCCACACATGGCGATCATCACTCATGTGAGCAAGTGCCAACTGATCTCTGATCTGGGGCTTTGGTCGGTGATCTCAGAAAAAAAACTGTCATCAAGTGGAAAATCAGAGCTAACATCACGTAGTGTCAACTCGCTATTGAAGCCCTCAGATCAAGGTAATATGATTCCTGAGGGTGGTCCCATCCCTTTCTCATCTTCTGTGAGTGACGAGCTTTAGATCCTTGAATGTTTTCTCGGACAAGTGTCCTCAAACAATCACTTACTGGCTATCTGAGGCAGGTCAGGGGGTCACTGGCCCCTCTTGTTGCTCCCTGATAAGAGAATCATTGGTTTAAGATTATCTACAGGTAGGTGCAGAATGGAGAGTTCAAAAGGTTAAAGAGGAGTGAAAGGTCACTTCGAGAAAAGGTAGACAGACTTTTGTATTGACATCCATTTTGGTGTCATATTGCTCTCTGGTGATGCATTTGTTTTAAGTTTTGGTGTGAGCTTGGCCAGTATTGACTCAATTCTTGAAAATGAAACAGGACATAAACAAGGTCTTCAATACTGATGTCACTTGGTGTGATCATCCAGCGATTGACATGTCAGCTGCTCACCCTTGACCTAAATCACAACAGTTGCATGACCTCCAAGCCTGTTTAAGAGCAGATAGATCATGGTCTAATAAGCCGGGCATCTCCCCAATTTACATGGCAGTAAAAATAGGGGGCATAGACTTTCCTCACTAACACCTCTAAGCATCCCATCATTGACACTTAGTAATATGACTCTGAATGTGAATGTGTCAGTCTGCGCAAAAGGACTTGTAGGGGTGTGAAGGTTGTCCACAATGCCAATGCCACTTCATTCTAAGCCACGCCTCTGAACTTGGCCGACTGGTGGAAGTCTTTTAGAAAGCGTTGACCTGAGGTTCCCTCATCTTCCTCCTCCTTTTCACTGGAATAAGAATTGTGTCTAAATGACTTGGCATGGAAAGGATGTAAATGAACGCTGGGGGTTGTTGTGCTCAAATCCAGCCAAGGTCAGGCATCCAGCTGTCAGCTCATGTTTGGGACTAATCGTTTATGTGCCTGCATCACTCTGCGGCCGTTCCCTCATTCCCTCTGTGTCTGTCACACACCTCTCCCTCTCTCTTTAACTCAATGTCCTGCCTTTTATCATTCCACTCTTTTTTTTTGCATCTGTCCTATGCATCCTTCATCTATTTCATCCCTCACATTTCACATCCTTTCATTCAGTCCTTTCACCAAAGACAGCGACCTGCTGTCATTACCTCTGTTATCCCATGGCTAATGACTTGTGCTACCACAGAGGGAGGTGTTGTGGTCACCTTCGAATACCTCCAGACATGTTAACATGCATTAGAGAGAAGCTTACAAGCTTACATTAGAATATCTGTAGGTTGAACATTAGAATTGTTTTCAATGATAACACAAGAAATATATGCATGTACAATTTGGGAGGGATGGAAAGAAATAGCACTGTAAATTGGAATTTGTACAACAGTCAAAATCTTGATCTTGAGTATCTGTGTACATATGTGTGTCAAAAGCATTTCGCCAAGAAACACGTTTTCATGTATTACATCCATTGTAAGAACATAAATAAAAAAATAAAAAAATCTAACACAGAACATTTCTGCCTACTCATCACTTCATACATTTCATCATGTCTCTCAGATCATTTCCTCTTCACACCACTCTACAGTCCCATCTTGGCCTTAGACTACCACTACCACGGCCATGGCCACCGCCGTTCCACGTAAAAATGTGGCAGGTTGCAGAGTTCAAGTCCTTCGAAATGTGAATCGAAACAGCTGCCCCTAATCACTAGCACAAGCTGGGCTTAAGGGCCTCTCAGTTTCACCCCTCATCTGCCTGGAATTTTGAATTTCCTGAGCGGAGATCAAATGGCAGCCCGAGTCAGGGAGACCTTTGATATATGGACACCCATCTCGCAAGGGCCTTCTGCAATGGGATTTACGCTTGACAACACACTCGGTGTCACCTCCGCTCCCGGCGGACGCTCTGCGACCCCTGGAAACATTGGGCCCCTTTGACAGGACAGCAGAGCCCCCCCTAAACCCCCCTGGAGTGCCCAGCAGTTATTTATTAAATTTGTTGTGCCCACCGTGGTATGGTTTCAGAAGGCCACTTAGTTTTGGATTGCACTCTGGATTTTTCAATTATGTGGTTCATTTCACCTGCTTGTGTTCCTTTACCCCCCAGGATCAAGGGCACAAGAGATCACGTTTAATTATTTCAAAACAAGAAGTCTCAACCGGACCCCACAGATCTATAACATCGCGCTTCCCTATCTGTTGTTACATCGCCACTACTTCAAGTAAGCAGTGTTTGTTCTTCAAAAAAAAAAAACTAAAAGAAACCCAGAATCTCCTTCCTTTGCCTCCGATCACCACATTACTCATGTCAATAAGGAAATTTGTCTACCTATCAGGAGGGTAAATAAAAGGGCAGAATATGGGATTTCCAGAATTCCTTCCGTGTTAGGTCTCATATGGAGCACATTAGTGGCCACTTTGATTGACAGCTGCTCCTGTGTGTAGCCAGAGGGAGAGGCAAAGAGAAACGGGAGATGATTATATCCCAGGTAATAAGTGTGGGCTGCCCACAGCAGGCATGAAGATTCTATCTGGAGTGGCTGTGGCCTATGGATTAGAGGATGTTAGTGGGTCAGCGAACTCCGCTGAACAATATGTGTAGGTTTGAGCACATTAACACAGTTTCACTTTGGTGTATGTGGTCAAATGCATATGTGTGGCAGTAATCCTTTGGATCTTCCCACTGTAGAGCTTTTTTTGAAAGCAAACAAAACATTTTTTATTTTAGATATATTATTTGGTGGGGCTCCAAACTCTGAGCATCTTCATGCTAATACAGGCGCAATGTTGAATCCTATCTTTGTGAATTTTGTAGACATTGTATTGCCCCTTGATTCCACTGAACACATCTGTTACCTTGCACATGTGACATTGTTTTGTTCCTTGTTGCTTAGATTGTATTTATTTTATACTTTTTCCCAGATTTTTGTGCTTCTACTGAGGTTGAGAAAGCTACATACTCCAACTTTTTGTTGTTTGTTTGTTTGAAAACTGATCTGATGCACCGTCCTGTTCTGAACTCCTGTTTAGCAAAATCTGCTTTTTGCAGTTTGAAGCGGCTGCGGTCCGCTTCCATCAAAAAATAGACTTGCCGTGTATTCCCCGAGGAGCAAAGCTGAGAGACGCCTTTGTGACGCTGCTGAAACATGACGTTGTGCAGCCGGTGGAAACACGAGCATTGACTAGAATGGCTGGGATCGGCCACAGTGACTTTTTCTTAGAACCAACTTTAAATCAGATTCTTATAATACATTCTTGGCTTTGTACAAAATGTTGTTTACCAAAAATGAAAATCACCCCCTGTAATTACTAGATTGTAATAGGTGTCTATTAACTCAAAATCTTTTGGTTCTGCATCAAAAGCTTTTGCAATCGTTAGATTCCCTATTTTCTTTTGTTTATGTCGGTTTGGTTCATGGGAGCCAAATGGTGCATTGGACAGGATGAAAACGGCCCTTCACAATGTCTTGAGCAGCTCTGTGATTTAAGAGCTTTGTTTTTGTAAGAGTTGCCTGTCATTAAAATAATTCATTACCAATGAACGTTGGAGGCTCCACAATGAATCAGCTGGGTTTTTTTCTTCTCGGGCCGCAAGAGGTGTGGGGTTGACTGAGCACTAAAAAGCTAAATGACTTCATGCTTGGAACCACGGGGGAGACAGGAATGCTGGAACCCCACTGGACAATCAGAATTTATTCCCCTTAGCATACAGGGAGTATGTTTTTGATCTTAGGGTGTGGCAAAAGTGATAGAGATGCCCTAGAGTGACAAGAGAGAAAGGCAGGCTCTTGCCACCAGAGCTTCTTTGTGTGTGTGTGTGTGTGTATATATATATATATATATATATATATATATATATATATATATATATATATATATATATATATATATATATATATATATATATATATATATACATACATATATATATATAAAAAGCTTCAGTTTCCCTCAAACTGCTTATTACATAAATCAGGGTAATAAAGAGGATCGGTATTGAGAACAAACTGTTCGGTATTTAGACAAAACAGTGACCACTCTCTGACCCTGGAGTGTGGGACCCCGCCTGACCTCAACACTTGGGTTCAAACGGTCAATTGCAGGTCACTGGCAGAACTGTGGTCCGGGGGGGGGGGGGGGGTTGCTTAGTGTGCAAGGGTGTGCTGGAGGGTGTAAAGCTTGTGTATGTGTGAAGTCTACAGGGGACGCAGCCTCTGATCCCTAATTAATACACAGAATGAATGACCTACGGGTTAGCCATTGGCAAACAGGGCTCTTACCTCACATCTCTCCAACACACAGACCTTCCCTGTAAGAGATATTTACATGGTTTCCTACTGTGCACAGCAGATGACAGAAGGTTTACATGTAGCACATCCACTGACTGTCCCTACTTCTACTGTATGCTTATCTGTCTCCCTCCTCCCTCTTTTATCTCTCTTATCATCCTATCTCTCTTGCCATTCAT
This sequence comes from Acanthopagrus latus, assembly GCF_904848185.1. Classification (NCBI taxonomy): domain Eukaryota; kingdom Metazoa; phylum Chordata; class Actinopteri; order Spariformes; family Sparidae; genus Acanthopagrus; species Acanthopagrus latus. Next base: position 9,341,115 of record NC_051043.1, on the reverse strand, counting down.
CTGTCTCTCCTGTCCGAGCCACCAGGCTGGCTATCTATCCTTCTAATGAGCTGAACGGACTCCTCTAAACAGTTGTCAAACAATCCTCACACAGCCATCACTTTTACTGGGCCGAGGCTAAGGCACTTACTGCAGCACCCTCATGGCAAACTGCTGGAAGAGGGTTAGCAAGAGAAAAAAAATGTGGCTTTACACACTAAAAAAATGCACCTCGGGTGAACAGATCACGAGTGGGATACAGGTGCTGTTGAATCCAAAAGTAGGAAGGCAGCCAGGCAAGCTGCAAGTCAGCTCTTTAAGCATTCTCTTAATGGAGTGAAGAATATGCATTTTCTGGTAAGCAGTGATCTCAGATTACCAGAGATAAAAATGCAAACAGAAAAGCACTTAAATCAATGTGAGATGCAAACTAATGCCAGATATGAACTATTGTTCGTTTCAGCTGTAACTAGACATCATCTGGATTGAACAGAGGAAGCAGACGCAGACGTAGACCATCCAGGTGTAAGAGAGACATTGAGAGATTTTAACTGCAAGCTGTGAGTGAGAAACAATAGATAGCTTTTCCTTGCGCTCCGACCTCATCCTAATTTCCCCAACCTTCATTCTTCTCGAAGGCCAACATGTGAGCATCACTCACTGTGTCTGTACAAGCCAAGCACCCAGTTCATCAGAAACACCTTCTCTGGCCCCACACCTGACCCGTTCTCTCCTGGGGTCAGGATAACAGGCTGCGGGGCTAACACACTGGATGAGAAATGGACCGGAGACCGTGGCATATGTGTGTGTCCGTGTGTGAGTGTGCATGGGTGCTGCTCAGCTGCCTTTGGAATATATGTTTCAGTGTGTGTGTGTGACTAGCCTGTCAGAGGGGGCCTGTGGAGGTTACACAAACACAGAGGAGGGTTATTTATACTTCCAGGAAGTTATGGTGGTTTCTGTCAGATCTGGCCCACTCTAGTCTGATCTGGCTCGGTCGTGGTCTCGTCTTAACCTATTTGCAGCCCACACAGAGGCAGCGATACGCGGAGAAGCCCAATTGTGATAATATGGCTGTCAGTGACAACCCCAGTGGCCAAACTCTGTCAGTCTACAACTCTGAGCCCACCTCCACAGATGGTCCGGCAGTACTTAAGAATTCACCCCCAGGGTTTTACTGCTCTGTTGTATGGAGGACTGTCACAGCACAAGGAGCATGTGGTTTAGATATGGGAACAGCATCCTCCTGGAGCTCTCATGGCCTGGCACAATGAGATGTCTCCACCCCCAGTAAAAGACAAGACAACCGGGCATGCCCACTTTTATGACAGGACACAGCCTACCAGCCGAGGAAGTTAAAGATGCTGATACACAATTCACATCGTGTTTAGCACAGCTTGATTGAGAAATGTCCATTAAAGCGTTTAATTTCTCTTAAGTAAGAACTTTAATTCACTTTGTCTTACTGGCTCTGAAGGTTGTATTACATGCTAATAAGACTTCAGTTTCCATGTACTTAGTCAGTCAGCTAGTCAGCCTGTCAGGCAACCAGCCAGTCAGGGGATGGTGATTTACTGTCCTGCATGCAGAGAAAGGAAACCTGCTGTTAGCTCTCGTTCAGCCGGCCACCCTATTACTCTAAATGAGGCAAAAGAGGCACAAATCCACAAATCAGCATTTACTAATTTGTTTATTGCCCTCGTTCTGGCTGCTGCTCCTCCTCTCTCACCCACCCTCTTACCACCCCTCCATACGCTCTCTCTCTCTCTCTCTCTCTCTCTCTCTCTCTCTCTCTCTCTCTCTCTCTCTCTCTCTCTCTCTCGCTTATTGATCTCCCAGCTAAAAAGTGAAAGTGTTACAGGGTGTGTTCAGTTTTCAGAAAGAGGCTGTCATGTGCATTAACGCATGTATAGGGAGTGGGTGTAATAAGTCCCTGAGGCAAGGCTCCCTTCTCAGAAAATTGAACACATCTAATGACAGTCTTGTATTTTTATTTTTTATTTTTTGCCTTGTTTTACACTAGTGACTCAGAGACAACAACAGTTGAGTTGTACTAGTCCTTGAGGTCAAAGTATACACTTGATGTAAACGCATGTATGCATGTATTTCTGGTAGTATGTTACTGTGTGCGTATGTGTGTATATCGGTAATCTTAATAATGAACTTGGGCTGACGGCATCTGGAAAGGTGCCAGGGTGAGTCATAAACAAGCAGGAGGTTGAATTTAGGGGTGAGGGGGCGAGAGGAAGGAGGGGTGCAACACTGAGTGTGTCTGTCCTGGCAGGTCCCCCTGCTCAAATTCCACTGATACGACTTTAATCAGGCCTAATCTGCTTATTGGCCTCCCGGGGCACTGATCAGCCTAAAGTGCTTAACGGAACGCAGAGACCTATAAGATTCTGCCACTCGGAAGCATAAAGTGGGTTGTAGCTGAGGTTTTTTTTTTGTTTTTTTTTACCTAATCTGATTAATTAAAACAAACTATCCTAAAAGGAGTTCATCTACCTCCATGACCTTTCCTGACTCCTTCCCCTGCCTACACTGGTCTTCATTTCTTTCTCTCTTGCTTGCATGATATATTCCAGGACTTTCTTCCTTTTATTTTTTATTAGAAATATTTATTTTTGCAATGTATTTCTTATTTGATTTTTCTGAATTTGTAGTAATTGTAAAGTTGTAGTCAGCACTTTCAGTTTGTCATTTGCTAAATGGTAGTTATACGCACATACATAAATCCCTTTCATCCTGGTGGCATCCCAAAGAGGATGTGTGTTTGTCTCAAACACATTTTCTGTCGTCCCCAGGACTGCAAGACATCATTAGTCTTGAGCCCTGGTATAAACCCTTTTTACTCTTTCTCTCCTTAAATTTGGACATTCCTCAAGTCAAGGGCACTGAAGACGTTTGCGTGATATAAGCTCTAATGCAAACGAGGAAAACTAAAAGGGAAAAAAGATGGAACATGACTCTTCATACTGTAACAGCTCCTAACACCAGATTGCCAAAGTTTACTCTGTAGCACATTTGAGAGACAAGACAGGCCAGTGCAGTTGTTTGCTGTAATTGTGAAGACTAATAGAATAATTGACTTGATCTTGTAATGGGGGTTAAGAGATATAACCCCAGCTAATGAGAGCCGGAGACAAATTTGTTCACGATAATGAATTTCAGTCACACAAAGCATGTAAGGGGAGCATTGTCTTTGCAGAGAAAGAAAGGGAAAAGTCGTTTGAAGAAATTGTGTCTGTGCTGTATCTTATTCTCTTTAATACACCTGACACTGTGTGATAAGGTGAATGTGATGCTAGATGAGTTCACAGGCCATGTCAGGGCACTCGTCACCTGTGCCACCTTGTGATCACAGATTATCAGATTAATGCTGATGCTTCACGTGGGCGATCCTCAATTTTATTTGATTGGAAAGATCAGTGAGGTCGCTGCTGAGGTGGAAGTGCTCTGACCTCAACAATGTTTGATTCATTTACACACAATGAAGCTGGATTGGCTCTGGCTGCTACCATTCCTCTGCGTTCGTATTGTCCTGTACCTCTGCAGCCCACTCGGGTTCTGTTGTTCACTCGCCTTGTCCCAGTGTGTCCTCTGCCAATCTATTTCCTGCTCCCATTGACCTTTCATTCCCCTCATACATGTCTCCTCTCAGAGGACAGGCCCTTGTGTGGAAGTCCTCCTCATGTTCAATGTGATCAATACAAAGGGCAGGGACCTTGCACACAAACTCCCCCGCTGACTAAACGAGAGGGATTAAAGGCTGGAGAGACTGTGTGGTGGGTGCAAGTACGTGTTCGTGCATGTTTGTGAGTGTGTCTGCATGCTCATGTCCTTGTGTGTCTGCAGCACATGTGTCTATGTCTGTGTGTAAGACAGAGAAGATCACGTACTAAAACTTGTAAATTAAGAGAAAGGCGATCTTTGCAGGATGGGCCGGGTAAGCCCAGAGTTCATGACCCCAGTCTGTGTCACAGCAAAAGGTCTCTACAGGTCACAGAAACGCACACACACATACACACACTCACTGCCATTTAACCTAAGAAGAGGAGAGGGACGAATTGAGTGGAAACGGGAGGGAGAGGGATTAACAAAGATAGGCAGCGCTAGCAGCTGGATGGCCATTTAGAGATTCCCATTATCCGGATGGTGAGGTATTAATAGAAAGCTGTACTCGCCCAGCACTCTCCGCCAAAATAGATGCTTGTTTCCCTGACCCTGACTGCCTCTGATGTGTGGCTGGAGGTACGACTCAGGGGGGCAAAGTGGTAGACAAAGGTTAACAGGTGCAGAGGTGAAAATCAAATCCAAGAACATAGGCCTTGCCTTGTGCAATTTCTGTTCAGTCACCTGTTGTTGAAGTGACTGCTGACACCTGTTCTGTTCAGCAAGTCAGAACGAACGCATCAGCATTTAATGTGACGCCACTGACAGGGCGACCAAAAGAAACACACCGTTACCTCAAAGAACTTTACAGATCCCAAACATTTGGGACAATGTAAGTACACAACTAAATTTATAACACAGGTCTAGTTGTTTTTTATACATTCTAATGCAGAAATGTTACATATAATGCTTTCTTGTCATTAAGGGTCTTAGAATAGGCAGCTCAGTGTTATAACACAGGGTTAAGTGTGCTGTGAGAGGATTACGCTTTCATTGTACACATATCTGCAAGACAGTGGGTACAATAATGGATCGGGCCTTTTATACTGGCAAATTTAAAGCGGAACACACAAAGTGGTTTATTTATATGTCTATTTGAGCCTTTTCCAATTGTTTAATTTCACTTGCCCCCCTGCCTGTCTACTCTACTCTTTTACTGCTGCACATTGTACAGACTTCAGGTTCTATCCAATCCAGCGCTCACTGAAAATCCAATACTGCACTGCCAGTCCTCCCAGTCGCACACTGGCTAGCATGTCTTCACGCACAAACACCCAAACGCAATCTTTCGACAAACCTCGCAAATTCCCCGGCTTCCTTTTTGTATTGTGGATAAAGTAGAGGCTACCGAACAGCTGCACAGGAACAGACCTTTAAAAATGTTATCAACCACTATGATAATATAAATCATTCTTCTCCACTTCCACCAAAGCACCGTCACCTCGGGGCCCATTAAGGGGCGGTGAATCGGCCCCCTCTGCCCTCTGCCTGCCCTCTCTGGTTGTCACTGAGTGGGGGTCCAGCCCTCTCCACTGGGCTTATCACAGGTCAGCGAGCTGCAAGGGCACACACTCTTACGCATACACGGACCACAAGCTGGACGCTTCTTAGCATAACTCCTCAGTCCTATAGTACAGACCTTGCCACAGGGGGTGGTGTGTCACTGTGTGCATTTACAAACAGATAAAACACAAACACAGTGAAACACACACGCACTGACAAACATTCTTTCCATATCTCTGCAACACAAACACACACACACACATTTCCCCTTTCCCTTGCCCTCCGTAACCCAACATACACAGTCGCAACTCCCACCTCTCTTGTCACCTCCCATCTCCCAGACCAAGGTCAGCTGTCCAGGCCTGCGGCTCTTGATGTAGAGGCTTTGACCCAACATGGCCACCTCTGTCTCTCCAGAGAGATTAACACAAGGCAGGGACAGAGAAACTGAGCTCTGCGTGGCTCCATGTTATCCCAGCCACTCTCTCTGTCTCTACTCTCACTTCTCATTCTGTCTCAGATAACTCCTCACGTCTGCAGACTGGGGACCAGGAAGAGCTGCAAATTGAATATGTCTGGCAGGCAGATCTGTGAAGACTCATGGGGGATGTTAGCGAGAGAAAGCAGACTGTAAGTGTCCACGTTGTGTCACTCAGGCAACATGCATAAAGGAATGTGTAGAGGAAGATAAGAGGGGTTTATTATCCTGCTTGTGGCTTGTGTCACATGTTTTTTTTTTTTTTCAAATTACAATTTTTTCATACATTTGTTGTAAGATAGTGTAGCAGAGGAGCACTGACGCATCTGCCAGCGAGCTGAAAACAACATCCAGTGACGTCACCATGAAGGTGTTGGTTGGAGTGGTACTCTTGAGGATCTTAAACACTTCCATGTTGTCTTTTATTTTCCCAATTGCCCATCCCGTTTCTTTGCTTGATTCTCCATTATTTTTTTTCTGTTGGGCGGGGCTGAGGGGTGGTTGCCCCGGCAGTCGAAAGGTTAAACAAAGTGCTGCGACTGTCAGGCTGAGTGAAACCAACTGGCGCTGGGCTATCAGAAGATAATCAAGGCTAATAGGTACATAATGGCTAACAGTGGGGCCGCACTCGCTGGCAGATGCATCATGGGGGACGGAACGCAGACAGCGTGACCTCGCATTCCCACCGCAGCTCTCACTGCCTCAGAGCCATCAGGCGGAAAGAGCCAGACACCAGGAATTTTACCCCTCCTTTGGCCTGGGATTACTCACAGTAGAGTCGCCTTGATTGTAATATGTTCGTAGTTTGCCATTTGTCTTTTTCCCCTTTTTTTCTGTTAATCTTAATTTAATGCTGATCTGAAGTTTTAACTCGAGGGTCCATCAATTAATGGACCATGAAGTGAACTGCCATCGGGAATGATGTCACCAGATTTGACTCAAACAGCGAAAGCATTATTCAGCATTAGTTCATTCATCAGGGATTTGTGTGGATCTTAGTGAGTTATAGGTCCTGTAGCATATGCTTTCACTTTTGTTTAAACCAACAAACAGAATGTTTGTGTAACTGATGGTCAAAGTGCCCAAGGTCCTGAAGGACACTTTGTTCTGAACATTGAAGATTTATGAGCCTGTGAAGCGCAGAGGATAAGAGCAACTTTGTGAGCCAGTATACTGTGGTAACGTCAATAGAGGAAAAACTATCCCCTGTCTTCAACTACAAATTAAAAACCACATCTGAGGACCGTATTTTGAATTCAGTTTAGATTTAGCAAATATAAATAACAATGTAGCCCACCAAACCTCAACATGTCGACCACTTGGATTCTCTATGAATATTTTATATAAAAAAGACATTCACACAAGTGTGACACTTTGACCTACCCAGCAAATAGTTAACATGTTCTAAACTGATGCAACAGAGCAGAATGGGTCACAGGATCATGTGTTAACGAATGTACACATGCTTGGTTCTCAGCGCTCTGCGAAGCATCCAGCCAACACTTCCCCTCTGACAGCACTTGGTTGCCTTGGACTCCTCTCCAAAGGCTCTCTCTGTAAACAAAGCCTGCTTTTGTTGAGGCCCAGTGCGTCAGAACCATCATCTCCAGAGGGAAAGAGGGATATGGAGGAGAGATGTAGCGGTGGGTGGAGGGAGTTAGACAGAAAGAGAGCAAAGGAAAGCGTTTAGGTGGGGGTGAAGGGCAGGGGAACTGAGACAGAGGTCTGGGTAATTGCAGCACAATGGAGATTGTGTTTGATCTCTGAGGTGTCCAGGCCTATTTAGCGGGGAATGTGCCAGGCTGAGGAATGTTGTAGCTCTGAAAGGCTGAGTTTATCAGGAGTTCAGCAAGTGAGAACAAGAGGGGAGGAGGACGGGGGGGGGGGGTTAGTAGTTTGAGAGAGATAGGGACAGAAGAGAGAGAGAAAGGGGCCGAGAGTTTAGCCAGGCTGCCTTTTGTTATTGGCTAATTATGTCTTTAAAGCCTCTGAGAACATCACTGTACACACTGTTCACACATGTCGTATGTGTTCCATCATGCGTTTCTGTCTGTATTTGAGCTGAAGTGAGAAAGGCCAGTCTGGTCTGTGGTGCAGTGCAGCAGCAGCAGCAGCAGCAGCAGCAGCAGCAGCAGCAGCCTCCTGATAGCAGGGCTAAACTGCTGGAGAGCAGAGAGTGCCCGCACAGAGCAGAAGGCTCTTTGAACTCTGTCTGTACTCTCTGCTGCAGAGCTTGAACTGGGTTAATCGCTATTAATATTTAACATGCTGCCAAAGTTCCAGCCCAGAAACTATATCAAAGCCAAGAGCTCCATCCAGCAGAGCCCTTTCAGTACTCTTCTGTAGCGAGCTGGCTGGCATAAACACACTGGGGCTGCCAACATGAGACTTGATAAAGTTATTTCATTCTTTCTAAATAAAGGGTGTGGGGATTCTTTGCGATGATAATCTGTTTTTCGTTAAGCGTGATGGTGTATTTTGTGAATTGTTAGCTTGTCAATCTGCGTGGAGCATCGAATCAGAGTCAAGATTTGACTCGTACTTTCAGTTTGTTTTTTTTTCCTCGCAATTTTGAGTTGTTCATTTATGTGGCTTTAGTATGGTCAACAAATTTTAGCCATTGGCATCTAACCATATGAAGAACAATATGTTAATACATAAGACATGGTATCAGTGTGAGGGGTGAAAATTATGCTTCTAAGTGTGGGGAGGATGGGGTCGGTTATGAAACAACTCGAGGTCGCCAGGGGGCTGCTGTTCTGTTGCTGCTGCTCATCTCTCTGTCTGTCTGTCCTGTCAGCTCACAAACTGGATTATTTCATCAGAGTTCAAGCCTCTATTGCCTCTGCCACTGCAGTCTTCTCCACTCTCTGCCCTCCTCTTTACATCTATCTCTCTATCAATCTCTCGCTCTCTCCTCTTCTCTCTTTCTCTCTGCTCCCAGCGCCAGGACCTCAAACAGCATGGTTAAATACCCAGGCCAATGTGTCGCTCTTCAAAGAGACTCAGGTAGTAGATATGCTGGCAACGGGCCAGGATCAAAATGAAGAGTTATTGTAGAGCATTGTGGCTGCACTTCACGTGGACCTCAGTCGAACCATATTAAGGGGCCCCACCTGGGCCGAAACCTTCCCACAAGGCAGCTGAAATATGGGCCCCAAGTCCCACTCCACCTCCTCTGAAAAACCCACTAATACCACGCAGGGACCCATTTTTATTTCACTTCATAAATCAGGCCAGCAGGACGAGGAAGTTCATTTGGCGTAGAAGAGCTTATGTTAGCTTTAGCTCCTGTCGTAAAGTTTCTTCTCTCGGTACGTCTGCCTGTGCTGTTCACCTACAGCAAAAAAAAAAAAAAACAGAAGCCAGGAGCACATTTAAATGGTCAGAATTAACTTTGATTACTTAAAATTTAGAAACAGAGTGGCTGTTTGTTGCCACGAGTCTGGACTGATAAAACATTAAGCACAGCTGAAGAGGGAGCTTTGTAGAAAACAAAAGCTGGAAGCAATTTGTGTAGCTACCAAATTAAACTTATTCAGCACCAAGGGTAATTTAATTACCATTCTTTAAATGTTTGAATGACTTTGACCTTTGGAGTACTCAGAGGTCGTGCAGGTGTATTTACTTAAGCTAATTTAGAATCAGTAACATGAAACAAGGTCCCAAATCAAACAGACCTCCTCCCTGGATATCTGGTTACCAAGTACCAGCTCTGTGTTTGGAAATTAAATTAATATCTATCCACCATGTCATTAGGCCTGTTTTCTCAAAATCTTAAAGTCTCTCTCAGGCCCTACTTATCCCCCAGAGCAAACAACTCAGCGATGAGCTTGACAAGAGAAAGACAAAGAAGAATAAAATCTAAACGATGAAAAGGCAGTGAGAAAGACATAAACAATGGATGAAAAAAGCTGACAGCGTTTCCCAGGATGCACCTCTCCGAGCATGGCTCATGAATGGAAACAGGTGTGTGTGATTGTGCGGTGGGTCTTGAAGATTCTGGCCTATGTGGCATGTCTACTGCCTAGGTGATTTGGGTCAATGGAGCACATCTGGTACTAGTCACAACAGAGTGCACACGTCCACGGCCCTCAGACACCCCACCAGGCGAGGAGGGAGACAGAGAGAGGCAAGGGCAAGGAAACATCTGGGTTCTCTCTCTCACACACACACGTACACTCATACATTTGGGATTCTGTGCTTTCTGGGGTTGCTTGGATTCCTCCAGGTGCATCTGGACTCGGATAGAGAAGAACTGGAGTGTGTGTGTGTGTGTGTGTGTGTGTGTGTGTTTGAGGAGGAGGGGGGCACATTTGATTGACAGCCTTGAACCAGAATGTTCCCTGTGCCGGGTGAGTAACTCTCCCATCATGCCCACTCGCTCCCTTTCCTCTTTTGTTTCTTTCAAGGGTTCTTCCCCCACTTTGTCTCTGCTCCATAATCTTCCCTTATTTGCTGATGTTCTGGTGCAGACTCATTTTTGTATTGGGATAAAAATGAATGCATTTTTCTTAGCAAGGCAGGGCATTTTTTTTTTTTTTTTTTTTTTTGTGTGTTCGCTATGCACGTAAATTGAAATAACAACCCACTACATTTATTGTGTCGAATGTTGGAACCTCATGAGTCACGCGGTAATGCGGAGCAGCAGATATGCCATCGGACGGAAAGGGACAGATGCGCCTACACACGCACACACACACACACATGCACGCACAGCCAAACAGTCTATTTTATGGCATTACTCCAAAACTGAAGTAGACTTGATACACTGTGGTAATGATAGGGTAAAACAGTATATGAGACACTCTATCGAATTCTGATGCTGAGATTTTTCAGCGCTGACAGCTCTCTCAGTCTCTCCCTCTCTCTCTCTGTCTCTCCTGCTCCCTCTCTCTCGCTAGCCCACTTACCTCACTTCACCCTCTACCTCACCACATGCCCAAGGCAACAACAATAAACATGATTGGCCCTCCACACAAAAGAAGGCGGGCCATCATCTGGACAGGCATGACAAGGGGCAAGTGAAATTGATTTCGAGTGTATCGTTCTGTGTGGGTATATATTTGTGTGCCTCGGAGTGTGTATATTTGTGCGTGCGTGTGTGTGTGTGTTAAAATAGTGTTCAGATTCTTTCACCAAGTTTGAGCAGTGTGACAAATATGGGAAGCGATGGCATGTAGAACAGAGCGTTTCCTTCCTTCACTTGTAACAGTGGCTAAGGAAACAAATACAGGTTCCCCTCTTTTGCTCACATAATCCAAACAAAGAGGCACGTGTCATAGATGTAAATGTGTTTCCCGGTGACTGAGCGTGCCTTCGTGATAGCCTCGGTGTCTGTTATTTAGCACAGAACATTGCATTTGACACTTGGCGAGCATAACAAGAAGGAGATGTCTCAAAACCAAACCACACTGTTCAATCCGCTAAGATACTGATAAAACAAAAAGTCAAGTCAGAGTATAAACCAACCGGTAATAGGCTTGGTACTGTGTTTGTTTATATATGATGATGTGTTGTCTGTGGTGGTTTGATATGCTCGTTTTCATTTGGGATTAATTGGCTGATTGGTTTCTGGATTAATCCATTACCAGTGTTGGGTAGCGTTACTTAAGACAGTGAACTTGCATATTGTACAACCCATAATCTGTAACTGATGCAATAGCCCCTCCTCATCTCTTTATTAATTCTGTTGGTTTGATTACAAAAAATAAAATCGAGTTGGGGTACATATATCCAGTTAAGTTCATCATTACGTTTGGCTGACTTTTTCGGGGGGTACCTGACTTGTAGCAGCTGACTTGTCACCCAGGCACACTTTACATTTCAGTGTGATTTTCCCATCCCTCTTCGCCCCTACAAAAAAATCAAATAATTAGATTACATTTGGGAAGTTAAGGCTGCCCTCTCTGCTGACCATCTTGCTAGCTGAGTTGAACCTGCGCACTGACACAACATGACCACATCTATATATCTGCAGGTGGCTGCGTAGCTTACTGCCTGCCAACAAGTAGGGGAGAAGCGGATACAGTGCGATGGTAGCAAAAACAAATACATGGTAAAATTTGTACAGTAACAGTTAACTTAAATTTGAAATTTGAATTTTGAAATTTGAATCATAATTGTACCACATTATCAGTCAATCGATAAGTTGAATAGTTGTCGAAGCTCCTCTCAAAACCCAATATTCACAGTATTTTTCTTCAATTTTAATGCTATTGTTATAAATTTTAGATTTAAAGTTGGTGGCAGTTGCATGTATATCATGTTTGACATCAAAATGGTTCACAAGTATGTCTGAAACAAGTATATGCACTCTAATTTATATTATCTAGAGTGTTTGTTTGTGTGATGACATGTGTGAGACAGAGAGAGGACGAGACAGACAGAGTGAGGGAGATGAAATGGGTGTCCTCAGGTGCCCATCTGGCCTGTGTGTGTTTGTGTTTGTGTATGTGTGACTGTGTGTGTGATAATTTCATTCTGTAGTGTCACTGAGTGAAGTGAGGCAACGACATCCGACCCAGGGTTCTTAATCTGGTTAACTAAAGCCGAATGGGTCAGAGTAATGGCTGTAAGCCGCACATCTAAGCACAGAAATCAGACCAAACAAAAACCCAGGGCACTGTTTTAAAGTGCCCTAAATGTACTGTTAACTCAGCAGCCATCTGCAACAATTTAAATAGTCACCGACAGACGTGCATTAAACCACAATTTAAAACCCTTATCCCCCATCATAACCAGAACCTTTCCCCAAAAAAAGAAAAGTTTTAAGGCTTTAATTCCCATAATTCCCTTAATGGCTTGCTTCTTGTAATTTTTCTGCTTTCAGTATCAAGCTGTGTTTCTAGGTTATGGTGCTCTTACTGTGTGTGTGTGGTTGCTGTGTGTAGGGGTAGCCTTGTGACCAGAGTTACATTGTTCATCCACAGCTATGGACTCTGGCCCAGAAAAGAAGCCCACACACAGTCAGCGAGCTATGATCCCACTTGGATACGAACCAAATAATCTTACGCACAAGTCAGCCCGATTTGTGCCGCAGTACCATCCGCACTTGTGAATTCCTACATCCTCCGGGGCTGCTCGGCTTGCTCAAATGAACTATAGACACGGAAAAGACAACCGTAGTGAACAAATAACGAAATGCTAAATTGATAGCATGTTTCTATAGCACCACGGCCTCTTTAATTCACAGCTTTAAAATATGCCTCTTTCATGATGCACACTGCGTCTTTTTGTCCCTCAGTCATCCGAGGGGATTGCATGCAGTCACAGATGATGCTGCTGTTGTGAGTTGTTGATTTCTCTGGAAAGCCATTAGTGTTGTTTGTCTTCTCAGAGCAGTGCCGGGTTACTGGACCCCTTCTTCTTAACAGTTGGCTCATATTGGCAGACAGTCAGGGCGCTTATCTATGAACAGGAAAATGACTTGCCCTCCACGGATTCCATACAAATTACACAACATGTTTTTACTTTTCACTTTTGTAAAAGTTTGCAATTAAATTTGTCTTTAGAGACTCAATTTGTTCGTGTTTTCTTCCTTCCATTCAGCCTTACATCTCTTTGTGCACACGTTCCATCATTTGACCCCGTGGCACTACAAATAAAGCCCCCAAACAAGGACAGGGTTAAAAAGTATCCTAATTGCATGTGTTGAGAATGTTAAACATCCCTGTTCAACTGTATTTCTTTTCTACAAAGAGCTGGATATTCCTCAGAGTGATGGGGAAACCTGCGACAACAAACAAATAAGAGAACCCTGTTGAGATAAACAGAGCGAAGGTGGAGGAGTGTGAGGGATTTTGGATTCTCTTACTTGCCCCTGCTGTGCCAACTCTGAGGCAATGAAAGCACGGAATTGGGAGTTGAAGGAGCCAGAAATAGAGAGAGGTGTATAAATCCTCCTTTTCCTCACAGCTGCTGGAAAATGGTCTAATATAGGTGCCGTCCAAAGACAACACTTTCCATAATCCCCAGACACTGTAGCAGATCTCAGAGGGAGGGAGCCATTTACACGTCATGCACTGTTCTTCACTAGAGGCCTTTTCTGTGCCTCTGGCAAACATTTGGACTGTACTTAGCAATGCCTTTACTTGTTTTTGTCAAATATTGTATGGTGGAGTTTTGGGATGTCAGCTGTTAACTGTAAATCAGTTAGCTGCCGAGAATATTTTCGCCCGGTCACATATGTCAGTCTATAGGTTAGAGGTCTCTGAGGTAAAAAATTGAAGCATGCTAAATTGAACTCAGTTTGGGACCATTAAAGACAGGCAACAAAGCAAGATGTAAGTTAAAATGGCTGATTATACTCTGCCGCCATGTCTGTGGATGGCTTGCAGTCAGAGATCACATTGTTGTTGGCCAGGGGAGAAAACGTGTCAGCCATTCAGAGCGGTAGAGGTTAATGGATTCACTTTGTTTGGTAACGTTACCTCGGGGCCGAGCTACTTACGAAACGCGCAGCTTGTATTTTGCATCATTTTTCAAAAAACATTTTTTCCTCCTTAATAATGAACCAGTTATCGATTAGTGAGTGTCGACTTATTGAAACCAAAATGAACCGAAACTGACAACTCTAGTAGAGTTATAATTTTTCCACAACACACAATTCCCTGGCTGATGCATATCTCAGTGAGTGTAGTCAACTGTGTCTTTCACAATAATGCAGCTCAAGCAAAGTATACATATTCGCCTCACACAAAATGTATGGGGAAGTATGTATTTCTGGTATTGCTTCAGATCTTTTCGATGTGTGTTTTCATTGGTTGCCGGTGATCCCCGTGAGTGGCCAGTCTTGATTCTCAAAGGCAGTCAGCGTGGCAGCGTTCCTGTGTGTCTGCTGCCTGGATGTTCTGTCACACCTAAATGAGACTGCACTAATGCTACAGATTGGTGTTGTGCTATTTAATCATCTTTAATCAGAGGTTTGTGTGTGTTGCATGTGTCTGTGTGTCTGTAGATTGTCTCTCGGTGTGTAGATGTGTGAGTGTCACTGCTGTCTCTTGTTTGTCTACATCTATTAATTTCCTTGTAGCTACGTTCTTGTTCTACATCCCTGTCTCTAAGTCCTGGTGTGCGTGTAGTGTGAGTTTGTCCTTGCTCAGTATGTGAGAACAAACCCTGACCTTTTTTTTTACCTAGCCAATGTCTGCCTCACCCCAGATTAATCCTCCTCGTTTTCAAAGATCGCATATCATTCAAGAAAAATACACACACACACACACACACACACACACACACACACACACACACGATTTGAATATGCACACAAATCCACTGAACAAACATTATGCCTCCACTACATCCCTCCCACTGTAGTTACGGGTAGAAGGAAGGTTATTGGACTCCTGACTGCTGCCATGTTTACTAACCGTTGTCACTGTACAACATGGACCTGGCCGAAAAAGACCTCTTGTGAACCCCTCCCCACAAAAACAGCAATACTACTCTGCTATAATGCTGTTCAATGTTACCATTAAGCCCTCAGTAAGTGGGATTTTAGAAAATAATGCCCTTATGCAGGCTGTTTACACAAGATCCCTGCCACACCAGCCACACTCCTGCCGCCTCAACCCCCCTCCTGCCTCAAATCACATTTAATAGGGCTAGTTTGATCCCACGCCAGCATAAGCATACACTTGCTATGACCTTGGTTGAATTTAATGGGGGTTAAAGAAGTTTTCACATTGGCAGTGTGCACATTAATAGTTTGTCTGATGGATTTGGTAAATTGGAAGAGACAGAGGTGGAGTCAACGTGTCCGATTAATTGGGTGTACACCCCACTTCCACCCCCTCCACTTGCTTGCACAACCCTGTTCCTATCCTTAGCATCCTGTCCAGGTTCACCTTGGGGTTCTGTGTGACATTCTGTTTAGGTCAGGACTTTTGTGTGTGCAGATGTGTGTGTGCAACCTTTTGTGTGTGGGGGTGTGAGTGTGTGTGTGTGGGTTCAGCATACGTGTACGTGCTTGTGTACTCTATGCCTACCATGTACTTGTGAGAAAAATATGCAGAGTCTGAAGGGGAAATAAGGCATGAAGTAGGAGGTGGACGAGAGGTGAATGAACATTGGTGGAATGAGGGGGCGTAAAAGAAAGTGTGAAGTAACTAAAAGTGCGCTGAATCAATGAAAGTCTACAAAGTTTGGAGTCAACTGCGAGAAGTTTGAATTTGAAAAATGTGGGAAAGAGTGGGAAGCTACTCTTGGTATGTTCTGCTGGGGAAAAAAATAAATGTGATATTTCTCACAGTATAATTCCTGCGTACGTTGATTTATATTTATGCATATTTTTGTGCGCCATGTTTTTTTTTTTTTTTCCCCCTGTCATTTATTTATGAATTTATTGTTTTGTTCCACATTTGACTGGATTTGGTTGGATTAGCATCGCTCATAGTCTATTAAACGTTTTCCAGATATGGCAATCCAGGCTCTATAATGTTATTTTTCGTAAGTGTCTTTACAGCCACCAGACTGGTAATATATGTGATAATAGCATGGGATGCAGCATCGTAGTGTGAGCCAAACAAGTCGAGTAATCCACTGTAATTGGTTGGATTTTTGCAGTGAGTCAACCTCTCTGTCTGCCTGCCTCTGTGCCTTTGATAATCCAATTTACATTTCTTTAATCTTTACCCTCTGCGTTTAGCAAATTAATTAAATATTGACAAGGAATCCAGCGAAACCACAGAAAAACAGAATGTCACAGCTAAACTGATTACTTCCATGACAGAGGTAAGAGAGAGACAGAGAGAAATGTATGGTCCATCTCATGCACTATAAATGATTAAAGACCATAGACAATGCCTGAATCCTGCAACCGACTGAACAAGTGGCGCAGATTGAACGCTGTCTTAGCCAAGGCTCTCTTTCATCCACCATCACTCCGTGGCCTCTTGTCAATCTTTTTTTCCCACTAACCCAACATGAAAATGATAACAATGTCTTTCTGACTGTTTTCCTCCAAGAGAGAATCCCATTTCCCTTCTTTAAAGCCAACGCACCATCTGTCACTGGGGCGCTGATAATGAAACACACACACACACACACACACGAAAGACACACATATAGAATCATACACACACAGACAAATCTAACATGTTGTAGGGGATGATTTGAGCAGAGTCCATGCACGCTGATTATGTTTCATCCCCCATGGTAACCTTACTTTGACCCTTGTCCTTTTTCTCCACAAGGGTAATTGCCCAATCTGGTAGACATGCACATAGTACATCGTGGAAAGGAGCCAAAAACTATTTTGGATGTTGTGCGTGTTGTGGCAATGCCTGTTTATTCACCGAATGTATTTATATTTCTACCAGCCTATTTGGAGTTTGTGTGAGTGCCTGAGCATGTGCACGCCTGTGTCTGTGTACAAGCATGCCTGGGATTGTGTTTACGTCTGTCTATTTGGGAGAATCAACAGACGCAGTGACGATGGAGTTGATTTTATTAGGGATGAGATTAGGGTCATGTTGCAATACGCTTGCTGTGGTCTTATTATTCTGATCTGTCCCTTGGAGTTTCCTACTTCAGAGAGACAGCTGGCCCAGTAACATGATCCAGACCACCAACTACCCTCTTACTACTTCACAGCCAAGTCAAAGCCCCGGCCAAGGACTATAGCTGATTTAGATTTGCTCAAGTCACACACACAAAAACTCATTTTTCCTAATTTCTGGTAAGTACATGCAATAATAAGGAATAACCTAAACTTGCCCAGCCACATAGGGTAGTCGGGAGATCTTCCTTAAATGGAGAGCAAAAGAAACACTTTTTTTTTTTTTTTTTCGTTTCCAAAACGATGAAGAAAGAAAGGAATGGATGGCTGAGAATGATTGTGGAGGTGTTAGGAAAAGCCCTCTGGCTGAGAGAGGTAGGAGAGCTGTATGTGGTGGGGAGGCTGATGCTCACTACCATCATGTGGCTGAACCAAATCCCTCCTCTCCTCTCCTCTCCTCTCCTCTCCTCTCCTGCTCTGCCTGAAGAGTGAGTTTGGCCTGGGGCACATGTTCAGATATGGGTGCTAGTGATTGGTTTGCTGCCAACAGTGGCAAAGGTCAAGCTGCTCTGTGCTCTTTGTTGTTGTTTCCTCAGAGTCACCATTGTATTCTGTTCTCCACCGCAATCCCATGTTTCATTATTACAGTTGGAGGTGGGAATGGTGGTGTGAGTTGCATCTGGTGGATGCTTGTTTATTTCCATTTTTAAGCTTGTTTTTACTCATTTTATTATATTTGTTTGGCTTATATAACCCTCTGCCTTCTTTTATTCTCTTCAGAGTGTGAGATTGTTTGAAATGAATCTTAATAGCTATTTTCAGAAATAACATCGTTTTACAGAGCCTTACAGCAGGTGTGTTCAGATAAAGGCGTTATCAGTTTGCTGCCAACAAAAGAGCAAAACATGGCTTTGCTGATTAAAAATTAGGGGAACTAATTAGTCTTAAGGAAAGTCCCAAGTGTAACAATGAGCAGTAAAAAGATATTATTAGGCGTATGTCATCAATTATTAACTTTATGGAAAAAGAAGACAAAGGAAAAATTCCCCAAAGTTGCTTTCTTCAGAGAAAGAATAAATGTTCACCCCAATGGATCACGAGCACAAAAGTGTTCAGTAGCTTGACCTAATTCAGTCCTTGATGTCGCGTGACTGTAAAATATGTATGTTGTGTTGCCAAGTGAGGTAGCTTGTTTTCATCAAGTCTAATATCTCACACAATCTCAGAATGACAACATAGTTTTTTGTTGTGAATAGATCATATCATTTGAAATAATGTAAAGATGTTCTACAAAAGTAAATTAAGTAAGTGTGTCACCAGTGCTTGTGAGACCAGGTACAGACTACATGTTATCAGCCTGCTTATAGCCCGATCCAACAGATGTAGGTAGTCAGGTTAGGAACTCGATGTGCATTAGGTGCAGCAATTGATCGTTTAATCCCACATGGTGTATCATAGTGGACGACAGCCGTTACGGCAACGCTGCATGTAGAATGCCTCATGATGCCCCAACAAAAACTTTTCCCTTTTTTTTTTTTCAGAGCACAGAACGTTCTTAAAAACATGGCAAAACAAAAGAGGAACAATTTTGGTGCTGCAAGAGGGAACTTTGAAACATAGGAAAGGTCATTGTCTGTTTTTTTTTCTTTCTTTTTTTAAGGCTTTTCCAAACACAAGACAGTTAATATCATACACATCATCATTCTTTGTTTACATCGTCATTCCAGGAAGTTGGTCCCTAGGACCTCCTTCCTGCTTACATCACACAAATCGCAAAAGTCGGCAAGCATGCTACATGTAGTCTGTCATGTCTTGTGGCGAAGGCACAGTAATAATTTATGGAGCATGCTACTTATTGCATCATACGTATTTCTGCAATTGCATCTCATGCCGGATATTTTTGTGTGTTATTGTCCTGATGGTCCATAATCCCAAAACCTCAATAGTCCAAAAAAAGATCCACATGCCTAGCGCTCTCTAAATTAGATGCTGTTCTTGAAGTTGAATGGCTATCGCCCTGTCAGTGGCGGTTTTGCCTCAGTAGTCCTTGCTTTCTGCCCTAACAGAAGGCTTTAATTTAGAAATAGAATCATGGGAGTTGTGCACCCATGTCAGTCCCGTCACTACATGTAGGCTGATCTGAAAACAGAACTATATCACTGATAAAAGACCTAATGGAGAGTAACCTGTTTAGAGAAAATGGCAATTTGTTTGTCATCCAATGGTATGGCACTGACAGATACTGCATAGTCTGAACCTGCTGTAAATGTAATAATGTAGTTGTAGAAAAATGTGTTAGTAGCACACTAAAAGAAGAGTCAGTGGTGTCTAATTCATTTTTAAAAGAGATGCCAACTGTGGAGCGGATTGCTTCTGTTTCGACAGTTGCTGCAAGGGTAACAAGTATTCCCAATACCAACAAATTGTTGCTGTCTCTTTGCATTTTATATCAATAGCTGCCTACAATAATATCATCACTATCAATTCATTGTGAGCTGCAGCACTATATGCTGAGTAAGTATGCTTATTTTACCACATTTTCAACTTTACAGACTTACCATAAACACATTTCCAGCCCCTTTTGCATTAATAAATACCTTATGTTTTAGACATCTTATCATTAATTTGTTTAGCTCTTTTCAGTGTGAGAGAAATTGGATGACAATGTCACACCCAAATTGAATATTTGTAATTGTTTGGATTGAAACAGCAATACTGACTGACAAACTGACTAGGTTTACCCTGTCTCTTGCCTGAACAGCATCAATGTTGTTTATCTCTCCCCAACTTTGTCCAAGTTGTTTTACAGTCTCTGGCGCCATGTGTGTAACTGTAACACGCAGTGCGTGTGGTGTGAATATCCTCATTTTAACCCCTGAGGTGGCTGAGTGTACGTGTGTTTCATCCCCTGCCCTCATTCTCCTGAGACGTGAACCAAGCAATCCTAAGACTGATGTGTCAACAGCATAGACAGAGAGACACTAGCCTGCAGTACTTTTGATTTTCCATCATGTTTTCCACATCACAGGTGCGTGTGTGTGTGTGTGCGTGCATGCATGCGTGTGTGTGTAAGTCAATGTATGGGTTGGCTATAAGACAGTGGTTGGAATCTGAGATGTTTGAGGTTTACAGAGTAACCATGTCTACTGTTATTCATTAGTGTAACAGCTATTCCATTATAATCACTAGTTTTCAGTGCTCTTGAAAAGCAGCTAATTTGACTATTTTCAATTCAGGTTCTTGACTTGGCTTTTAAATGGGCATGAAATATAATTTCACCAGTATGTGAAATGGTGGCATTAAGGCTGTCTTGGACCATATTTCTTTGAGGCAACTTCGTAGCTATTTGGCTCAACATCATCATCGAGATATTTTGTCTGCTCAGCTGAAATTAAGTTTTCCTGAAATCCTTATTTTCCCTCTCCCCCGCCATTCCTCCACCCTGCTATACTTTTCCCTGTACCGCCACTCCTCCCCTCTTTCCGTCCCATTCTATTATCACCTTCCCGTCCTCCCCGTTTTCCATATTGGCCTTTTTGGGTTTCACAACCCAGTCGCTTTTCTTCATAGAGCCCTGGAAAGGCGCTTGAGCAGTGAATAATTCTGAACATGATAAATCCCACCTTAAATCCAGCCATGAGACTCCAACAGGGTTCCACATGTAATTCTAAGCCCTATTATAGGGCCACTAATGCCGGTTGAGGATGGCGAATCACGGCACAGCCTGCAGCCATGTAAGAATTAGAAATAAATATGCATCGGTACCAGATAAATATAGCAAGCGGCAAATCTGCCGTGAGACTGTGTGTGTCTCTGTGTGTGTGTGTGTGTGTGTGTGTGTGTGTGTGTGTGTGTGTGTGTGTGTGAGAGAGAGAGAGAGAGAGAGAGAGAGAGAGAGAGAAGAGAAGTCACAATTTGCAGGCGATGAGACGAATTTGCAACAGCTCTCTGGGTAATTGATGGATTAAATTCAGTGGCTAAGAGGTTGGAGTTAATGTGCACCATAATTTAGGAAAAAGAAAGCTCAATAAAATTTTTTGGTCCTTATTCAAGGAAATGTGTTTCGCTGTCATGTTTGAACACCTCATTTCAGGGCTTGCATTGGGTGTCTCAAGGGTGGCAGTGGAGGTCTCAATCGTTGGTGTTTATCTATCTGTTTACTGACTGCAGAATTACTTGAGGACTAAATGAGGGGTGTAAGCTAGCCTGGGTAGAGCGCCGGCTCCGGATTTTTTGTGCACATGGCCTCTTTGAAGTCATAAGTATAAGTGTGATATTATTTTATTGAGCCCCGACCAGACAAATTCTTTATGCCTGTTTCCTAGAGCTGCACTAGCTTCTTATAGCAGTGGTCCAGGAGCTGATCTTCTCTCACTCTTAGGCAAATAGCAGACTCAAATTCACTACTTTCCCTGTAAGAAGTCTTCCTATAAATCATGTAGCCATCCAATCAGAGCGCAGGATTAGAAAAGTGGATTCATGACCGAACTCAGTGCTCATTCAGTCTATCACCATAATTTACATGGCTTACACACCATTGTCTGCCTGTTTCACACATTTGATGATAGCGTCTACAAAATCTTTGCACCTCACATTTCGCATTTTTCACGGATAGAAAATGGGAATTACTAGAAGTCTGCTGTAAATCAGTTGTGTTATCAAAACGTAAAGGTCTATTAGGATATTTCCCAAGTCCATGTCCATCACAGCAGGATGAAGGAAGGCAAAATATCTGCATGATTGTATTATCACAGTTCAGTCGTACATTGTTCTGTTACATTACAATATAATTATTGTACACCGATTATATGCGCCGCTAAGTATTTTGGGAAACGTGGTTCCCAACTGTAAAGCCTTGGACTGTTCATTAGTCGATACCTGACATGGATATTGTTCAATGTTCTTCGCAATACTTTCGTTGTTTCATTTACAAACCCAATAGTCAATAAATAAGAGTGATATAAACAGTCGCAGTCTGCAGTACACAAAGTTTCATGATGTTTCCATGTTTGGTTACTTTTTTTCTAAGTTTGTCAATTACTATTCTGTAAAAAAAAAATACTTTTTGTATCATATCCCAGCCTGTTCAAAACATTGCTTATAAATCCATTCAGAACTATTTCAGACAACCTACTTAGAGGAGAAAAAAAACAATAGAAAAGGTTTGTCATCCCTTCTAACCTTGTTAGGAGAGATAACAAATGTATATAATCAGGTGTAAGACACAGAGGCAGCCCGACTTGCACAGTGAGGTGTCTGATCTCAGGCGTTTCATATGTCTATTTGCAGCCATTCTCCCTCATATGAACTTGTGCCTTTTTGTGCAGCGGTAAAGGCTTTGCTTTTTTAAAACTTTCAGTTTCTTCCCCCTGAAGAACGCTCTAACTGTAAGAAGTTGATACATTAAGTCAAGGTCAAAGTAGGTTACTATGAAATATAGCATTTTTTTATTTCTAAAACATGAGAAGAGATATAGAGAGCAAAAATCAAACAAAATGAGCGGTAGATGAAGAGGGCTTTATTCTATCCCTCTGCTTTTGTATCAGTGAACATACCACTGCAGTGTAACTCCCCTTAGACTCATCACTTGTTGCAGTTAGCTAACCCGCGGGTGCTTATTACCCCCTGCTGGGTGCCATCCTTACCATGGCAGTTACATTTTAATTAAGTAACGTGTTGTACTAGAGACATCCGTTTAAACTTCAAATGTCTTATTAGATGACTCTCCCCTCTGTGTTTGACATGAAGAGTGTAGACAGCAGTATCTTTTTCATAATCTGATTGCATATGCTAGTTTTTATTCTCAGCTGCATGTGGTACTCTGACATAGTATTTGAAAAGTCCTGGTTTTGTTGACTTATTAATTTCTTGTGTCTCTCTAACTGACTAGTGTGAAGATGACACAGCATGCTGGGATATTCTCTTTAGATGGTGATACTGGTAGTGGGAGGTAGTGGGCAGGAGGGGCTTCTTCTTCTTCCTTTTCTTCTCTCTCTCTCTCTCTCTCTCTCTCTCTCTCTCTCTCTCTCTCTCTCTCTCTCTCTCTCTCTCCTTACACTCCTCTCTCAGCTCATCAGTTCATCAGGCTTCTCCGTGGAATACTTAGCCCTGAGGAGAAGCCGTGGGTGGGGGTCTGTAACTTTTGATGAATGAATACATCTCTGACTCACTCCTCTTTTATCTGACTGTTTAATCTTGACTCTCTCTCTCTCTCTCTATTTCTCTCTCCATCTCTCCTTTGCACACTCTCTGAACCTCTTTCTCTCCCTTTCTGGCCTCTGCTCCCCACTCAAGACAGTGGTTGCTGATTTAATTGGATTGTGCTGAACTCTGGCTCTCTGTTGCATCTCTTATGATCATCTCGGAGACTCTTTGACTCAGACTTCCTGTGAAGTTTGGCTTTGTAACGTTGTATGAACTTTGCTATCTGTCGGAAAAGCATCCGTACTCCAGGTTCTTTTTCCAGGTACAGTGTGTAAATGAGTTTATCAATTATATAAAGTTTGCTGTTACACAAATCAGAAGTGGGTTAAAGTGTAGGCAGGCTCGAACATGAACATGAGCATGAACATGAACATGAAATCAGGGCAGCTGATATGAATGTGTTTACAGCATGACCAGACTTTACCTCAGGTTCAGGGTCTACGGAGCCAACCGAGACTTAGTCATCCAGAGACAAACACTCTGCCTCTTGGATCTTCTACCCACACAGGGCTCACATCCTTGGGCTTGCCCTGATGCCTCAATCCGTACCCTCTCGCCTCTCCCCTCCCCTCCCCTCCCCTCCCCTCTGCTCTCCTTTCCTCAACCTCCCTGAGCTCGATTGAGGGAGATGATTAAGACATCAAAAGCTGTGCCTCACTGTAGATCAAAACTCAGGGCTGACGGGCGAGAGCCTGATCCCACATAGACTTCCGCTGCATCCCCACAGCCGGAGATTTGCCATTCCCAGCAGCTCTCCTGCTCCACTCCATTAGTATCTCCATGCCAATCGGAGGCTCCCCGGGGTTCGACATGTAGCCTAGGATGAGTCAGGGCTGTGCAATCAACCCCATCCATGGAGAGGCAGGTGCTTTCAAATGGTGAGACACAGTTGTGGGGGGGGGGCATCTGTATGTGTGTGTTTGTGTGCGCATGTGTTTATCATAGCTCAAGGCCCTTATTCACCCCCACTGTTTTATCATCCCCAACACTGAACAGCAGCAGCCCATCACATTGCCTCTATCTCCTTTTCTCTCCTTTCTCTTTCACTCTCACTCTCTCCCTCGAGGGGCTTTAGTTCATGTGATTCCACGCTCCAGCTTTAGCTCAACTTTGCCACTTGGCAGTCTCGAAAGATTTTTTCTGCTTGTCTCTCGTTTTACTCCTGCTGTTAAAGTGGTGATAAAGAGAACAGAAAATACATACAGGATCACGAGGAGAGACTTTTCCCTGCTTGTAAAATGAACTGCTTCATGTTCCATCGGAGCAACGTCAGTGGAAAAGGGTGCGCGCCAGTCAGAGTTGGTGAGGACGAGTGGTGGAAAAAAAAATTAATACAAGTTCCCATCCAGGCATGGAAATAATGGGAGGAAATAATTGGAATGTCACTAGTCAAGGGGGGTTAATAATAATAATCTAAATACAAAAAAAGGAATTTTATGAAATGTGTTGTGCTGGTATTTGTTTTTAGCAACAAGGAGATAAAACCAAGCTGAGCACACACTGCTGAGATAGTGTTATTATTCCCCTGTAACCTCGCTATTCTAGGACATTTTTTCCATGGTCACTGTAATTTGGTGCTGATGTCATGGTTAGTACAGCAGCAGCATCGTTAATGTTGCTGGAAACACAATCTATGAATAGTCTATATGTCCCCGAGAGACACAGAAGAATGTGCACTGCACAAACAGCCACATGTAGACACCACACAGTAAAGACACGAGCAGGCGAGACATTAATTCACAAACGACAAAGTCGGAATCATCCTTAATTAATCTCCACTTATCAACTCATCGAGGTCGGTGCCACTCTCTACATCGGGAGTTCCAGTCGTCTGAGCAGCCACTCGGTCATTCAGTTTTTAGCCAGTCAACCAGTGAGCCAGGCCCTGGGGCTAAGCTCATTAAGGCAGGAGAGTCCCCTACTATCCATCCCTCCCGCTATGCACCTAAGGGCCAGCCCCCTCCCTGTCAACTCCCTGCCTTTAATTGAGTTCTCACTTCTCTTTATTTTACTGTCAGCATTATACCCCTCTCATTGTTATCCCCCTCTCCGTCCCCTTTCTTGAGCCCATCTCCTCCCTTTCCTTTACTGCTGCTACCACCAACACTTTTTTTTTTTTTTTTTTTTTTTGGTATTTCAGAGAGTAAGCACTTTCTCCATATTAAGATGTGAAATTCATTTTGACACTGGGCTGGAAATAGAGTGGAACCGGCAATATGCCCCTATCTGTTCCTCTCTCTCTTTACTCTCCCCCTTTTCTTCTTCTTCTCTCTCTCTCTCTCTCTCTCTCTCTCTCTCTCTCTCTCGCTCTCTCTCTCTCTCTCTCGCGCTCTCTCTCTTTCCCTCCCTCTCTCGCTCTCTCCTTCCCACTGTTTTTTCCCCTCCCTCAATCCATGCATCAACTCTCCCACCTCACTTTCTTTTGTCACCTAGAGAGTATCCTCAGAGGTAATGGTTTGCTTGCCCCAAATTATATTTTCAGAAGGGCAGCATAGAACAGAGAACATAATCTTTTACACCTCTTTGTCAGAGTTTGGATCTATTAGGAGGGCAAGAGAAATCAAATAAGGTATGCAGAGAGAGAGAAGAAGATGGATTCAGACTTAAAATGAGAGCCACAGAGAGAAAAAGAAAGGTACACTGTAACAAATGAATGAAGGCTTAAGATGACAAATGTTAATATACAGAGAGAAACAGTAATATCAGTGGTGTACTTCTCCGCTATGGAGCTCAAGCCTCGTACAATATTTCTGTGAGTCTGCATATGTACCCAACAGGCTAATACAGGGAAGAGATACAGTAGATGTGTGGACTGCATGAGAACCATTGTATGAATATCATTACCCCAGAGTTAGGAAGTGTCCATGACTGCTGCACTTAAAGTGTAACGGGGGCAGCGCAGACATGAAGATGATTAGACTGACTGTTACAGCTGGCCACTAGCCCAGAGCTAATTCACATAGTTGAATAACTGTGTGACCGCATGGCTGGATTGCAGAGACTGCCACACTCTCCCTGAGATGCTATGACGGAACGGGATAAAGAGCAGAGCGAGGCTGTGTGAATACGCGTAAATGCACTGTAGCCGAGCAGTGGCTTTTCTTACATGATTTTTCATCATGGCTAAATGTTTGTTTGTCCCCCCGGGGACATTAGCGTCACGGGATCATAACTATAGCCATGTTACCAAGGTGGATTTTAGCCTTTAGGGGTGTCTCTGCCTGAAAAGTGCCTCTATACACAGAACAGATATACGGTGAATGCACATGCATGCATATGAAGGCATGCACTGGATACAGTATGCAATGGTGCATACAAATGCAAGCATACACATTTGCCTGAATAAACACAAAGGAAGCGCACACAGTGCCTATACCCTACATACACATTTCATTACTGGATTCACAGAGGCATGTATGCATGTGATCTGAAGGCCAAAGGTGCACTGACATGTATTTGCCTGTGGGTGTGATTTGTTATGTTTCTGTTTGTGTCTTTTACTCTTTGTTTCCTGACATTTCATTAATAATGTGAAAGAGCAGCAGTGTATATTTCTCTGCATTGTATATCTCTGAATTCAACTTAATGATTTACACCAGCTGTCAAGGTTCCTTACACACACACACACACACACACACACACACACACACACAAATGCACACATACACACTCATGTTGACTCATGTCACTTTTGGAGACTTATAGTATTCACTTCCTGGAGGATTTCCCTTACCATGTCCAAAGATCACAACTTAGCTTTTTCCCAATTGGGGACACAGTTCCTGTCCCCAGTTGGACAAGCCATCCCAAATAACTTTCTTTAGTCTGTCATGTGTTGCAGAGAGTAGCCTATGTCACAAACACACACACACACACACACACACACATATACACACACACACACTCAAACACACACACACACACACACACCGATAAGATATAATGAGAAACGATCTGACCGCCTCTTAATATACATATATAACCCCCCAAAAAATGTGTTTATACATGTAATAACTGATACAAAGTAGATACAATCAGACAAACTCTTTTTCCTTCTCACACACTTTCCCACATAGAAACCCTCCTGACTTCCAGCACCGCACGCCAAGTCCTCCAATTTAATTTGTAATCTAATAAATCTAAAAAAGCAATCAGCAACAGCCAATGGCTATTGAACTTAACCCCCTTGCCCCGTCTGACTAGACTGAGATAATTGTTCTGTAATGTGGTCGAGAGGGCAAGGGGGAGAGGGAGCGAGGCAGAGAGCAAGAGGGTCAGGGCCCATCTCCTCACCGAAAATAGCCTCTAAATGTGCAAGGCAAGACTCCCATTATTAGGCCTTCCAAGTTGACAGGGAGGTGGCCAAGGCCTGTTTACATTCGCTGGTGATATTTGGAATGAGGGACTGTAGAGAGAGCAGGGAGAGGGAAAGGAAGGCATGGAGGGAGGGGGGAGAGGAAATAAATTACCAGTATGGTCCAGGAAGTGCGAGGCAGGTAATTGCAGTTGACAGTCCAGTCTGCCACACAGTTAATTTGAGCCTGAGCCCAGGTCCCTTCCACTATAGCGCACCATACTTATACACAGCACAATCTGTCTGCGTAGGTACATGCCCAGACACCATTCTGTCTCTCTCTCTTACTCTCACTCACTCTCTCTCTCTCTCTGGCAGTAGAATTATGTCGTAAGCAAGATATGAGCATCCACGTCTCTCATGGTAGGTGCACACTCCATGTCCTTATTTTCCCTATAGTTTAATTTTCCACTGAGAAATATTGAATTTTGGGCAGGGTGATACTGTACCTGTCAGTGATAGGGCGTCATCTCTAACTCCCTCTGACAGGTGGACCATTATATCTCCGAGGGAAAATAATCCCTCTCTACTTTAAGACCAGCAAATTTCAACCCCTTTGGATTGGTGATTGCAGAAGAGCAGGGAAGAAAGGCCTCTTACGTAAATCTGCTCTGATCGGTTAATGAAAGACATTATTTAGAAAGCTGATTGCTTTTTCAAAGCAAATGTACCATTTGGGTGTTTACCTTCAGTTATTTTGACAATCCATTTCGGTGAACCTGAATGTGCACACATGAATACATATACACATACATGCATCAATATCAGTATTAATTACGCAGAGATTTTGATCTACCTGTGTTTTTTAAATGCAGAGACACTGACATGACAAGCACACCTTCTCTATGCGTGCTGTTGCAGTGCCCTACCTGAGGAGGGTTAATGCCATTTCAATGTAGGTTTCTGCAGATTTTGACACTCTTCATTTCTTTATGTTCCAGCGTTACGTTTCTCTAGGTTCTATTCTTGTGACAGCGTGCTCATGGTCTGTCTAGGTTCAGGCACAAAAAACACTTGATTAATGCTAAGAAAAAACCCCTGTTTTTCCTACTTGGTTCTGTCGCCACAAACAAGGTGGTTTCAGGCTCACAAATGTTGAAACACAATCTTGAACAGTGATCTCTGGCTTTGCAATCTTCTCACCAAGCGGTGATGCCGCCAACATGTCCTCCATCTCCTGCACATACAAATTTGAACGTATCTGTTGTATGCCGAAACATAAAGAGCCTTTTTTTTTTTTTTTTTTTTACACGTTCCGGCTATTAAGTCATAAAATAAATAAAACATAACCCATGAAAAAAAATTAAGCTCCGGTCTCTAATGTTTATCTAAAAGCTCAACATTGAACATCAGAGAAACCCACAAATATTGTGTTGATTGAGACACAAAGTTTAGCAACATTTTTTTTGCAAATGGAGCCAGTGACTAACGCTTATCTTCTCGAACCAATCCTGATTTCACTTGGTTGTCCTCAGTGTTAAGGTTGGGAATGCCCCTCAGTGTTGGGAGTGCCCCTGTTCCACGGATGACATCAACCCCTCTGGTTCCACATCCCTGCAACCACTTGACATTTCTATCGACATTTCCCACAGTGCTCTCACATTAAAGGGCGTGACATTTCATTTGCACAAGATGTTGATTAAAATACACCCTTATGGTCTGAAGAAAAAAGGGGGGTACAGGCCATTTTTGTACCCTCTACTTTGAGAAATTGAGGATAGACGAAGGAATAAATAGAAGATCAGCTGATTGAAGGGATTATGAAAAGGCCCTTTACTGGTGTTTTAAAACCAAAATATTTTCTTCATTAAATGGAACCAGCTATGGAAATGTTCAAAGATATCACTGAGACACTGAATCCACCAGTTTGTTTCATGGCCCATGAGCATTTGACAACATTTCTCCTTGTAATGCTTCTTAATGCAAATAAAACCTGATTTGAATCAAGCCGCATTCAGTCAGAGTCCATCAGTGGCAGGTCACATTTACGTCTGTGTCAGGCCACCTGCAAGGTGCTGCTGTCTGCTGATGTGTTAGCCCCAGCTGGACTTGTATGATCTGACTCCAGGCCAGGTCTCACCTGCCAGCTCCTATCCGGTTCTCCACTTGTACACTGGCCCGGGGCCTGTCACTGATGGGCAGCCTGCCGTCCAGTCTAAACGGCTGGTTTCTAAAGACATTCACTAATGTCTATTCTTCTCTGCCTGAAACAGCTTCTGACAAGAGACTGAGATGTTTATTTCCCTACTCAGTTGATGTTTCTTCTTTGTTTATCATGGAGCTTGGCTTGGACTCAAAATCTCCAACCTGTTAATTACATTATGTTAATACGTATCTCAAGGAAATGTATGACAAGAAGATAATTATAAAGAGATATTAGAATTCAAGTTAAAGCATTAATATATCACATTTAGCTCATGATCTCCTTCTGAGTGGGACTAGCGCTGACCTGTGTTTCCACTCATTCTCGCTGCACAACGGTTAAAGCATCATGACACTTGTAACTCAATTATATTAAATTAGCACAAAGGGTAATGTATAGCTATAAAATAGGCATTTATGGTATACCTTTATCCCCAAGCAGCCAATAATAAGCCAGGAAAGAGTAACATAGTAACCTAATTAAAAGCAGTTGATATAATACCCAATGACCGCTTAGTTGTTAAACTAGGAGAGGTGCATAGGTTAATCATAGCCTGTGAGCAGCCTCATGTAATAGAACCATAATATGGTAATTAGTTCACTTTTACTCAAACTTATCTGTGTCAATAAAATATATAGCCATGACATACGCATACGCTTTCCTCAGCCTGATCCAATATATCACAGACAAAACATCCTCTATTCGTGTTATATGCTGCCCTGGTTAGCACCAGGAGCATGTAAAGGCATTCCAGTAAAGAAGGTCTGCTATTGCTACAAGGTGTTTGATCACTATTATGCCTTACAGATAAGGCAATTTAGCAACCATTATAAGCAGGTTACCCTTCCACCTTGGTAGTATTTCTGTAATTACTGCAGTGACAGCATTGTTCCACATGATTACGTTATAATAGCCCAAGAGATATGTCTCAAGAATGATGCTGTTATTAGCGCACCCTTTGTCATGAGCAAATTCCGAAACCCCCCAAAAATGGCTTTATTCTTTCAGCTAAACTTATGAGTTCTACTTTTTCTAAGTATGTATAGTTTTACAAATGAGCTTTTGCATTCTGCGTCTGCTCTTTTTTTATTTAAGGCCTTAGTTAAGAACTTGATCTCAGTTTTATATATTCTCCACCTCTAATGAACTGCCCCATTTTGCAGCACACGATTGCATCATTTTCAGAAAAGTATGTGCTCCAGCAGCAATTCCACCGGCAGCTGACTGCGGCTACAGTGCAGATATCATAGACTGCCATCAAGTTATGGAGATGACAGTTATATCATCAACTCCATCAGCCCGCCTCAGTGAAACAATTTGCAGTGTCTACAGGGGCAGACACAAACAAACCGTTTTCCTGATATTCCTTTCCCATGCAGTCAGGCTGCAAGGGTCTCTCCCAGCTAGAGGGGAGAACAACAGCAGGCCTGCAGAGAAATGGATAGAGAGAAAGAGGGAATAAGAATACATAGGAGGTGAGAGAGAGAGAGAGAAATAAAGCAAAATAGAGAGACATAAAGGCAAAAGGGTGGAGAAAGAGAGAGAGAAGGGAGAAGTAAGCCTAAATTGGGAATCTATTACTGAGGCAGGGGTACAGCAGCCCCTCTCTGTCTCCCGTAAACACACAGAAATGTGTTCAAGTGCAGGGGCTTTATAAGTTTCCCCTTCTCCAGAGTAATGTGCTTTGAATGGCTGGTAAAATGGGACTGGGAGAATTTCATTCCCGCTGCCTCCCCAGGCGACTCACCTTTGGCCCACCGATGATATGAGCCCTTTTCTATTTTTTCCACTTTTACTCTCCCTCGTTCCCTCTTTCCATCTACCCGACTGATGGAGAGGAGGAGAAATAAATGGAGAGCAGTGGCGCAGCAGGGGATGGAGGGACGGACGTGTGGAGGGAGAGGCACAGGGGGAAGAGGATTGGGGTACAGGGCTTATTTATTTAGCGGAATGAGGCAGGTGCGTTATCCACAGCTCAGATTAGCTCATCTGTTTATGCTAAATGCCACACCATGGGAAAGCGCGGTCATGTCACAGGAAGTACAGAAACCCATTTTTCTCACTGTCTGCTGCTCCCACCTATTGCTGGATGTGTTCTTTTTACCTGTCAGGCCTTTACAGGGATCCACGTATCCGATGTAGCCTGCAGATTATTGGCTTTGCTTTTCACTTACCCTTATGGATCTAGTTACCTAATATTGTAGCCCACTGATATGCTTGTTTCTCATTTTGCGTGATTCAATTACACGTAGGGCCAATGTTTATTTTTCTCTCATTTGTTTTACAAAATGCAGTTGAGGTAGTGATTTCTGAGCCGGTCCGGGTCCTTGTACACTCAAATGAGTTGACTCGCAGATGAAAGCATGTTTAAGTCCTGCTTTGGCCCCTATACTAACATGAAGTCATGAAGCCCAGGGTGTTGGGTCTCTCAGCACCCACTTAGACATGACTGATGGAATTTACGGCACGGTAACACTAGACGCTAAAAACATTATAGCAGCAGAAAAACATTGGTCCAGTTTTTTTCATGTTATGCACATTTATGTGCCACTTATACCCTTGTATGGTTAAACTGCAGGTTAGAGAATAAGTGTACTGTTACATGTTAGATATTAGATCATGTTAATGTCATTTTTGACATCTGAACCTGACTCAGAATACGTTATGAGTTATTTATGTCATGATGTCTGTGAAAGAGAAATATATATTTTTTTTTATATGAAATGTATCCTAAACAATTTATTCATATCAATCTTTAAAGATGATTATTTATATGACTATAAACTATAGTGTAGCAAGGATTTTTTTCAGTCAAAATGAATGTCATACATTATAGGATAGCAGAAATAGTTCATGTATGGTTTATGTGACCTTATGTCTTCAATGTGGTCCTGTCATAGGCTTTCAATTCCCTACATGTGAGAGCATAAATAAATGACTGCTTCTGTGACCCATACAACGCCAGTTGCTAACAACCAGTCTAAATTACATTTCTGTGCATTCAGCTTGCATCAGATGAAAGATTACTAAACGTAAGAGTAAGCAAAATGATATGAAAAGCGACAGTGAAAGAATATGACACCTGTATTTCATGTTGTGTGTTGAACAGTAGTAAGAGGCCATATTCTCCCCTATATGCCCTGAACCTGTTCATTACAGTGTGATGTTTGCAGCGCTCCAAACCATGAGGAGAGCCGCGACCTCTCACCTCTTCATCCTCATGTGGAAAATCTTCTTGATAAGACATGTAATAGCCGAAGCATAATTGCGCGCTTGTGTGTCTTTGTGTGTCCGCCTCCTGCATAGGATATGAGAGGGTCGCAACCTTGATGCATGTGGGGTTCCAACCTACGTCTTCTCACTCTCACCTTTTTTGATTAATTGAGCTGTAAGGCTGACAGTGAGTGTGGTGTTTTTCTGCCATTAAAGGATGATAGGTAATGCCTCCATGATGGCACCATTCACTTCCTCAGTGGTGAGAGTAAATGGAGCAGCCTTCACAAACAATAAATCCCCGACGGTCCCTTTCTCTCCCTTCCCACCTCACCTCCGAGCACTGGCTTTTCATTTGTTTTATTTACATAGCCCCCTTTATGAGCTTTCATCAGCAGGTCTGCTTATATGGGAAACTAATGGCTTCTCAGAGCTGTAGTTTGAAAGCGCCTGTGTGAGTGTATGTGTGTGCTTGTTTGTGTGCATTCATCCATATATTTTATGTTGGTATATCCACCCATGGATTTGCATCTGTGTGTGTGTGTCTGGGTGGGTGGGTGTTTGTGTGTGTTCTATCCTCTATCTTCAGAGAGAAAATCAACATTTTCATGAAGCAGTGGTTTTTTTTTTTTTTTGTTCAATATAACCCTCCCTCGCTTTTCACTTTCCACTTCTCTTTCCCTTCTTTATCTCCTAACTTCTCTCTCTTCCCCCCCTCTCTCTCTCTCTCTTTCTCCCTCTCCCCTCTCTCTCCCTGTGTGCCTCAATTTTTCATACCTTCATTGATTATCTATCATCACTACAGCTCTACTACATGATATGATAAATACCAAACATGAGTAGTTTACAGATACAGCATTTGTTTTTCAAGTCAATCTCTTCTAACAGAGGCATTCTCACTCACATGAATTGCATGTTGAGTGGCAGATTTTCATATAATTGAATTGAATTTAAAACCATTGATGACAACCACAATGGTCATCTGTTTACAGGAAATGGCGTTGCAACATCAGCTGATTGTCAAGGTTCTTCTCAAGCAATGTATTTGTAAAAAGAAAAAAAAAAGAAGAAGAAAAAAAAAAAAATATATATATATATATATATAAATATACAGTATATATATATAGTTCAACATGCAGGAGCTTCTGCTTTCCTCACAGCTGTGAGTGGAGTGATATTTGGAACAGGTCAAATACATATAAGTCCGCATTTATTAGCCTTACCAAACCTTACTAAAACAAGGTTTAAAAAACTGCCATTCTTGATCACTTAGACTATTTATGTGATTCAACCTCCTTTGGCATAAGTTAACGGGAGCTAAGCAATCCCCATCCTACTATAGTTAATTGTAACAATGTACACAAATGATTTGACTCATTAGCTACAGGTAATTTTAGTTAAAGCTAATGTAGTTACTGCAAGTCTGTGGACAATGATTTAAGTTGTTAGTTATAGCTAATGTAGCTACATTTAACTAAGATGAACCAGGCTATGCAAAGGAAAACTACACTATGCAAAGTTGTAATAAACAGTGGAAAAAACAGAGGTTCTGAACTCAAATCAAGACCAGTTGTTTGCCAGCTGTCAGTTTCCTCAAAAATGAAGAATCTGGGAATGGAAATCTAAAGGGAATATCCAGAAAGACGCTGACAGTGTTGACAGCTTATATATCTGTGAGTTAAATGTTACCTATGTTAAAACTTTCTCAGATAATATTTTCCTATCTCCTCTTAACACGATTTGAAAAAAAGCTACTTACTGTCCTAGCATAGAGCATAAAGTTTTTTTGTCAAAATGCCCTAATGGAGCATCTCAAAACATTCAGCAGAAGGAATGCGAAGTAAATTTACCTCTTTTTTTCATGTCTAATTCTAACTTTATTGGCAGGAGATGTCCAAAGTCTGTGGTTTTCCTGTTTTAGCAAAGTGTCCAAGTTGAATATGTAAAATTACTATCGATCAGAGTCATAATTCATGATCTTCTGTTTGTTGTTCATTAACTATTGCTGCGGTAAATGTGACAGTTAATCACGATTTAGATTTATGATGACATCTATGTCAAAGTCGTTATATCAAGTATTTGGACATGCACTAATTAATGCTTTGTATTTTCCAGGTGACCTGGACACCTGCAAGGGTTTAGCTGGTTTGAAGGGAAAATTAAAATTAAAAAATGAGGTTTACAATTATTGTTAGTAACTTAATTACACAAAGTTTGCAATCAAGTGGACTATTTTTTCTTTAAAGCATCAAGGAAAGAAACACAGCTACCACCTCACACTGTCGATGTTGCCTGACTTTTCTATATGTGGATGATTTTCCTGGTTGACGTCTGCCGTTTTGTCTAAAGGCCAGGTTCTCTTGAATTTAGTTGTGATTCGCGGAATGCCACTTAACCAGTTTTTGCATTTTATTTTACAATTACCAATAAACTCAGCACAGCAGCACAGAAACAGACACATTTATGTTGTGGGAAAAATAACACTTCCTCCACCTCTGCTCCCCTCCCCTCCTGGTTTGACACCCTCTGTTCCCCCCCTTGGGCTAAACAGAAATAGGTCCAGCTTAGGGCCATAATTGGTCTTGATCCTTAGGCTGCAGGCATATTCCAGCGGTGGGTCTGGATGGGGTGCTTGTTATGTGTGAAAAGGTGGCAGGGGAATGCCTGGCCAGTAATTAACAGTGTGCAAGGGACTGTGGAGGAGGAAATTTAAAAGTGAATGGGGGAGGCCAGTTCATTCTGTGGCTCTGCTCAGCCTCTGTCTCCGCCCCCTCTGTTTCTCATCTATTCAGTCTTGCCTGTTATTGGAGCTGATGGGTTTATAGAGATTTTCACACTTTTGGAAGTTGGGCTGGCATTGTGAATTTGTTTTTCACTTGCTCCCCGTTTCGCGCCCCTTTGCCCCCAGCTCACCACACACAAACATGATTCCCTCCTCGGCATCGTCACTTTTCACTCTTTTCTTGCTCCCTCACTCAGTTCCATTTTCTTAATTGAGATCTATTGACATTAAAGTTATGAAATTCTCTCCAAATGAAGGAAGCACCTGAATGCAAAATATCAAATATATGTATCAGTATTTAAAAGCTATTGACCTGCAGCAAACTAATTTTCAGTGTAGATTATACTGTGTGTACAGGACCTTTGAGAAAGACTACCTGTTGATGTAACTATTGTTCAGTAGGCAGCTCGCAGGTTTCTACTCATTCTACTCAAATTTAGAGCACCTTAACTCTGTGAAAGACTGCCACATATCGAGTTGCATAAGCCAATGTTCCTCGACCACACCTAATACATTCCTCATCATGAAGTAAGGAAAACTAACTTTTGCTCTGTTGTTCACCAACAAATCACTGTCGAACTGGAAAGCATTTCTCACTGATGAAGAGGAGGCATCTCTCTGACTCAAACTTCACAGTCTCATAGTGACCACAGTGTCGACTTACCTCCTGGTAGTATTGTCTCTGTGTGTCTTTTTGTTAATCGGTCGTTGCTGAACCTTTATTTAATTGCGTTCATCTTTGTGTATTATCTCACATACTCATTCACTCAATCACTAACTCACTCACCAAAGAGTTAGGTCTCCATGTTGCCTGACTTTTTTTGTTTTGTTTTTTTACATGGCTGGTCTCTCTAAACAAAGAGAGTAGTTGAATAGAGTCTAACACAGAACACATAAATATCGTAATAACATTGTTGAATGATGAATGTGATACAGTTAGGGTACAAACAAGTGTATGCGTTTGCGGTCCTTCATGAGAGTGTGCTTATTTTTGTTTTTCAAGAGTTGCTGAGTTATGGCTTGAGAGCCTTCAGATTGTGGGTTGTCTGGTGGGCAGTGGGGGGACACACGCAAATACACAGATGTACACACAAATTCCCTCCACATTGTTTTTTTGCAGACAATTAGTTATAACATTGCTAAAAGCAATGAAGTGCAGTTTAGTATCAGCATATCATTAGTGTGTGTTTCTCTAAGCTTACATAATTACACAGTATGCCTGTAAATACTCAAACAGATCTCTCATTTTGGCTCCTTGTTAAAAATATATTTTGAAGTATTTGTATGCTCACATATCTAAAATATAGAAAAATCAGCATTTGTTGCCTTCAGCTACAGCCAAACGTCATTTATATTTTCTGGATACCTTTGATGGAGATGTTAACAAAATATGGTGCACACTGCATGTGTTTGTGTGTGTGTTTATGTAATATTATTCTGTAAGCCAGGCAGAGCAGCAAATTGCTGTTTTTGTCTGTTTCCCCCTCAAGATATGCTAGTGTGTAAGTATGTGTGTCTCCAGAAGTCATCTCCTCTCCAGCCAGGCCAGGTCTAGACTAAACATGTTCGTTTGAGAGGCCTGTTTACAGCGTTTAGGCAGACAGACAGGCAGGAAGTGGGCTAAGCGATGAGAACCTCCCCGACAGCCTCAGAGATAAATGGACGTGCTGCTAAATGAAGGAAGGAGAGGCCTCAAATGAGCCATCGCGGGGAGGCACACAGTGTGGGGTTTGAAACACTTTCCCAAGGTGTATATGATTACCAGAAAAAGTGTGTGTGTGTGTGTGTGTGTGTGTGTGTGTGTGTGTGTGTGTGTGTGTGTGTGTGTGTGTGTGTGTGTGCGTGCGTGCTTATGAGTAAGTCTGTTCTTGTGCAAGCATGTGTCCGCCTGTGTGTGGGTCTTGGGGGTAACAGGTGGGAGGTATGCCATGTCCTGGTTAACAAGAGTGTTATTGTGTTGTTCTGTCCTGCATGACTGACTGTCAGCTGTGCGGGGTCATCCTCTTTCCCCCTTAACCCCGGAACACTAACACGCCAGCTACGCATGCCCGCACACACATAACGTGCACGCACACTTTCACACACGCACGCACACAGTGTCAAGGACACACCCAATCATGCACACAGACACAGATTCTGTTATGCATCCCTTGGTGGCCTGTAATTGAATTGGGACATGATCAGTGATATTTCCGATTTGGTGGCCCGATGCACCCCAGTGAAGAGGCATCTGCTCTCCTCTTCCCTGCCACGGAGCTGTTCAAGGCTGCAGCCAGCGTGAGACGTGGCTTGAGAGGTTCACACACACACACACACACTACCCCTCCCTGTTGTATGTGAGCGCATAGCTTCCCTAAGTCACTCGCACACACGCGGTGCCCCGGGCACTTGCAGTTCTGTAACACTACCCAACAACAATACTCCCTCAACTGCTTGGCTGTTTACTTTCTGAAAAGAGGTAAAGTCTCCCACTTAAAGGATTACCTTACGCTGCCCTGAACCTCCTGCCCTCCCTCCCCTTTGCTCTCACTTCAGCACCACGTACACACACGTGTTTACACACAGATGGCGACATATATGCACATCCACTGACACATCGACACATGAATGAACAGACTCAAGCATGTATGTCCAGCGCTGGGCTGACAGCTGTGGAAAGATTGGGATGGAAAAAAAACAACATAGTGTCCCACTTCTGGACATTGCCTTTGTTCCAGTTCTACCTGAATCTTTTCTTTCTCTTTACCTGCCACTGGCTTTTCACCTAGGCATTAAAGAGCTGTCAGGAATCACGCGTCCTTCTGCTCCTCATTAATTTAACCAAGAGGTTGATTTTATTTTCCTCCTCCTCCTTATGAGGAGTGCCATTTCACATTAACTCCCTGTTCTTTTACTGCCATAGATGTTTTACATTACATCTGAGAACGCAATTTTCGAAATTTCCCTCATCACGCAATGTGACCTGAAGTACCCGCGGTAACTTACGAGGTTCATGGAGTGGAGTCCCACGACTCTCATTCTCCCTCTCTCTGTACTCTGAAGTGGAGCTCAAGTGCTCTGACACTCTCCACCTTCTCTTACAAAGCACCCCCTCCTGGGTTGGGCGGGGCGATCTAAGCGCAGAGGCGGGTGAGGGGGGTTGTAACTGATGGACTTGTTTACTAACAGACTAATTGTTGCCCTCCCCTGTGCTGCTCCTTGTAAGGCCCTGTATCGCGTTCAAAGCAAAGGGTAAGAAGTGGAGTTTGAGGGAATGAGGAGGCCAGAGGCATGTGAGTAGCCCCTCACTGACTCTTGAGCATTTGTGTGTGGGTTTGCACTGGCAGGTGTGTGAGCTCTAAGTCGTGTCCATCGACGTATTCTCAGAGCCAGTTTGCGTGCTAGAATGCTCTTGGATTTTAAGAATTTCTATCATTTATGAGCTACGTGCACATCTGTGTTAGCTTTCCTCTTTGTCATGGACTTGTTACTGTTATCTCCTCCAATATCCCTTTGTCTTCTGGCTGAACAAAAGCCACATGAAGGTCTGGGGGATTCGGGCTCGGATGGCGTCCAGCACCCTCTTAATTATGTCTCACATAGGGCAGGAAATGCCTGGCTTATGGGGGTATCAGGCCCTGCTCTGTGGCACGGAGATGTCCGTTTGCTATAATCCACCTCCCTGGATAAACATTCAACAGGGATTGAGCCACTTTGCACGTCTATTTGTGGCTGCACTGAGAGGACTACACTGATACAGATGGATGAAGATGCCCTCAAATTCACAAGGAGAACAGCAGACATATAATTGGAAAGCATTTTGTTGACTTTTGCTTTCCAGCATTATTCACGTTTACATGTTCTATGCTATTCTTTTACCACATATTAGCATACATTATTGCCTTTAAAACACACATGCATTTAGGCACCAGCACACACTTGAACAAAATCACTCACACACACCTAGGTGGCCCCCTAAATTAACATAATGTCATGCCTGCCTCTTGGAGAATGCAGTAGACAGCTGACTACCGGAGCTTATGAGAATGCTCAGTTGTCAAGAGGGAAGAATTTACATGAAGGTGCCGCTTCCAGTTTATGTGCTATGCATGACCCCCGCATGCCAGCTAGTGCACATGGAATGTGCATGTGTGTGATGTGTGGTCATGTATGTGCGATGGGAGGGGGGGCTACATGTGTACATACGCCACCTTTTTAATACATTCAACTGTGTGCCGAGGGTGTTTATGACTCCTGTCTCTGTCTATGTTTGTCTGTATGTGTCTCTGTGTTATATTTGTGCATGTATCCCAGCACTTTCAAGTGAGTGTTCGCATGCGACAAAGGGAAGACAAAAGACAGCCATAGTAAGCCAGATCCCACAAGGACTCAAACTGTTTGATGTTGCTTCTCTGACCTTGTGAGGTGTGTGAACACACATCCTGTTCGGAGTTTAGCTGCAGCTGTGTGAGGAAATATGGAGCTGAAACATACTTTTCACATCATGGCATTTGTCAAGTAGGTAAACCATTTCACTGTCATATTCAGAGGTCACTGGTTGGCTGTGTAGGACACCGACTCCACCTCTCCCTTTCTTCCCCCTTGTAACGTGCTGTCACAGTGGGTATGTTTTGGTCCGGGGTCACTCATTTTCCAGGAGCAGTGTGAAATAGCACTGACCCTACAAAACCCCTGGCACTGAAGTATGGCATGTCACAGGCCAGCCCTATAACATGGAGTGCACACAAACACACACGCACCCACAGTCTATCAACAGGTGGCTTCTGTGCACATGATGTGTGAGAGTCACATTCAAAGACACACTGCTACTATCACAGAAGCCCTGAAACTTAAGATTTAGCAAAACATATTAGATTTATTCATAAGTTTAGTTTTTTGGTGATATTGCCTTTAATATAGTACAGTGCAAGAGAGAAAAGGAAGGGAGGAGACAGAGGATGACATGTTGAAGCATTGAAAAATGTACTTATAAACTTTATTCTATCCTGAGTCCTGAGCCCGGCTTGATCGTGCACCATTTGGACCCCACCCAACAGACTGCCTTGTACTGCCAAGACCCAAACCAGGCCCGAGGCTTTATTTTTGTTCTGTCTTCGTCAAAGACAAAGATATGTGCTTGCTTTCAAAAGGCTTTCTCAGAAATTACCTCCCCCCCCCCCACATACACAAACACACACATATACACACGCACACTAATCTGAACAATGCCCATCAAACCCCCAGCATATAACATGTATGACTCCTAACATATTGCCCTAGGTTTTGCGGCAATACACTCATTGTAAACTACCGACATGTAACACTATAACATCTCAAATATATATGTACGTTAATAAATATGATATGTAAATTGATAAATAAATTTGTAAGTCACCTTTTGTAGGTTTTTTTTTTTGTTCCATCTTTTATATTCTCTCTTGTCCCATTTCCCAGTGGGCAATGTGTGTCTGCATAATTTATCTGGGCTGGTAGATTGTAGGAACAATGAAGTATTTCTTACCTATTACTCTATGAAATTAAATGTATGTTACAAGCATCACTATATCATCTTCAAGTCAGTGAATCATATCTAGGGTCCTGACCCACAAGTAAAACATTTTTCGCCAGGACACTTTTTTTGTCAAGTCCGACGGTTGTTCGGGTGAATCAGAATTGTTTCGTAAGTGCTGAGTCAGCCCTCATACAGGAATGACCCTTCCATTCCTCCACATCTACCTTGGTTGTACTCGGTGACTCAACTTCCCACCTTGCGTTATGTCTCTCACCCTTGCTTCACCCAACTTTCTCAACCGTGCCTCCCTTCAGACACCAGGCCATTTCCGCTCTCTTCCCCACTCAACAAATATGTTCTTTGGAGCCCTTCCCAGAATACTTTGGCATACACCCATGCCCACTCCCAATCTGCTCCCTCGTTTGACACAGATCCAGAGGACAGCGAGGGGGCAGTGAAGGTGGCGGGGGGTACACCCTTATAGTTACCGTGCCGTCACGGTGCAGCTAACCCTCTGGGAAAAAGGAAAAAGAGCGAAGGGAGGGAGGGAAAGCGAGAGTCTTACCTCATGCCCTTTTTTGTGTAACATGGCATTAATGTTTGGACATGGTTTATTCTCTGTGGAAAGGCTGTGCAAAGCAAGCCCCTGCCTAAAAATACCCGTTCTTGGTCCCTTTGATGGAAACTGTGACTCTGCCTGACGACTGCTGTGAAGTTATGAACAAGTGATGAGAGGCTGGACAAGAGAGAGATGAGAGAAAGATGGGAAAGGGATGAGAGAGGAATGGGAAGAGGGTGAGAGAGGGATGAGAGACAGATGGGGGGGCAGTGGAGGGTGAGACGGGGAGGGAGTATTTGGGTGAAGATACAACGTTGTGGGTCAGCATGTGACTGATCTTTAGTCCTTCCCTGAGAACCCAGAAACAGTGGTGTTCTCAAATGGCAACGTACTTGCTGCTGTCTTGCTTTGTCTGATTGTTTAAAGTAAAACATCTGGGAGCTTGTGCTTTTACAAAAGCTAAAAAACAGAGCTTTTGCAGCAGACGATTTAAAATACCCTCCAAATATGTCATTTTTCAGTTTAACTCAGAGACTGACTCGACACTGAGGTTAATGTTTTTGAGCATTTCTCTGTCATGTCCGAATCTGCAGTAAAGTTATTGGTCATGTCGGCTGTCACTCTATATCTCGAGTTTGCCGCTAATTAGAAGTACACCCTACAGCACCCATCAGTAACTCCCTCGGCAAACCTTCTGTTACATTTCTATTACATTCTATTACATATTCTATTACATTTTTCCATCACTCTTTCATTTCATCAGACCTGTGTTTGTCCTCTCATCTTCTTTCATATACACTACTTCTGAACTGCTTTCTAAGGCTAGAGCAATCTGCCTCTAATGGTGTTTTTAAGTGGCCCTGTTTGCATAGAGGGTCTATAGAGAGAGAGCCAGTGACTAAGTGGGGCTTGTTACAGTGACTGAGCTCATATTCAGAGCCCAGTCATCCACTGGGGGACTGGCTGCTACTGTAGTCTGGCTGTGGTCTCGGAGCTATCACCAGCCAACACAGTTTTAGCAGTCTACTGTAATGCGACACTTGGGGATTTTTCAAAGCGTGACGGCTATGTAGCGAACTTGTACCGTGTGTATTATATGCAGTAGTTAATGCCTTTTTATATGTATGTCTGCAGTTCTGAGCATGTGGGCCTTTCTGTGTACATGCTTCCGCTTGTCCCTGGTGTGTGTGTGTGTGTGTGTGTGTGTGTGTGTGTGTGTGTGTGTGTGTGTGTGTGTGTGTGTGTGTGTGTGTGTAAAATAGCACTCGTATTTATGTTTGCAGGCGTGTGTTGATTGTGTGCACGTCCAAATTGCGGGCGCATAATAAACA
Organism: Acanthopagrus latus; assembly: GCF_904848185.1. Lineage (NCBI taxonomy): Eukaryota > Metazoa > Chordata > Actinopteri > Spariformes > Sparidae > Acanthopagrus > Acanthopagrus latus. Next base: position 9,297,906 of record NC_051043.1, on the reverse strand, counting down.
TCCCCTCTCTGATTTGATTGTTTCCACAGTAAGTCCACCTGAGTGCCCCTAAAGAATTACTAGTCTTCTGCCTTCATCTCTGCTTTACATTTCTTTTTATGGTTTCTTTGAAATTTTTAGTGAAGTTATTTGCTTTTACTTGGCCATTGATAAAAGCTACATTAAAGCAGAGTGACTTTGATGCAGGGGAGAGGAACCTTTGGCAATGAGCCTTGATGAGACAGCCAGCCGGCCGGCCAGCCAGCCAGGTTTTCATTAGATGAATGCTGTGTGGGACTCCAGCCAGATAAGATGGGCGCCAACATGCTGGAGCCAACCAATATAGTTATAGCAAGGTGCTCTCTATTTCACTTCCTCTACGTCACTGTCTGTCTTTATGGAAGTCGGTGTCTGTCTCTCTATCTCCATCTCGCTCTGTATAACCTGAGAAGAGGGCAAGGCTAGCCTGAACAGCTTCCATGCCCTTTGCAAATCAACACACCCAGAGCGGTGATTTCCATAAAGATGTCTTGGCCCAGCTTTGCTTATGAATAGGTCGACTGAAATAGGTAGCTTAGTGGTAAATGTCAGAGAGAGATCCAAGAGGCAAGAGACATGGGGAGTTACAGAATGAGTAAAAGAGAGAAAAGGTGCTAGGACATGGCATGCAGAAATATGAAAAATTCAAAAGTTCATAGCTGAATTTCAGCTGTTGACACAACCATATGATTTGATAGACACTTGATAGTCAACAGCTATGATTTATTTATCTGCTTGGAACACATAATTTGCAGGACAGTCACAAGTTCAATTTATGTAAGAGTCCTTTGTCCTTCCTTCATCAAGTATCATTGAGGAAAGATGTGCAGTGTACCAGAATGACTCTGTTCTGTTCTTGTCACAGGGAATAAACTGATAAATGTATACATAAAGCATATTCAGTTACAAATTAAAAAATATTTAGGTCCCAATGTAAACATAGTCAGAATTGTAAGAATTTCTGACATGCATGCTTGTACGACAGCGAAGGTCAGGGGTGAGACTACATGAAAGGCAGCTGTGTTATTCCAGGGTCAGTTTTTTTACTGCTAGTCACCATTTTGTCCCCAGACCATGTAGGATGCCCTGGATTCCCAGATAATAATAGCTGTGGAGAGATGTGTTGAAGAGTACAGCTGGGGCACGACTTCTCCCCTCTGTCTGGTGACCGCACGACATTTAAAGTGACACTCTGCACTTGGCTGCTATTTGGCAGAGGCATCATTTTGAGTAGAGTGAAAGCACAAATGTTATCTGTGATGAGTTCACGTGTGACAAAAAAAAAAAAAAAATCTTATTTGGCATCACCGGGCACAAGGAAATCAATTCCTAACAGCCATGTAATTTGTTCTTGCTTATGAGGCTCTTGTCAGACATTTCCCATTTCCATTTATGTTCAGCTATTTTGGGTCTTGCATTCCTGTGCTGGGGCCTCTTGTCCTTAGTTTGTCAAAGACATGACCCCAAGAACTGAGGGACCTGTGCACCGTGGCATCCATTCACCCATATGTTTGACACTGTGTGCAGTTTTACTATACTTGTATGTTATAAATCAGTGTGTGTGTGTGTGTGTGTGTGTGTGTGTGTGTGTGTGTGTGTGTGTGTGTGTGTGTGTGTGTGTGTGTGTGTGTGTGTGTGTGTGTGTGTTTTATTAAGCATGTTCATACCAGTGTGAATGGTGTTACAGTATGTGGTCAAGCTGTTATTGCACAACTATGTATGTGTGTACCTACAAATTACATTGTGCAGTATGTTGTGTGAACCTTTTATGTGTATATCCGCATTTATACATGGCATGGCAAAGCCTCACACCAATTGTTTTAGCTTCTGAGAGCTTGCAATTGTGTGTGTGTGTGTGTGTGCGCGAGCGAGCGATGCGACAGATAGCTGATATCTATCGGGCGTTAAGCTGATTAGTGTGAACTGTGGCCAGGTTCATTTGCATACGTTTCTTATCTCATTAGATTGTTATCAGCCTCTGTCACCACACAAGGCCTCGACCAGGATGTCTTCGTACCTCGCTCCACAAACACACACACTCACGCACGCACGCGAGACACGTGCACACAATCACCCCTGATGCCCCTGGCTAACGACAACACTAATGTGTAACACCAGCCAAGAAGTGTGCAGCCTCCTCATCTCCTCTTGTCACCAGCACTACTACACCGCTGTCACGGCAACACATCACGTCGTCTCCTCGGGCTCTCAGTGTCCCTGGTTTATCAAGGTCATTAGCTAGTATCTCCTACTCCCATCTCTACACTGTCATCCTTGCTCAGCGATTTTTATTTATTTATATATTTATTTATTTAGTTTTTGCTTTTCCCTTGTTTACCTTGAATTAAAAAAAAATACCTGCATGAGACATTTCTTAAGGTGTCCGGGCTCTGGAGTGGGAGTATATCAATCACATCTGCCTCTTAAATCAGCAAACAACGGTGGAAAAAAGTGTTATAATCAGCAAGTTTTTTTTTTATTATCTTGAATTAGTTTTTGTTTCCGACATACAATACTGTAACTCTGTGGCTGTAGGTTGTCAGAGATGTAGGGGGGCGAGTGTTTGACTTGCATGTACCCTTAACAACAGGGTGTTCAAAGAGGAAGAAATTATTTACGAGCACAGTTTGCCAGTAAAAGTGAACAAAACAACAGTAAAAAAGACAGTAACAGTAAGACATACTATATGTTACATTTTGGCAGAGAAGCGAGTGTCTTTCAGGAATTGGTCAGTGCGTCATTTGTGTTAGTGTACCGAGCCATGTGATGGAGTTACTGCCGAGGAGCAGTGACAGTGAATACAAGCAGGCCAGGGAAAAAAGTGAGCAGTTAGTCATCAATCTAGCATAAAATGTACAATACATGTTACACAGTGTTACTTTTATAAATGATGCCTCCTCTTGAGACCAAGGAAACACTCATCTGTTTTACCAACTGCTTGAAAAGTGAGCAGGGTTAGCCTCTCAGTAGGAATGGGCTGAAGCCCTTTATGTGTATTTCAGGTTACCTCTCCTGCCAGTCCCTCTGACCAAGGCACTTGTCTAGAGCTGAGCTGGTCCCGGGGCGCCGTCTGCCCACTGCTCCTTCAGAATGGATTAAATGCAGAGAACAAGTTGTACTGCGCCATACTGAATATGAGTGCATGCGACAAATACAGATTCTCATTCTTCTTTTTTCACTAAAGCTCAACAGCCATTTCAGTTGTGTAAGTGCAATTTTAAGTGTGTCACATTTTCAGAAATATTTCAAATTTTCAATATTTGAAAGCCCATGACCAGGTGTCAAGTTTCTTGTGGCTTTCACTTCCATAGCCCTCCAATTCCACAAAAATGAGAAACACCCACAAGCACACATGCACAGTAAGATAATGTACAGTATGACTAAACTGTTAGTAAACTCTGTATTAGTTTAACATTTTTATATGTGCTCCAACATGTCTTTGTGTGATCTGCAATTTATGAATTGAGGAGCGCACTGACTTCATGGGAAAAAAAGTTAGTTGAAGGAGATGTTGTGTTCAACTATACTTGCATCAATCTACTTTAAAGTCAAATTGAATTCCCATCCAAAAAATGATTGCTTTCATGAGGGACATAGCATAAAAAAACTTGAAATTAGTTAGACAACACAGTCATACAGCAGCTAGCCTTTGTGTGTGTGTGATGACAGTTGCCCTTGTATTTTGGAAAACAGACATGTTAATCTTGTGAAGTGAACCCCCCTGGACATTTATAGAAGAGTTAACTTACTCACTTTAAGGCCATTAGACTATCAAAAACTCATGCACCTGGATGACCCCTGAGTTATGAGTGCTGTACACTTGACATGTTTATTGACAAATAAAACAACACATCTGTTTGTCTGACTATAATTCATATTCCTTTGATACGGACAAGAATAGCACAGCTACTACTTTTTGTGAGATTAATGGTTTCATATTTCAACATGAAAGAATCCTTTAGCTCGTGTTACGGTGGCAGCCTTGGCACTTTGAATCAATTGAGCAGACTTTTCACTGGCTACCACTTGTGTGGCTGATGTTTAAAGATGTATCTCACACTGGCACCAGATAACATTTTATTTACTATCGTGCCTCCCATACCAAGGGCAGCATTAACACTTTGTTTTATGAGTTCTGTCAATGCCGCCACGCCTGTGGACCAACCATACATTGTTCTCATTTATCTATCAAGTGCTTGCCCGCCTTGAGCGAGCGGGTCGGCATCGGGTGCTTGTTTCGGCACTGCTCAGCCATCTCCTGTGCATATTACCATTTTCAGGCCGGACTATGGATACTGATGGAGACATACATTATGTCTTTGGCATCCAGTGGTGACACAGAGAGGTCATGTTGAGTTTTTAGTTTAGGCCAGTGGTGCAGGTTCAGCGTGCATGGAAAGAATACATCCTCCTATAGAAACTGATGCATTTCTTAGGAAGGCCAGACTTCTTCCAGTCTCAAAGTACAATAAAAACTGTAATGAGTGGGAGGAGCCCGGCGGCATTCTAATGGTCTTAGGATAAGCAACTGACACAAATGAGAAAGAAAATTATGCTACTTCTTCTTTCAGACAAAGAATACACAGTTGTGTAGCATTTCAAACGGTTAGTGACAGGTTGAGGCACGTACACCTTGAGAATGGGAAGAAAAGAACAGGAGATAAGAGTATTAGTGAGGGACAGAATAGTTAATTGGCTTCGAGCAATTTTCACAATATTCTTGTATTCTCATATTCTCACCAAGTGTTGCTAATCAGTTTCATGCCATTGTTTGCGCCAGGATTTGTGGGAACAATAAAGCGAGCATCAATCTCAACATAAGATCGAATAGGATCTCAATTCTACAGCCATTGTCTGATTAGTAGAACCACTTACCTCAAACGGTGACAGAATAATATGTTGCTAATTTATGTGAAGTTGCTTAGGAATCTGATATGCAATAATCACACACCTGACCTTGACCCTGTGATGATTGAAGTGCTCTGAGGTCTCCTGCCCTTTACTGAGTCAAGGGCAGGAGACAATCAGGCCAACCAGCAGAACGCTGTTTAAGGACCGCTCAGTGCGGGATATTACTGAAAGAAACACGGTGTTAGACCATGAAACTCTGAACAGTGTCACACCGCTTCTGTCAGTGGGGTTACGCATATTTCCCAACAACACAACAACGGATTTTAATCTAGTGTCAGAATCAGTTTTAAGTATGTCATCTGCACATGTGGCATCATGTATGGCTTTGAGACACTATAATGTGTCATATATTTATGATATATTGATAGTGTTTTACAAAGGTGGGTGTAGGGGAGGTTTTGTGGTCAAAATATTTTATTCTGAACTATACTTATTCACAAAGTACCGCAATGTAATGGAGATAAGATAAGGCCTCAGTCTAGGAGCAACATGTTTCGTATTATGAGACACTTTAAGTTGCCCACGTTATTGTTATGATGTTATGGTAAATAACAATGACTACCGAATTGGCATGTGACACTGTACACAGTGAAACACTCTGATAGATGATGACATTGTGGTTGGCGAGTGTCCAGCATACATCCCCATGCCAGGTTTAAAAAAAAGGGTCCTCGCTTCTGCATCACATGTCCATAACTCAGCTGTCCTCAGCCTCTGAAGCTTGAAACCAAGTTGTCTGAGATGTCAACAAAACAAATAACAACAATATTATTGAAATAAACACCGCAGAGAAGGAACACGGGTGCCAACAATGTGACCGAGTGTCTTGGGTTCATCTAACTGAGCAAGTTTGATATGATAACAATAGGTGGGGCGTGGAGATCTAACGTTGGTGCATCGAGCAGCAACAAACTTCTTTTCATTTTCTCTCCCACATGTCACAAACGCACGCAAACAACTCCTGCCTTACGGCAACTCCGAGGGGACGCACTGCTGTTTCTTGCTCTCTGGTGGGGGGTCCTTTTATATCTCGGTGTTACCATGGTACAGGGCTCAGAAGTCACCAGTCAGCCTACACAGCCTTGTGTAGTGATTTACCACAACTACCATTTAGTTTTTTTGGTTTTTTTCTGTTACTTCACACAAGTTTGGACACATTTTCAACTTTTAGACTTTATTTTACACAGTTCCACAAAGCAACCACAAGGAGATGATTGAGTCTATCCACCGGTCCTGTCAGCCACTCACTGATGTGACTGAAGTTTATTTCTGACCTCTCCTAAAGATGAAGTAGTGCCCAGATTGTGATGCGAGAGTCCCACAGTTTATCTCTTAGTGATTTTTTTTTTTTTTTTGTACGATTATATGTACCTCCTCAGCGATGAAAGGAGCACATGTACATGCCTGCGGGTTAACTGTTAGTAAGAGTTAGTGGGGAAAAGAGAGCTGCAGAGACAGCCCCTCACATCTCTGTTCCCTTCAAGAGGCTAATGCTTTATTTATAACACTGCACCCCCCAGGTGCACACCTCAGGTCCCTGCGCAGCCCCTTCTCTTCCCCACAGGTATACTCTGCGCCTCTGCCTCATACTGCGCTACCTAGCGCACCTTCACATGCCTTTCCTTTCAACATCCCACTCCTGCGGCTGCATAAGAGGAGGAAGTTGAGGAGAGAGATACAAAGACTCGGTGTGACGCACGTACAATCTGCACACTGAAGCGGTTTCACAGCCATGGTCTCCGATGTCTCGCTGCAGTTCTCTCGTGTGTTGGAGAGAAAGAATTGAATCCCCTATCCTCTAGCCCTGCTCGCTCCCACCGAGACGTGGAAACGCCACAGAGGAGAAGAGAGAGCGAGAGATGGGGGGAAAAGAAATGTGGAGGAGCACTAAAGGAATGGAGAAGCGGAGTCGGAGGGGAGGTGAATGGAGAAGACAAAGAAGTGGGAGGGGGATGCGAGGAGAAAGGAGAGATTGAAGAAAGCATGATAGAGGGAAAGAAATAGTGTCTCGCTCTTTTTAAACTTGGAGATGCTCAATCCCTTCTTCTCACTCCAACCTGCATTTCTGGGTCACTAGAGACATTTAAACTGCACTTATAATTAACAGCTATTTTTAAACAGGGAGGGAGAAGTGGAGCGGTGGCGAGGTACAAAAGCATTAAAATTGCCCCAGATTCGCTATTGAATAGGACACATCAAGGCAATATGCTGGCAGATCAAAGTGAGCGAGGAGAAAGGAGACAGGGCCGATCAGTGGGGATAAATTGTTCCCTTTATAATGGCATAAGAATAGACCTCTTTGCAGCTGAAACAATTTAATAACTGCATTCATTACCTCTGTCCAGCCTGTCTCGCTGTCTGTCTGCCGCACAATGTGCAAACCGCCTTTGCCATGCGCTACCTCTCTTTGTCTCTCTTTCCCCCTTTCTCTTTGTCTTCCAAACTTATCACCTCATCCCTTTTATTTCTTTACATCTCTCAGTCCTTGTTTTGTCCCCTCCTCTATCTACCCGCCCTCCACGGCAGTCTAGCCTCCTCCACCTCTTCTCGAGCCCCTTGTACCCGCCGCCTTGCCTCTCCTCCTGCGTGCTCCGGCAGCAGCTACAGCAGCAGAGGTTCCGCTGAGCCAATGTGCTGCAGGCCCTGCGATGAAGATGTGCAATGTCTGACACTCTTGGAATGAGAGCCCTAATAGAAGGGGAAGCGGTTATCACAGAGCTCCCCCAGGACCAGCCTCTGTGTGCCTGACGCTAATTATGGCGCATGCAAATGAATGTGCAGCATTAAAGTCAGGAGAAGCCTGCCTGCCTGACTGTGTGTGTGTGTGTGTGTGTGTGTGTGTGTGTGTGTGTGTGTGTGTGTGTGTGTGTGTGTGTGTGGAGGGGTTGTGTGTCAGGGTGTGCATGTGCCTGTGTTTTTGTGTGTGTACATGCATTGCACAGACTATGTTGTTCACAGAGGATGTGAGCTTGTTTGGATATTGTGTGTGTGTGTGTGTGTGTGTGTGCTTACATGTATATGCACAGCAAGACTGTACCAGCAGGCCAATCCCCTTTTACCTTTTCACTCCTGCAATGGTTTAGATACTTATGCCAATTCTGTCTTTATTCTTTTATTCATTAGTATAGATTCAAGGACTAGGGCCTTGCGTCAAGGATTACGATAAAGAAACAGGTTATAACACAGTCTCTCTCTCTCTCGCTCTCTCTCTCTCTCTCTCTCTCTCTCTCTCTCCCCTGCACAAATCTGAGGTTGAGCGCAGAGGATCTCACAGGAGGATTCCTATAAATACATCTCCCTCACATTCACAAGCAACCTCTCCGAGAGGGCGTCTTTATTAAAACCATTTTGTCTTCCCTTTGTGCCCTTTCGATGCCTGTATGTGCCTGCGCGCACCCGCATGCCGGTGTCCACTGTTTTGTGCGTTCAGCATATGTTTATGAGTGCGTTAATGCGCGCGTGCATTGTGTTTGTGTCTCTATTTGAGAGAGACTGTTCATGTTTAATTGTATTTTCCTATTTCAGTGTATGTTTGTGCCGGCACCTTTATGTGACAACCCCTATCAGTTTTCCCATCGTTTTGTGTGTGTGCGTGTATGTGTGTAGTCTATATGTTGGCCATCTTATCTCCCCATTAGCCTCTTGTGCCCTGACCAGTATTCCCTCTCTCCCCTTCCTGCTTTCTCTAATGGGTAATTTAGCCATGCTCGCCTGACATCTAGCCTATTCCTTGTTTAGTTGCCATGGCTACGCAGGCCTATGGATTGCTCCCTTGCTCCCCTGGCCTTGCTGTGAATGCTATAGATGTCTCAACTATTAGAGGGCAGAACTGCTAAACACAGAGCGCACACATACACACACATACACCATGCAGATAAACAATTAAGCACTCTGACATGAATATTGATTAATCTGTTTGCAGAATAGAATCTCCGACTCGGATAAGCATTGAAATTGACAATCAGGGGATGGCGATGGCGTTTGTGACGACAGGATAACAACATAATAAATGCAGTTTTAAAGACTGGTTATATGATTGCTCTTGTTTATTTTTTTATTAAACTTGATTATTGCATATCATCAAAATAATCCTCTCATAGGTTCAAGGCATAACAAAGGACTCGTAGTGTATATTCACACGTCTGAGTGAATGGCGGGCTGGTTTTACGCATTCCCTACATCTTCTGAGGTCAACCACATTGTCATCTAGACGATGACAAGAGAATATCACAAACTTGAGTGGCCTCTTTTGATTTTCCATTCTCGTCAATTTCAGGTAACTGTAAACATTATAGTTTTTCACAGTCACGTCATGACAGATCTGAGGCTGGCTGGAGGCAGATGCATCCCTTTTGTACTTCTCAGAACGAAATCAGAACTCCAGTCCTCAGCCCAGACACCTACAGAGGCTAGGCCAGATGAGTTAGTGTGGAAGCATAAGTGTGTGTGTGTGTGTGTGTGTGTGTGTGTGTGTGTGTGTGTGTGTGTGTGTGTGTGTGTGTGTGCGTGCGTGCGTGCGTGCGTGCGTGCGTGCGTGCGTGCGTGTGTGTGTGAGTGCACAACTTTGTGTGGTATTGATTTTTATTTTCATTTTCTTTCTGGAATATATAAAATGTATTTGAAAAGTTTATATTCCCCTGCCTAACAAGAAACTTATTGTACTTTGTCATCAGTTTTGTGAGGTCATTGTAGTAGAATGCAGTGCCATATGCCAGAGCTGCTTTCTACAAAAGTTACACAACAGTAGTGCATGGAAGAATGAAGGTTGCAGGCAGGCAGGGGGGGGGTTGGAAGCAGCTCTGGATTTGGTCTCTCTACCTCATGTATTTTGCAGGACTTGCAAGTTGGAGGTGGAGGGTTGTAGCAAGGGGCTACAGGGTCAAAACAAACAACGATGTAGAAGTTTCATGCTTTTGCAGAAGATCTTGCTGTCTTTGAAGTTTCCACGATCGAGAGCAAAGGAGAGGGGGGAGAGGCAAGCGGGTAAAGAGAGAGTTAGAATAGGGAGAGCAGCAAGGGAAGGAGAACGAGTTACAGAAGTGCGAAGCCCTTGAGTTGAAACTGTGCCTGCCTGGGCCTACAGAGAGCAGATGACAGTAGCTTTGGTTTCTTTTGCAGAGCTCACAGTACTTTTGCCTTACATAACCCCTCCCATTGTGCTTTTTCAATTATTTGGGGAAAAATCTTAAGTATGCACTTTAAAAGTTAATGCTTTCATGTGTTCCGGAGTAGGGGGAAGAGAGGGGGCGCATCGCGGATCACACATAAAGGAGATGGCTCTGACAAGTGTTCAGAATATCGACAATTATGATACTCTATAAGGTACATCAGCGGAGTTTAGCAGTGCGCATCTGTGTTTTGGGAAAGAGAGAAGGAAGAGACAGAGAGACAGACTCATAGCTTAAGAGCAGATGCAAGCCGCGCAAACTCACATTCTTATTTTGTACCCCTTCCCCCCATCCCAGATTCCCCTTAAGGTGCCCCTTACCCCCCATCTCCCCTCCTCTTGCTTCTCTGCGAGGTTAAAGCGCACCTTCCCACTAAAGGGCTCTGGGGTCACGCATCTGCATGTGAAATGTGAACCCGCTGACATTCCTGGGCAGCCCTAAGCCGTGCACTCCTTTTGTTCACTAGGGTGCCAGTGTCAGGCCTAACAAGCCCGGCAAGGGTCTCTGAGAGAGGAGCGAGAAAGCAAGTCAGGGAGGTGGGTGTGTTATTGATGCCCTTTGCAAACCACAAATACCAAAGTAGGAGAGAGGAAAATTTATGTTGCTCGAAATGGAAATTTGGAAGTCTTTTCTTGTTGGACATTGTTGCCATGAGCTGGCTGTGACACCAAATGAGGTTGCTTCGGGTATGTCAAAACTGTAATGTATGGCGGGGTGAGAGGGTAAAGGAAACCGTGAAAACAACAAGTAGAAATAAGTGACTGTGAAAAAAACTGTCTGCACCAGAACTGTTTTTATTTACGATTTAGTATAGAAAGTAAACACATATTACAAAACTGGAACGCTGCTTTCACATCGGTCAGCCCCTTTGATTTTTAAATCCTCAAAAAGTTGACTAAACTCGGTGTGTTTAACCTAACAGAGGGCTTTCAGTGGACATGCAAACTCTTTTAAATCAGGCAGCACACAGAGGTGCTAAAGCAGGGCTGGGGGTCCTTTCAGCCTGTGAATTAAGTTCTGAGGCACAAAGGGCAGCTATTCACCAGGCAGTGATGGACTTCACACTGGCCTTTATGTCCTCACTGGCAGGCAGAGAGAGAGAGAGAGAGAGAGAGAGAGAGAGAGAGAGAGAGAGAGAGAGGGGTGTGGGGGAGAAAAAAAAAAGTTGTGAGGAATAAGTGAAATTGAAAATGGAGAGATTACTCCGGGAGCAGTGGTATGGACCGACACAGATTTCAGACTGTGAACACAGGTATTCCTACTGATCAGTGTAGCTTTGCATTTAACAGCTGGCAGGAAAAAAACATAGCATTTGGGAGAAGGTAACGGCTCTTCATCGGGTGATTTGATGCGCATCATTTAGAATTAAATGTTAGTCGCCTGATGTCGGGGTACACACCCTGTAATGCATATACCAACAAGATCCTCTCCTATAATGCCGATTATGTAAATGTCTTCAATTATCCTAAAAATTGAACATCTAGTGTGGTAATCTTGGAGCCATGACATCATTTGTGTTCATCTTCTTCAGGGAGCTCAGCTGAAGCTAAAAAATCTAATAAGGTCTCTTTATGGACCAAAAACCTGTTGATATTGACAACAACAACTTCAAAGTCAGAAGACGCTGATGTACTTGTTGGAGGTCTCACTGTGTCACACCTCTTTTGATTTTGGATCTAATGCTGCTCTAGTCATTTTTATGTGTCTCCGGGGTGTGAATATTTTTACAAACTTGAACAAGACCACATGAATGTTTCAACAAACTGTCATTAGTCATCACTCACGTTATGATGACTCTTTATCCCAAAGAAGTACCCGTCAGGAGATTAATAAAGATGTCACATTTTGACAGTAAAAACCGAGCACACTGCGTGCACCTGTTATTACCATCTTGAATCAGACTTATTTGAGCTGATGTATCTCTCCGGGGACGGATCACTATCAGAATTTAAAGATTCTATTCAGGTGATGTATATATGAGACTAGAGTTCAGTGCAAGCCGTTGCCGTGCGTCTGAGAGGTCATACGCGCACGCACTTACACACATATGACACCGCACAAACATGCTTAGCCCTTTTTGACCATACACTTGTTCTTACTCTAACATATTGTAAGTGGGGCCTTACACTCCCGTCCCACATTCCTTCCCCTGGGGAACTGGTGCAGTGTGAGTGATTCATTTAGCGCTACTACATTAGAGCTGTCCATCCATCCGGTCTGCTTTTCCAAACACATCCATCCCGGTCCTAGTTAAAACACTGGGGGATCTCCTCCACTCCACCTCCACCCCCCCAAAGTCTTTTATGATGTCCATAAAATGGAAGAGTGCAGCTTTACTTGAACTAATAATATCTGAGCTTACAGGGCTGTGATTGATGATCTTTAAAGCCAGCCCGATCGGTCTCATCTTTCTTCAGATTTTTATCACTGACTTGTTTGCAGTCATGTGCAATCACAAGCACCGGGAGAGGTAACAAGTGCTTGATGTATGATGCTTGAGCCACTTTTGTCAGCTGTGCATTTCCCTTCTCACCCTCCGCTCTTGTTTTTTTTTTTTTCCCTCTTCTTTTCTATTTTAACCACAGGCTTCATTTTTGTTGCCTTTCTTAAAAAATGCTTGCAGACTGCTGGTTTACCATGTTCTCTCTCACTCTATCTTTCTTTTTTTTTCAGATGATGGGAATGTCTTCTCCTGGGGGATGGGGCAAGAGGTGAGCCAAACATTTTTCCACTTTTGGCCCTAGCAGGAGAGGCATACTAAAAAACAACACTGGACTTTTTTTTTTTTTTCTTTTCGTATCACACAAGTGTTCTCTCTCTTTCTCTGTCTCTGCTCCATTTTTGAGACATTTTCGAGAAGATTTTTTTTTTTCCTTCCAGAGTGGAGATTAAAAGGTTTTGGAGGGATCTGTGTCCGAGCCCTCCCTTCGAGCACTTAATATCCTTCATGGTGTGCCAAGAACGCACATCTTTTTAAATTCTATAAATCACCTTTATGGGATCTGCTATTTGTCCATTTTAGCCCCGCTGCTTCACATGGACAGAGCAGGAAATCCTCTTCGTGGAATCTACTGTAGTTTATGCATGTGCATGCCCCTTTGAACGTGCATAGCCAAAAGTATGTGAGGCTCTGTGTGCGTGTGTGTGTGTGTGTGTGTGTTTGTTGGCCCTGTCCTGTCTCTCCTCCTCTGTTAGATAAAGAATCCCACCTGTCACCGAGGATTGTTCTGGCCTTTCATTTAAGACTGTCTTTAAAGAGCCGCATCATTACACAGCCTTCAGACAGAGCCCAGAGAGTGTAAAACCTAGGCCCACCTCAATCCCTCTGTTCCCCCTCTCCCTCTGTCTCTCTCTGTCTCTCTCTGATTCCTTTTCCTCCTGGCTTTTGTGTTTATCTGTGAGGTCGTTTGAAACCACGGCCAAAAATCTGATCACTTTTACAACATGACAGTGAGGATGACGCTCTGCCAGGGCAGTGAAACAAACATGTAGGTGAAGGTTAGAGAGACAGGGGGGAGAGCAATGAAAATGTAAGACATCAGTTGTTATGAGCTCTGACATGGCCTTGGCTTCCACACTGCTCTCTCAACAATGCAGGGTGGCTTCTAGTCTAACTAGACTCATTGGATTTTCATAGGTATTCTCACGTCTATATAACTCTGTGTTAGTCACTGCAAGGGCACCGTCTCTTCTTCCCCTCTTCCCTCATCATGTTCTCTCCTTTTCCTCTTCCTCCTCTGCCTCGCTCCTATCTTCCTGCCCTCTCTCTCTCCTCTGTCTTGCAGCCGTTCTGATGATTGATTGTTTCTCTGTGCAGTCTGACAGGATGTAGCACACTCGCGGCCCCAGGGGCCCCGAGCAGACTGCACCACCTGATTAAGACTCCCCCTGTAATCAGCCGCACAGTGCCACACCGAAACTACTCCCGTCAACACGTAAAAAAATAAGAAAGGTTCCACCACCTGAAAGATAACACTTTGTTTGCCACTGGAGAAGAAGGGAGATGAGAGGCCATCTTGAACTATTTCAACTAAGCTGATACATTCGTCTCTCTGGGGCTTAAAGGCTCTTATGTATCAGTAGCAGCAGAAAAAGTAGAAAAGCAAAAGGTCTTAAACCTAATAAAGTTTTCCGCTGCTTTACCAAGGTAAACCCAGACAGCTCTAACCCTATTACGGCTCGTAATAGTATTACAGATAGAAATCTCATTGTTTTCCTCCTATTGAGACTAAAAGACGGACGGCCTGCGCTGTATCACATGATTGAGGTGAGAGGGAATTTGAATGATGTCAGAGAGTGTGTGCCACAGCCAGAATCAATATGGTAACAGCATAATGGGGGTGGCAAGTGTCAAAGCAAGCAGGAGAACTGAAAGTGGTGTTGTGAGGGGGAGACAATCACTTTTTATGTGTACTCTTTTGAATAAATAACACAATCTAAACTTCTCATGTCTAAATTGTGAATATAACTTCACATTACCGGTTATTGTATTAACCCAGTAAGCCAGTCTGACCGCGTCTCTGATGCCCTAAACACAACACAGACCACCAGATCTGCAGTCTCGACGCATGTCTCAATTCCAAATGTCAGCTGTGTGATAACAGGGTCAACTGTCTGCTAAAGTTGTGTTGGGGAGTTGACTTAATTGACATAACATCCAATAGACTTCTAATGGGATCAGCAGCCTACATAATGAGGTAGACGGCACAGGGGGAAAAAAAACAGTTTCACGTATAAAGTGAATGATGGTAGTACAGGGATGAGCCACAGATGACCGTAAGCAGTTGTGTTGTCACAATACTAGAATTCGAACTTTGGTGAAAGACCTAGAAAAATGTTGATATCCGATACTATGTTCGATACCATGGGGAAAACTAATACAATAACGAGGGTATAGAGTTTTAGATTGTTTTTGTTGTAGGATTAATGTAACAAGGCTTGTGTTAAGAACAACAGCCCCTAAGTTCATGCATCTCTAGAGGACTTGGGGTTATGTGGGCACTACAGCGGGGCATCAACTCGCTGTCAGAGAGGAGAGTGAAAAAACGCAGAAAAATGAGTATTGAAACCATTTTAGATATTCAGAATTAACATGTAGCAATATTTTGACAATACTAGGCCACGTTATGAATGATTTGTAAAGCTAAGACCAGAATTAGCCCTTGAAAAATGATTTGAAAGTCTTGAAAGAATTTAGGACTGGAGAAGAAAAGAGAGCAGTGTGAATAAAACAAGGTCTCCTGTTTTTGTCGGATTGTCTTTGAACAATGAGTGTGTTTAGCGCACACATGCCTGAAAACCCTAATAATAATGATGATTATAATAATAAAACATAAAACCAAGCCTGCAGCAATTTTACATCAACGCAGAATAATAAGAGACGACTACATGAAACTTAAACAAAAACATTTTGATGATATTGTTGCTGTTCCCACTGTGAAATGTTTTGTTAGACACCGGGGAGCGATCGTGTGTGCTGTGTGTTTATGTGTATCTGAGGTGTGGCTTTAGAGCAGTGTGGCCATTCAGTATGTCGATTGCAATTCTGCCTGTAATGTAGTGATGAGGGTTTCTCATCACGCATGGTAAATAATAAGTGAGCCGGCCTGGTGATGGTGGAAACCCCGGGCCTGGTTCCAACACAGTTCAGGCCTCATCGAACCCTGGGTCTGTTCCAAATTGATGCTAATATGGTCTGGGCTGCTGCAGTAGACTCAAATGAGGATTATTGATACCACAGATCTACGGAATGCTCTGTGTGTGAAAGAAGAAAGGATGAAAAAACAAAAACATGCCTTTGTTTGTGTAAGTGTGTGAGGGCACATGCATGAGTGCGTTTGTGCGTTACAGTGTGTCTATGCATGCTCATGCTCTCAAATGTATGTGTACATAGAGTGCACATCTTTGCCTGTGGGTGTGTTTGGTATTTCAGCGTGCTCGCATTTATATCTGTCTGCGTTTCCCCTTTCCCTTCCTGCTGATGCCATCAGTACACACGTTGTGACTGATGACAGTCGTTGCCACAGTCTGCTGCTCTGCTGCTTAATGTCCTTTTTGTTTATTAATTAACTGCAGGACATATATGCTGAGAGACACCTATTGATTCCACTGCTGCATTAATTGATTTTGTGCTTCACTAATCATATTGTTGCTGCAAGATCATTACAAGGCCTCTGTGATCTCTTTGTGGAAGAAGACTGCGCGTTGATGTACTGTACTCGTCTCAGTTTTGTGGGTGATGTGTTGAGTTGTCATCTTGAATGGATATCTTGCTTTATTTTATCATGTGAGTGTATTCAGAGCGAGAGTCTGAATGTGGTTAGTAGTATATGTTCTATGAAATGTTTCAAAACTGAAAAATACTACACATCTACCTCATGAGCCAGGTTTGTGGGAGAGAGACGAGTATACCAAGAGATGCAAGAAAATCCCCTCACGGTCTAACTTGCAAAAATAAGTTTATTTTACGATGTTTTGGTACTAGATTGAAATAAGTATTTGAAATCTATTTCACCATTGCAGATTAATGTATTTTTGTGTGTAGGGGTTTGTGCAAAGCTCTTGTTACAAATGTTCTCCAAAAAAAGTGCCATTGAAGTAAGGAATTCATAACCAGTGCAAACATTGGCTGGATTTTAAAAGAAAAAGTGTATTTTCATTCAACACATTTGTATGCATTAACAGAGAAAAAAAGATAAACATCAAAAGAAGTCCTGCTCACCTCAAAGAAGACCTATAAAATCAACACCAGCCCAAAAGTTTGCTCTCTTAGTATGCTGCCAGTTTTGACTACATAAATAATAAAACCACAGATCCAAACTAAGTCCTCTGAGAGAATTGTAAAAGTGATGAAACAAGTCCAAACTCTTGTAGCTCTTCTGATTCTGTTGAGTATGTACACACATACGAGTTTGGACAAACTCAGACTTGTAGGTGCACAGACCGCTGGAAAAAGTTACCCTGGGTAACATGGTCGAAAGTAGGCAGCGGAGCCCTGACAGCTAAGAAAAGGTGAGAGTGTCCTCTGATATCAAACACTGCTATTCTATCATTGAAACAAACAGATTCCAGTGTTTGTGTGTATCCGGCTGCCAGAGGTTCCCTAGTGAGTCTGACCGGGGGTTACAGTGTAACCAAAGCGTCTGTCTCCTGCTCACCACCCAGATCAGCCAGTTCAGCTTGACTGGGCCCAGTTGTCTTGGTTTCATACTGACGAGTGTCTGGGAAAGGTCTGTCTGGGGTTCAAGTACATTAAAGTCATCCGCTCCCCTCCCACTGAGCCCCAACACAGATGGCTCCAGATGCAGCTGGCACAGCATGGAGCAGCACCTGACAGTGCTCATTCACTCAGACACACACAAACACATACAAGTATAAACACATGCAGACACACAAACACGTGCACACACTCAGGTATGGACACATCTGCTCACTTACCTGTACCTAAATGCAAGTAAACTTACGCACACACACACTCACACACAGATACACATACACACACTCTGACGGAAGCACAAACACTCACACCTATAAATACATAAACACACACACTCACAGCAGGAACATATGCTGCCACGCATCTACAAATCCTCACAGTAGCGCACATACGAATAAGCAATTAAAGACCCAGATTACTGCCTGGCGCACACACACTCAAATGTAAACTCACACATATTGTGCTCACTTTCAAACATATGCCAGGGCATGCCGATGTGCACATGAGCACAGTGCAGAAAGCCCTTTATCTCCGCAGGAGAGAGAGGAGCAGGACGGCTGTGAGAAGTCAAACTAAACACACTCACCATTTGTTACACAAAGAAAGAGATTTAAATTGGGGACAGCATGCGCCATTGTACTGCACGAGACACCACAGTTATTAAGCCTCTGTGTTTCAGCACAGTTTTTTTTTTCTTTTTACACACACAGAGCCCGCTCATCGCTGAGGAATTGCATTGCCAGGTAGTTATACATGATGGTAAATGAAACATGAAACACGGCAGACTTTTGGCTGCTGAAAGAAATATGCAGTGTGCCTTTTTTAACAGTATTTCCTCCTCAGTGACAGCCGTTTGAGACAAGATGAATCGCTGGTTGCTGGTGTCATATATAACCTTACACAGCAGATATTATAACAGGGCTTTACAGAGATGCACCTGAATTATGATACCCCGGAGTTGATATACAAGTCCTACTTGACAAATCTAACAACCGTGTTTACGTTCAGGAATGGCAGGGCAGTATGTATGAGGGTGAGATGAAAGATTGTCTGGATTTGACTCGCTTGCTGGTGCCACACAACAAGGGGAAATTGTCCCTTTCCCCAAAATTGAAATGCCACTTAGACAGGTGTCTTAATTGAACTGTTCTGTCTATGAGAAATGAAATCATAGGGATTAAACCTTTTTTTTTTTTTTTTAATCCTGTCGCTGACACGGTATTGTTATTCTGCTTGCAGGGACAGCTTGGACTTGGAGAGGAAAGGACTCACATCTCCACTCCTTGTCTTCTCAGCTATTCTCAGCTTGCCGAGGTCACAAGATTACAAGCTGGGGACAGCTACAGTGCAGCCATCACAGGTGAGCCGAGCATCCAGCCTGCAGTGGTAGCCCCCCAGAGAGAGGTTTTTATCTTTACCTCATCTGTGTTATGTCATACTGAAAGTGTTGATCTTGACTGCAACCTCCAAATGTGTTCTGTCACTATAGTTATCTATACATATCTACAGATCTATATTAAAACAAAAAAAACCCATAAAAGTTCTATTCAGCCCACATAATATAATAACAACTTATTAACTTGAAAACCGCTTGTTCCCAGCAGTATCCTTCACTGTGGCTTTCAGCCATGCAAATTTTTCATCTACATCATTTCATTGAGTTTTAATTAACACTACAAGGATTCGGTGTCCTCAAATGACATCACTCGGAGCACAAATTCAACCTCATTAGCTCGCAATATCTCTTAAACCAAGCAAAATTGTGCAACACTGCACCCAGTAGTGTTATGTGATGGATGATGTACATAATGAATTGATTTGTTGTTCAACAGCTATCCCCTAAAATACCCTGCTATGATTTCAGACTATCCCTGTAGCTACTTTGTTATTAATAAGAATGAGAGATAAGGGGACACGCCATCTCTTTACATCAGCTTTTCCACTAGTCTGCTTTCTTCCCTCTAATTCCTAAAAAGCCAAACCCAGAGACATCTTTGCTGACTAAATTTAAGAACAGGTAGTCAGATAGTACCTTTTTTTTTCTTTTTTTTTTTACCTTTCTCTCTCGCTTTATTCTCTGACTTGTATGAAATTTCCACGATCTGATTCATCTCCCCTCTGCTCCATGGAGAGTCGTTGAACTGCCACAAAACTAGCTCTAATACATTTACACCATTACAAAGTGTCAGGCAACTACTTCTCCTTCAATTGCTGCTTGCCTTCTGCCAGACAGCTGGAATTAAAGTGGTTACACTACAAATGTAACATCAGCCACTTAAAGAGAAAAGGCATTGTACTTGTTTCAAGACCAGGGCACATTTACAGCCAACTGCTGTACTGCAATATTCTGTTAAAAGAATTGCCCATTGTTGAACAGAGACGTCTGCTGGCACTGCGGACGAGGTTTCACTGGAAATGCCACTGGTTCATTAAACGAACTGCAGTCAACAGATTAAGTTTGGTCCCATTTGAATTCTTGGTGCACTGGAGAATATTTGGAAAGTGAAGCCCTACCTGCCGGCGGCACAGTTATGTCTTTAGGTGATCTATAAAATGTTATTATTTAAAACAAGCTCTTTATGGATTGCTTACGAGGTATCCTTAGCACATGATTGATCTGACCTTTCATAGACCGTCGTTCTTTGGGAAAACATCAGTCTTAACCTTTTTTAGCTGGATTACCCTGCCAGCGTCTCTGTACACGTGTGTATGTTTCTGTCATCTCGCGGTCTGTGCGCACGTGTGCGTGCATGCGTGTGTTGGTGTAAGTGTGTGTGTTTGTGCGTGTGGTGAAACACCATTCTGCAACGCCTGCCTCGTATGCTTTTAGAGGGTTTGCCTCGCCGAGATGAAAATAATACATTACTGATTGATTGATCAATCATGTCTGAAAGGGTATCTGTGTGTGTGTGTGTGTGTGTGTGTGTGTGTGTGTGTGTGTGTGTGTGTGTGTGTGTGTGTGTGTGTGTGTGTGTGCGTGCGTGCCAAGGCTATGTACAGCCCGATGCAGAATAGAGATTGATGGGGGCTTGCCGTGAGGAGGATACTCAGTTATCTCCTTGTAATTAAAATCCACCTCATAAAGATTATTGACTCCCCCACCACACAAACCAGCATGCTCCCTCGCTTGGCAGGGTTTGCAAAGCGCTTCTTAAAAAATGAAAAATAGCATATTAAGCAGCACATATTTCCCATTTATGCGGAACATTTAGATGTGGTTAAGTTATCGTAATGTGTAATAAAACCTGGATGTGAAATTTGTAATCCACTTTGGAAAATTGCTTACTATATTGCTTTAACATCCCCTGGAAGAGCTTTTGAGATGTGTGTGCCAGGTTTATTGTACGCCATAATTTAAAAGTCCTCAAAGCAGGCAGTAAATATAAATTTATTAGTGGCAGGTTTAAAAAGGCAGACTGAGGTAGCATGAGTGAGTGGATGCTTGAGTGTTTGCTGTATGTGAGTACTTAAAGTGTGTGTGTGTGTGTGTGTGTGTGTGTGTGTGTGCGCGCGCGCGTCTGTGATAAGTGCCAACTGTGAATGCTCTCCGCACGCCACAAAGATAGGTGAAATTGTGTGTGTGTGCCCATGTGTGCATTTATGTATGCGGTGTGGGTAGGTGGTGTTAGCGTCTCAATCCGGGTGCTGTACATAAACTCACCGTTCTAAACTAAGTCAAACTGACAGGATGGGATTTCAGTTCCATTTAACAATGTGTAATTGAGGGGTCAGTGTTGTTGTTTTTGAGTTTGGAGGAAAATCGGAATTGTAAGGTTCAGTAGTAAGTTAATGTATAGTAGACTGGGGTCTGGTTTCCTTCTGGCCCCGGGGCCTCTAAATGGTAAGAACTGCAATTTGGCACTTTGCGGTACCACGTGCAAAGGTTTTTATTTACTTATTTATTTTGTTTTATTTCACTGTCGGTCGGGACAATAAAGACAAAAAAACTCCTAAAAGCAATTCCTGAAGGGGACACCAAAGTACTGTTGTGTTAAATGTATATAGCAGAAACTTAAAAAGTGAATAAAAAAGGTCAGACACATTTTCTGTAGAGTAGCTACTAACTGAAGGTCAGCAACCACTACCAACACACTCCCAGGGACACAGACACTTGAGCAAGTGCTAATGTGTGTGAAGGTGTGGGTTGCTGTAGTGGACACTGAGACAAAGGCGGGCCCAATGTAAAAAAAAAAAATAAAGGTAAAACTGGAAAAAACAACTTAAAAACAAGTTGTTTTGAATCTATAATTAGCTAAAGTGTTTTCAGTGCATGTGATTATATAATTTTGAATTTATGTTTACAATGATATATGCTACTGAGGGGGAAGAGTCTTTTTTCCCCAGATTATGGGGGTCCAAACCTCCCTGTCTCCCCTTTAATTTCTGTGTATGCCATGGTGACAACAAAAAGTGCACATTTTTCCAAAATCCCCATATGCATACATACACATCCTCATACATCCCTTTCTATTTTCGATATGTGAGAGAGAAGTTTTGATATAAAACGTGTGAGAAGATGACATTTTATGTATTTCTTATGTATCCCTCTGAACATTTCACCCTTTGTTTATGACTTCAGCAGGTGGAGAGCTGCTTCTCTGGGGTCAGATCCCCTGTGTGTCCCGGGTCAGTGATCAACCAGGACTCAAAAGGCTCTGGACCCCCCAGCCTGTTCCCCTGGCAGACAGGATGGTGGGTAAACACTGGACAAATGATGTGTTTAGGGTTCTCTTTCTCAAGAAGATCAAAGTTTCTGGATTTTTCTCAGTAAAAGAGCTTAAGTTGGATATGCATCTTTTTGTGCTTACCTGATCTCCTATTGGTTTATGGTTGAGGATGATTGCTAACTCTTCTTTTTTGAAACATTAACATCATTTTGCAGGAATTACACCACTGTAAGAAAGTAAAGATACTAAAGAGGTATTAGGCATCTCTGCTATCTCTAGATGAGAAAAAGAATTATTAAACGTTATCTCTTCTTTATTCTTTAATTGGAGTTCTATTGGATTCAGCACAATACAAAAATCCAGCTAGTGGGGAATCTTGGGAAAAGTTATCAGCTGATTCCTCCTTTGAGCTTTGAGATGTTGCACTGCTTTAAAGTCTAAAAACACTTTTTTTGCATTTTATGCAGGTGTGTGATGTGGCCTGTGGTACCTGGCATATGATGGCTCTCACCGCATGTGAGTAATCTATCATGGATGCCTGAATGTTCATACCTCACGGGCTGATTGTTTCTGAGGCAATTAGGGCGGGTCAACGAAAGTAAACCAGTCAGATTCGTGTCTTGAATCTGATTACTCGCCTCGCCGGCGTCTCTTCTTCCCCTTCTTCAAATGATGTCTTGCTCCTCCTCGAGGCCCCTCCTTACTCACTTTCTCACTCATCAAACCATAATTCACTTCAGAGGGAAGCATCATTAATGCACAGTAGGACACAGCAGCTTGATGTGTGCTAATTATATTGTGTGTTTTACACGCTGGATGACTTTTGCTTAGTCAGTGATGAGCTCAGTCTCTGGTAATTGTTTTTTGGATGTGATGAGTTTATAAAAGCCTGTCTGTGTGCGAGTGTGTGCGCGCGCACACTTGTTCGGCCATGTTATTTATATGTGTGTTTGTCCATGCATGTATAGTATGTGTGATTGTGTGGATGGTGAGACTTTCTATGTGACATAATTCTTATTTCAGCCATATAGAGAGCGTTCCTCGGTGAGCCAGCTGCTAACAACACATGACTACACAGAACCAGCTTTGACAGCACAGACATGCACAAGACATCATAAACAACACAGGATTACATAAAGTGGACTTGTGCAGCCATGTAAAAATGCTGAGCTCTATAAAAGGATAAAATGATCAAGATAATGCAAAAGGAAATGTACTAAAACAGTACAAATTTAAGCACATTTATTAGCTGAAAACTGTTTAAAACTGCTATAAATGTAAACACACATGTTAGCAGAAACATTACAGTCGGCAGGCAGATCTTCACATTTAAATGTGTCTGTGCATGTGCAACCTCGCATTAAAGCTGTGCGTGACACGTATACAACATGCACTATTTTTATAAGTAGCAAGAAAGACAAGATTATTCCACAGCTTCACACATCATACGCTTCCGTGAACTTAATAATGATTAGCAAACACTCAAAATCTCCAGATCACTCTGGCGCATTAGAACTGCAACTTTAAACTCCATCAATGCCGCACAAAACTTTGACATGCACCATCAACCATGACACCACACTCCATGACTTGCTTGCATTCTGCGCAACCCATGTGATCCTTTTAGCACTGTACATCACTCAGTGCTGTAGCTAGAAATGGCGCTTAGCCCTTGGCTAATCAGGCTGATTGGAGGTGTCCTTTGGCTCACCTGGGGGCTTCCAATCCTATTAGGCCAACCGTCCTGAGCCTAGCGCACCCAGCAGCCGCTCGTGTTTGATCACTGGTGCTTAGAGCCCACACTTGTCCTCTTATGTTGGTATTAAGGCATGGAGGAGAGGAGAGGCAGGGTGGGGTTTGGTGGGGGGGGGTTAAAATGTGATCTCCTTAACTCTCTAGGGGGGCAGAGGGGAGTTTGGTGCCTCACCTCCCTCAATGACGCGCCTCTGCTCCTCCAACTGCAAATGGTCTTTAAACTTCTGATGTCAGTTGTTTCCAAGCAAAAGGTAAAGAGATGGAGGGAATGAGAGGGAAAGATAGAGAGTGCAGGGACTAAGAAGACAAGGTTGGGAGATGTTATGTCTCTCTTTTTGCCTTCAAAGCATCTTTTTGAGAGTGAAAGTTGTTCAGAGGATCACTCAAATCTATGAAGCACAGAAGGTCTGTCATTTTTTTAGGAAGTCAATATGCCTGATCCCACTCGGCCTGTCATCTCTTCCTACCCTCTTCCTATCTACACCGCATTCTCTGTTTCTCCCAGCCACTCTCTCTCTCAACCTTGCTTCTGACCGCCATCTCCCTCACTGCACACCAATCACTGTGACTCCCTAGTGGCTCTCCTTCCTCCTTCCCTTTTGCCCCCCCCCCCCCCACCCCTTCTTCCCGGGGCCAAGAGCGCCCAAGAAGAGCCATGTGTTTCCAAAGTGGACTGGATGGGAAATCGAAGCAGGGCTTCTGTGTTTATCAAGCCACAGCTCCGTCACCTTGCTCCTACTCCCGTCTTGAGGCCCCGGCAAATTGGTGACAGCAGCAACAACCCTGCAGCACACATGCCCCTTTTTTTCAGTGTGCATGTCCACACACACACACACACACACACACACACACACACACACACACACCCACACACACACACACACACACACACACAGCACCATGGCCTGTTTAGTTTTATTGCTGGTGTCAGGTGAGGAGGTGGAGGTAGGAGCGCTGTCTAATGCTCACCTCACACACATAAGCACACTCACACACACAGTCATTTCCACCGCTGCCGACACCTTGGCTAACAAGACCTGTGAACCGCAGTGACAGAACTCGGAGACTTGTCAGAGTCCCAGTCATTTAATGCCAGGGTCTGGCCGCGGCTCGAACCCAGCAGGGTTTCTGTATGCACACTAAACCACAATAGGCTACTCAGTGATATACTGAACATGAGTCTACTGAATACTGCTGGTGCTCCTCCTGCCCAATATTGTTTAAAGAACACCCCTGCTGCAATCAGCAGTTATTTGTATGAAATGCTACATTTCTTACATCGAGTAATATTCAAGTTATCTGAGGTGGAAGTGGAGGTGAAAGGTTTTTATGGTTCAGTTTGATTTTACCCTCAGTTTGCACTTGATGCACCATCAGACTTCTTTCATCTACTAACGTGTGCTATTACTTGCCTGTCTACTTGGCTGTCTAATAGCACAGTTATGTGTCTGTGAGCCTGCCCTATCTCCAGGCATCTTTGTCTCGAGAATCTAATAATCGTAAGTGATTACAAGCAGTTTTGTATGGACCCCTGTCCCTTTTCGTTGCAGGTGTACAGCACGCACACTGTCAATATCTTTGTCAATGCCTTCTCTTTTATCTTGGCTGTGATTGCATAAGCGGAAGAGAAAGGAGAGTTGACTCGGGTTAGAGCCCCGCACGGCCTTGCTACCTTGAACATGAAGTGCACAAACAACGCCCGGCCATTCTGCCTAAGCGTTTACAATGATGCCATTCAAGGGAGTATCGATTCACCCAGTGCAGGGTCAATCATTGGATCAATGGTGTGTGGGTTGGTCGGCTGGAAGGCTGGTTGGCTGCATGAATGAATGGACGACTGGATAGCGGATGAATGGATGGTTGGATAATGGATGGATGGATATATGGATTGATTCATGGATGATATGAAGACGGATGCACGGGGTGGAAGCACTGTCGGGTTTGTCTGAACATTTTTCGCCCACTTTTGTGTGAGATTGTGCCCTATTGGTCTTGTGCACCTCTCTAAGGTCAGCATCATTTAACACACGTGAGAATGACTGTTCGTTGATTACGTACTTTTTGGAACTCAAGAAAGGATTTTAAATTTCGCAACAATAAACAAACTTTGTATCACTCGGTTGCAACTTTTTAGACTTCTGTTGAAGTCGTTACTGAGGAGGGTATGCAGCTCTTAAGTACATCCAGTATGTATGGCTCGCTGACCTACTAATATTTTTTCTTCTCCTTTCCTGACATCCATCAAGGAGTTGAACTGCAAACTGTATAGGAAGCTTTTTGTGGCATAGGAGAGTGGAAATAGTGGGGTGATATATATTTAAAAAGAGTCATTGTCATTAGCATGTTCTTGGCGGGTTCTTATGATGTGTTTACACCAGGGTTGATTGACCTAGTTACCCAGCCCCTGGCAGCACAACATGGAGAAATGTAACACAATGCAACACAGGAGATTCCTTTATTATTCTTACATGTGAGGCACATGTGAGCAAACACAGACACACACATGCACTCATACACTCACACACAGAGCAGTGATCATCGGGGGCTCACAGAGGTCGCGCCTCGTGACGAAGTGAAAAAAGGGAGAGGGCTCATTTGAAATTCTGTAAGAGATGTCAATTGTGCCCTCTGCATATTTCTATGGAAATTTGTAAATAGATCCTTTGTAAATAGCTTCTCTCTTGCCAATCACCCTGTCTGCACTCTGCACAGCAGCATTAAAAATTGATCCTTAGCCGCACCAGGGTGAAATGCTAACATCGCTGCCAAATGACTGATTAAAAAGAAAAACCTTTAATCTTTGCTTAAAAGTGTCTACTGCCTTGGCATGCGTTTCCCCTGTGCTCCTCTATCTTCCAAGGCTGTGAGGGGAAGGAGGGGGTCGCCATGGGGGAAACGGGGTCACGCTTCATGTAGAGTCAGCGCTGTACAGTCATATAGCTCCAGAGGTGAGGGATTTCGCTAAGAGCAGATCTAGGAATCCACATGCATTGCTCTCTTCTGAATTGAACCTTAAGCCAAAGGTTAAAAACACATTTGGGCTTTCCACAAGAGGGGGGGTGAACGTGTTGGCACTCCTGCTAATAGCTTGCAAAAGAAAAAAAAGAGAGTAGCTTTTAATCCAATTCAACCATGCAAGTTAAGAAACATCAGCGGGGTTGTATTGATAAAGCAGCAAACGATTATTGAATAAGAAGTTTGACATGCCTTGAGCGCTGGAAATCAACACACTCCCTCGCTCTAAATGATGTTTTAATAACACTATGCGGCAAATGAAAAGCCATGAGCTTAAGATTGGTTTAGACATGACGACAAAAGGACAAATTGATGATTGGAGGTGCTGAGAGAGGTGTGTTTGTGTTTCAGGGAGCAGGGAGGAGAACAGAGAATGTGCTCACCCTGAAACCGAAGCTCACTTCAGAGACCCTGTTGGCAATCCCCTACTGACAGAGCACGCAGAGAAAGAAAACACAGTGCAAGTAAGATAAACATGCCTCGTCTTTCCTTCTCCATAGCCCTTTTATTAACTTACTGTTATACTGTATAGCTCAATCTGTAACTCACTCGCTAACTCAACTCTTGCAGCGGATCGCTCCTGATTGATATCTTCCTCTTCCACGCTCCGCGCCTGCCATGTTGACATCCTCATTCCCACGCACCCGTTGTTTGCCTCTCAAATCCTCTTTCATTCATTGTTTCACTTTCTTTATGTGTGCTGTAAATCAACATATCAGTAATGAACGGTACAATTTAACAAGTTGCACTTGAGTAAACAGCGCAGCCCTCAAGCATTAAGTGGTGAATATATTCACTCACCTCTCAGAGTATAAGTGAGAACCGCTAAACTATCACCCAGAGCGCCACACACACACACACACACACACACACACACACACACACACACTGGCACACACAAGCTCCCGCCCCTCCCCATCTCTCTGTCATTCAGGTGTTTACTGTCATTCATACTCAGGGTTTTGTATAATCCTCTCACCACACCTGAGTGCTCCCCACTCAGTGTCACTGGATTTACTCTCTCTCTCCCCCATGTCTCTCTCCCCCCTCTCCGCTGGTGCACAGCCTTTTTTCATTTTGCATCACAGCCATTCTTTTACGCACGTTGTCATTTCTTATGTAAATAACCATAGATAAAAAGACAGCAACAGACATTTTAAGATTTACACACACCGCTCGGTGCGTATGTTTTCAGTCAGCCCCTCTCATCAGCCAGTTTGTTTGTAGAATTGTCTTTGCCTGTAGCCATAAATTAGGGGTTGTGATTTAACTCATTGAGACAACAGAGAAAGACAACGAAACATGAATAAAACAAATGATGTGCAGAAGGTGAGGGAGAGAGAGAGAGGGGGTAAGCAAGGAGAGGAGGCTGAACTCAAGGCAGAAATGGGCCAGTATGTATTTCTGCTCCACTTTCACTTGGGGAAGGCTTCATTAAGAAGTCTGTTTCCAGAGCATGGTGGAGTCTATGTGTGCGCATGTGTGTGTGTGTCCGCGTGTGCACGGGAGTGTGCGCACATGTTCAGAGGTTAAAATGTGAGGCTGTGCGGATGCTCACGCACGTTCATGCATCCATGGGTGCATGCCCGTAAGATTATTTGTGTGTGTTCAGTGAGAGAGATCTCTTAAATTATTTACAACCAGAACTCTCTAATTGGTATCAAGTTTTTAAATGGGGTCAAATGTTGCGGTGCAGTTTCATGCAGCTTTTTCTCTTGCCTCAAGTCTGTACCATTACATCTGTTGCTGCAGTGCTGCTGCTTCATTGGACTTGAACTTCTAAATGCTGTATTTTGCCTATTGACTGGGGCTTTGACTGGAGAAATGCGGCGCACAAGGCTGAGGCACAGGAGGGAATGTAGTTTTATTACTGTAATAGGGATGTGTTAGTCCATCTACTCATGTCTGTTACATATGAAAACATTCTGAGAGAGATCTGGTGAGTCGTAAACATCAAACAGAAGTGTGCACACACACAAGAGCGCACACACACACACACACACACACACACACACACACACACACACACAGCCTCAGGCAGCGCACAGAGCTGGTATTAGATTTAAGCCCCCTAATAAAGCCAATTAGAATTATACTGTGCACTGATGAAGGCAACCTTACCAGGGCAGTTCTCTCACCTCCACACACACACACACACACACATATTCATCTACTGTATATACCACATCTTGAAATACCAAACTGAAATCCGTACTTTAAGGCACAGATTTATTTTGAATTTGTTCTTTTTCAGACATGGACTGCATCAAGTCCAGTGTTGACCAAGTTACTTGAAAAGTCCAAATTGAATAGTAATAATTACAATACTTCAGTAAATACTCAAGGAAAGAAGTTATATGGTTATATTACTTTAGCTTTTCACTTACAGTTCCGTGATTTATCCCCTTTTTACTGTGTGTTTAACACACTGTCCAGCACCAAGATACCCATCTTATTTGGCGTAACTGTGGCCGACATGAGCAAGCCAATGAGGAGCACACAAAATAAATATGGGAACACATTTCGAGTTTCCAGGAGGAACATTTCTTGTTCTTGTGCCAAAACAGATTTCTGTTGCCAGCGAGAGGTGCTTTGCTCCTCTTTTAGTAAAGGGTTAACCACCTGCCTACGACTTCTCCACCTGCACCACGCTAACTGATATCAGCCCTTCATCAACCTCCCTGTGCGACCACAAGGAGGTCAAACCTTATAGTGACCATGAGGAATTTTGAAGAGTTAATAAAACAGTCCTGTGATTCCTCTGATGAATATAAATGACCTCTAACCTTATGTTAAAAGGTGCTAGAATAAAAGATTTAGATTAAAAGATTTAATAAAGATTTAAATGTCCATGTAGTCATTT
Source organism: Acanthopagrus latus (assembly GCF_904848185.1). NCBI lineage: Eukaryota > Metazoa > Chordata > Actinopteri > Spariformes > Sparidae > Acanthopagrus > Acanthopagrus latus. The sequence continues at coordinate 9,268,293 of NC_051043.1, read as the reverse complement.
TAAATTGTCAAAGCGTCACTGGGATCAATAACTCTGATGTAATTATGTAATGTCTAGTTGTAATCCAAAATACATTATTGTGACCCCACAGTAATATATGCATTACTATTTGGAAATTTGCAACATGAGTAAATCACAGTGAAGAATACTTTCTCTCAAGTGTTTCCTATTTAATTCACAATAGGAACAACCTAAATAGACTGTGTATCCTCCTCACAGGACTCCAGGCAGGTTCGTCACAAGCTGATCCAAGATCTTGGGAGACCAGAAGGCCCTGAGAAGCAGGAAAAAGTTGGAGAATGTGAGCGTGCAGACGAAGAAGAAAGAGCGAGCAAAGACGGGGGAGATGGAGCGTTACATGATTCAGCATTTGCCACAGTCAGATCTGCGGTGGGGATGGACAGGAGGGGAAATGGACACTCATCAATCAAGTCCAACCAGGGGGACGTGAGGGAGGTTTGCAGGGCAGCAGGGCCGTGGGAGCTGAGGAAAGAGCCACGCAGAAACAGAGGAAGCAGGGACATCGTCTTCACCACGCTGCATCTTTTGCCTAGGTCCGAGCAGTGCAGGCCCACGTCCAGCACTTTGCCCCGTCTACTGACAGGACAAGCACATAGCGGAGTTTCAGCTGAGGCTCGAAAGGTGAGTGTTGATGTGATTATCACAAAGAAAAGATCGAAGTGGTTTTGTCTTTTCCATTAGCAGTGTGAATCTAAATTCAAAGACAAACACACATCTGGGTTAACTTTTCTTAACCTGCAATCCAAACTTAAGTTTTGCTTGTGTTAGTTAGCTGACCAGAAGAGAGTAAAGGGAAATACTGGGATGACGTGGTGACGTCACAGGGCTGCTGGCCCCTGACCTCGTATTTGTTAAACCAACTATAAGATTAAAGGAGCAAGACTACATTAATTGGTATTGGTTAATTAATTAATTTAGTTGTGGACTGTTGTCGTAACAGTACGCAGTTAACATTGGAAATAAAAGTAAACTAATTCTCTGGAATAACTTGGATGTATTCATATCTTTTCATTATTTTTGTCTCTTCAGGAGAAATCTACGCATTCAACCAAACTGGTCCAAACATCTGGAAGTGACTGCAGCGTTTTGGACAATCCTAGGACCAGGCCCAAGCCCAGACCCCCTGTGGCTCAGAGAGCAGCCTCTTGTCACCGGTCAAGAATCAGACTACACCCTGGCCTCAAGTCTCCGATTTATAACTCTTGTCCACATGTGAGCCCTGATCAGCAAGTTCAGATGTCCTCCCCTACCTTCCACCCGGGTACACCAGTTGAAACCCCTCTTTCCCCGTCTCGTTCCTCTTCTGAACCCTTCAGGTACTCTCCCACACACAGAAGAGTGGTTTCTTCTTTTGGCACTTCTCGGAAGAATCTATAGGAGTCCAGTGGGATTTATCTCATGTTTGAACTTTTAAATGCATACATTTACCCCTTTTGTTTCAGGTTATGTTAGCGATTTTGAATATGTTTATCACATTCATAATCAATTGTTCACAAAGCTGGCTGGCTGTGGCAAGAGAGTGTGCACTCTATCATCTACTTGATAATGCTTTTTTGGAGACCACATATAAAGCTGAATACTTTTTGGCTTCAAGGTGATTGGCAAACTGAGGATTTTCCTATGTAAGAGCTCTCCAAAACATACTTCAGAGCAGTATTAATGGCCTTCACTTTACCCCGTACTGAGATTTGGCAAGTGTGCTCCTCTTACAAACCATCTCATTCAACGACACTCCCGAACCTTGACCTCATCTAAAAGCTTTAGACTTTTGTCACATGTTGGAGTCGCAGAGTCCTTGAATCACCACATTCCAACAGCCCCCCAGAGAGTTGAGAGTTTTTTACTGTACGTACTACATTTTAATTAATACTTACAGCGTGTTGTTTATTAAAGACAAAGCGCCCTCTCAGATCTTGTAAGACATTTCACGGTGGAGTGTTTTTTCATGGCTGCCAGTCTCCGCAGTATGAGTCACATATGTATGCTGCTATGGCTCTTTTGAGTGTGAGATAATACTATATGATGAGGTTTCTCAAAGTAAAGTAGGATCATTACAGGAAACAGAGCATCCTTTGAGTGTGCTCCTCTCTGTGTCTTTGCTCTGTTTAGTTTGTTTTATGTTTCTGAGAGAGGTCCTTCATTAGCCTCGTACCATGTGGCTGTACCACAACCACATGGTAATTCCTCTTGTCAGGGTTTCATTATGAATGTGATGTTTTTTTCATAATCTACATCTAACAAAAAGGAAATTTTGTCAATAACTTGGCACCGTGCTACATGTTGACAGTTTTGGATTCGACAAATGACAATGTATTTTGATGAAATTAAAATTATGGCTTGATAATATTAAAATTGCTTATAAGTTCACCCAAAACTTAAAAAAAAAAAAAAACTGTCCATAAGGTGTGAAGTTATGGAGGTTAGAAAAGTCCACAAAACATTTCTGGAACGTCACAGTAAAACAGCATTGCAGCATTCTCCTCAACAACTGAAGTAGATGAGGGGGATGTGGGGGGTTAAAAACAGCAATAAATAAACAGAAAATGTCAGCTCTTCCAACCTAATCCAAGTCGCCGGAAGCCCTGAGATCCCACATTGAACCAACTTCAGACAGTGTGTACGCTAACACTTTAACATTTGCAGCGACGGTGAAGATTTTGGATTTTAAAAGATGGCTTCCACAGACTCTGATTGTGCTTGACAAGCTGTATTGAGCCATTTTATGTTTTGTTTTTGCTTTTTTATGGCCTGCAATACTTCTCCTGACTTTTCATCTGCATGGGGGTGTGTAGAAAATTACCAAATTATATTTTTTGGGTGAACTTTAATATCCTTTAATAACCTGTATAAGACCTGGATTATAACTTTATACCATAATTTTTGGGGTAAATTGTTGTAAAAAAAAGAAAAAATCCATTATCAGTCAATAAAATGGGATGACGATAAATCAGGTTGCTTGGCTTAGATTAATACCTCTAGGAATGTTGTAATTATTAATATTTTATCACTAAGCAGTGATTTTAGATGTATGAATCAATGTATGAAATTGTCACTACAGTAGCACAAATAAGTTATTAGTTATTTTGCAATATTGAGCCGATCTGTTGACATTGCAGTTGTGTTCATCAGTGTAGTTGTAATTTCAGTTGGATGTTAAAGCTATTAATGACTTTGATCCCAGTTTTAAAAAGGCCACTATCAGATAAGGTATTTAAAATGAGCTCCAGGCGAGTGATGAGTAAAACAATAACAGTGCTTTTTAAAATCACTCTTCGATTGGCTTTTGTGAGAATCAAACCCGGCACTGACTATATACAGGCATGCAGTACTAATGGCATAGAGACATCCACCAGCATCCCACCCCACTGTCTGTTACACTCCCTATGGTTTGTTTTGGAGTGTGTGAGTAAGTGTTGATTGTGTGTATCACGTTTTTGCCCTGCGAGACTCCTGCCGATCGATTCAAGGTGAGACCTGTCGATTAAACACCCTGAGCCGTGCTCTCCACCTAACCCCAGGGTGATTCAATCCCCCGCCCCTTACACACACACATGCGCGCGTGCATACACACCCACCTCACCTGTCATCCATCAATACCTCCATCAGGGCCTCTATTGATCCCCCTCCATCCAGCCTCTTCACCCCGTGCAGTACAACATCAGGGCCAAGACGCCGTCCGTGCAGGTTTAATTTCTGACAGATTTACAATAAAGCTCAAGTTATTATTTAACTCTTCCGGCCACAGTGTGCTCTTTGATTTAGCACCCCGGGAGAGGATGAGTTACAGCTGACACGGAGAATCTGCCGGGGCTGGAATGGTAGGCACCCGGTTCATAACTCAGCCGCCGAATGTGTAGTTAGTCAATCACTTGATCTGTAATCACAAATGCTGCCAGAAATTACATGAGTGATGAGCTGTAATAAAAGCACTTACTTTTCCTGCTCTGTCTCTTAAGTGTTATTGGCAGACCCCTCTCTCCCAGGAGGCCGTGGCTGTGAAACAAAATCCCGATATAAACTGCCTCATTGGTCCCTGCCTCACGCTCTCTCTCTGGTGTACAGTATGTGTGTGTATGTGACTCTGTGTGTGTGTTAATGCGGAGAGTTTCCCACTACAGTGTAATACAAAGCTCTCTTTGACAGTCTCTCTTCCACTCTGAGATTGTCTTGCTTCAGGACAAATGATCCTCACTCCAGTAAAGACAGTCATCCGCATCTCTATCATTTATATTCTCTAATGCCGGCAGAGGTGCGAGGAAACGCAATTCACCAGCAGTGGCGGTTTTTAAACAGACCTGTAAGTATTTATCGGTCAGTAAAATGCATCACACACGTAAAAGGTTTAAATATGTTGCTATGCAGCGGCGGTGGTCGCTGCTGTCAAAACTTTCCTTGCCCGAGTCTCGTCTCGGCCGAGACATCCTGATAAGTTATGGTACATCAAAGACGTGACCTTATGTACAGGTAATCAAACATCTCAGGGACGTGACGCAAACCTTTCTTTGACTGTCTGTGACTCCCAGCTCCGTAGCCTTTGGCGGGAGGTCATGCGTGACAGTTTTATTGATACGGACCCCTGTAATAATTACACAACGTCTTGCATGCACTATTGATTCACGCCTATTGATAAAATCATATTTTACTGTAAAGGTCTGTTGATTTGATGCATTACAGCATAAATCTCTCCTCACAAGCGACTGATTTGGAACTCCTACTGCTGAGTGATGGATGCTCCCGCGGTTAAACACACACACACGTACATACACACACGCACCACTATTTATATCTATTGTTTGAATGGGGTAGTAACAGACACAGGTTAAAGACGGACAGAGATGTAATGATATCTTTAGTCCATCGACATAAATAGACGACCACATAGATCACAGGTAGGATCTGCTATCCAGCCCGGCTCATATGATGTGATATACAAGCGAGGGGTGTTTATGGAGTCACTGCTCCATCTTATCATGATTTGTATTGTCAGCGGGGGCTGAATCTGCATGGTGGTAATAGATTCTGATGTGGTTCAAATGCCCCGTGGTGAATGGGAAATAGAGATGAATGTGACACATCGCACAGAACTTGTCCCGTATATAAACGGCCTTTTAGAACTGTTGTTCGCACAGGGAGGGGAGGGGTAGGCACCGTAACGGCCGGTGTGTAGGGAAATGTCATCGCTGGTATTAAAATGGTGAGAATCTAATCCTCAAAGCTGACCTCTACAGTCGATGCAGTGAAATTGATATGACTTCCAGAGGAGGAACATTCTATACTTTTGCTACCGCTGCTTTTTTTCTGGTGTTAAAGAGGGTTTTTTTGTCATATTGAAGTTGTATGCAGACTGATGGAAAACTAAACAGAAAGTGTCAGGCGATATACACTGGTGCCTATGGTGTCACGCATTATCGCCCTTTGATCTCACCATGGAAAACATAATACGTGTAATAAAGGAAAGGAGCATATTTATTGCTATTGGAGGAAAGGAAAAATTGGTCTTTATGGTTCAGGTTAAAAAGGCAACTTACTAGACCATGTTTCCGCTTTGGCCGGCAGTTCAAAAGCGTGTTTTCTTTTTGGACTTTTTCTCTGGCTGGTTTCTGAACCACTTGGGGGTAGTTTGCGAAAGCTGTGGTGCACCAGTTACAGGCTGGTTTTTACATTTAAGGAGCCAAAGGGACATGAGGAACATGTTTGTGTTCAAGAGGCCTACAGAATTCTGAAAGCAGCGACATAGAGTTAATCGCTGGCCCCAGTCAAGGCACCCCCAGAGCGGCTGCTTCTGCAAAATGCCTAACAGGCCGTCTGGCTGCAGAACAGGAATGTTGTCCTGCAGAGGACAGGGGACGGGGAATTGATTGTAATCAGCAGTGATGTGTTTTATAAGCATAAAACTTGCTCCAACCTGCACTCTTTTAAATGCCCTGTATTCTGATCAAAGTAACAGCGTGGAGAGGTTCTCTTTTTTTTCTCTTTCTAATGCAAACCAAATGCATGAAAACCCATTAAAAGAGAATGAAATAGCACAGCACAGTCTCTACAGGGCCTAGAAATAAACAGAAGTGGGGGAATATTATATGAAAAAAGCATTTTGTCAGAGAACAGCATTTTTTAAAAAAAGCACACCATTTTCTCCTCAGCATCTTAGAGATCTATTGAGGACCTGACATCCATAGTGTATGATTGATACGGTATGGAATCTTTCCATGAAGGATGGCATGTAACTAAAGCATACCACTGACTTTGAACATACTCACTACTTTTGTACCCCGGCGGTTTGAAATGCTAATACGGAGCTTGTGAAATAGCAACAATGCTGCCAGTGTGCTCCCCAGAGCTGGAGGGAGAAGGCAGAGCAAGACAAAGGCAGTTTTTAATCTAAGCAGGAAGCATACAGTGGCGATTCACTGTGACATGGTGATTGATATGAGTGAGTAGTGTATTTACCGAGTCTGACGGGATAGGAGAAAGAGAGTGTTTTCTTCCCATCCGTGCGCTTATCTCCCTCCATAAATCACTGCCAATGGGATGCATAAATGTGGACGGGCAAACGTTGTATTGCTCCGACTCAGGCAATTCCACTTTGACCTCTACATTTGGCATTGGTCACTGGTGCTAAATGCATGCCATGACCTTCCCTGACCTTGTGCTATTCATATTTAATAGTTGCGGAGCCTGATAGTTCCTCAGACAACAAACAGTGTTTAAACACACACACACGAACACCGCTCTGTCGTCAGGCACCATTTGATGCCATAATTTTAGATTTTGATCAGGAGTGGCTTGTGTAATTTTCTTTGTCTATGACAGTATTACATAAATGAAGAGATGATAAGATCTGTTTTATCCTGCTCATCAGTCTGTGTCTTTATAGCCCCGATTCCATTACCCCCTTGCCCAGCAGCATGCTATGATGTCCTGTGTCCACCCTAACCTTTGACTCTGGCCAGTGCTTTAAAGGTTCTGCACTTTGCCCTCTCCCATTTGACCTGTCTGAAGTATACCTTTATAATTGCCCCTGTCGCTATCAAATGCACATATGAGAGGGTGCAGGGGCAGGGGGCCGGAGTCTGTCCAATAACCTTTTGGCCTCTCGTTCATCCATTCTGCTCGGAGCGAGCACAGCAGGCTTCCTCCCCCTACCCGCAATCCCATACTGTATTAGTCTGCATGTCGGAGTTATTGATGGCGCTCTGGAAATATTTTATTGGTCAGTCATGACCTTTGACTGGGGCAATGCAAACACTAACCCCCCTAAAGCTTCTTATCGACACACACACACGCACACACATATGATCAGATGGCTAATAGAAGTATAGATTTAGAATGGCTGAGGAGCTAGTCATTTGGCCGTTGTAAGGTCAGTATTGCTTTTTTTCTTCCATACATGTGCAAAAACAAATATTGCGCTTGTTATAATGGAAACCATCCAGTGATGCAGAGAAAAGACACAACAACACGAAAAATATGTAACTAAAAATATGAGGTCATATCCAGAAAGTGTTTTATATTTTCAAATCACAAAGTGTTCATCTCTGGCTGCAAAGCACAAACAACCAAAGGGGGAGAGAAAAAAAATATCAAATACATTTTCAAAGTGAGAAATCCTTTTCTTATCCCCTCCTCCTATCTCTGTCCTCCTCATACTGTAAGTCTCTTCATCAAAAGGAAGTGTAGCTTGCACTGAAGCACCCACAATTAAGATAAGCCCGACCACAGCTGGACAATTACCTGCCAACTAACCTTTTCTGGAGGCACTTAAGAATGTAAGGACCCCTGAGGATAGATGTGCCCTGAGTAGTACAAGCACTTCAACAGGCCAGAGAGAGAGAGAGAGAGAGAGAGAGAGAGGATGTAAGGTATGAGAATGCACGGGGTAGAGAAAAGGGTGACAATGAGGAAGAGAAAGTGATAGAAATAGAGAAAAAGACAGTATCATGGTGAGATTACCTAATCCTCTGTCTGAGAGCAGTATTTGAAGGACCTGGTGGTGTCAGACATGAGGGGGCTTTGTGGAGGTTTACCCAGGAGAGGCCAGCTTAGCAGGGGGATCTGGTGGAGCACCAGGTGACCACTGCTCTGTCCCTGAGCACAGACCTCAGCCTGTGGCTTTGTAAACACTGTTAAATTGATTGCAGGGAGCTGATGAGATTTCCCTGCAGCCGGGGTCATTATCACATTGTGTACTAGCTCTAATTCACTCGTACGGGGCCATCTATGGATCGTCACCCTGGTTTTTGTTGTCATTTTTAATGTAACCGACAGTGTTTTCTGTCAGGAGTTCATATATCTGCCAGCATGTGTGTGTGTGTGAATCAGACTGGCGATACACATGCAGGAATTTCAAATGTGAAACTAGAAAGAAAAAAAAACAAAAAACTCTGGCTTGTGTTTAATTTCCTAATGCCTGGTGCAGCGTTTTTCAGCACCGGTCAGGGTGTTACAGTCTACCCTGCTGCGCGGCGGCGTGAGTTTCAGCGCTGTATGATATCTGATCCTAAAAACCCTGCAGGGCAGCCACAGCAAATCAACAATGGATTAATGGATCTGGTTCTGCTCGTAAATCTCTGTGGGATTGGAAAGCGTTCGAGGACAGTCAGCCTGTAGTGGTGTGCTTAATGTTACAGGCAGTTTGGGTTTCCCATCGTTCAAAGCGGTGACAGGGTAGTAAAGATGTGGCAGCATCTTATGTCTACGTTAAATCAGTGAATGTCAGGTATGCCGCTTTGTCAGTCTGCAGTGCTAAGAGCCGAACCTGATTCATTGGCGCACATTTGTTTGTAAATAACCACAATGCTTCCCCACGTACAGTAGGATATCTCCATGCACTGAAGCAAAAAGACAGGAGAAAAAAGAGATGTGTTGTGCAGACATGCCCTAATTCAGAGGTGTCACTACAACCCTTCAACCTTAGCCTAGCGCTGTAAGGCCTTGCCATAGATCACAGTGGTTAACAGTTAGCTGTTCCTGCAGGTGTATAGGGAATGGCAGTAACTGCTTCCATTACTGGAGAGAATGGCCCAACTCCCACAGCCCCCTCCAGACAGCGCTGTCATTACCCATCCATTGTGAGGCCTGAGAGGGAGCTGTAAGTACGGCAGACTTATGGCTTTGTTAGAGTGACTGGATGGTCTCCTCTGGCTCAGAACAGGATAAGGAGGGACGGTGGTGTGGAAGGATAGCCTGATAGACTGATAGAGATGGAGGACGAGAATGAATCGAACACCCCCTGATACCCCACCACCACCACCACCACCACCACTACTCCCCGATGTGTTCCCGAGACGAGTGCAGGCTGGAGGGTGGGGAGGGTTATTTGCTGCTATTTTTACAAGAAACGGGTTGATTTGTCTTAGGCCATTACCGTCTATTACAGCTGCGAGTCTTGGGGAAAAGGTGGGAAGCGGCAGACGCTGGCATTCTGCCTAAAGAGAAATCAATGAAACAAATTAATCCTTCGCAGGCTGCGGTGACACAGTAATCCATCATTCAGGGGGCGCTTTTACACACTGAATCAGGGAGCGAGGCAGGGAGGTGGAGGGATTGGGGGTCGGGAGGCTGGGTAGGTGGGTGCGTGTTGGTTGCTGAGGGGTGGGGGAGAGCGGGACTGAGGCTCTGGGGGACAGGGGCAGACATCCACGCTCCGGTAACACTGGGGTAACGGTGGGTGGTGGCAGGGAATCAAGTGGCTCTGAGCCCTTCCTTTACATCCTTGAGCTGCCTGTGGACATACAGAGCAGGAGGAGGAGGAGGAGAGGGACGTAAACACAATCGGCTGAACTGCACCGTGGACATGGCCGTGATTACACACATACGCCTACACATATTTTTCATGTTGCCTGTCGCTCGCCGCCTGCTTTAACCCCACCGAGTTGATGGCTGGTGGTGATGACAGTGATAGGAGAGCTATATTATTTATTTACGCTCAACATACAGCCAGCCAACCGGTCATTAATGCGCGGACATAACTTGGATGTGAATGAATGGAGGGAGAAACCTGGGGCATGAGGTTGAGAAAGAGGGATCAGGAGGATGCCGGAGCCCTGCGGTAATTGAAACCTCCTTTCTTACCATCCTGGCTGTGCAACTTCACTGTGGGGCATTGCATTGTTTCAGTTCAACTGTCATTACCGGGACTGCATTGTCCCGGTAATGACATAGTCTTTTGTAGATCATGGTAGCAACAGCCCTTGATTCCCCACCCCCAGATGTACACTGAACTCGCTGCCCTCTCGCCTCTGAAGGAAAAAAAGAAAAACACAACCCATCCATTTTACTATTCAAAGCAGAGTAGCTGTGTACATGCACCCAGATTTGCCACGGTGATGCGCAAGCGAGCGGCCAATTAGAGCTCAGATCTATCCGTGTGATTGTGTCACGTGGATCAGCTGCCCTGCGAGGAAGCAGTCCTGTCCAGGCCAAGATCCATGTGAAGCAGCTGTACCCTCCGATGAATCACATAACAGCCGACATCAAATGGTATCACAATTCAACTGGGAGCGAGGAGAGAGAAAGGGAAAAAGAAAAAAAAACCCACATACACGCATATCGGGATTGATGTGTTTTTATTAAGATCTTTGCTGTGTTGCATCGCCTTTTATTAATATTACATCATTATGAAAGCAAGTTCAAGAGCATGATCCACTCAGTGTTACCGTATCAGCCGGCTTTGTTGGTCTCCGGGCTCCTTTTGTGGCGCCGCGTGCTGCTCTGCTGACGTTCATCGATAGTGACTGTGTGTGTTTTTACAGCACTGACTTGTAGCTAGAGCTCTGATGGAGGGCGGTGATGCTTAGGAAGCCAGGGTCATTCCATGAAAAAAAAATAAAAGGTAACACAGAAACACAACAAGCAGAACCATTATTTGCCGTGTCATTGTAATAGAGGGTGCCACTTACCTTAACCAGCTTCCCGAAGAGGAATACCAATAGCCCCCCCCCCCCCTTTTTTTTTCTCCCTAAAGACACAGGTGGTAGCATTCTGTGGAACGGCATGTTAGAAAATCTGAGAAAATAGTGGGTGGAGGAAAAAAGAGGAGGGTGGTGGGGGGGACTGAATGTGCTCGGAGGACAGAGGGAGGGAGGGAGAGGCTGAGATTGGACAGGGTGGTGCAGCAGAGAGGAAGGGTAAGAGTGGTCAGAGAGCGGAGAGCAGGCGAACAAGGAAGGAGGGAAGGGAGGGAGGGGAGAGGAAGAAGTGAAAGGATGGAAAAATGTGGGGATATTGCAGCAGAGCGGATGGTGTGAGGGAGGCAGAGTGAGAAATGTTGCCGGAAATGCTAGAGCCAGCAGCGTGTGTAAAAAACCACACTGCAACATTTCTCATCCTTGACATCACTGACAGGCTTTCCAAACACACACACAGTGTGCTTTCTAAAGTTGCGGGGTTGCAATATCCAAATCTTTAACCGGGCTTCTCCTCTAAGATCACACTCTTCTGTTTTCTTTTCTTCTGTGAATGAGGCAGATGTCGGGGGATATTAAATCCAACCGACGTTGTAACTCTTAATTTGAAGGGGTGCGCAGTTTCAGATTCCCACAGCAAATACTATAGAGCGTGTTTGTTTGTAATGAGAACTTTCCCCAACTCGCTCTCAAGTCGCGGAAGAGAGACACGCTGAGAGAGGAGTGAAGGGGTGAGGAATGACGGATATGAGGAGAGGGGAGGAGGAGGACAGAAGATTGTTGTGGAATGTTAGCAGTTCTGGCCAGAACTCGACCATCTCATTTGTCAGGGCTTGACCCCGACTGCGGGGTCAAAGGTCAAAGGGAACATCTGAGGGAAACGAACTCGGCTATCGCGCGCGCACACACACACACACACAAGCCAACACATAAACATGTGTGAGAGTATCTGTGAGAGTGTCTCTCCTCCAGCGCGCTCACACATAATTCAAACTCATGCGCCGGACATCTGTATATATCATCATTAATATCCATCCTAGTCTTATTTGTTTTATTAATACTGAGTGTTATGTTGACCTCTAGCTATGAGAGGACCAGCTGCCAGTTTCCCAAAAAAATATTCTATGGTCTTTTTCCAAAACAAACCATTGAGAAAGAATTTGAGCCCCAGGATGCTTGGACTCGTTTCTGAGTAGCTTGGAATCGTACTTAATAAACACACACTCCAGTAATGCACTTAATGATAAAACTACATCTGAGCTGAGCAGTGAAATTCAGAGAGGGCAGCCTCTTAAAAAACGTACTCCGAGATGGACTGCAGATTTGCAGTTAATGTTATATTTACCGCAGATGTGACTAAGTACAGTGAGCTTGTCGGCGCGGGGGCTGTCATGTCAGTGATCCCGGCACTCGCACTAAGTGGCAGTATCACCGTCGCTGTCCTGTAATCAAACAGCACTCGTCATAAATTACATCTCGTCCCCGTGTCAGTCCTTGCACCACACTGACACATCCCGCTGTGCTTCCAAAACGCCGGGGCCCGTCACGCCACTCTCCGCCTGCGAGGAGACACAGCACAAACTCAGTCACAAAGGGCAGGGTTAGCTCGGCTGAATCACTCGCACAGAATCCCTGCTCCAGGTTTCAAATTAAGGTGAGGGTAAAACCAGGCAGCAACCGTGCGGGTGGCCCGCTTTCACTGACCGACATAATCACTGGACACCTGCGAGTCACGTGACATTCAGACAATGGCACACCTCGCACGCTGAAAATGGTACATTGAGTCACAATTTAGCTGAATTTATGTAAGGCAAGACATTAACATATACTTACTATCTATGGGCGCCCTCCGGTCTGCACCCCCCGCCCTGTTAGAGAAACAAATTGTTCATCTTTAGTTGTTTCAAATTCAGCCTCTTTAACACAAAAAAGGGAAAGGAAAAAAGGGAGCACAGTAAGCGATATTCATGGCTTCGAGAGCTCAAATCTTACACCTTTGTCATTCTTTGGCCGGAGACATCAAACAGGTGCTATGAATAATTTATCTTAAGAGTTTCACATTGATAAGGTCACAATCTGCCAGGTCTGGACACTAAACACAGGCCACCTTCACACCTTCACTTCGCTGCCTTTTTTTTTTTTTTTTTTTACACACATGTGCCCACACATGCAAACACCAGACACACACCCTTCAAATAAAAATACACAAAATCGTGTGTGTGTGTGTGTGTGTGTGTGTGTGTGTGTGTGTGTGTGGGTGTGTGAGAGAGAAATAGAGAGGGTATCTTGTAGTTTGTATATCTTTAACTGTGATTTCAATTCAATTCAGTTGTATAATAAAGAAAATTACATTTCACACAATGTCTGTGTTTGCTACTTTGTTCTATATTCTGACATGCTAATGAACAGTATTTCACAGTTGTTTAGGACCGTGTTTGCAGCTTTGCATCCCCGTATAGATTCATTTATGTCACAAAGTATTTCCATGATTGCTAAACATGAGTAAATAAATATGTTTGGGTTTTTTTTTTTGTTTTGTTTTGTTTTTTTTGCTCAAACTGCCTCTGAGAGTTTTGCGGGGGGGAAGATTTCCTGTTTTCTCTGTTGCTGATGTAAACTAGACTGTGTGCTCCGGTCTTTCTCAGCTCCAGCTTGCTGATGGTTCAGCTACACTACATTTCTAATTAAGCCCCTGCTGTGTGTTAGTTTTTGTGAAAGGGAAAAAAAAAAAAAAAAAAAAAACGGGGAAAACTATAACGCAGTGCTTGTGCAATGCCACTCGGTTAGTTATGAAGCAAAAAGTTAAACCATGAGGGGGCCAAACTCTGACCTGGTGTCTGCGATCACAACCAGAAGTGTACACAGCAGTTTGTTAAAGGTTTGCTGTAAACTGTACATATTCATAATAATTAAACTAGCTTTGCTCTGTTTTATATTGTGTGTAATGTGAATTTACACACTATAAATAATTATGCACTATAAAAAGGAGGATAAACTCTTTTTTTCAGGTGATCCATCACCCAGTGTAAGACCACGACAGAGTCAGGACACTGAACTGTGAGCTGTGTCATCCTTTTTTAATGTGTCTCCCTTTTTTTTAAAAAAAAAAAAAAAAACCCACAGGGAATCACTGCTCTACTGTGTTGACCCCCCCTCTTCCTCGTCTCTCCTCCTCCTCCTCCTCCTCCTCCTCCTCTTCTCTCCCTCTCTCTCTCTCTCTCTCTCTCTCTCTCTCCCTCCGCTCCCCTAATAATCGCAATACTTCTTAAAAATTGTTTTGCACTCCTCTGTGTCGGAGGGTAATCTCGCCCTTTTGTCGCCGAGCTATATTTCTACTGTGTGTTGTCGGATAATGTGAGGATGGGATGAAAGGTAATCTGCGTGCAGAATTCCTAAAGCTCCCTTATCCTTGTTGAATTTCTCAAGAATTCCACCTTTGCCCTCCGGTTTCCCCGAAATAAATTACTTAAAGGGTGAGATGCCTTCGCGCACCCCCGGTTTTTTTTGTTGTTTTTTTTTTTTTCTCGGTGTGTGTGTGTGTGTGTGTGTGGGTGGGTGTGTTGCCTCCTCTAAACGCAGTCAAACAGGTATTAAGTCTTATTTTAATTCACTTCATTCCTTAAGGCTGCGTCGCTCCCTGGATGCTTCACGGCCACTTTGGGGAATAAGAATAGATGATGTTCCCAAAGTTGTTTTAAAAAAAAAAAAAAAAAATAGCAGCCGCGTTATTAGGAATTGTGTTGATCGTGTGTGATGCGATGATGCAAACAGGCCGTTTTTGTTTTTTGTTTTGTTGTTGTTGTTTTTTGGGTTTTTTTTTTTTTTTTTTTTGGTTTTTTTGAGCCGAGCCACCGGTCACTGACAGTCAGACATCTCTTGAGGAGACATTTTCGCCTGTCAGTTCATTTCCAGTCCCAGCTCAGTTCGCCGTGCGTTTGATTGATATGCGCCATGGCTTCTCCCCCCTCTCACAGTGGATCCCTAACAAGTACGCACACGCTGCTGAAAAAAAAAAAAAAGGCTGTTTCCCCTCATCCCGCTTCTGGTACTTAAAGTTTGGGTTTTTCTGGTGTGCTACAAAATTACAGTGTTTGCACTGCGGAACCGCGAGGGTTTGGGTGCTAATGGATTTATAATCTGCGTCTCTGGGACCATCCAAAGTAATTAGCACACGGGCTCTAAAGAAATGATGGTTAGTGAGCAATAAAGCCATTGGCCCCATAGCTTAAACTGACAGTCCCTCCAACTTAACTCCAACCTCAAGTCTAATTGGGGGAAAGTCATCGCAGTTATTGTCCTCAATTATAGCCAGGGATGCAAAAGAAGAAGAAAAAGAAAACCCTGGAAAGAGACTTTCATTCATCACGTATAAAACAGGAGGATCTCAAATCTCTGGAGACGCGCGGCCATATTAAAAATAATGAAGGAATAAACAGTCATATCTGCATACAGGCTAGGATGCTTCACTCAGCAGGACAGCGCAGTTTTACACTTACATTAAAGCCCTTTTAGGGCAGAACGATAACTTTAAAAATCACACATATTAATATGATTAATTATAGAAGAGGGTTATATAATACACACACAGTGAGCAAACACACCGCTGTTTCCAACTGATCTCAACTTCCCCCTGTTTTGAGGAGACACTTGGTCAGTAATAATTAATACCCAGGCTACTTTGTGAGACTCTCTGCCTGTTAAATGCTTAAATGCCTGTGGTCTATAGGCTCACCGATATTTTCCACTATTTCTCACGAATGGCCTTTCCATTAAGAGCGATTAGATTATGTCCATTGAAAGTTGCTGATCCATAGAAAAAAGGAAAAAAAAAAAAGAGAGAGAGAGAAGCCATCGGATAAAAGGCGATTTCAAGTGACCTTCTCGTCCCTTTCACACCAATCTGAGCCCCCAGAATAATTTGGGGATCAGATTTGGACAAAAAGAAGCTACCCCCCACCAACCCACCCACCAGCACCCCGACACCCCCCTGAACACTGAACACACACACACACACACACACACACGCACGCACGCACTCACTACACCCCCTCCTCCCCCTTTTTTTCAACACACAACCACTCAAAAGCAAAGAAAACCTCAAATTGAAACACGAAATGAGGGTTTTTTTTTTTTTTTTGTAATTAAAAATATGAGTGCTAATGTTTGTTCAGTGTGCAGAGGAGTGCGCACGGTGAGAACCAGCCTTTTCTTTTTTAAAATATATCTATATATATCTATACCTATATCAGGCTTGAGAGGTGTTGAGGAAAGTTACACTAACTTCACTGCAGGAAGAGCTTCTCACTCATAAAAGCAGCTCACAATCACTGTTGTTCCAAACAGGTCGAGGGATCCAATCCCATTTTTATTTTTTTATGTGAATTGAAAATAATAAAATAATAATAATGATATTAATAATTGGCTCTTGTTGCTCAACTAAAACATCATTAATCAACATGACACTGCAGGGTTACTGCTTTCCATGGAGGGAGCCAAATTATCCGGAAGCCCCATTTGTAAAAACAAATGAGACTTAAAACACATAATGTTGAAAGATAGACAAGGGAATAACGTGGTCTAAATGTAGTCTTTGTCGACATGACATATATCCTGTGGCATGGTATACATCTACAACTTCTCTTTGCTGCAATGCCATATCATATGTGCTCTGACAGTATGTAAAACAATATGAAATGATCTGCAAATTCGCATTTACACCAAACAGCAGGTGAAACCGTGTCAGTGGCGCACGCTGTGTTTACTTAGTAAATAAGTTTCCTCGCTGTTAATGAGACATAAAGTTACTGACAAACGTCTGAATGCTACACAGGAGCACAGTCCAAACACGTGTGGAGTCATCTGAGGGTTTGGGGCTGCGTGTTTTTTTGTTGTTTTGTTTTTTTCTGCCACACATTCTCGATTTGACTCTTAATCAGTGTCTGCTATTCAAACAAATAGCCTGGACCCAACGAACGTGGACACACTTGTGTGACGACCACCCCCCCCTTCTCCTCAGAGCTCCACGGATGAAGGCGCTCATCACTTTCTTTTCTGAATTATTTAAATCTACCAGGCAGGCGTCGAGGGTGTCAGCGATCAGCAGTCAGCTGTACGTGGCCCTGTAACCCGGCGTCCAGGAGCAGGAGCACAGTGTGCGCGCAGGAGGCCCCCTTGGAAAAAGAGAAGCAGCCTCGCACTTGAAGCTCGTACGCTGTCTTTTTTAGTATTATGCTATTGTTCTAACGCTGACGTGATCGCACACAGTCATTGATAACAGACCCTGAATGATTTGTGATTCTCTCTGTCGTTTTAAAACGCTCTAAAAACGCGTTCCTGGAGTCGTCCGTTGTTTTATGGCGAGGAGGGGGGGGCTTGCACTTCTGACCTCACTGTTTTCCCAATTGATTGTGCTGCTTGTTGGTTTCAGCTGCACTGAGGCTGCGTTTCGTGAGAATACCTCGTCCAACTGCTGCACGTGTAAAAAGGAAAAAAAAAATGAAGAAAAGGAAAAAAAAAAAGATCATAAGTTATTGATCACAGATTTGACAGAACTGTTGCTGTCCACATAGATATGTTTAACCGGTGAGGTCCTTTGTGACAAAACTATCATGCAAGGGGGGGATTTAAAACGCTCACAGATAATGTATCAGCGGATTATTCAATTTGGATTTTAAAAAGACAGAAGAAGTCAGATTGAATTTAAATATTCCAACGTCACTAATTATGTGTTGCAAAGCATTACACCGTAGTACATGTAGGACGCCTGCTAATGCGCAAATGCAGCCATCACCTGAAAGACGTGTTCAGTTATATTGTGATTATCTCCTTCTTTACGTGTTTCCAGTAATTTAACACACCATGAAGACGTGCGTATTTTGCTGTCCAAATAGGAAGAGAGTGGAAGAAAAAAAGCAGACTACTTTTAATACTTTAATTAGCCTCCTTGGCTCAGGTAAAATTATTAATTAGCATGAACTTTACGCACCCAAAGGAGGATTAAGTTAAATGTTATTATGCAAGGCTATTTTACAAAGCTGACTGACGTGCAGTTTGTCCTGGATTAACTTAACCTGGCCTACATCGCTGCATCATTTATTTCACATCACTTTTCATCGCAGTCCCTTTCCATCAATAATGCTGCTTTGATAAATCACACTGTATGTCCTCTTGCCTTTTTTTCCCCCCTCGCTGCTGCTCCTTTTTCGCCGCGTTAATGCGTTCGAGCGATTTTTTTTTTCCTTCAATCTATAATATTTGCATCTGTCTGCTGTATTGCGCCTAAAGTGGCACTTTGAAAGCAGCGTAAAAGATGGGCAACGGCTGCTCCCTTCCTTGATCAGCCTTTTAATCCGGTGACACTATCGCTGAGACAAACAGCCCGCTATCGATCTTTTCATTATGTGTTCAAACAACAAATAGCCTCGCAGGTGAGGTGCACGGGACGCGTAAAGAGAGAGAAAAAAAAGGAGAGAGAAAAAAAAAAAAGAAAGAAAGAAACAGCTCGCATGTCCAGCGGTACTACAGGGCAGCCTGCGATATCACTGCCGGCTGTACAAATCAGTGAGGACAGCTGGGAAACGGAGGAACGAGTCTCGATCATCGGGGGATGATTTAGGGGGAAAGATGCGACCGCTCACTTGTTACAAAGTTGTGACTGTGACGCCGTCCGGCTCGGGCTGCGGGCTCCGAAGTTAACGGTTCATGTGGCGTGAACGCAGAGAATGTTACCCCCGCGTCCGGAGCCCCGCGTGTGCAGCAGCGTAGGAGAAGTGGGAAATAAACACTGTACTTGCCTCATCGGCGGACTCGTTCCGTCCAGGTGGAAAAGCCGCTCCCTCCGCTTGCTAAACCGCCGTCGCCGGTTGCTTCTTCTTTCAATGTCCTGCTGTCCACTTTCTCCTCTTTTCTCTCGCCGTCTCCCCAAGCTTTCTATTAGCGCCCCTACCCTGCTCCCATTCGCTGCCCCTCTCACTCTACGCTCCTCTTCTCCTGCGGAGCCCCCTTTTCCCAATCTGCGGAGTTAAATCTTAATGATACACTTAGAGAAAAAAAGAGAGAAAGAAAGAAATTCTTTGTCCGATTTAATCTTATTGGTTTCACCTTTTCAAAGAGCTGGAGATATTGCCGGGGAGTTTCAGTGGAGTGTCCGAGACAGGGACGGGAGAGAGAGCTCTCTTGTTGAATACTTAAAAAACAACCCATCCCTCCTATGCGTTTCCAAAGGGGGCACTTGCATATTTACGCTCCATTATATCTGCTAATACCTCTGTGTGGACAAAAGATCTGTACAGAACAACTTTCCTTGTTTTACTGAATAACATTTTCATGTTTTACGACCAGTTACTCGTCTCCATCACGGTCTATTACCATGTGTTTCATGGTTTCAGGATTTTACGCACATCAGTTTGAGTCCATCTGAATCACCTTCAGTCTAAACACGAGAGCACTTTTGGCCTCTTTTGTTTTTAACACGCGTTGTGATATGGGCTTTATTTATTACTGATCTCTGAAAGTTCTGTCTCTCCGTCACAACAACCTGAAAACCAGAGGTTTTACTTAGAACACAGTCCAAAATAGAAAAAAAAGACGAGAGAGAAAAAAGTGCGCAAAATGTAAGCGTGTTTTATTTCAAAACTCAACTTTTACGTTGTAAAAAATGTTATGTCTGATGACTTGTGAATGCATTAATGTGAGGTTGTAATTGTACAATGTACGCTAGATGGCAGCGCGATCCAGACATTTCTGAGTTGAGAGGTGGTAAGCCTGCAGAAACCCTGGTACAAAAAAGCCGGAATCCCCATGCAAATTCCCAGCAACTTCACATGATTTTGAATTACTGTCATTATTAAGACATAATGTGACACCAGCTCAGTGATTGTGCAGACTATAGGACCTCGGTAATTATTGAATATTGCTTATTGCTCCGTCTAATTTTAGAGGTTTTCGGCCGCTGGCACGGCACCCCGTTCTTATAACACACACTGTCTTTTATGCATCATTCTGCCCAGTGACATTTACCTCCCTTTATAAGCTCGTTTTAACTAAATTGTAAGTTTTAATCAGCGAGACTGTGCCGATTACAGGCGAGGGTGTACCGCAATGCGCATGCCAAAGACAAAAACAACGTGCGAAAACATAAATCCGCTTCGAACCAGTAATGACATCCGTTAATTTCATGATAAAGATACCAGTCCAAGACAAACCATTTTGAAACTTTGGGGAATTTCTGAGCCAGAGTCCCCGTTTCGCCGCTGCGCACAGTTTTTTTGGGTTTATTTGTCGTGCGTAAAAGCTTTGTCCTCCCCTTGCCTTTACCCCGCTTTTTCTGCTATTCTATTCAGGGTTTCTTCCTCTTTTTGGTGACAATAGACGGCCCATACTAATCAGGTTTCAAAGTAAATAGCAGCGCGGGGCGAGCTCGATGTAAATTGTGCCTGTCAGAGCCCCCCAGCCCCTCCAGTCGTAGATGGCTACACTGCAAAAAATATCCGTGCATCAGTCAGTTCGGCATTGAGTCTGGAAACCTTGGATTTACCGAAAACGGGGGACTGAATGTTGCGCCGGGGCGACGCGTTACCACTTGTTTCCGATGCCGGTCGCCTGATCAGTCTGCATTTTTATATAAATCGACTGTTGATTTCTGGGGGAATCCCGCTGCCCCGCGCTCTCTGCCTGTTTTCGAGCCATTCACCCTGAAAATCTACAAGCGACTCGGATCAAGCTTGGACACGAGCGCAGCTCTCTGGACCGCTCCCGCATTTTCTCTGTTTTTGGCGTTTTTCGAAAGAAAATAACATTTCAAGATTTGAACGCAGGGACCCGAACGACTTGTCGGGATGGACATTTTTTGCAGCGAGTGAGCGGAGGGGGACTCTAACCAATAGAGAGACAGAGAGGGCTTGGCTATAACCTTAGCCTCCCATTTTCTCTCTCTCCCTATCTCCCCCCTCTCCTCCTCTCCTCCTCCTCTATGCGGGGCTCTGGCCAGTCAGTCGCCTTTGATTATCAGTCTCCAGCAGCCCCTCTCTTGGCTCCTTGACATGAGCACCATATAAGGCGCAGCGATCTCCATAGAAACGTGTCAGTTTCAATAGTAGTGTCAAAGTTCACTATATACAGACATTCGCGCAGATCCCCCGTTTCGGAAACATTGCTCTGCTGGTCCTCTCGTTTAAGCGCATTCATTTTTTGGGTCTCTCCTTCTTCTTGCATATTCTATTAGTTGTTGGTGTTGGTCTTCTTTTTTTATCTTTTCTCTTCGTATCTCCATTCCTCCTGCTGGAGAGAGGTGAAACTATACATGGGCACTTCGTTCGGCGACGCTGTTTTCTTTCGCTGCCGGGCGAGATGATGAGGTTTATTTAAGAACATAGATGTAAAAAATCCAGCTCTTCAGTTTTTTTTTTCCTCCCCTCCTATACGGCGAAGACGGGAGTGTAAAGGAGCAAGGGGAAGAAAAGAGAAAGGAATTTATCTCCGCAGCACTTTGGATCGCGTGTCTTTCCAGCAAAAGGTTTTTTTTTTTCTTACTCGCTCCTGCGTCCATGTGAATCGCTCCTGCCTTTCCTTTGTGGCTATTTTATATCAAACTGCAATTTGCACGACTGGACTCGTGTTTTCCTACAAGATTAGGGATTCCTGAATGGCTGACTGCAATTTACCTTGGAACTGGCCTCCCGATACTTGCATATCCTGATCGGGCGCCTATTCAATCGTCCTCCTGTATTTTGAATGTATTGATCGCGTTGTACTCCCCTTCTTACCCCATATGAGATTGCGTGCTCCGATTTGACTTTGCACTGCCCCGTCTTTTGAGATCTCATTTTTTTCTCCTCTTCGCTCTATAAACACCGGCGATCATTTCGCTCTATAGCACTTTCCGGGGCCGAGATATGGCAATGGTAGTTAGCGTCTGGCGAGATCCGCAGGAAGACGTGGCCGGAGGACCTCCGAGCGGCCCCAACCCAGCAGCGCAGCCGGCGAGGGAGCAGCAGCAGGCGGCGTCGGCGGCGCCGCACACTCCGCAGACCCCCAGCCAGCCGGGACCCCCGTCCACACCGGGGACCGCCGGGGACAAGGGGAGTCAAAATTCTGGACAGAGTCAGCAGCATATTGAATGTGTGGTTTGCGGAGACAAATCGAGCGGCAAACACTATGGCCAGTTCACCTGCGAGGGATGCAAAAGTTTCTTCAAGAGGAGTGTACGGAGGAACTTAACATACTCATGTCGTGCCAATAGGAACTGTCCCATTGACCAGCACCACCGAAATCAGTGCCAATACTGCCGGCTGAAGAAGTGTTTAAAAGTGGGAATGCGGCGGGAAGGTGAATATATATTTTAAAGCCCACTCATTATTACTCATCCTAGTAGCAGGCGAATAGGGCTGCCATGTTGCATTAAGGTCACGGGCTATATGCCCGGGCATACTGCAGTCTCCATCCATGTTTTTTAGGGATGTTTGCATGAATGATTAGTCTCTCTTGCCTTATGTGAGAGGGGGCTCAAAGGCCAGTGCAGCCACAGCAACTATGCTTGTGAATGCAGGTCGCCCGAACAAAGCGGCTCGTCTAGATGACCCTTTTATTTTCTGTTTCTCGGAACCTAAATTGCACCATTACCGAGCAAAAAGGCTCCCGGTCCGTCTGGACCATTTTACGTATATGTTTTAGAGCAATAGAAGGGCTGTGTGTGTTTGTATGTGTATGTGTGTGCGCGCCTGTTTGTCTGTGTGCGTTGTGTATGTACGTGTGTGTGTGTGTGTGTGAGTGAATGAGTGTGTGTGTGTGTGTGTGTGTACAATGTGCACGGCTAATAGTGCCTCGCATAAGTACGTGCAGTTTAGTAATTTATAATAGCACAGTGGCGGTTTGTGAGACGTGTGTGTGAATGTAAAACGAACACAGTACGAACCCACGTCTCTGTCGAGCTCCTTATGCTGACTAGACAGCTCAGACACACTGAATAACGCCGCTGAAGTTGTCCATGGCTCATTGTTTTTGCTGGTGCAGTACAGGCCGTGCAACTTTCCCTCTCCAAGTGTTCAATTTCCATTTTATGCAAATATCCCTAAATTCAGAAATCTACTATTTGCGGTCCACGCTGCAAGCCCACCCAGAATGGCCCCAGAGTTACGTTAACATTTTTTATTTTATTTTATTATTAAACAATGGCTGAGTTCCCTTTTATTAACAGCTGACCTTTAGACGTGGCTGAAATGTGTAAACGTGATTGCACTTAACCGCAATTATCAATCATATTTGTAATATGTTCGGCCAAAATTAGCGATTATTAATATGAATAAAAACCCACGTAAATATAACGGTCAAGTGTTATCAGCAGGCTGCTGCATGTCATGTGCGACGACGCCCTGACACAGTCAGAGCAGTGATTTTTTTGTTAAATGTGGCTTTATAGAGGAGGAAATGTGTTTTTGCTGTGTTAAAGTGATTCATTTGAGCCCATGCAGCGTCCGTCTTTTAATACAAGTGTAAACAGTGTGAGGGTTCAGGGACACAGCAGCACATCTGCTCTGATGAGATGTTTATGTTGTCGATAGAATAATCTCTGGAATATAAGAGTCTTGCGAGCAGCACACACTAGTCGATGTGTTTTTTGAACGACGTGTTGAATTTAGACTTCAGTGCATGCCGTTTTTACTGAGCAGAGAAGAGACTCTAGCTGTAAGTTGCTTGACGGCCATGAACAATGTTTATCAGTCCTGGATGCACATTTCCTCTTTTTCTCTCTCTTTTTGTCAGCGGTTCAGCGAGGACGAATGCCTCCAACCCAGCCCAACCCAGGCCAGTACGCGCTGACGAACGGGGACCCTCTGAACGGCCACTGCTATCTGTCCGGATACATCTCGTTATTGCTGCGGGCCGAGCCTTATCCGACGTCCCGGTACGGGAGCCAGTGCATGCAGCCCAACAATATCATGGGCATCGAGAACATCTGCGAGCTGGCGGCTCGTTTGCTCTTCAGCGCCGTGGAGTGGGCGAGAAACATCCCTTTCTTTCCCGACCTGCAGATCACCGACCAGGTGTCCCTTCTCAGGCTGACGTGGAGCGAGTTGTTTGTGCTTAACGCAGCCCAGTGCTCCATGCCTCTGCATGTGGCCCCTCTGCTCGCCGCGGCGGGCCTCCACGCCTCCCCGATGTCCGCGGACCGAGTCGTGGCTTTCATGGATCACATCCGGATCTTCCAGGAGCAAGTGGAGAAGCTTAAGACCCTGCACGTAGACTCGGCAGAGTACAGCTGCCTCAAGGCCATCGTGCTTTTCACATCAGGTGGGTGTCCGACATGTCACATAGGAACATGTCTATAATCAAATGAGGCCTAGCTGCAGTAATGTTAGTGAGAGCGAGGCTCGCAGGGCGAAACGCTGTGGCATCAAGAATATGGCTGTCAAGTATAGGCTGCTCACCAATCTGACTTTACGAGATGTTTGTGTTGCCGATGCAAAAGCTATTTTGTCAACAGCTTGCTACATATCTACTTACATGCATTCCCATGTCAGTTGTAGCCGCAGCATAAGACGTGTAAACAAATCCAGATTGAGAGCGCATCAAGTTTTTTTTTTTTCTTTCTTCCCCCCCCCCCCCCCCCCTCACTGTTACAATCACTCCAATGCTTTAATAAATTGGAGATAGCTGACAATATCACACGTGTAAATATTTTATAAATGTGGAGTTTAAACTTTTGTTCAGCTCGTCTGAGCCGAGATCGTAGGTTCGCGTCCATAAATTTTGGAACAGGTGTCAAATAATTGAGCGTAAAGATGAAATAGTCTATCACCGGTGATATATGACAGCTGATGCGTTTATGAGTGTTGGTGGATGCTTTTATCCTTGTTTTGCGTGTACAAACACATGTCTTTGGGGGCAGGAAATAATCCTTAGCAGACTGAGATCAAAAAAAGCTGATGGAAGTTGACTCATATGTCAGTGCGTCGCTTCTGCAGGGCGCAGGGCAGCGCTGCTCCATAGGTTGTTTTGTACATTAATCTTAGCTGACCTATTAATTTTCCTACTTATTGGGGATAGTTTCTCACGTCGCACGCGCTTTGAAAAGTAATCAGCGGCAATTTTCAAAAGTAACCCACATTGTTGGTAGCTTAATTGATGGCTGACTGGGGAAGGTCCTAAAGGTCCTCATTTACGCTCGGCGCGTAATTTAGGTGCTATTTTGGAGCTGTTTGTGTACGCTCGGTGCCATTAGGCCTGTTATGTCGTGGAGTGTGCTGATGGGAGGAAAAAGAAAGTCCCAACTCGCTCACAGGCCCCAGATTACTTCCAAAACTTGCCTAAAAGTTTTGACCTCGTTGTCTCGTACTCGGCCCGTTCTAAAATTCTGTAACAAGGTTGTACGTATTCTATAATTGGACACGTTCGCGATGAAATATTCAGTTTTACTGTGATTTTCAGATTTAGATTTATATTGAAATAACTCTGACTTTCAAAATCCCTAGAAAGCGTCATAACTCCATGTTACACTGAGTGGATACACTTGTCTTTTAGCATATTTCAAAAATTATTGTTTTTTTTTATTTACATAACGTGTACAGATGCGTAAATATACAACCTTTACTGTTTTTAAATTAAATTATTACTTTATAATACATTCTATCACATTATATTATTTTATTTGACCTTATATACAATTGTTTGTTGAATTGTTGAATATTATATTCAAATGCCACACAGTGTGTATAATCTAATAATAAGGTGTGTGTGTGTGTGTGTGTGTGTGTGTGTGTGTGTGTGTGTGTGTGTGTGTGTGTGTGTGTGTGTGTGTGTGTGTGTGTGTGTGTGTGTGTAATCAGGATCCAAATCGTCCACACACAAAGTTTCAGTGGTCACCAAACTTGTAAATAGGAGCTCAGAGATTGTATTCCAAACGTCAACATTCAGTTTTCCTTTTTGGCGAATGCGACATTACCACAGTCACTCAGAGCACTTTCCTCATTTTTTAAAAATATTTTTAGTTTCAGGAGCCATAATAACTACTTTTCACTTCTGAGGTTTGGCAACTAGGTTAATTTGACACGCCAATTTTTGAAGACACACTGAGAGGTAAATACACGTTTTAGCACAAATAAATGCGTATTTTCGCCTCAGTCGCCGTGTTTCAGCAACGTGACATCCTGTGTGATTCCTGTACACTGGCACATCTGACCATATTTTTTTTCCTATGGCACGGGCTTTTTTTTTCTTCCTCTCCAATTTACCCCAGATTACCCAGAGAAAACTCCATACACACATTAAGGTCCGGCATGTTTTCTAACAGATCATTTAGTTTGGGTTGATAGGCTACAACTGGTGTTGGCTATAACAAGTCATGTGGCACTGTGCCAAGACCAGCGTGGATTTGTTTGCCTTTAATAACAGCAGACTTGTCAGTATTTGACGCATAAATAACACCGGCCTGGCTAAACAGTTTCACCACAGTTCAGGATCATTGTCTTACATTAACTCCTCATCCACATGCGCACACTGCACCGGTCGCCTCCGCTAACCCACCACACAAATAGTCGTATGCGAATCTGGAAGCTATCTGCTCCCATGTCTCGGTCTATTGAGGTGGTGGGGTGCAGGGCTGCAGGCAGAGCCTAATAGAGAACTGTGGGATGTCTTTGACCAGCTTGCTCTTGACGCACATATTCAACTTCAGCTCCCCCTATGTCGCTGCATTATAACGTTCATGCCAAGTATTCACATTTTACACAAAAAAAAGAAAGAAAAGAAAAGAAAAAAAGAAAAAAAAAGAATCCAAACGTAATTTATTTCCACCTTTATTGATTGGTGTAGATTTTAAAAGGGACACTCAGCGTTAATCCAGAGGGATTTGCATACATGGGGCTCTGACCGGCCGGACTAAGGTCACAGTAAATCACCCCGAGATCTCAGCGTTGCCCCCCGGGTTCATAAGGTTATTGTGTCTGGCCATAGTGAGTTATTGCGCTGAGAGAGATCGCGTATAGGCTTAAAAGCCTGTTCCCGGCTTTTAATGTATTGGTGCCTGAAAACTAAAGCTGTCTTTCTTGTGCAGTGTTCTACAAAAGCACAGCTCCACACAGGACGCGTTAAGGACAGCCCAGGCTCCATGTGGGACCATATATGCCGGCGGTTACGCTGCCTGCGTTTACAGCAGTTTATAAGCAGCAAGAACACGCATGCCTGGGCTGTGTGGAAAACAGTCTTTTCTTCATAACAAGGCTAAAAAACATCGCACGACACTAACAAGCCTTTATGCTTTTGTCTATAGTGAAGCGTGGCTGCGCAGGGCTGCACAGCCCACCAGTGAGCCCCAAAACGCACGGCTCGCCTTGCGTGTTTTTTTTTTTTTTTTCTTTTTTTCTTCTACACAGGCTCGTTTTCTGACATTTTACGTCGCTTCTGCTTGACTATTGACTTCACCTCCTCTAATAAATTTGATTGCTTCCAGCGGCCCTGTCCTATAGGCTCCGTCGAAAAAACAGGCCAAGAGTGGTCTATGGAGAGAAGCGCGGCGAAATGACTTAACAGCTTACTGCGGAGTAATTAGGTCACATTACATCCAGTGTAATTTCAGATTCATCAGTGCCGTTTATGTTTCCCTTATACTTGAATCCCCAGAGCGCAGACATCCAGAGCAGGCGACCTTTAGGCCTGTAGCCTTACCTCCCCGCCTGTGCTCCACTGCCCCGTCACTCCTGCCCTCCACGCGTCGCCCGCGTCCCTCGCACTGTTTTCGTGACATTTGGCTTCCATATTCTTGTTGATTGTTGTAAGAGCAGGCAAAGATATCCTCCACTGGGCTGTGCATCCCCTACTCCAGCGGCGACCCCCCCACCCACCCCCTCCCCTTGTTTATTCTGTATGACAGTCCCACTCGCTCAGTGTGATGTAGCATGTTTGGGCAGTGTGTTTGTTCATTCCACTTTGTCAATAACACGTAAAGGCTGATGCTGAATGATAACCACACCACTTTTTTTTTCTTTTTTCTTTCTTTTTTGTTTTTTTTTTTGCACGACATAAATTGAGTATGGCAGCGTGTGCACTTGCCAAAGCGAAAGCCCACGAGAGTCTAAAAAAGCTGTGTGTGTGTGTGTGTGTGTGTGTGTGTGTGTGTGTGTGTGTGTGTGTGGGTGGGTTTGTGTTGATATTTAGTCCAGAACAAAATATCAAGCGAGTGTAATTTGAGTTTTAATAAGTTCAAATGATTGTGATGATAAAAAAAAAATTGCATTTGATATCGCTGCTTCTACAAGCTGTGTGCTCTCCTCCTGCGACCTGAGAGTCTGACATGTTTTAATAATACGATATTTTAATAATACATTTTCAGCCAATGGTTATTGTTTCGCTCGCTCCCTCGAAATGTTGAAGTTTAACGGCACAATAATGTCACATTCAGGGGCTTTTTTTTTTTTTTTTTTTTTTTTTTTCGTCTCTCCACAACATGTTGTACCTTGGGGTTTCAGAGTCGTGACCATGCTAACCACAGTGGGGTTTTTTTTTTTGGTGTGTGTTTCTCTCAGACGCTTGCGGCCTGTCGGACGCTGCTCACATCGAGAGCCTACAAGAGAAATCCCAGTGCGCCCTGGAGGAGTACGTGAGGAGCCAGTACCCGAACCAGCCCAGTCGCTTTGGGAAGCTCCTGCTGCGGCTGCCCTCTCTGCGCACCGTCTCATCGTCGGTAATCGAGCAGCTGTTTTTCGTCCGCTTGGTAGGTAAAACTCCTATTGAAACCCTCATCAGGGATATGCTATTATCCGGGAGCAGCTTCAACTGGCCTTACATGTCCATCCAATGATCCTTATATGAAAGTGGGAAAAAGAGAGGAAAAAAAGGACCAAAATTCAGCACCCCTCACCCCATCCTCCTTCAAGAAGACTATATATAGGACCTTTTCTGAGAAAACTTGGAAGACATTACTTTTTTTCTGTCTTCTGGGACTGATATGGAATACATTATGTACAGAAAAATATTGGAACTGGACTTTACACCTGTGTAAATCCACCCCTCATCTTCAAGAACAATACTCTTCATTTTGTAAAATACTAGTCTTTATTTTCCTTTTTTTGTAAAAAATACAAATAAAATGAAAAACATCATATGCGCAGTAAGAAAAAAAGAATCAAGACTTAGCGGGAAAATAATGTTTCCAAGCAATTATAAGAATTGTCCTGTGTCTATGTACCTCTCTGTTTTGTATTTTTTCTGGTTCTAAACCAGGGTTTCTGTGATTCTATACTAATAATTTTTTGATATAACCTTTTGCTTCTTATAATGAGTGCGATATATGTTGTCGAAGCTATGTTCTCCAAGAATTAAAATTGAAGTGAGAATTTAAAAACAGAAAAATAAAGAAATTTAGACAAATAAGAAACAGTCTAATCGCTATGACAATATCACCACTGATGGTTGAACTTTTTCCCCCAATTGATACGATGGACCTGCAACAGCAGCAAACTGACCTCCAGGACATTTTTACTGAGAGGACGTCTGGGGCGCCTTTCCCCGGGCCATGAGTGCGCGTGGAGTCGATCATCAGTCAAAGAGGAGAGACATGAAAATCAAAAGCACTTTTAATATATCATTTCAAATACATTTTGTTTGTTTCGTCTTGAAAATTTTCATTGTTTCTTGAATTTTATTGGTTGTTGCCTTCAATTTGCTTACTCCATGATGCAGCTTTTTGCAGAAGGGTCGGTTGATGAAGTTGTGTGATGGTGACTGTACTATTAAAAAAAAGAAATAGGCAACATGTCTCATTCTCAAGCATTTTCCTGGACGCACATGACAACGATGCTCGGTCTTATTTTAAAAAAAAAAACAACAATAACAAAACACACACACACACACACACACACACACACACACACACACCTGAGGGAAGAGGGGCGCGCTCCTGGCTTTTCTGTAAGGGGAAAGCGCAGGAGCAGCCTCCAGTCTCTTGAGTCACTGTCCTGCACTGCCTTACACTGAAAACACACCATTGTGAATACACTGTTTGCCTCTTACACCTTACCAGTGAAAACGAGGTGACACACGGGATTAAGTGTGGTGATTACGCCATGGGTGCACACCTTACATTTGACCAGATCCACGCACATAACCGGCGACGTGAGCACAAAAGGAGGAGGGCAAGGCTATACGCGAGGAACTACAGCCCCAGAGCTCTCTGCCAGCCTGTGAGCGCATTAATGTTTAATATTTTTCCCAGACAGCGAGGAAAGCCTGCGCAACCACACAGAGCCACCTCCATCCCTACCTCCTGTGGCTTAATCAAGGTGATTCCTCGCAAACCAAACAATATTCCCCCTCTTTCTCTCCTCCGTTCTTTATATAAAAAAAAAACTCTGCCTTGATAGTGCATGCCTCAATATTGATGTGGGCGTCATTTGGCAAAAGGGTTAGGCCCCGCTGCAAAGCTGCCGTGATATGCGTGATCAATCTGGAAAATGTATTTTACAGCATGTAAGCCAGTCGATAGGAACACCGAGTGTGATGCATTGTGTGGGAATAGAGAGGGAGGGAGAGAGAGAGAGAGAGGAGCAGAGAGACTATGAGACAGTGCAGAGACAAATGGGAGTGTTAGAAGGAAAGGCAAGTGTGTGTGTGTGTGTGTGTGTGTGTGTGTGTGTGTGTGTGTGTGTGTGTGTGTGTGTGTGTGTGCGTGCGTGCGTGCGTGCGTGCGTGCGTGCGTGCGTGCGTGCGAGGGAGACAGAAAAGAGATGTGGCCTTGGTTTGCCTGATACATTCAGAATGTAATGAGCACATCGATAAGTCCTCAATGTGTTAGATTGGTTACATAGAGTTTCTGTCCTTTGCCTTCGGTCCTGCCTCCCTCCCGGGTGTGCGCCTGCGTCCCCCCTCCTCAGCAGATGACACAGGAAGCCCAGTTATGGACCCAGATCTACACTCGCTGTCATCACTGCGTTACACTCACACCTACAGTGATAAAATGTGATAAATTGGAAGGCGTTATGAGGAAAGAAAATGGGGTTTTCGGTGTGACAATTATTACATTTGCCTGCTAGTCCCCCCCAGCCCTTCCTCCCCCTCCTCCTCCTCCTCCTCCTCGTCTTCATCATCATCAGACGTGTTGCTTGTGTGCCATATTGCCCACATCTTCATCTGCTGACTGGCAGCTATGAGGGGACAGGGAGGACGGGAGAAGCTCGCGTGTAGCTGCGCTGCAATGTCTGGATTTGATCTCGCCATATTCGCTATCTGCCTTATAGGACTGGGGGGAGGGGTGTCTGTGTCACTGGTTATATTTGTTTGTGTTGCCCGCCTCGTTCAAAGGCTACACTATGAAGGGGGGTATTAATTAATTCAGCGCTCGTGCTGGAGGGACGCTATAGGTTAGGCTTTAGGTTGTCCTCAGATGCTCTCTCGCAGGGATTCAGTTGTTTTTTTTTTCTCCGTCTCTCGTGATTAATGTCTGTTCGGGCATATTGTACCTATTAGCTCCCGATCGACCTGTCTGTGGCGCCGGGTCAGTTGTCAGACGCCTCGTTGTTGCCTAAGCTAAACATAGACGCGATATTTCTCCAGGTTGTGGATGTGATTCTGACGGAGCTTCAGGTCAGGTGGGAACAGCAGACTTGGTGAGCTGGTGGGGGCCTTTCCCTTTTATGCCCTGTACTAGAGGCAGAGTGTTCTGAGTTTAACCCCCCTCAAAAAAATGAACAAAAGACGCACATAACCAACAACCACCAAAACGCAGCCTTAACAAAGCTGATAATTACAGACGCACTGGAATTATTTAGCGTGTTTGTCCTTTAAAAAAAAAATCCATAGAATCGTTCTCATCGGCTGCATCTGACAATAAATGTTTGGGTTAAAAAAGAAATACAAATAAAAAGAGGCTGGATAGGTGTTCACCACGACCATCGCAGCGGTCCAGGTCGTCCCTGTTTTATGTAGCTGTGGACTAAATTGTTTGCTGGGTTATTAAACGCAGCTTTCAGCTGGCTGTCTCGACATAATGTATTCTAAATCCCTCCAGAGTAACTATCTTTTATCCTCTTGCTGAGAGCATTCGGTTATACAATTGTTACACTACAGGCTATATAAAGCAATAGTTCAAACACAGATGAAATGGTGGCATGTGTTCCTAATTAACGTTGCTGTATAAGCAATACAAGCAAAACACACGAGGACTCGAGGAAAAGTGATATTTTACTGTTCGGGCCGTGGAGTGTTTTTTTTTTTTTTTTTTTTTTTAGACTCAGAGGCTCAAATTAGTTTATTATTAAGCACTTCAAAGATTACATTTTGATTGGAACGTCAGCTATATTTTCATTACTTTTTTTTTTTTTTAAACAGACGTCTGTCAGTAAATCTCTTATCATCTGCTGCGATGGCAACATTATTAGAGCTTGAATTAAATGAAATAACAGGACAGGATAAAAAGTGCAGCACAGGAGGAGCACATGCACTGTCAGATTGGGCTGTAGCTGCGGTGGGTAAGGGAGATGGATATGTGGCACACTATGGGCCCCATTTGTGTCTCTGTAATTTCGGAAACTCCGGTTACCAGAGTGTTACTACGAAATGAGTTAAATAACCATTTACCTTTGTCTGGTTTCATTCATCAAACCACAAGTGGAGGACTCCTAACACGGGGGGCTATTTGTTTGCTTTACACAAGCAGCTGGGTGCGATTTCACGTTTGAGATATCTGTCTGAAAGCGAAACATTTATTATCCTAAGTTGTCAGCGAACCTATTTCTCCAAAACCCCTCAGTGCAAGCCAATGGTTTTTATGCAGCGGTGGAAATGTCCTATTGGCGTCACACGTCACTTCATTTCACTTATAGTAGCCTAGTTTTCCCGGTCACATTTGACAAATACTGTTGTTTGAGACAATAACAATTTCCAAATAGCATCTGCGCGTATGAATGGGGGGCCCTCTGAAGTATGACACGGCTTATTTCTCATATTGTCTTGTGCGTAAAAATGATGACAACACAGGACAAGTGCCTCGCCTTGTCTGCCACGCAACTCGTTCACGCAAGCTTGCAAAATGGCTGGGAACGGCACAGTGAGGACAAATGTCCAAAAATTAAATGGATTCCCGTGAGGTGTTTGCGCTGTCTCTCAGCAAACAGCCCGTGTTCCTTGTTGTATTGACTGTACACAGTCAATAGAGAGAGGCACATCTTATGATTACACTGTGCCGTTCTGAGATCTGTCCGCGGACCTCATAGGCAACCTTTAAGCCATGGCTCAAATCCAGCCCTACGGGGTATAAAATATCCCTAGTTGTGAATGTAACATAAGGGGACGGCTCCCGGGGACGCCTCCCGCGCCCGTGTGTGTGTGTGTGTGTATGTGTGCACGCAAGTTAGGTCATGATTGTCAAAACTGTGTGTAGGCAATAGCAGGATTTTTATATATGTGTGAGGTCTCGCCCTATGTATGTGTGCGGGCGCGTTCTTTGCATGCCCGTGCGTAAAAGCGTGTACCTACCAGCGTGCGTACGCGTGTGTGCGCGCGCTACTGGCCGAGAGAGGGAGAGGGAGAGGGAGAGGGAGAGAGGTGGTTGTGAGAAAAGCCCGGATCGCTGTGTAAGCGGATCCCTTTGTGTTGATTTAGGAAGACGTTTGCTGTATATAACGTTCAAGGCTGATAATATCATTGCCTGGCCAGATAAATAAAGCATTGGCCAAAACCATCGGGTCAGCTATCGATCCGCTTTTTCTCCCTGAGAGAGAGAGAGAGAGAGAGAAAGAGAGAGAGAGCGAGGGAGGGAGAGAGGGAGGGGGAGAGGGAGGCAGGGAGAGGGGTGGACAGGAGGAGGGGGGGGATTGAGAAAGAGAGGGAGAAAAAAAAGGGAGAGAGACCTCACTCATTAGCATTCCACAGCCATGGACTAAACGCTGACAACTAACAGAGATATCCAGCTCTACACCACTGCATGCATTTTCCCCCCTTTGTCTTCTTCCCCCTGGCCCTTCATTTCCAGTGGACAGATCTCTCGTCACAGCCAACACATTTTTATTTATGCCCTCTCCACTTTTTTTTTTCTTGCACGAAAGGAGCCCCGTGCACAAGAGAGAAAAACGTCCAGTAAAGCAGAGAAAGAAAGAAAGAAAGAAAGAAAGAAAGAAAGAAAGAAAGAAAGAAAGAAAGAGGGGGAGTGATGTTGTAAAAGCTGTGCAGAAGTGACAGCGCTAAGCACACTGGCTTTACTTGGGAGAGATACAATTGTGTGTGACTCGACAAAATAGACGTGGAGGACGTTTTAAATCGCAACCTTGACTGCTTTTATTGAGGATTAAAAATTAAAATTAAAATCTCCAGACTGTATGAGAAGGTAAATGATTGATAATTGATTTTATTTAATAGTAGGTTCATATTTTTTTTACCACCCAGCTTTGGACACTTTGTCCCATTTAGTGACACAATTGCAGAAAGTTTTTATTTATTTATTTATTTATTTATTTGGTATTTTTAAAACCACTTGTTTTCCACTCAAACTGTCACGTAGGTTCAGCATGTGGAATGAAATGAACACACAGACTGGAAAGCGCAAAAACACTCTCCTGAAAAGTTTGTGGAGTTTTGAAACAAATATTTAAATAATTTACAATTTAAGCGTTGAATGTGTCTGAGTGAATAAATTAAAAACGTTAAAGACTTGACTGAGTGTTACAGAGATTTCCAATGACATTATTCGGACAAGCTCCTGTTTTCAGATGACTATATCTTAATATGCGCTCAAGTCTTTCCCAACAATGACAGCTGTTCATCTGATAGTAACTTCTTTCCAAGTTTTTTTCTCCCCTCCCACCCCGGGGCCCCCGGTCTCTGTCTTGCTTTGTTGTTTTAAAATATGCATGTCTCTCCGGAATGCCAGTCACGGGTCCAAACTTTGTGTGTCCCAACCTCCCACATGATGAAATGATCCTTTTAAAGCGGGCTCAATATGTCTCAATCTGCACTCCTCTTCCCTCTCTAAAGCTTCTGGGTTCGGGACACAGCCCAGAAATATATTAATTAAAGCGCCCCGCGCTACTACAGAGTATTTTTTTAAGCACTGAGGGGAAGAAGTGGCTGGATCAAGTCAGGCTCTGTCAACGACGGATGGATGAAGATTCACGGCAGGAAAAGAAAAAAAAAGTAAGGCTCATTTTGACGCTCTCTCACTCTATCTCTCCTTCTCCTCTCTCTCTCTCTCTCTCTCTCTCTCTCTCTCTCTCTCTCTCTCTCTCTCTCTGTGTGTGTGTGTGTTTTGCACAGTGTTCTTGTGTGTTCCTCGAAGTGAAACGGATAAAGCCAGGGGGAGCAAGTGAGAAAAAGGGAGAGAGAGAGGGAGAAGTGTGAGAGTAAAAAAAGGGGGAGGAGGGTTACACATACGTGAAAAGTGAAAGAGGATGGACGTGTGTCTGTGTTTGTGTGTCTCTATACGTGCGTGTGCGCTTGTCATCACCAAGAAAATTAATGAGCACGTGGCGCTGAACTCCAGAGGGAAGTGCCAGCTTTCTCACTGCTGTGTTTACGCATGTACAGTATATGTTCACATACACATGGGTTGTACGCGCGTGTGTTGTGCGCATGCACATATAGAAATGTATTGGGGATGGATCACAACAGTGTGTGGGGGGGAGGGAAAGGAGGAAAATACGTGATACGGATGTAACAGAGCGTTTTGCAGCTCAAGAGGAACTCCTAATTCATTGTGTCGAGTTTTGGAGAGGATGTGTGGCTGTTTCCCAACGCCCAGACGTGACGCCGGAAAGACACAGCGACCCATTAATGACAGCGCGCCTTTAGTAATTAGCTGTTAAACCCGTGAGAGCTCCCGAGTGAAAAAGTTTGGAGGCTGGAGCCGGTCAACCTGTTGCTTCGAGGTCCAAACACGCGCACAACTGCTGCGATAACATCCCACCAGCACCCCTGCGGCACTTCCATCCCATAATAATCCACCCTCTGAAAAAATGTAAACACTACCCAACGCTGGGAAGTCGATGGGAGACCCGAGCGCGCGCACAAACTGAATTGAATCACTGTGTTCATTTATTAATTTTCAGATATATTTTTTAATAGACATCCCAACAGTCTGATTATGTCAACATATGGGAGGCCAAGCAGCAAGGCCCGGGCTTACATACCTGATAACGCCCGGGCTTTCCAGCAATATTTACGGCTTCTCTTTTCTAATACACTCCAGATGGTGTGTGACTGTGCCACCGCAGTCAGCGAGCTCCTCATTTTTTTTTTCTTTTTCTTTTTCTTTTTTTCTTTTTTTTTGTTTTGTTGTTGCAATTACATCAGCGCTGGGACAGAATGTATTGTTGACCCAAATAAGCATTATATGCAAAACAAACAAACAAACAAACAAATAAATGAAAAGATGCATATCGTAAAAGAAAAAGAAAAGTTTGGACCATTAGTGATATATGCTTTAATTTGTACGTTAAGTTTTTTAAACTCTTAAATAAAAGTTTAAAAAAAAAAAACAAAAAAAAAGAATCTCATTAAAGTATAGAGCTCCATTTCATGGTTTGATGGATTAATATGTTATGGAGACAAAACACACAGGCCGCATTCATGCCTGACCAATCTTTGTTGTAGCCTGTGCGGCTTTTTCCTCCCTCTCTCGCTCTCTCTCTCTCCAGCCAGTCACTCAGGCAGAATAATGCTTGTAAAGATATAATCCACTGAGCCTATAGCCTCAGTAGTCCTCTGCCATATTATCCACTGACAAAAGATTGGCGAGCTTTTTTTTTCCAGCAGGTATCCAACCTCTCCACTAAACACGTGTGAATGTGACTATGGGCTAATTCCGTTTATGCTTTCATTACTATAGCAGCTTTACCATGGCGAGGTAAAAGCCTCTGTGTGAGGATTCATTCTGTAGTTTTTAGTTGCTTTTAGTTGTTTTTTTGTTTGTTGTTTTATCTGAGTGCAGTTGTGCAGACACCCATAAAGTAGTTATGTGAAATTACAGGAGGACGGGGGAAAAATGGAATCATGAACTAATGTGATTAGTTTACATCTGTTTGTCTAAACTAAAGCGTGACGAATATTCATCTGTGGGCTAAAAAGCATTTAGACATTATCAATCTATCTGTCTATATGTCTGTCCGTCTGCCTGCCTGTCTCTGTGTGTCGTCAGTTGTGTTATGGGTTGTTTTGCTGTCCAAGTCGCAGCAGCTCATGTTGCTGCTCTGTGTTTACCTGGATTGCTCAGAGAGGCTGCTGTGGGTCTATTATGATTGACTGAAACGATGCATTGAAGGGTATTTTTCATCTATGCCACCCGGGGAACCGCTCCTTACACTGGTAAGGTTTCCCATTGACTCCCTTTAGTCTCCGTGGTTGGTGCTCTCTCTCTCTCTCTCTCTCTCCCACCTCAGAGGACATGTTGATAAATACATGTCTTTTTTTTCCATCTTACTCAGCACCATCCATCATATTTGTATGTCCATGTTGCACTGCTGTGAGGGAGGGGTGTGTGCGTGTGTGTGGTGGTGGTGGTGGTGGGTTGGGGGGGGGTCGTGCAGTAACACACTCTTAAATCGTCAA
The DNA here is from genome assembly GCF_904848185.1 of Acanthopagrus latus. Lineage (NCBI taxonomy): Eukaryota > Metazoa > Chordata > Actinopteri > Spariformes > Sparidae > Acanthopagrus > Acanthopagrus latus. Next base: position 9,230,845 of record NC_051043.1, on the reverse strand, counting down.
CATGGGGGATGCGTCGCTCTCTCTCTCCCCCTCACATACTAAATAATGACTTGATCATCCTCGCCGCGCTCTGGTCATGTTAACGCGGTGAATTGTCTTAAGTCAGGCGGTGCCAGGGCCACGCTTAGTGGCGATTCAGAAGTGGTCTTTTTTTTTCTTTTTTTTTTTTCTTTTTTTTTTTGCTGTGCTCCGTGGGTTAATAACCTCTTCACGCACTATCACCACTGAGTTTTGATCCTAGTAATACGTTGGATGGAGCATTGCTCTGGCTTGCCCACGGCTTGGACCACTCTACAGAAGACCGGTCGCCCTGTGGTTGCAAACTCTTTGTGGCCCCACATACCGCCGCTGTGATTATAGAAGTGCCTCCTCTCCCTTGTTAAAGGAGCAAAGCTCTAATCTAGGCTCTGTGTCGCCCCCAAAGCCAGCGTGCTATAGTGAAAATGTGCGTGCGTGCGCGCGTGTGCGAGGTGGGGGAAGAGTGAGTGGGGGTCGGTCGGAGTGAGAGAAGAAGAAGAGGGGAAGGGAAGGGTTTGAGAGAGGGAGAGCAAAAAAAGGGGGGGGGGGGGGGTGTTACGGAGTGGCCCTTTCCTTCTCTTGAGTGACACGACCCCTCTCCTCTCTTCAAAGGCCATGCAGAAATAAACGCATCTCATTTGAATGACGATTTTTTTTTCTTTTTTTCTTTCTTTTTTTTTTTTTTTTTGCTCGGTGGTATTTCACAGCCAATATTTCTGAAATAGGAGTGTGTGTGTGTGTGTGTGTGTGTGTGTGTGTGTATGTGTGTGTATTTTTTTTCTTTTTCTGCAATATTGAATTCGGGGAGGCTTCTGGTGGCGGGGTATTCAATATTCCCATCTCTCCACATGCAGCATTCTGCAGCCAGTGTGGTATTTTGTCCATGACTACACCACAAACACCACCCCCTCCTCTCAACAACCCCCCCCCCCCTTACACCGTCCAAATTCATTTGCATCCGCTGATGATATCAGTAAAGAATTGCTGGCACCGTATGAGGCAGGGTGGGGGAAGAAGGCTTATTTGGATAAAACTGGACCGCAGAGTGGACACGGCCCTAAAGGTCAGTCGCCCATTCATGTCAAGGTGGCAGGGGGTGTGTGTGTTGGGGGGGTCGGCATGGGATTGCCAAAGAGGCTTATTTGAAAGCGGGCGTATATTTGAGGCAGGGGAATGAAAAGGAGTGGACCACAAAGCTCGTCATATACTTCAAATGCGCCCCGTCACATCTTCACTCTTTCCTTTCCACGCAGGCGGAAGGTGGGGTGTCAGTACTGTGGCACGGCCTGCAGAACATGCAGCAGGAAGAAGACATGTGGATCAGAGAGGTTTAGGTGCACAAAAGAAGGGCTTTTTCAAGGTCCTCCCATAGTGCTCGCTCCCTCTGATTTGTGCAAATAAAATAATGGATCAATTCAAAGAGGAAGGCCAGCGCGGTTGTCAAGAAGTTCCTTTAATGCCGCTGATGTGGGAGCATTTCGTGTAATCTCGCGGGATTGTGTACAGAACCATAATGCTGAGGAGATTTTTATAGCACCAAAAATGAGGCTTTGCCACGGAGCGAGCCTATAATTTTCTGATTACTAGGCTTTACAGGACAATTTTGGTAATCGTGCAGAATATCAAGGATTTACCTCTGAGGGGAAAAATAAAGGGAAAAAAAGGGGGAAGAGTATGATTATAATGGCATCTATGCTATATACTGCAGCTGCCTAGCACAGGGGAGGACATGCAGTGTTGTTAGGAGATGTTTTTTATTCAGTCTGTATACTTTAAAAAACAAATGTATTTCAGGATCTAAATTCATCAGGGTTTTTTTTTTATGTCATACATCACCCATGCTGATCACACTCAGTACAGTCAGCAGATCATGTAAACAACATCACACAGAGGCAGAATCATGCCATAATAACTAATAAAGAAAAAAAAACTGCAGATGTATTCTCACATTAATTAATAAATCAATTAATGCACTCTCCTGCCGCGCATACACCCCAATTTACTGCAAGGGGGCCACAGCTACCAACCGCCGTGCGCGTCCACACACACACAAACACACACACACACACACGTTTCACATTTATCACTTCATCATTATGTGTATGTAATAAAATTAGGTGAGGTGCACTGCAGAGGAAGGAGCCACAATTCCATTATAATTATTCCTAAAACTATATTAGTGGCCTAGTTATAGGTGTGCCCATGCAGGGTAAACTTTATTTTCAGTATGCAGCAGGCTGTGTGTGTGTGTGTGTGTGTGTGTGTGTGTGTGTGTGTGTGTGTGTGTGTGTGTGTGTGTGTGTGTGTGTGTGTTGTCGGGGGCTGGTGTGGGGGGGGGAAGGGGATTATTGGACGCCTTTAACCGAGTGAAAATTGTCACAAATTGCTGGTTGTCGAGGGGACGAATGACAAGATAACGAATATGAGAATTTTTGCCCCTGACACCTCGGTTCATATATCACCGCACAGAGCTCCCGGACTAATCACTCACAGGTTGTCTTTAGCGTTATTACGCGTCAAAGTCGCGCTTAAGTCGACGTGTCGAAATGTGTGGATTTATGATATTTCCCCCAAAAACTTAAAACACACACCATTTTTCCCCCCTCTTTTACATGCGTTTTGCTCATCCATTGCTCAGCTGGGTAGGTGCACTAATTAAATTAATATCCCCGAGCTTTTCCAGTGGATGCATGAGATTAAAAAAAGAAAAAAAAACACTTGTTCGCCGGACTAAAAAAAAAAAAAAAAAAAAAAAAAAAATCAACAATAACAAGAGAAGTCCGTCGCTTGAACGCAGCTCGATCGCTGGAGATATATAGCTCCCCATTGATTGCTGCACTAATAGTGCTCGTGCCCCCTTTACACGCGCGATCCAGCTCTGTCTTTTTTCTTTTTTTTTTACCACTGCTATCATTATTACTCATCATTATTACTGCTTACGCTGTATGTGCCTATAACTGCCATTGCTGTTATTGCACCATCATTACCAGCGATGATGTTAGAGAGGGTGGAGGGTGGGGGGGACGACTTTAGTTGTGTCTTTGTATATGAAATAATGGCTGCGGGGAGGATGAGTAGGGGAAGATTGCTGCGAGTGGGCGAAGATGAGAGTGTTGGTGGCATATTACTGACCATTTTACACACACACACACACACACACACACACACACACACACACGCTTCCACATCTTTCTCCTTCCTTTTATTTAGTCAGACCCCAGCTCTTAACACCTCTCAGCAGCGGCGGGGCATCATATACACTATATATATAGATATGAAATGAGTGCAATCAGGTATGGGTCGACAGAAGATGTATTGTTTGCTTGTGCCACACACACGCACACACACACACATCCCCAGCAAAACGCTGTGACGGAGCTCGCTTGAAAGTGATAGTATCGATTGATTTTCGTCAAGTGGTGGGAGTCACCTGCCGCCTTTCCCCTTCCTCACCCACGCTGACATTAAAAAAAAAAAAAAAGAAAAAAAAAGTTCTCCCATTTTTCCAAGCTCGACCACTGAAAACACTGTTTACACTGTCTGCGGTCTTGACCCCCTCTCGGATGCTCATTAAAAAATTTTGATCCAGTGGAAACATTTTGGGGAAAGAAAAAAAAAGGAAAACTAACACTGGCGATAATACACCGATTCGTGCTGGAATCACGTGTTAATCTTGTGCAGACGATGAGCTCGCGGAGCGGGCACGGCGGGGCCGGGGCCGGGACCGCGCCGTGGCACGCATGATACACAAAGTTTTTAGTGTTTGCGAGCGCTAAACCGCGGCGCTTTGTTGTGGCGTCCCTCTGCGCCCCTGTGTGCCGTGTGCGTAAAGGCAGCCCTCTCGGTCTCAGACCCTCCGCGCTATTATTGTTGCTACCTTTGTTTGCTAGATGGCGCTCTGCGTTGTGGGACCCTCTGACACAAGAACCGCCTCATACCCTCTCCCTCTCCCTCTCTCTCTCCGTCTCTCTCTCTCTCTCTCCTCAGCTCTGCGCTCTCAGCCCCACAGTCCACCGCACCGCACAGCACCGCACAGCACAGCACAGAGCAGCCTCACCAAAGCCATTTTTGTTAAAAAAAAAAAAAAAAAGCAGGAAATTTCAGAACGACCATCTAACGCAAACCGCACCGCTGTGACTGGCGGGGGAGTTTTCATAATTGCATTATCCTGTGTCGACTGACATTTGTGTTTGTTTTTGCTAAGCCGTGGAATCACATCGATTAAAGCCAGCGATCAGCAAAGCGTTTAATTTGAATGTAAACCGATGGTAACGCAGACTATCGCGCAATATTTGAGCTTTAGTTAATTAATTGTTTGCTTAAGCAGTGCAACATATACAGTCAGTTAAATCTAAATTGTGTTGGAAGGAATAAAAGGGCGTTAATTATCCGTTTCAAATAAATAACGTCTCCTTAGTTTGAGCTAAAGACAAGCACAGTTAATTCGGCGACGCAACCAGAGAATCAAGTCGGAGCGCAGAGCACAGCAGAGACGTTAGGAAACATTTTGGATGTCAAATCTTTTGGACTAATGCGGACACATGCTGTCACTGAGCAGGCTGCTGCAGGTTCAGCAGTGACTAACGCAACGTTTCACTCGCCTCAGATTATTAAAAATAATAATAATCCAAAATAAAAGTTTTTGTACATTGTTTTTAACAACCATCTGTCCGACGTTATAATCTGTTTCAGACTGGTTTGCAATCGGAGGGATGGGAGGGAGAGAAAAAAAAAAGTCCATTGTATTGTTTGCTGAGTGGCCCACTCTGCTCTGAGATATACTGCTGCAGTTACACTTTCACTAAATAGCGGCTTGTCGGTGTCTGACGTTGATGAATGTGTTGGAGACTCCGAGAGCCTTTTACAGCTGTCTTAAAAGAAAAAAAAAGCGCCGTGGCCCCAGACCAGCCACAAACAGATCAGGTGCAGGGGGCCTTAATACGGCGGCCAGTGACAAAGAAACACGCACTTTACACGCATTTGGAAGACAGAGGCACTGCTGCAGGGAAACGCTTTATTTTCAAAACGAGTTTTATTCACCTTTGACCAAAAAAAAAAAAAAAAAATCCTTACGGTGCGAACTGAAATAAAACATCAGCGTGTAAATGATTTAAAGTCGTCAAATACAAGTGCAAAGATGCACCTCTTTATGAAGACTGCAGCGTGTTTGTATCTACAGCGCTTCATACTGATCGCCAACTGGAAGTCATGTATTTTCACCATCTTTTAATTTGCCAATAGATCACTGGACAGATCCAGAAGAAGAAGAAGGAGAAAAAAAAAGACTTCCTCTTATGTGGTGGGAGATAAACAGTGCAAGTGCAGCCCATGTGGGCTGTGAATGGTGGTTTTGGCTCGTTTTCGCTCGCTGTGGCTTCATCTTTTTCCCTCATGTGAAGACATCTAAAACACAAACTCCACTATATCCAATTAAAATACGAGATGGGGATTAAAAGATGATTATTTTGAGAGTATGGCGGCTGGTTTTATTCTGTAAAGGGTCTATTTATAGCTGATCTTCGCGATAACAAGAGAGAAGCGTTTTTCTTGTTTGCGTTTTTTTTCCCATTAGCTGAGAGGAGAGGGGACGAACTTCTGGAGACGAGAAAAGTTGCGGGATTGAGAATCTTCCTAGTTTTCCAGAACAGTCAAACCAACACTGTTGATTGAGCTGTGTTACCATGTGTTGTGGACACCCCCTCCAACACACACACACACACACACACACACACACACACACACACACACACACACACCCTCCCCCCTGTTGGATCCTGGGTGGTGCAACACAGCAGGTCCGCTTGTACTGTATACGGGGGCTTCTCCACCTGCAGCCGTTCGCCCACCACCACCACCACGGAAGACACGAACCCAGTCAGGCTTCACCTCACTCCCCTCTCCAAAGCCACCTCTCCTCTCGCCTGCTATTTACATGAGTTGGCCTGCACTTGGCTAACACGTTATTAGCGAGCGGGGGGGGGAGAAGAAGAGAAGGGAAGCAGCATTTCAATTATTTTTGGAACAATGGGCATGGGCCCCGTCATACATTTTGAGTGTTTGAGTAAGGCTCTCTTGGTATTTGTTTTCCTCGACTTAACAAGCCATCATCTCACGCATGCATATAGAATTGAAATTGCGCAGAGGATCCCGCAGGCAAAGGGCGGGTTGCGGGGTTCAATTAAGGTGGAATAATGCATGGGGACAAAGCGCACGGTGACCTCGATTGAAATTGATCAGAAAACGCATTCACCAAGAAAAAAAAAAAAAAAAAGAAAGAAAGAAAGGCTAAAGAAACACACACACAGTATCTTCTTTTGTTTTGACTTGACGTCGCCCTCTTTGTGTCCGCACGCAGGCCTATCTGCGTCTCTCCATCTCCAGCTACTTCTGATTTTTTATTTCTTTGTGGGGAGGGAGAGAGAGAGAGGGGAAATAATTCCAATGTCTGAATATAAAGCTAAGATTTTAATACCAGCCAACCTTATGTCTAGACTAATTCGCTCATTTTGTGACATGTCTTTCTTTCCCCCCCTCCTTAATCGAATTTGCCACATTTAAGCTGATGTGCGGATTTTTAGAGGGGGGCAGCGTAAGCAGCCATTTGGGCTCCATCCCTGGCATGACAGAGAATACGGAAAGGTTTGTCATAATTTCTTAAGTAGAAAACAAGATATTTCAACGCCACAGTGGGATTTTAACGAATTAGAATATCTCACTGCTCGCCTGTGATAAAAAGGAGAGAAAAAAAAGAAAAAGAAAAGAAAAACCCCGGTATAGGATTGAGGCGCTCGCTTGTTAAGTAACTTGCTGTCAGTATAGTTAGCAGTGCTCTGATATGGACGGTGGCTGCAGAGCCTCATCTCTTGGGGTTTTAATTAACAAGCTGTCTCAAAGCTGTGGAGCTCCATCAAACAGCCCCTCTCTCCCTCTCTCTGCCTCCACCGCTAAATCCTCCTCCCGTCACTGCCTTTGGGCTCTCTCTCAAACTTTCAGACGTTCCGGTTTTTCCCCCGAATCAACTTGTTACCACAGTATGTGCACCAGCTGATAGGGTGTAACTACTCCGCGACGATTTGCGAAATATAAATTGCTTGTTTTCGTCCTCTTTTACTGCCTCGCATCTATTTACGCGCACCGGCGCGCACGTGTATCCGGCAGACATCCCCACACTGTACACTGTTCTGTTCTGTTCTGTTCTGTTCGGGTCTGTTCTGTTCTGTTCGGGTCTGTTCTGTTCTGTTCTGTTCTGTTCTGTTCTGTTCGGTTCGGTTCGGGTCTGTTCGGGTCTGACTTCAAGCCTGGCTGATGCGTCAAGAACTGTTGCTTCTTCTTTCTTTTCTTTTTTTCCCCCTCTTGCAGCTCCTGTGATCGAAAAGATGACTGTTAAAAAAATATAAATCTCTCAATCTGCTTCACGAATGTTTCGACGTCGCAGCGTTTAACCTGCAGAAGGTGTTCCTGGACGACTTTACAAACTTGTATTGTACGAGCAGCGGCGGAGGAATGGAAGTGAGGGGAATGTCTGCACTTTTTTTTTTTTTTTTTTTTACTACCAGCTTTTATTTGACAGTTTAAGTTGCTGAGCAGATTAGGATACATAGAAAAGAAAGTTTGGGGTATAAAATAAACATTTAAACTACCCAAAGTGGTTAAAGTGAGCTCCACCTCAGCCGGTTACAGCAGTAAAATGCTTCTCACACAGCAATGCATTTAAAAAGCAGAAATAAAATATATAATATTGTCACTGGACATTCTTCTGAATTACTACTTTTACTTTGGTACTTTCATTACATTGTAACAGACAGATATTCTTTTTTTTTTAGGACCGATACTGATGCCGATATCAGGGAGTAAAATAAAACACAATATCAATATATCGCTTGTAAACTCATTTTTTTGGATCTCTCAAGTGTGGTTATCCAACACTTGAGACAAAGATATGACAGTTTACACTTAAAATTCACTTTGACGTCCACACTGACAACAGTGCACTGAAACAGTAAACTTCTTGGAGTTTGAATAGAAATCATCCATCTTCTTCTGCATCATGATAAAAGATAAAAAGAGGTTTTATATCAGACAACATATAAACCGATCCAGAAGCATGTGAGCAGCCAATATCGGCTGAACAAAATTATAATAATAATAATAATTATAATACATTTGAAAAATGTACAACTGATACACAAGTTAGGCTCACTAACTGCACTCCAGCAGGACTCTTGTGTTTGGAGTGTTTTTACAGGGCGGTATAAGTTATGGATCAGAGCACTTGCTCCACCACTGGAGAGTCTTTAGTGTAGGACAGGTGACAATCCATTCTTATATAACCTGGCTGTAAAACGGTCGGTTTGAAATCCAGTGACAGAGTTGAAGTTGGCTGTGTGGTATCAGACTGAATGAAGACACACAGGCATGCGTAAAAAGAAAGAAAGAAAGAAAGGAGAAAAAAAACATCAAATAAAGTCTTTGTGTAAATGTAACTAAGTATCATTTACATAGGCGGTTGGCGCGACAGCCAATGCAAACCGCCAACCTCCTCTTGATTTACCACAGCATTACAGAGCCGTAAGCACTGGCTTCACACAAGATTTGTCTTTGGTGAAAGAAGCAAATCTCTCTCCCTCCGTCTCTCTCTCTCTCTCTCTCTCTCTCTCTCTCTCTCTCTCTCTCTCTCTCTCTCTCTCTCGCTCTCTCTATCTGTCCCCCTCTCCCCCTCTCTCCCCCTCCCTCTCAGCCTATAGTAAACTTGGTGCTGGGCTCCCACCGTGGCCCAGACGGGGGTAATTTGATAGCGAGGCAAGGTCAAGACAGTGCGCTGTCCATGGTGCTGCGGCGGGGCAGCCTGGATGTTATCATCAAATTAGACAGGACAAGTTTCAAATCGATGCCACCCCCGGATGTCTGGAGACCGCCAGCAGTCGGAGTTAAAGTCCTAACAAGTCCCCCCTGACAGGTCAACACCTCAACACAAACACACAGCTCTGATGCGGCAGCCTACAGGTCAGCAGCGCTGTGCTGGCGAGATAAGCACCAATCCCATTGAAGGCTCTAAGTGAAATATAGCTTTAGGTCCCCTGTTATTCTGCGGGGCCCTGCACGAGACTCGGACAGCTCAGGTTGGATGTCGTGCCTTTCATAAAGATTTTTTTTTTTTGCTTCTGCTTCTTCTTCTTCCTTTTTTTTTCTTCCAGCACTTGAAGTTCTTATGCTGGCCGATTTTATTTGACAGTCTTGCGTGTGCGGAATATCAACACCCACTCCAGTCCGACACACACACACACACACACACACACACACACACACACACACACACACACACACACACACACACACACACACACACACACAAACGTTGGTTTTTAATAAAAATAATGATACTTTAAAAAAAAAAAGATCAATGCATATGCAGTTATGGAAGGTGGGAAGTTTAAGTGAGACACGTTTTTGTGTGTGTGTGTGGGGGGGGGGGGGGGGGGTCTCATTTATCCAATGTTATTATGAAGCTCTAAATATTTATATTAAATATAGATGTGGACGAAAGGTCAGGTTCGGTCAGCAGCCGGGACATTAACAATGAGCTTTTTTCATCTCGACGAGATCAAAGAGAAATCATGTTTAATCATCAAGAAAATGCACAAATCCACTTTCATTTGTAATTTTTCAGACCAGACAGGAAGTCTTCATCAACTTATTTTTCTTTTTGCTGCGTTTAATTTGTTACCCACTCTGCATGATAAGGACAATAGTTTGAGTTTTGGTTGGATAATAATAATCAGGCTGAATTTGATGCCTCCAGAGAAAAACTGTTCGTCTGTTTCTTTTTGCTGCAGCTGACGTTGTAGTGAAGTTTACTACTTCAACGTTCTAAACATGTATGCAAATTTAATCCAATTCCGTTTTCCTTATTATTATTATTTTTTATTCTGAATACAGATATCTGGATGCTCGAACGATGAAACCTGATAATTATCTCGACATCGTTCGACTGGTGGAATGGAAAACGAAAGAGTTGCACTTTTGTCTATATGTGCGTTATATCTGTCACCTAAAGAATAAATGCCATTAGTGGGAATCCATCGGTGACAGATCCGAAGTGAACGAGTTGAGTTGGGGGGGGGGGAGCTCGGAGAGAAGGGAAGAGGGCACTGATTAGAGATGCTGCCAATCTGTCAGCGCCTGACAGCTTTTGCTGCAGGGATAAACAGCAATAAAGTCGAGTTGGCCGCTGTGTTAACTTCACACACACACACACACACACACACACACACCATCACGCACAACTCGCCACCGGAGGAGCAGGTAAATTCACTCAGCTCCTCACAGGGGCCCCCGCTCGCCTATCATCGCCTCTGTCTCCCTCCCCTGCATGTCAAACTACTCCTTCCTCTCTCTCTCTCCCGTCCTTTCCTCCGTCAAACTCTCCTCTTTTCATCCTCCCTTGCTGACTCAGGTAGCAAACACAATGAGGACCTTAGCGACAAGAAAGGAAAGCCATTCAACCGGATGGAGAGATTGTGGACGGGCGAGTGTGTGTGTGTGTGTGGGGGGGGGGGGGAGAGAGAGAGAGAGAGAGAGAGAGAGAGAGAGAGAGAGAGAGGGAAACGTTACATTTGAATGGCTGATAAAGAAACGGAATAGATGGGAACAAAGTGTGGAGCGGTCGGGGTGTGAGGGAGGGGTGAGGCGTCACGGCGCAGGCTCGCAAGGTGACTGCAGGCCCTTTAATAATAACACAGGTATATTAACTGGCTTTAACCACGGAGATTCGAAATGAAGCCAGCTTCACTTAAGGGGCCTCGCAAACCATGAAATGCGCATCAGAGACGTACACCTGCCAATCCTCCGGCACCTGTCCTCCCTCCGAGCGCCTCTCCCCCACCTCCCTGCTGCCCGAGCTGTCCGTCATGGTGTGGCCTCGGCTAATTTGAGTTCATTGGATGGCAATAACTTCATTTAGACCTTCATCTCTTTTTGGGGTGGATGTAATGAGGATGCAGGGCGCTGCCAGTGAAAGGGCCGCTCCCTCAGTAATAATAACTTGGATCCTCACGCACCGCCGTGTTTATCCTCGGAGGGGCCGCGTCCACATGATGAAACTCATCTATAATGTGTGATTTAATATCGCGTTGCGCTCGTTTTTTTTATTTATTTATTTATTTATTATTTATTTATTATTATATTTTTTCTTTGCAAAAGATTTTTTTTTTTTTTCAAACCCAAAAGAGAGTAGACCGCGGGGCTGCGGTGAGGAGGTTCAGTTCGGGAGTTGCACTGCAAAAACAGCTGTGTTAACGCAGCTCTCAGCCTCTGTTCAGCTCTTTTGTCATGTTTTGTTTTGCTGAGAGGCTAAAAAGAAAATCTTCAACTCGACATAATTTCACTTCAAGGCATCTCTTTTAAAGAGATCTGAATCCTGAAGCTGCTGTGGACTCTCATGTTTACACTGATAATGTGAATCTGAAAATGAATCTGGAAATATTGATTAATTGAACACTCTGTCGGATATTTAAACTTTATGGGTTTTTTTTTTTTTTTTTTTTTTTTTTAAAGAAAGAAGACAAATATGTTAATAGAGAGTAAAAATACAAACGTGGCTGATGATTCGTTAAAGGGCTCCATTGTTTTGCAGTGTAAGTCAAGGCCTCGTGTCTCACCACCAGCAGATCGATAACCCACCAGCTCCAATGCCACATCGATCCGGAGCAGGATTATACTTGAAGGATTTTCTGGGAAAATACCTTATTATTTCGTTGCTTTAAGTGCAAGAAAAAAATATTGTTTCACATAGAGTCGACCTCCTTCGATTTATTCGGGCCACTTAAAAATAAGACTATGCACTTAATGTTCGCTCGTGGGTGACGGTACACTTGTGGAGTTGTTGTCAGGACTAATAAAAACGTTTAGAAGGAGGATCGATCTCATTCTTTCTGTTCAAAATGGACAATGAGCCACTCTCCGATGAAAACTCCACTCTGCTTTTTTTTCTTTCTTTCTTTCTTTCTTTTCTTTTTTTCTTTTTCTTTTTTTTTTTTAGGGAAACTCTCAATAAACTTCGAGAAAACTATAAATAAAAATTCCCTGACTGAAGATACCTTTTATTTTTCGTTTCGGATTATATTAAACACTGTCTCCCTTAGAACAACTTCCCTTTTCGATTTATATTTTTATTGTACAACTGATGTTTGTTAATTACAGCCCACCCATTTAAATATAACTTTATGATGACAGGTGATCCAGGAGGCTATGCACTAATTTAAAATTGTTTAATTTCTTTTCGTTTGAATGAAATTAATTTGGTTGGTTTCCTGTTCTGGTTCAGAATTTAGTTTTAAACAGCACTTTTTTTTTTTTATAAAAAAAAAAAGGGCACAAACTGTTTTTTTGTCAATTTTATAATCTGTAATTTATTATAATATTTTAGTTTTCTGTTAGAGTTTGGTATCATTATATATAGAAATAGAAAATATCAACTCAGATAACTTGTCAAAGAAGTCACTGTGCATGTTATTATTCATGATAAATGACGGGTCGTCTCTTCTAACTTTAACACCGTTTCTATTTAAATCGATGGGAAAAAAAAAAATCTCAACGGCCTTGAATGCAACTCGTTGTAAAATGAAAGAATACATTTAATAAATACATTTAAGGGTGAGCCTGGGGTCTGTGCGCAGTGAACTGACGCTTCCTCCAACTTTTTCCTGTCTGTAATATGCAGAGACGCCGAGAGACAGGACTCCAGTACTCTCACAGTGATAGTTTGTGATTTTTTTTTTCTTCATAAGTGTGATTATCTGAGAAAAAAGGACACACGAACGGGAAGAACACACACACACACACACACACACACACACACACTCGCGGGGCTAATTAAAATTGGCATTTGTCAGCAGGATATTTGATATTTAACAAATTACAGAGTGCTAAATAACACACCGTCACTGGTGTTCTTAAGTTTTCAGACATCCAGTCGCATTTCTTTTACAGCCTGAGAAAGGGCCCCGATCACAGGCCCACCTAGAGCCCCCTTCATCTCCACTGCCATTCATCGAGACCAAATGACCACTTTTTCCCCACTAAGTCGTCGGTGGCCTGTTAAACCAGGCCAACGAGCTGCGTTACACCTCCCCTCCTTCCCTCCTTGCCTTTCTCCCTCCTTCACCACTTGCTTTGCCCAACACTGCTTGCCCCTGAAATCATCTGAGTATAGCCCCGAATCTTAAAAGTCAGAGCCCATTCTTCAAATGTATTGCATTTCAGAGGCTGTTTTTCTTTTCTTTCTTTCTTTTTTTTTTTTTTTACTGCAGGAGTCTTTAGGCCAGCAGAGTATCAGAGGAGGTGTAATTGAGGGGGCGGTGAGGGGATAGAGTAGCGGTCCGCCCGAAAGCTGCTATTAAAGCCAAATGGACTGAACACCGTAAAACAGCGCTGCCAACAGCTGTCCCACAATCGGAGTATTATATGCCAGGATCCTCAAGCAGCGCACATTATAAGGGCCACGGCGCTGATGCAGAGGCTACTTAGGAACATTAGACAGCAAAAGAAGAAGAAAAAAAAAAGTCGAGAAAAAGACAAACAGAGAATATTCCGCTAATATTCCGTGTTATGTTCCTACAGGGACTGCAGTCTGAAACCTGTGCTTTCCCGGTGATTTTCGGTCTCTAAAGGCATTTTGTTCACCTCCCTTACAAGCCTGGCTCTTCCTGCGGGGACATGGGGAATTGCTATTTTATTTGTTGCTGGGATGGCCGATTAGCTTTGCATATTTCCACACATGTGGTTATGATAGTCCCCTTTTTCATAGGGAGCCCCAAGACAGGTGAGGAGGGTAGCGGGCCAGGTCCTATGTAACTGTAACTGTGTGTGCGTGTGTGTGTGTGTGTGTGTGTGTGTGTGAGAGAGAGAGAGAGAGAGAGAGCTCAGGATAACATCACGCAAGTTTTCTTCAACTCCAACTGGTCACATATGATGAAGTCAACAGCGCAGATTTGCATGTTTTCTTACAAATCCTGAGGGGGGCCCGGGCTGCGGGACCCCCACCTGGAGCAACACCTGTGCCCAAAGCCCGCATCTTTCATCTTTCATCCGAGCCCTCACCTCCCTTCGCCCAGCGGAACAAAACACACACACACACACACACACACACACACACACACACACACACACACACACACACACACACACACACACACACACACACACACACTCTCTCTCTCTCTCTCTCTCTCTCTCTCTCTCTCCTAAATGTGATGTCCGCGGCCCCCAAAGTGTTGTCTCAGCCCGCGACTCCTTATTAGAATAGAGACGGCGAGAGAGGAGGCGATTGAAGAGGAGTTGTTTCCACTGGATTAAATGTTTTTTCTCTGCAAGTCAATGAATATGTAATGATGTCTAACGAAAAAACCGGCCAGCAGAGGTTCTGGGCTCCGGCACACAGCAACCCCCTCCTCTATATTAAAGAGCTCTTCTGCGGAGAAGAAACACAGTATAGAGCCCGGGCCGGAGAAAAGAGGGGCAGAATAGGAGGGAGAAGGGAAGAAGGGATACAATCTTTGAATGCACCTCCGAGCTTAAGCCAGACATTCTCTCTCTCTCTCTCTCTCTCTCTCGTCCCCCTCCCCAGTCAATAGATGAAAAAGTATTTGCTCACGTACTGGGAAGGACAGAGAGACGCACAGAGAGAGAGAGAGAGAGGGGTCTTTTTTGAAGCGAGGGTTGGTGGGTGGTGGTGGGGGTGAATTTACATTTTTTAAACTGCTTTGGAAATATTGTTTCTGATAAGCAGTCATGCCAATAAAGTAATTGAATTGAGTTGATGGAGAAGGGGGCGAGAGGGGAGCGAGAAAGAGAGTTCCTCCAGCGCGATTGTTAAAGACATTTTTCCCTTAGTATACCCGATAAAACATTGATTGTCGCAGTTTGTTGACCCGTAAAATTTGGGGGTTAGTTTTCTCCTCTGAGCTGAGCATATAATTATGCAAATAGTGATCTGACAGTGATCCGCTGGAGGAGTGCAGCAGGAGAGTGTGTGTGTGTGTTGTGTGTGTTGTCTCTGTGTGTGTGTGTGTGTGTGTGTGTGTGTGAGGGGGGCTGTCAGAGAAGGGGTGACATTCCAACTTTGCTTAATGCCCTGGCTCCTTTTGGAAAGAGTTCATCTTCTGCGAAGGGGACGGCGCGCATATCAAGAGTGGGCCGGAGCAAGCAGGCGTGACAACAACTCTGTTCAAGGAAAAATTGAAATATCAGGCGGTGGCAGCGCAGGGGTTCTCCAACTTCTTCATGTCAAGGACCCCCCCAACACACACACACACATACACACCCACCCCCAAAACCCCACCCACCCCACTCCTCTCGAATCTTAACATTACAGCACGGACCCCCCATTTGGCAGGATTTCCATCCTAAAGCTCCGCGGCTGATGTTATTTTCTGTCGCAGATATGATTCAGTGTGGAGCTGTCTGTAACTGTCTGTACCGTGAGCCCGCGACAATAGCCGGGAGTGTGAAACCTATAATCAAATCAGTCATACCTATTATACATTCACACGCTGCGCTAACTTCAAGCGAGTGGAGGAGGCAGAGGGATCAGACTGCTCGTCGTTCGGTTCGAGGCGAGGTGGGGGAGTGGGGGATCCCCTCCTCCGAGAGAGGGGTCCCGGGAACCTTTAGGGAGCCACCGAGAGAGCCGATAAACCATTTCTATCATCAGCCGCCCCCTCCACCTCCACCTCCTCCTCCTCTTCTTCCTCAGACATGGAGAGATCATCGCTGTATGTAGAAGTTAGGAGGCAGCCACATGTGACAAAGTGACGCGTGAGGATCCTCCTCAGCGTTCAGAGAGATGAACGGGATTTAGATTTGGAGGATCACAGGCGCGCACATGTAACTTAACAAGTCAGAGAACTCTCGACGCGAAAAGTTTTAGGGGAGCGGGCTGTGAACTCCCACACACACACACACACACACACACACACACACACACACACCTGAAGTTACTTTACACAACTTCGAACGTCACCACATAATCTGTAAAAATGGACTTCCCAGATAGTGAACGAGTCTCACGGCGTAGAGAGAGAGAGAAAAAATCCTGAGCGACTTTCTAATTTTATTTCCGTGCGTGCTCGTCGCCTCGCCTTTGATGATCACTGACTGGAGGTCATAATTTATGGTAGCCGCCACCACGTCACCGCTCCGGACAGAAGGCAGGTTATTTAATTAAAAACCCGGAGAAAACCGGCGCTAATAAACGAGAATAAGGAGAGATTGTCCTCTCACAGGAGGAAGTTAGAAGGCAGTCGTGTCCCGAGGAACTTCTTCTACACGGGCTAATTCACGTGTGTGTGTGCGCGCGCGTGTGTGTGTGTGTGATTGAATGCCTCTCTTTAATCAGCGGCCTGACACGGTGCGAGGGGGACTCGCCTGGTTCCACTTGTTGTTCAGGGGTTAATGGAAAAGATTTCTAAAGATTTATTGAGGGGGCGTTTAATGACCTGATCGGTTTCACCGTGTGAAAACAAATGATGCTGTAAAACCTCGCTCAGTTGGAGGGTGGGTTGGGGGGGCTCACTTTGCCAAAATTAATGACCAAAAAGAAGGGGAATTACTGTTTATAGTTTGTTTTCCTTTGGACACACGTCTTCCCTGTCGATATAACCACTCCACGTCGCTCTCTGTCAGACTACCCTGACCTGTAGGACAGTTTTTTTTAATTTAACGTCAAACTCTTTACTGACACAGAATAAGTTTGAACTTTTTATTTTCTTTTTCAGAAAACGGGACAAAAGCCACTTAACACCGTCCGGCTGTGTGGCAGCAGATGGATGTTAGTCGGTCAGATTTCATAGATGTCATGTGAGATGATGACTCAGGTCGGTTTTAAACTCGTCGTCCCTGTGCAGCCACTTCACACTGTCGGCCAAACCTCCACGTCTCTGTTCGGGATCGCACCTGAATTCCAAAGCCAATTAATTTTATCCAAACGTATCCAATAAATAAATAAATAAATAAAAAATAAATAAAAAAATGCGCTTTTACGCATCGGCATCGGTGAAATACTAACGATGAAAAACACGACGAAGTAAATAGCAAATAATTAAAAGATATATAAAGACATCAATAATGAAATAAACTTTGTACATTTAAAAGAACAAGATTCACACGGTTTTTTTTTTTTGTTTTGTGTTTTTTTTTTTTTTTTTTTCATCAGACAGGTTTAATAGGTTAATCACCCCCCACAAAATTCAATCATGTAAAAGTACAGGAATTAATGTGTTGCAGAGACTGTAAAATCACTTTTTCAAAGACAGTCGTTTAAAACCAAACTGGATCAAAAGAGAATGAGGCAAACATTTGAATATAAGAAAAAAAAAATATGTGACCTGGCAGGACACTCGTGGTTTCATAAAATCCAAACGCTTACACTGCCATAAAACAAAATAGGCGTGTTCCTTAAACCAATACAACATATAAACCGTCTGCGAAAAAATAAAATAAAATAAAAAATAATGTCAACAAGAGCAATTGGCAAAATTAGTCCCCTTTTATATGCAGACTGTGCTTTGGATTTAGGCTGCTCTTACATCTTTAGTTCCATTCACATATGGCTTGCTGGATATTATTAAAAAACAGTGAACAGAGTCTTGTTTATTCCTAAGGCAACAATATACAAATTATGGAGAGAAAAATGAACTGATTGTGGCTGAAAAGCGGAAAGATGAGCAATGGTATCTGGAAACGAAACTCATCAAATCAAATAATAAGCCAACTTCTTTGCTGAAACCTGAAGAGATCTGAATCAAATTAAAAGGAAATTAGGCCTGCAACCATCAGCCACAGTTGTCTCATTACAGCCGAGAAGATAATCCACAAAAGCCTTAAACCATACACACAGTAGGCAGGAGAGGCAGGATTTCACAGTGTAGAAGTTAAACAATGGGATCTATTTAAAGTGAGAAAAAAAAGAGAAAGGAAAGTATATATTTGAGAATGTGTCTAAGGTATCATAAGATTTAGTATCCGGTTTGAGTTTTTTACTAATGTCACGACACATTAGAAGCGTCTTCCATTAAGCCTTGAGTGGTTTATAAAACACACCAGCCTTGTGGAAAATTTTTATCATGTTTGTGTCACGTAGTCAGATTATGTGCAGCTGAGCAGGGAGCGGACTTTGTCACTTCTAAGTACACAAGAAGAGTAGTACTCTGGAGGAGGGGGAAGAATGGATGTGTTACATTTCTCCAACATCTTAGGAAATATCATTCAGGCTTAGAATAATATTGAAATCTTGGATTTCCTGACATGTGTAAGGCGATATATTGGGGCTTTATGAGTGTTGTGAGCTGACTTCTGGCTCCTGTTAAAATGAGATATCCCTCAAACCCATTCTGATGCCTGACTTTAAGTAATTTTAAATTTGCTCAGTGTCCCGAATTTTCCATATTCAGCACAGGTTGTGTTTGTTTTATTTGTTTCATCACCTTCAATCATCCAGAGGCATCAATTTCAAGGATATCAAATTGAGAAAAAAAAAAAAAAAAAAGAAAAAAAAAGAAAAAGAAGAAAAGATATACAGTATGTTTATAATAAACAGAGAGATGAACTCTCCACAGCTTTATAGGTATTCTAAACTAAACACTTACAGCTCAGAGAAGTATTGGCTTATATTAAAAATCAAATAGTGTGAATGTGTGTGAGAGGCATTGCATTCAAATTTAGCTCAAAGTTGAGAAATAAAAAAAAAAAAAAACCCAAACATATCAATTATTATAAGCACTGCAATCCCCAGAAATATATGGCACGGGTTAGAACCACATTTTACACAAAGCTGAATGAGAAAAAAATTCCGACTGCATGTGCAGAATCAAGAAGTCATGAAAACAACACCCTTTGTTAAAACAAAACAAAACAAATGGTCACCAGTTGAGAGTGTGTGTTCACTCTCGATAAAAAACATTTGCGGTGAGTAAAGGCTTAGACGGAAAAAAAAAAAAGGGAAGAAGATGGAAACTGATTAGGTTGAAATAATATCGAGCCTTGGCAGAAGATACCATACAGCATGAGCTGATTTCGGGGTAAGCAGCTCAGGCTTTAGGACCGGGGGAGCAGAGGAGGGAGAGGAGGGGGGAGAGCGAGCAGTGTAGACTGGAGGGCAGGCGGGGCATTAGCTCAGTTCAGGCTGATGTCAGGACAATTAGAGGTGCACCACAGCGCATTGTGCACAGCGCCTGTCAGCCTTAATCTCTGCTGCCGTGGCCCGTACCCGCAGCCAGGCCACAGCCCACGGGAAGCGCTAACACTCAGGCCCATATTGCTTTGACAGTTGCGCTCATCTAGAAGTAATGCAAAACGTTATTGTGATGTATACACGGTGACCCTGTACTCTTGTCTCTCTCAACAACAAGGATATGTGTGCAGAGCCAGGGAGTGCTGGAAGCGAGAAATGACACACAGGGAGAGGAGTGTGGAAAGAAAGATGGAGGAAGGTTAAGAGAGGGAAAAGAAAAAAAAATAGCTGAGAGGATCTGGAACCTTAGCCTCCCTTTCGGCAAATGCCCCCTCTGATCCCTCGCCACCCCACTCCCCCTCCTCTTGTTCCAAGTCAGTTTGGTCGGTCTTCTACAAATCCTGGTGTTTGCTTTTGAGGGAGCTGCTGCGTGTGGTGACAATGTTGGAGGTCTCCTCCATCTCCTCGTCCTCTTTCACCTCCAGGACCTCACTGAAGAACCTGAAGATGGAGTTGAAACTCAGCCAGGAGGTCAGCTCGTGCCTTTCTGTGCCTACAAGTAAAAGACACACATCACAATTGTAAGCATGTGCAAGGTTCACAAATTATTTGTATTACTGTAAAGCTGCAGGCAAACAAAATTATTAAAAACATATCCTGTACGGCTACTGAGGCAACACAAAAGGTGAAAATAAATTAGCACCATTAGAGAAGATGTTTACTCCTGTGTGACTGTCCACTCCCACAATGCACTGCATCGCTCCATGCAAGCCTAAGGCCTTACGCATGAGAGCCATGACAGCCTATGACCTATTAGTCCAATGGGACTGCCGTAATATGTTATCGAAGCGGATACCTGATAATCAACACCACTCCGCTGCGCTCTTTCCATCTCAGGCCTTCCAACAGAACCAGAGTTATGCACAATGGGCTCACTAAGCGAAACCAGTGGAGCGGTAGTCATTCATTCTAAAGGGCTGATTGAGGATAGGTAAGACAGGAGCTACAGAGAGGTAACTAGTGAGCGTATCAAGTGGTCCGGTGGTGGTGGGGGGAGGCAGCAGTGCTGGGTTTCCCTCTGACCTCCTCCAGGTTAGCCAGTTCCCAAGTTGGGGTCACGCTGGAGCTTGAAATCTGCTACACGCGCCTCAGGTTCCTGTCCGCCTCAGGGGTTAGGGTATCACTGGCCAGCTTTTTTAGTTGGACGGCTTTCAAACTTGATGCCTGTTTCTATGTTTTTGCTCTGCAGCGGAGCACCGATGATGAGGACAGACCGCGGCTGCAGCTGTTGGCTGACTCGTCTCCACTCCTGCTCACTAACCATTCAGGGAGAGCGCTAACAGATAATGGCTTGTTCCTGCCGCCGCTGGCTAGCAGCTCAGCTGCTTAGCAACACAACTGTAACTGGACTTGAGAAGACATATTGAGGTGCCCTCTTGTTTCCCAGAGGGAGAATAGGTTTGCTGTGTGTTGATATTAAGAGTTTCATCCCTTGATAGATAGATCTAAGAAAAATTTACATGTGTTACAGACAGAGGGATGAGTGAACACAAGCCTTAAAGTAATGAGTTTTCTTATTTGAATCCTGATTTGCACACTCAAGACTGCTTTTGTTGTTGTTGTTATTGCCGCGATCTGCATTTGTTTTTAAGATAAGAAAATTAAAATGGCTCCCTACAATTTTCTCGGGAGGATTAAAGAACAAAAGGATAACCCCAGTATCTGAGATCTGTTAGGGTAGGGTCGTATAAAAACAACTGGTCCCAGCAGAAAAGGGCTGCAGCTTGTGCAACCTTTGTGTGAGTCAGATCAGTAGTACATTAAAAATACCCCTGCTCCTCTCTTCGGCACCTTTCTCCTTCCTTCCTCCCTTCTCCACCGTGCACACGCAATCAGCTATAAAAAGCTAGACTGAAGGCCGCAGGGATACAATTAGGAAGCACCTTAAAGGCTCTCTCACCCCAGACAGGCCTCTGATGACCACTGCGCTGACCCCATGTTTATTAGATTGACCCCTTCCTGGACGCATTAATGGAGATGGTGTGCATGCATGTGTGTGTCTGTGTGTATGACTGTTAGACCGGGGGTAAGTATGGGGTCCTTGGCTGAGGGTGTGTTTTGTTTGTGTATGTGTGTGTAATTTGTGTGTACGAGTATTGGGGGGGGGTGTTCTCGATCACTCGGAGATAAGGGACTGTAGTGCAAGCTATATAGCAAGCAGACTGCAGTTAGTGCCTTGGGTCAAATTTACTGGCCTGGCAATCATGGGAGTCAATAACCCGGCACTCTCGGTGACTCTGCTACCTGTGTAGGGCTCAACATAACATCCATCCCTGGAAAACAAAGACACAGCCCTCTCACACCTCTAATCTATCATTTATATCCAATTTGAGGCACTGTGATCTTTTTTCCACCTCCTCCTCCTCCATTTTCTCCGTCTCATCGGTCTCTCCCTCACTAGTGTTTTTACTTCTGTTTTGTCCTTTTTTTTCCTTTTTTCTCCTGCAGAAGCGATCAATGCCGCAGCGCTCTCTCATTCACCCTGAACTGGCGGTGAACTCCTCCGGAACGCCGCCAGCCTCTCCACCCTATCCCATCGCAGTTCGGGGTCACCAGGGGGGCGTCTCTGTGCCAATATGCAGATGAGCCTGTGCCCCTCCAATGACTCTGGTGTGAAGCTCCACCCCCCTATACGGTGGAGCCACCCCCCACCACCATCCACCATCCACCCACCCCCCGACAACACTCACACACAGAGACATAAACCCACCCTCACTCTGGCTTAAATAGGCCTTTAACAGCTTACGTCCACTCTTCCTTTAATAGCCAAAGTGTGTCGAACCTAATGGATGTTGTCAAAGCTGAGATGTGACCGCTGATTTAGAGGAGGAACCCCGATGACCAGACTTCACTAGCCACTAAAGACCGGGAGAGAGGGAAAGCGAGAGAGAGAGAAATCGAGAGAGAGAGAGGGAGAGAGAATTACCTCAGCTATGCCACAAATCAAAGTAATATCTTTAAAAGATGTGGGGATCGATGAGGTGTCATCTGGCTGTATCTCGCGTGTAAAGTGATCCCATAAACAGCCGCCGCCGAGTTTTCTACTTTAGCCTCAGTTCCAGTCCTTTACTGAAAAGTTTTTCAACCGATGAGCAGATTTTGTTTTTATGAGCAATAAATCTTTTTTTTTTTCCGTTTTGTTTAAGGAGATGAACAGGTCTTCCATTTTAATCTGTTTAATTATAACTTGTATCTGGTGCTTAATTGATCAACTTAAAAAATAAACGACCCTGCGTGTTTGTGTGTGTGCTTTATCTGCATCAGCTGTAAATCAATTAAGTCGCATGTGCTAATTTTAACAAGATCATTGTAATTGCATTAATTTAATAAAGTTTATTGTAAATGCAATAATGTCCTCATTTATTGTAAATGCAATAATGATGTTACTGTGAGCTCCGTAACACTGGGTATTGTCATGGGAAATACAGCGAAAAGAAAAAAAAATCTCTTTACTTTCACAATGTGTTTATAATTAACATTAGGCAACGGCAAGCTTAACAGAGATTATTTCTGCGAGGAGACTGATGACGGCTGTAACCTTGAGGTGAAGCAACACAGACACACACTCACACACACACTTGCACACACAGGGAGCTTCACGATGATGTTTCACTGTAATGCAGGAGAGGCCAGGTGAAGAAACAAGGTCTTTAGTGAAAGCTCCCCTTCCGTGCTCCCTGCTCAGGTCATGGCGGAGTTTCAGTCCGGCGCCTCGATCCGTGCCCTGTGTTTGAACATTCTGTGTGTGTTTTCTGAGCCTAGTGAGGGTGCCTCATTATGTGACAGGCAGAGGAGTGTATTTGATCCTGGATATTTAGCCTCCTCCACTCTGTCACAGCCACTGGAGCCCTCTCAAGGTAATTGACTGACTGTTTGATCTCCCTCTGACTCTACCACTGGTACAAGACGCTGACACACACATGAACACACACAAACACATTCGTCACTTGCGAGCGTCTACTCATGGATTTGTGCACGCTGACGCATACATTCACTCACACATGTAAGCGCAAACCCACTGTACCCTTCCCCCAAAAACGCAGAACAATTCAACACACGCACACACACACACACACACACACACACACACACACACACACACACACACACACACACACACACACACACACACACACACACACACACACACACACACACACAGACATCCACACACACAGTTGTTATCATTTGTGTGCAGTGAGGTAAGGGAACAAGGGAGGAGAGTTTTGAGCTGTTAAAAAGGAAACAAGGAAACTCCTCCATAGCTATGGGCCATGCTTTCTTCCCTCCGCACCAAACGCTGCATGCTGTTACAAATGGTAATCGGCTCTGATTGTCACAAATTTCAAAACAAACGCTAGGTGACTGAAAAGCCAAAGTGACGCCCCGAGTGATACTCCGACAGAAAGCCCGAATCAAAGCATGCCGACTATAATTAGGTTCCATCTGGGCTACATTATTTAAAGCCGCACCAGTTAATTGCTTGTGTACAAATGGCCTATTTTATTTGAATCAAACTTTTTTTGTGATTCGTAATTACATTGATGTGAAGGGGGCCATATCTCTTCACTTCATTTATAATATAAATGCATATTCAAATTATTAAGAGGACTTTGAGGCACGTGAAATGTAATGTGATGATGCTTTTTCTTTGTGTGAATTGAACTCCTTTAAACAATTATGAGTGCTTAATCAAATATCCTGACATTTGGGTTAAATATTTAATGAGCTTCAATTAAAAAAAAAAAGCAGATGAACACTGATATAATCATGAGGCAAAAATTACAAAAACAGAATACCTAACAGGACTGATGCACATGATATTATTGCATGCGCGGGCAAACATTTTCTCATTTCCTCTTGTCAAAGTTTTCATCAAAAATCTAACACAAACAGTGCATTTTCTTATCGATTTCCTATCAGCGGTAACCTAAGCTTTTGTTTTATCTCGATGTGAGGCCCCGGCAGCGCGTTGTGTAGTGGGCCCTGTCTGGCTGTAACCTTAGCCGGGGTGCTGTTTGTGGAAACTATCTGTTGCATGGATCAGCGGTGGGGAATCGCTATCTGTATCCTGGTTGTCAGACGATCGGATTTCCGCCCCTGACGCTCTGTGATATTAGATGATCTTCTGTGGTGTGTGTGAGAGTGTGTGCACAGTGTGTGTGCGGATACTGTGTGTGCGGTGGTCCGTGTGAGATACACCCGCGCACGTACAGTCAGTTATGCGCGTTGTCATCTTGCTTGCCGACATGCATAAAGGTCAAGAATGTCATTTTGTCCCACGTGGCTGTCTGTCGAAGGGGGTAGGACAAGTTGCCACTGGAGACTAGGTCAGAGAAAGCCCAGGCAGGTGACAGCCGGCCTGCCACACTGCCAGGACAACTCTGCCCTCTGTAACAAAACGTGGAGATGTTGTCCACAGTCAAAAAAGCTAATTAAATCTAAATCTACACCCCTCCCCACTGCCACTACTCAATTTCCACTCAGGCTGAAGACGTCCACGTCAAACCCACAAACAGCATAACAGGTATAATCAGACTTTTATTTATGCTATGCTACGCTGCGTGTCTTCAGTTTTAATAAAATCAACACGGTACTAAGCCTCTGCACGTCGACAGGAGACACACATGCATCACACAAGAATAAAAATTAAACAGAAAGCTACTCGAAACAGAGCTCATTTCATCAAACTAGTCATACCACTGCTGCTTCTCGAATGCAATTCATTTTTAATGCTCGTTGGTAAGCCGGGTCTGTCCCCCCCCCCATCTCCCTCTCACTGCTTTTAATTACTTTGCTTATTATTGCATGTTGTTGTTAGACAAAAACAAGGCAGAACTCATTACACATCCAGAGATGAGGAACCTGAATCGCTAGCTACAGGGGCCGCTGAGGGGACTCTGTATTTACTTTGAATAAAATACAAACAGAAGAGAGACATAGAGGAACGAAATCAAGAGAAAGCCCAGAGAGGGTAGAATATCACATTAACTGCTTGAAATCATCACAAAATGTAAGTTACTTTATGTTCCATATAATAATTCCAGGGAGAGGAAAACTTGTGACAAGGACTCCACACAATAGACGATGCAACACTGTACTTCTGCTCTCTGCTTGTTTCTCCTTCAGTTCCCTCCTCCTTCCTTTCCCACTTGCTGCCTCTCTACCCAGACACTGAGACTGCACTGAGTGCTTTTTTATTTTAACGTGAATGAGTGGCCTTGGCCGTCATAAAGGACCCTCGCTTTTATAGACTTGGAGCAGAGTATTTACAAGATAACCCCCGGTCCAAGGACAGCGCAAGCTATTTGATACCAGTGTCAGACTCTCCCCTTTCCTCTTCAGTAAAAATCAAAAGCCCAAACATGCCCTCGCCTCTGACAGCCCCTCTCAATGTCAGTTGTTCTCCTCTGCTCCACTAAAAATGGGATGAGACACTTTGGAGTAAGGGGAGAGACAGCTGTGTGTGGCATCTTATAAAGACATCAGTTACCTTTACCCATTCATTATCTAAATCAGAAAAATAACAGGTTAAAATAATAGTACACTTAAATTAATCCAAGTTAGCACTGCATATGACAACCAGAATGACTATAAATCTGTTTTACTTAAACTGTACAAATCTTTCTTGTATATAAAGATTAAGATATCAATTTCTCTTATGTGCCATCTAACATACTAATTTACCTTATGTATTAAATAGTAAAGTGTTTTGTCTTATTTAATTGAGGGGGCATTTAGATAAAGCTTTCAAGGAAATTGCTATGAAGAAGTCATGCTAGCTTTGGAAATAAAACACTTCAACTATGAGACGCACACATAACATTATATGAATTCTGTCCAAGTTTTTTTTTTTTTTTTTTTTTTTACGTCTGCGCATGCACCTGTTGATTCGGTGTACATATGTGACAGAGAGTGTCGCAGCAAGGGAGAGATTGAGTGACTGAGTGTGCATACACATGTATGTGTATGGAGGGGCCTTGTTGGGAGTGCCACCCAGACATTAGCACTGTAAACAGTGCAGGCCTCCTTCCCTGTCCAGGCCCTTTGTTCCATCTGCGCCACCATTGGTCGGGACTTAAATGGCAAACACTCAGGGGCTGCTAGCTCGCCTGACACGGTTTTGTTTTTGGCCTATTGAGGGGCAATGGAGAGCTTCTGTTTCTATGCCCAGGCACAATGTGTCTCAAAAGCAGCATGGCTGAAAAGAGAGGCCCCCACAAAGACTGTCCATTAGTGGAGGCACTGCATGTATGCGTATACGTGCACTCACATAGGCACAAGCGTACACACACACACATGCACGCACACACACCGTGACGCCTGGGCAAGGGTCAGGACAGACAACCTTGCCAAAGACATTGGTGGAGACAGAGCATGTGCACATGTGGGTGTGCCCATGTGCACCGCAACACAGACACAAGCATGGAGTCTAAATAACCAAATCCAAGCCAAACTGCACACTCGCTGCACCACTTCACTATACTACACTCACTCCTCACTCACATAAACACACAACCTCTGCTCCACTTCAGCACAATGAGGTCTTGCACACACACATGCACACACATGCGCACACTCATGCACCTCACTAGCACCTTCAGGACAATACCAGGCATAGAAAAACCACACACTCGCACACACATGCACACTTCTACAATATCAGACATGCACACATCACTCAGTCACAAAAGAGATGGAGGAGGAGGAGAGAGCAGAGAGAGGCCCCCCAGCACCTGTAGGAACGACAGGCCACATTCACAAGCAATGGCTGGAGAATAGACAGCTTTGAGTGTGAGAACCCCCATCCACACAAGGCCACGAGGACACACCTTACATACAACCCCATTTCACTAACCAGGTTTTCAGAGCAGTATAGAAGAATAGAGCACAGCCATTAACACCGCAGGCACAAGCTGTGTGCAATGTGAGGTGTAATTCCAAAGAATCAAAGGCTTTAAACACTGGAAGCATGTTAAGAGAATGTATAGTACAGAGCACATTTTTAAATGATTCCCACCTTTTATTTACATCGCACTGTATACATGTTTGTCCTCTGGCTGTAAATGTGTATATAACACTGCTCTTTCTGCTTTCATTGCTTACAATGAGAAAAAAATACCTTGCTGCATGTTCTTCACAATGCCAGGCCTTTTTTTTGGTGACACAAAATATTAAAGGACTCAATAGCCTTATAGCAATGGGAGACATAGCCACCATTTAACACAAACATCTAATAAAGGACTGCGCAGCAGACACAAATGATTGATATTCCATGCAATGATTGGTCACCTGTATCAATCTTCAACAGAGCAAAGAAAATGGATCACTGTAGTGCAAAGCCTTTGGACCTTAGGCCATGAAAAGGAAAAGCAATGCAAATGATCGAATGAGAGCAGCTGCTTGAATTTTCTCTTTGGCCTAAGACTATTTCTATCCACCTGTAACATCTGATAACTGAATCTGCCCTCTCATGTTATTTAACTGTATTATATATGTTTTATAACACAATGTCATTTGCCTTATATCTGTTCAGGTGAAAGGGCTGCCGACAAAAACTAGCCTTTCAGCTAACTCACTATGAAGACTTAAAAAGATAAAGACTGTACTGAGCTGGAGGCGTATACAGGAATCAATACATGGTCACAGGTACATACTGCACGTACACTTGTGGGTTTTTCTTTGTGAGATGACACTCCTGATTGTCCAACACTTCTCACTGCTTAGCATCTCCAGGGTGCAGGAGGACACACACGTTCATCAAGGCAATGTAAGTAGGCACTTCAAAATATAAAACAAGACAAATTGTAATATTCATATGAGCTGTTAACAGTTACTTAACACAGTGACATAGACAGAAAACAGAGCAGTGCGAGGAATCAAATGTGGGCTCTGAAGGACATTTCTGGACACCTGATGGAGGGTCTACGACAGAGTGTGCCTCTCTGTAAGAGCCTCATTTTTCTCTTGTCTCTCAAATGGATCCACATACATTCATACATACATACACCGGCTATGGATGTATAGAGCTACTTGTACCATGACCTTGTGATCCCATGCAGTATAACACATACAGAGAGGGGGAGATGGTGTGAGGCTGGGATGAAAAGGAGGAGAGGAGAGGAGAGGAGAGGAGAGGAGAGGAGAGCAGAGGAGAGGAGAGGAGAGGAGAGGAGAGGAGAGGAGGTCAGGTGGGGGAGGAGCAGGCCAGGGGTGGAGATAGCTAAGAGTGGGTGTTGAGGGTGGAGCAGGTCTGAAATAGATCACTTAAGGGAACAAAGTGTAATTAATGGGTCGCCACAGATAAGAGGGCTCTGGTCCTATCTGGGAATGTGCTAATGGAGTTGACACACACTCAACAAGATCAGTGGACAACCCTCTGTGTGTATGTGTATGTGTACTTGTATGTGTATGTGTGTGTGCGTGTGCTTTTGTTTTAAAGACATACAATGGATAAATAGTGGGAGGAGAAGACAGCTAAGGCGACAGGTTAACATGGCTTCCTCCATGACGAAGATCTGCCATCCCTGTAATCAGAGAAACCCCAGAAGGAAATACACACACACACAAGGTTTCTCCTGCTAGACACAAACATATCTACGTGAGTCTGACTCCCTAACTCACGTAGACGTCCCGCCTCACATCAAAACATGAGTGATGTTATTACACTTGGCCAGCCGGCACGCCTTCGGTGGCGGGGATGCGGTTGTTTACGGAGAGATGGAGGAGGAGGAAGCCGCCTGGTCAAGAGAGGGTCAGACCTGAAGTGTTCTAAGAGAAGCAAACTGACACAAACCTCTCCTCAAACTTCCTGTCTGCGTGTGTCTCTGCGTCAGGGGAACCTGGCTGGAGCCAAGGGGCCTCGTGCTTGTGGATATGTGTGTGTGTGTGTGTGTGTGTGTGTGGATGTGTGTTGGGCAAGTCTCATGGGCTTGGAGCCTGGCCGGGGAGGTCGGGGGAGGGTCTGCAGGAGCCCACGTGCGCTGGGACAGTGAGATGGTTTGTGATGGACAAGGCGAGACAAGGAGGATTTCCCTTGTTTGTCTGAGAGAGCGGAGCAGCCGCGCCGCACACACACACGGACTGAGAAGCCTGTCTCCGGAATGGATTTTGCGCACGTGTGTGTGTGTGTGTGTGTGTGTGTGTGGCATGAAGGGAGTGGGTCAGGCATCTGGTTGGTTTTGTGTGTAGGTGTGTGTGGCTCTCTCAGGGTCACAGACCCTGGGGCCATCTTCTTCAGTCTGGCTTAGTCAGACAAGCCAAGGCCACACTGACACACCGCATGACTTAATAATATAGAGACCGCTGGCTTGGTGCTGCAAATACAAGGCTCAGACATGTGAATAATAAAAAATAACCAAACACACATCTTATACCTGTATGGAAATTAACTATTTAATATCATTACAGTCACCTTGACAAGTCAATAAATATCAAATGAAGTAAATCTAACAGTCCTTAAACACAAGGGCGTGACCTTGACAGTAGCAAGCCTTGCACTGCGTTATTATGTGCGTCCATGGCAGCCTGAAAAGTGTGTTTTGTTTGCCGGTGAGTGTGTGTGATGTAGCATCAGGGGGTTAAACGGAGAGGGACGAGACTCCGATCTGTCAGGACAAGGGGAGAGCCGCTTCAAAGACTCTGCATCAACCCTTCTCTTTCTCTCACTTGCTTTTGCGCGCACACAAAACACACTGACGGACAGTCCATTGCTCCAAGCATATCTCTACTTTGTCCTTGGACTGTCTGAATACCACTGGAGGCGAGCATGATTTGAGGGAGCAAGTGGGAACAAGAGAGAGGGAGACAGAGAGAGAGTGGGGAAGAAAGAGGAAAATGATAGAGGGAAGGAGAGGGAGAGAGAAGAGGCGCCCCTCAATGACATCTAAAGAGATAACTCACTCTCCAGAGCTTCTTTTCTCTTGCTATCACTTTCCCAGGCAGCGCTCATGCCACATAAGGCCTCAAGTGCATGTGTGTGTGTGTTTGTGTGTGTGCATGGGTCCGTATGAATGAGTGACAGAGGCGTATGTGGGAATACAGTGAACGTGAAGGTGAAAATGGCAGAAGAATTTTGAATCTCAATGAGATGATCTAAAGTGCTATCAAGCACAATGCGTGCATACTGAATACACTACATTGTATAAGACGGCCATGAAAAAATGTTCTGCTTGGTCACACAGCGTGATGGTTGTCAGAGATTATTAAAACTATAATTAACCAAACTAGAGATGCATGAAAACTGGTTTGCATGTTTGCTTGCATGTAACGTCGGTGTTTAATTGTATACACAAAGCTGAAAGTTGATCATATGAAATAACTGTACGCTGTAGAAATACTCACAGCAGAGTCATTTCGCTGCGAATCTGCACTCAGATGGCTGCTTAAGAAATGATGTACAGAACACAACACAAACAACAGCTGGCTCGTCTCTTGATTGAAAGTTAACTTCGGGAAAACAAAGCATCGGGCCAGTGGCGGGTCACCGCAATGTTGAAAACACCCAAACAAAACCGCAGGAAAACACAAAGTGGCCCTACGCTGCCTCTGTTGCTGGAAATACTCCCCTTTGTAGGCACACACAACTGTGGGGAAGAGTTAACCTTTTGATAAGCTGCTTCGAGTCCCAGCTGTATGCATTTTTCATTGAAAATGTGTGAGTCAGAAAGAGAATAATTATCTCCTCTCGCTCCATGCAGAGGCAAAGGGTTGCAGCCCCCAGTCTGGTCTTCATAAATGAACTAAGTCCTGAAATGAAGAAGTGCTGATGAGCAGAGAGAGAAACTGAGCTATGCTAAATCCTAACACAAAAATAAAGAACATTTACAACTTTCCTTGTTAAGCACAATGGCAAAGGCACTGAGACCCAACATTTACACTAGAATTTCTGAATGCATTTACATGTTCCATTTACTTAAAGGTCTACTTTGAGTCTCATTCAACTTGTCAAATACTGATGCTTTAGGCTGGCACCGACACCATCCACAATCCCACAGCATCAGTATTTGATGAGTTGGGGAAACCCAAAGCGTCATAGCTGGATGAGTTTGGGATGATACTCAAAAATCAACTTTTCTTACAAAGTGAGACTTTTAACCATGGACCAGAATCTTCACTGCTATTTTTGTTTAACTCCAAAATCAACTTTTAAACAATTTTCCTAAGAAAATTGATCCATTGCTTAGGAGAACCCTGCGACACTGTTTTGCTGTGCTAACCAGACTCTGTGTTTCTATGACACAGTGTTATTGTTGGTTTTAACACGACCCATAAGTCCTTGCTCTCGAAGACTTTCCTAATCAGTACAAGAACGAACATGTGTGCACAAACACACAAGTTGATCAGTGTCTGCCAAACAGGGCAAGGTCACTGATCCCTGCTTCAGAGCGGCCACGATCACCTCTAGAGGAGACACAATCTACACCCACCCTGGCACAGACACACACTGAAAAAAAACAAAAAAAAAACAGAGCACCCACCCCAACAGAGCTTAAGACCTTTATCTGACAGCATCAGCTAACACCAGATACACACAGTCCTGCTCTGACCTTGCAGCACTTCAAGACTAATCAAAATTGTAGCTGGGATCAGAGGTGTGGGTACAGCGGGCAGAGAGAGTCATTCATTTTGTGCATGTGCGTGTGTTTTTCTATATGTGTGCCTGTGTATGGACGAGACAAGTCAGAGATTGAGGGAGGGGAGGTCAGGGGAGGCACTCACCCTCTCAATCCTCCACTATTGACTTGTGAGCAGAGAGATGGTGCCGAGCGGTCAACGGCAAATTGAATAAACTGATCAATAACCTCACACTTGTCAGGAGGGACGAAGGCACCTTTTAAAAAAAAAAAAAAAACCTACACAGCAGCCCAACTTGAACTATGCAGGAGGGGACCATTGATCAAATCGTGTAGAGCTCTGCCAGCAGGCTCGCCCAGTTCTGTCCTCCATCCATGACATGTGTGGAACGCTACTTCTCAATAACACTGTGGGAGAGGGCTAAGAGAGGAGGGGCAGCTGAGAGGAGGTGTCATTGCATTTCAACAATGGGAAGCCATAACCAAATTAAAACATTTAAAAGAGATAACAGACGCATTAGGAGAAAAAGGCTTATCCTCAGCCTTCAAACGGCAAACAGTTTAAGAGTGTGATTGAGTATGTGCGGAGGTGGCTGCTTGTTGAGGCAGGTGATTGAGGAAAGCAAAAGAGAGAGGCAAGAGGTAAAAAAGTCAGGGGAGAGAGAGGGGAAGGAAAACTGAGTGCGAGCAGCAGAAGAAGAAGAGCGGGAAAGAAGAAAGGAGAGGAGAAAAACTACCCTCTGTCATAATTTAAACGAGCTGTAGTCTCCCAATGCTCTGTTTACAATGTATAATTTATGCCTCCCAGTTCAAACACAGCTTTATCTGCACTCAGCTGCTAAGTGATATGATTTCACTTTTTATAGCAGCCCCCCCACCCGTCCAATCCACCGCCACCCCCAGTCCCTCTGTAATGCAGGCTGGTGTGATTCTGCACGCCTCGTGCACTGACTTTCAACTGTACAGCCCCCCAAGGGCTAAAGTAGCATATTAAACCCCTCCCTAACCCCATCCTCTTCCCTCCCTTAAGCAACACTGTGGCCTTAGACACACACACTTAAGCACGTGCATTGCTGGGCTCGTGTGCACACACCCATGGACGTGCACACCCTATATACTGCAAAAAGAGCGGGCTGCCTCATATTTTACAGCAGTTAAAGTTTCTTTCTCTATTTATTGCTGTGTTGGTGAGCGGTAATGTCCCATTTCACAGCAGCACACTCTGACCTCTGATCAGAGCCTCTCTGACGACCCCGTGCCTCTGACAGAGTTGCACTAATACGCCACTTAGGTTACTCTGGTTTAATGGAAGCCCCCCCCCCACCACACACACACACACACACACACACCCACACTACATATATATGTATAGATATTGGATTGTAGATTGTACCGATAAACAATCTGGGTATTATTTTATGTTCTAATACACAAAGTGGTTGTCAAGCTCCAAGGGTTACGCCCTTTTATAATGGCCTAATGGATTTCTATAATGTTGATCACTGTGATCAGTGCAGAGATGACTCAAAGTAGGGGAGTCATTATTCTGCACATCTACAGTTCGATTTGACTGTTGCACTTGTTGATTCCATTAAAAGAAAAAAATCAGAATTGCATCAATGTTATACTCACATATGGATTTGTAAAGATCAAGCGATCATTTAGATCCAATTAATTGGTTTTGTGCCCCAATAACCACATTTTTAAACTATTCTGGTGGCTTTTTACAGGTAAACTACGATTTAAAGCTTATTTCAACTGATTTCCAATTTAGAATCAAAACCGTGACAGACATAACCATTGGTTTACTGTGGAAAAGACAGACTGCAAGGTGAGCATGAGCATGATCTGATAACATTTGGTGAGTTACCACAGACCATGTCAAGGCATTATCACTTGACAATTTTTTTTTTAAAACTTATAATGGATCACAATTTCAAGACAAATAATAAAGAACAGCTTCTTTAGTCACATGTATGATGGTTTTATGCTTCATCAAAAGAGAACATTCTCACTGAATCACAATATGAACTCTGGTCTATTCTCATAACACCATTATGTAACAAATCAATGTATCTGACTTGTGCAAAGAACTTCCCCTCTGCTTTTCTTCTCCTCTAAACCCTTCACCCTTCTACTTTCCCACCATTTCATCTATGCACGATATACGGCTCCCGTCTCCTTTCCTCCAGCATCCCTCTTTTTACTTATTCTCTGCCATCTCCCCCCCTCGTCTTTCTCAGCTATCTGCCTACATAGTGTTTGTGCTAGCAGAAAATTCCCACTTCGTCTCTGGGGGGAACTGCGTTTTTCTCTGCTCTGCTTGTCTCTCGTTCTTCTCTTGTATGTTTTCCGTGCTGGCAAAGCTTCCTCTTCCTGCATGCAGCAGGGAGTGTGCTCCGTCTGCGGCTGTCCCATAAGGGACCCTACAGTGTGATGTTACAATCTCTCCATCCAGAGGGATCCTCTCTCTATCTGCCTCTCTCCCTGGCTGCTCTTTTCTCTCTTTCTCTATGAGATGTTCCTGCCCCTATTTTCTTTCCTGTCTCTCACTACTTTATCCGCTTCTCCCTCATTTTCTTTCTTAATCTGTTTATCCGACTCTTACCCCTGTCACTTTCTACCTTACACTACACACAGTCTCTCTCTCTCTCTCTCTCTCTCTCTCTCTCTCTCTCTCTCTCTCTCATACTTAAAATGGTTCCTTTTTCCTGTTTACTTGTCTGTTTTCCTGTATTCTTTTTTGGCATTGGATGATCTAGTCTCTGAGAAAATACAAATCCAAGTCATTTTGCCCGCCCCCCCAAAAATGCAAGAAAAGAAAGAGTTAAAATTCACAGTTAACTGAGGCCTGCAAATGAATGTCTGCTTGCAAGCTCCTTCCTCCACCTTTTAGTCTCCCTAGTCAATGATTTTAAAGCGTCTTTAAATATGACATCCTTTGGATTACTTTGCCTCTAGTGGAATGGTGTGTGAGCCAAGTTAAATCTGCTGCTTCAAGACCCTACAAACCCCTCTCTGCTAACATGCTGAGCAAGATCTCTGTCTTCAGTCTCCAGGGAGGCCACTGTTGTGCGTGCGCTGCCATCCAAGAGACTTGCCAGCCAACGGACCAGGGACCCCCGCCATATGGCTAGGGGCTGTCCTGCTCCAGTGTCCCACACTATGATGAGCCACCCCTCAGATACTGAACTGGGCATCATGCCCTGTGACACACACTCAGTGGTCAGTGCAGATGTGCAAACATGCATCAACAACAGGGGTCTCATTCACAAAAAGTTGTGGGAATTTCTGTGTCTGTACATGTATATATATATATATATACACATGTATATATATAATGTATAGTGTAAAGGCCAGTCTAAGTAAAATGTGCAGTTTTAAGTAGACTTATTAGCCTCTAAATGGAACCACCAACAGGAAATAAGTCAAACCCTAGTAAATAATACAGTTCACAGTTCTGAAGTGCATTTCATTTGACATGGGATATCTGAGAAGCATATAAGCATGACTTTTTAAAATCCAGAGGAACACAAGTTCCCTTTGGGATTCTCATGTTAATGCTATGCACATGTTTATATTACCACACTGCATGTTTTCATATATTTGTCTTTCTTCCCA
This sequence comes from Acanthopagrus latus, assembly GCF_904848185.1. NCBI lineage: Eukaryota > Metazoa > Chordata > Actinopteri > Spariformes > Sparidae > Acanthopagrus > Acanthopagrus latus. Next base: position 9,195,346 of record NC_051043.1, on the reverse strand, counting down.
GAAAAAAAATGGGAAACAAGACAATGGGAAAAGGAAACACAGCTTACATGAAATAGAGTTTAACAATAAAATTAAATCCACTGCGCGGTTTAAATGTAAAATAGAGGGAGCGCTCTCATAAAACCATTAAAATGTCTTGTTCCTTAAGCCCCTTATTACCCATATCTCCCTGTAAGTAAGCATGTCATCACTTAGAAATTTGGAATTGGCAACTCTGAAGTGAAAGCTGCAGATGGGAACACAGCTTGGCTAAGCTGCTCACATTTTCACGTAGTGATGCCAATGCATACATATAGAGTGAAAAACTATATGTTCTGCTGCCACTGATACGGACATGTAAACAGAGTTTTAGAGGTTGAAGCAGATCTTCAGTTTGTGCAAATTCAGAACACTGCCTTGACTAGAAAAGATGAGATCCGGTGTGGGTGAAATTTCCTTGACCTGCCATCTATGGACAAGGTCTCCAGTTAATTAAGTTTCTTGTACATCCAACTGCATGGCTATTATATTTGCAGTTCTCTTTGGAGATTAACATGGAGGCCCCTAAATCCACCTCACAATTTCATTTCATTCAACAGGATTTCTTTTCTCTTTTCTAAAGGTTCATATCAGCAATGTGATATGGGGGCGGTGTGTGTGTTTGTGCATGCACGCGCGCATGTGTGTATGCATGTGTATCTCTGTTCTTTTCAGCGTGCATTTTGTGACTTGTCTGTGCTGAAGCGATAGATAAAGAGAGAGAAGGAGAGGGAGTGAGTTCTTTTCAGTGTGCATTCTGGCATGCCAGTGAGAAAGAGAGAGGTGTTAAAATGAAACACAGAGAATGGGATTCGGGTTAAAGTGAATTCACCTCTCTAAATATCGCTCTTGGCTGAGGATGACACATTTGTCCATGAAGTTCTCACGTGGCCAGAGATGAGCTGGGACACATATCGTCAGAACTTGATGCCGGTGTGATCAAGTGCAATCACAAGGTGAAGAGCAAGCTGACTGTCGGCACAAAAGCAGACTTTGACACGTCTAGGTAACACAATCCCTCAGTGTAAATGATGAGGACAGAGGGCGTACAGTGTTAGTATGTTGGTTACACACACTGTTGCCAGACATGTGCAGACAAACATGCATTCACATGCACGCACCCATGCACACACACATGTCTAACGAGCGAGTGGTACAGGATGTTTGTTTGGGTGGAACTTGAGCCCGTCTGTGCCCCAGGGCCACAGCCAAGCAGGTGTTGGTGCACACAAACACACACACACGCTCGCGAGCACAATCACATTCAGAAAGTAAGAACACCTGGACACCTGGGTTGGGCTGCACAGCACTGTCAGACTCACAGGAGCTGTCACACACTCCAGGATGAAAGTGACCCTAGAGCTGAGGGGGGCACACCTGTGCCACGGGAGGCCCCCTGTCTGTTGAGGACCCTCTCATAAAAACACTCTGTCACGGTGACAAAGTTGTAGGCGTTTAATTGGCACTTAAACTCGCTCGCGGCTAATAAGGGTACTAATAACATCTCTCAGAGCCACCCAAACAATGGGACAAAAGAGGCTGAAGAGGCAAAGAGGGTTACAGTAATACAGAGAAAGTAAATTTAGCATCACGCTTTAAAGGAATATTGCTGCCAATTTTATATTTGTATAAACGAACTAGCTGTCTGGCCACCTTTCTATTTCCGGGCTGGTGACCACAGCTTTGGTAATACTGTCTAAGTCTGTGTGTCTTCGCCGGGCGGTACAGTGAGCAGCTTTGCACTTTACGCTGCTATGAGCAATCATCAAAGCCAGTCACACGTACGCATGGGAGCCGAGGTTCCCGGGTTTCTTGCTTGGTCGCCTGGCTCGGGGGCAGAGTGTGTGTGTGAGTGTTTCAAGGGATAAGAGCATTGTTTGATCATTGCCCAGTATTGTTCAGTCCAGCCATTAAAGGGACTTTTTTTTTTTTTTTTTACCTGTATGCTTAATGAACAATGATGAGAGAGCAGAGTAGGATGGACGGAGACAGACAGACGGAGACAGATACAGAATAAGTGAGAGGCGTTCAGCGACAGATACAGGGTGGGACAGAGATATAATAAGGGAGTTTGACACAAAGCCATGACAAGAGACAAAAACAATGCAACAGCAGAATGGTGACACTACATAGCGGGCTGGACCGTTCAGATAGACGGGGTCTGGAGGAAGGGACATGGGAGGGCAGTGGGCTTGTGGGTCCTGTCCTGCCCTCGACCTGCGAATGCTGGCACACCCTGTCCTGCTGCTGGCTAAATAAAGAGCCCCAGGGTGGGCCGGGCTGGGCGGCAGGAGAAACAGACACAGAGTCGGCATTACCCGGCTAATCTCATTAGGGAGGCAGCCCTGCCAAGCTGCCAGGGGTCAGCCAGAGTGCCACGTCACTCACCGCACCTTTGGCACTCCCTGTGACCCTCAGGCAGGTTTGGTCTGAGACTTATGGCCGGCCAGTGTGAGGTGCGACGAGAGGCGGGGTTGGTAAAGGTGGGCAGTGGGCAGCATTGTGAAGAAGAGGTAGAAGACCCGTTCGGTGGAGTTTAGAGTCAGTGCAGTTAAGAGACTGGGGAGTGTCTGCATAGAGTACTTTCAGATAGAGGTAGCGAAGGGGGAGAAACTAGAAAGTAGATTAAAGAAAAAATGAGGAGACAAATACAGACAAACAGATATAAAGCAGATGAGAGGGAGAGTAGAGAGAGAGAGAGAGAGAGAGAGAGAGGGAAAAGAGATAAATAGAGAGTACGAGCAAAAGAGAGAGATGGAGAAAGAGGCAGAGACGATGGATAAGCAGCTTCCTCCTTTGCAGCTTGGTTTAATGTATTTACAGCGGATTGCATCAGGGTGCTGTAGTTAAAAGGGCCATCGCCATCCAACAGGGTCAACTGTAGTGTGATGTGCCTTTCATAAAGGGGATGTGTGTCACTGAGATCACGCACACACAGCCACACAGAAGATAAAGTCACATACCCACAGAGACACACATACACAGTGTGTGCACACACGCACACGCGGTCAAATCTCTTCACAGAAAAATACGAGAAGCCAACCGAGTGTCATAAACCCCTCACCAGCTCTTTCCCATGGAGCAGACCCCTCCTACCTTGCTATCTCTCTCTCTCCTCCCTCCGTGAACACAGTTGAGAGCTGATATGATGGCACTTTAAGCTCCAGCTCCCTGTGCCGGGTTGACATTCAGCGACACGGGCAAAGGTAGGGGTTTAGAGTCACGGAGCACCTCAGTCCTGTCAGCACCTTGACTGCACGCTGCGCCGGGATGGGGTCAGACATGTTACCTGACGTTACCTGCGCAGCATGCCCAACAGCATCAGCACTGCCCATGTGGTCGCAATAATTCCTGTAGCAGCATAACTCTACAGAGGAAAAATCATTCACGTATAACTGTACATGCCCAGCATACTGAACATGCTGACTTCCTGTTGTTTTAAATGACTTGTAAATCAAGAAATTGCAGTTGCATCCTCATAAGATCAAACTTCATAGGACTTGATATATTTAGTTCTAGCTTTAACTTTTAACAATAAATATGAACAGCTAAGAGTAGTAAGGACCTTTTCACTGCACACATAACTTGGACCAGTGCCTCTACCCTAAACCCCCTAAATGTCAGCACAGCATAAGCAGGATGAGAGGCCAGACTGCCATAACCAGTGGCACACACTACCGTGGACTGAGCTCAGTTGTTTTAGACCTCAATCTCATTATTGTAACTCCTGATACTCAGGAAATACATTGGCTAGAAGGGGGCATGAGGGATAGAAAGCAAGCCGAAGGGTCAACATAGAAAGCAGAGGTCTTGTTGAGTGTAAAGCTGCGGGTTTGTGCCTGTGATGACTGAAACAGAGCCTTACAGTTTTTTGGCTAGGACTTCCGTCATTAGCCACTAGCCAGTGCCAGCTGACATACTTAGTGGCTTTAAAAACAAAGTGAGAGAAGGGACATTAACCCAATCGCCTTTTCTGCTCTGGGGACACATTTTCCAAGCTTTCTTAGTTAGCCCAGTTCTGTACTGTTCATGATTGCTGGCTGGTTGATAGGTTAGGTGACTACCATGATAGTTGTTTGACTGACAGTGTGCAGCAGTGTGACTCCCTGGCCAGCTAGCCAACCGGCTGGCTGGGTGCCTAGCCGGGTGGCTGGTTGGTGTGCTGGCTGCTGTCTGGATAATAGCAGAGAGTTTATGTTATTGTTGAGCTCTACTCGACACTTTGAGTGTGTTTAGACGTGCCCTGTAAACTGTGCATAAGAGCGTCCACTGCATATGGAGGCCCTCAACCAGAGCCCTCCTAAAATAGGCAGAGATGGAGTCTGGGTAAAGGGGGAGCCAGAAAACTAGAGAGGGAAGGGCGCTGAGGGAAAGGTTGAGAGTTCACAGCTGAGTTCAGGCGGGCCATGCACTGCTTTGGGCCCCCGGCCAAGGCTGAGATTGGGATAAGCTCCTGATGGTTCCACTGTGAAATGGGATCAGAGGAAGGACAGAGGGAGGGATGGAAGGATGGAGGGAGGGCTTAGAGGGGGGGGTAACTGTATGAATAGGCTAGAGTTGGCGTTGAGATTTGAAATTGTTTAACAAGCTGGTGTTGGAATATGCTGCCGGGAGCAGAGCTGACTGAATTGCAGCTGTATAGGGAGGGAACATGCTTGGAGGAATTTCTCTTCACGCTAAAGCATAATGATTGCTGGAATAGTAATAGCAACTTGATTAGATTCCTAAAGAACCACATGACCTATGCCAAAGGAAATTATCTTCAGAGCATCAAAGTGAAGAAAAACCACATGATGTGACTCTCTTTCTTTAAAAAAATGTTGGGGAGTCACATGTAGAACGACCGGGAAAGTTGAGGTAAACACTGAAAGTAAAAGTTTCGGTGTAGTAAGCCAAACTGCCTGAGGGCCTATTCCACAGCAGGTGCCAAAGTTTCCTAACTAAAAGCTGATCAAGCTAACCTTACAGTTACCTCGGTGTGAATGCTCCACAGTTGACTAAGAGTGGGAGTGCCCCTTATCCTCTCAGCAGGGGAGCGCGGAAAAGAGAGAGGGGTGTGGAGATAAAGAAAGAGTCTTTAAGGAAGCGAAGCTCTCCTGACTAATTTTGGAGGGGTGAACAGTACAGAGTTCGGATTCGTGCCAGAGCACGATTTGCAATGAAAGTGCATGAGCCACTTCAGCAAATATTAACAAGAATTGGAAGTGCCTGCCATAACTGGGTTTGAGAGGGTTATTAATTAGCTTTAGAAAGTACCATGGTCAGCAAAAACAATCACAAACATTGTAAAGATGCTTTCTCTTTGATGAACAAATGCAATGAAATTAACTGATATTATAATCTGAGCAGTAACGACCGTTTGCAAGGTGTTCCAACAACATGCTGACGGATGTTGAACACAAACCTTCTTGCAACACATTCTATTTTTATAACCAATTGACGATGCATGTTCTCATTAGCTATCTTTTACATATGCGTCCATGAAGAGGAGTGCTTGCGACATGTGAGCCATATGTGTGTGCACCGCATGCGTGCGACTCAGTGCCACTGTGCATGTCTACATTCTAGGAACTCATTACCAGGAAAATCAATGCATGACATTGGTTCATGGCGAACGGCTTCTCATCAGCCTAAGACCTCATTCCATCCTCTCTCATTTCAGGCAGAGCACAGACACCCGAACATGTGAACACACACAAAAACACACTAATCAATACACTCAATGTATACAGACGGCACAATCATCCTCACAAGCGTGATCCTACACAGCTGAAAATGTGCAAATGTTTTATTTGTGTGTGTGTGTCTGCGAAACATAAACAGATGCGTGTGTGCATTAGCTTGCATGTATGCATGTTTGTATGATTGTGTATTTGTCTAAGCATGCATATATGCATTTTGTGCTTGTGGGTATAATTTTTCTGTGTGTGTGTGTGTGTGTGTGTGTGTGTGTGTGTGTGTGTGTGTGTGTGTGTGCAGGCATGTCTGATGAAGATATCAGAGTTAGCAGAGCCAGGGCAGGATCAGAATGTTGAGGAGGACTGGGGGGCTCAACAGGCAGAAAAGAGGATGCTGTCTGCCTGAAGTGTACACACAAACACACATAGACACACACACACACACACACACACAAACATCCTCACACACACCTCCCTCCTCTCTGTCGTGGCCTCTGCTTCGACTGTATGTGTGGCACGCAGTATGCTTTAAAGCCAGAACTACGAGGCACAACACTGTCTGCCTGGGGAATTCTCTACCTCTACATCACTCCCTCGTCCTTTGCACATCTCTCTCTGCCTCGCTTCTCTGCTCCCTCACTCCCTTCCCTAACTCTGACTCTATGGAAACCCTGATAGAACTTTTGCTTGCACAGCCTTCCCACAAAAGCGACGCCCTCTCTCTTGCTCTCTCTCTCTTTCTCTCTCTCTACTTCCCGTAGCCAATGAGCAGGGGAGACAGCAACCCCACATGCTCAAAAGTGATCAATTTTTAATTTCCCAACACTTTTTCATGTTGTGTCAGAGAAAGATGTCAGCAAACAGGAGCCCTGGGGAGGACATAGGAAGGAGGAAGTGGGGGCGGTAGCAGTGAGCGTGGTTGAGGAGTGCGAATAGGAGCAGCAAAGGAGCAGAAAGAAAAACAATTGAGAGAGCTAAAAAAAACAGACCGATGTCTATAATAACAGAACAATTAGGTTTTCTATGTCTTTTACATTTGATCTCTGTCAAGCTTATCTCTACTCATATATTACTGAAATGTCGTCACGTATCTTTCAACACATCTGTTCCTTACTCATTTAGATTTTGCTAAGGTGATGGCAGCTGTGTTCGTGGCACAAACCGGCTGAGCTGACTGCCTTTCTGTTTGGCTCTTCCTGGTGACATGGGCAGTGAAAACGAGCAGAAAATCTAACTGTTCCATATCAAGGAATATTTTTACTGCTGCTAATGTGACTTAAATACCTTGTTCCACAGCTGAGTGGGCTAGCACCTGCTGCAAGCGGCAGCTAGCCTATTACAGCTCGGTACAGAGCTGTCGCTAATTTTCTGATTCAATTAGCATGCCTCAGAGCTTTCCAGTCTAATTGCAAACTACTTCACAGTTACCTCTCTGATTAATCGCTGCCCATCTGCGAGCCACTGCACGCAGAACTTGGTGGAACAAATTTGTGTATTCTCAAACATCAGCTGCATTGCCCCGAGTTGTTGAACAGGCTTATGAAACCAAATGGTTACTGAGTGGCCCCTACAACTGACTTCTGCCTATATAGATAAATAAATAGCACTGCACATTTTGAAGATTCAAAGACAACAGACACATATTCTGACAATGTTGCTAGAGGGTTTTCATGCCTTTAGTGAACACATTGACACCAGCTCCTGCTGCTCTAACTGAGTGAAGACAGGTGGTTCAAAGCTGTGTAAAGAACGTGTATGTGCGTGTGTAAGCTCAAAACAGAGAAAGGTATGGATTGCATGGTACAGTGAATCCAATAAAAAATTCACACTTCCTTAACTGTAAGGTCAGGGTCATAGAAGGATGCACAACGGCAGCCTCCTACTCCACCGTAACACCACTAGTCACTCTCCAGCCTCCTATAGCCAGTTTTGCTAAAAGGCTTGCAACCATCATCGTTATAATATATTCCTAATTATATATTGACTTAACTCTCATTTCTGTGGGCTTCGAACCCTTTCAACGTACATGCATCGACAATGTCGAGTCAATACATTTTTTAACTTTAAAGACAAATACCACTAATTTGCCTGAAGGGGCTTTACAGTCTGTGCTACGTATCTATCCTTAGACCCCTCAATCTAATGAAGAAAAAAAGAAAAATGGAAACAAAACAGGAAAAATGTGGAAAAGATGGGAAATATTCAGAGGAGGGCTAGGGACAGACAGACAGACATGCAATAGAGTGTGTACAGAAGAGACACTGTAAACAAACAAATGTATAATCACAATGCTACAATAATTGATATAGTCTGCCATATATGAAAAATATGGTTCTGGCAGGACATCAAGCAAATTCCAACTTGAGTTCACCTGGAAAAAGGACAAACTACACTGCACATAGATAAAAGGGAAGTGAGCACACAAAGAAAGAGAGGCAAGGGCAACAGGCACACAAGGTACAGAGGCAAGAGAAGATGCTGAATCTCCTGGAGGATGGTGATCCAGATCCAAAACATCTTGAATAAGGCACTGACAGCAAAGACAGAGCGAGAGGTCTCAGGGCAGCTGTTGGGCCAGCGCATTGAAGCCTGAGTGAAAGGACTGGACAAGAAGGAGAAAATACAGGGAAAGACAGAGACACAAACACGCAGCTCATGTGCTTGCGGGAACCAAACAAATGAAAAGTGACAGCAGTTTCAGAGAAATGTAATATCATTGTAGTCAGCAGGACAAACCTAAGAGATTAATGGAGACACAGGCACTGAGTACTAATGTAGGCAATGTGATAAGAGGTGGATGTCCTGTATATTGTTTCATTAGCACAAACTGCATGAATAGACTAAATGAACTAAGTTTGCTACAATTAATACCACTCAATTTCCGATTTCAGACAATTAAAGACAAATATTTAAGCCTTGATAGGAAAAAAATGTATATATATATATATATATATATATATGTATATATATATATATATATATATATATATATATATATATATATAAACACACACACACACACACACACACACACACACACACACACATTAGAATAGCATCTATCTGTCTCGGAAAAGTATATATAGCTGCTTCACGCCATCTATGGTTTGTGGATGTGTTCAAGCATGCTTAGAATGATAATTTGGGTTTACAAGCTTTAACAAAGCACAGTAAAAGGTGTGATATTGCAGCTCTTGATTTGTTTATTCTGAAAAATCATATCACAATAATGTTAAAATCATGAGGTGCAGACAGTGTTTCTACATTGAATAAAACTGGGGGAGGGGCTTTGTGTATACAAGCTCACAGCTCCAGTGCCTCAAACTCTGCTATCGTTTACTCTGTCCTGTATCAAATTATGAAGCCATACACCTGCAGTCCTGTCGCACCTCAGGCATTCTCAGTGGATCAACACTGACTGACTGTTGCTGGCCTGATACTCGATTTTTTCCTAACCTCTCCCAACCCAAGGACCCAGGATGGTGTAGTCTAGACCTGGAGGTCATAACCCTCCTGGAGGCCCACCAGCAGACCCATCACCTCTCTCACCAAACCAGATCAATAGCTTTGTGTAGTCTGGGCTGTCGGCCAGTGTTTACTTGTGTTGACCTCTGCAGCTCATGGAGAACAGCATAGGATAGATGACAGCAGAAACAGAGTAAAGCACCATGGTGGAGAAGATGAGGGCAGACAGTGGACAAGCTGAGGAGAGAAAGTCAGAAATGCTGCGATCAAAGGAGAAAGGAACAGGGTCGAAGAGGGGAAAAGACAAGAGTAGAGGGAACACGGCGAGAGGGCAATAACGAGTGTTCAAGAGAAACCAAGTGGACCAACACCAAAGAGAAAGGAGTGGAGCAGAGGTGAGCGGAGAGCTTTGACAATGAGAGCGAGCAGGAGGATTGTTTAAGGAGTGTAGCTTGGGTCAGAGGTAAAGCTGAGGTATATCGGGTTATCATATCAGTCAGTCAGCTCGAGACTTCCAGCTATCACAGCCAGGGCACGTTGCTCTCAATCCCACACAATCCTCTTCTCTGTTCTCCAACCCAGCCCTATTGACAAATCTAAAACCAAGGTCAGAGCAGTGTTTACACAGCCTTTAGTCCAAATTACATCATCCAAACTCTGGCCCTGAGGATGCATCACACTGTCACTGAGAGTAAATGACCTGGCAGGCTGCCGTCCCGCTGGAAGAGGAGAAACAGAGAGACACAACGAGGGGGGTGGAGTCAAATTCAATAATAAAAAAAAATAAATTCTGAAACAGAAATGGCACATGAGCTTGGCATGTAAAAACTTATCAGGGTGCTCAATTTGTGCCCCCCACAAAAAACATTCAATGCCCCCGAAACAAACAAACACACACACACACACACACACACACACACACACACACACACACACACACACACATTATTGTCTTACTGTCTGGGGCAGCGTTTTCCCTTTATGAGTCTACACAGTGAACAACAAGGGAACATAATGCATATTGTTGCTGGCTCCCAATAATGATGCATAACCCAGTGGCTGCACAGGAATATAATACCAATATGTCAGGTCTCTGATTTGGCCACAATTTGCATGGTTATAATAGCTTATCGACTGGCTCAAGGTTGAGCAGGGCCAGGCGGCTTCACTATAATGACTGGCCGTGTGCCTCCGACAGTTTATTTCAAGCCTCTGTGGCTCAGTCACCCGGCCCCCTATCTCGTCAATACCCAATCTTGATCCCACTATCTGCATCCTGACAAAGTCTGCACAAACACGTCCGCCCCCCCTGCCCCCAACTCCCACTGCCAACAACCTCACCTCCACCTCCTCCATCCCCTCCAACCCAGGGTGTTTTTGTCTAAATTATTCCTGTATCATATAAGCATTTCCCATGGAGATCAATACAGGTGCAATTCATTAGGCCTCCCAAAATCTGCTTGTCTGCAAGCATTTGCCCATATAACAGCTATCGATCCTTCCTGTTTTGGCCTGGTGCCCACCTCGTTCAACGTCTGCACGGCAGCACAACAGGCAGGCGAGCTGCAGAAGCAGAAACAAACTTTTTGAAATTAAAATTATGGATTTTGTTTGAAAACAAGAAAAAAAAATAGGCTTTGAGATGCCCTCTAAATACCAGCACCTGTATTTATGAAACAAGTGTAAATTATAATATTTCAGCAGATCCTACCACTATTTTAGTTTGATTCACAATTAAAAATTTTACAGGGAAAATTCCTTAAATAGAAGTTGCCAGAATTTACAATTTTCTTTTTTTTTTTTTTTTAGTATGAAACAAACGTGTGTGACATTTTCAAAACTAGATGCAGTAGTAATAGTTTAATAATAATTTGGAGCAATTTACTCTTATTAATCACTATAATATCGGCCAAATATGAGCGGATGTGAAAAATGAGACATTCTCTGTCTAAGTTGTTTAATGCTACTGGACTTCCACTTAGCCCCTTTCAATTAGTTAGTCAATGATGATTAATTCAGTAAATCATCAGGTAAAATAAAGTTTGTTGTGATGGATTTTCAGCAATATATCTGCTATGTTAGAGCTACACATTAAAGGTTTGAAAATAATTGTTAGTTGCAGAACTGTCGGTAACGTTTAAGTGACCTCTGCTGAACAAGGCATTGAACAGATGCATTACATTTATAGTACAAACTACAAGTTTTCCATTCAAATAGAAAACGTTTTAAGTATCATAAATAATATCAGGTAAAGAAACAGACACACTCCTATCTTGGAAATGAAAGTCATGAAGCTTTAAGCTAAAAATTTGAAAGTGAAAATGAATCGCACATTAACACGTGCCTTAATATTGCCTTAAAAAGATATATAGCAGTAAAGAAGTGAGGAAAATGACACAGTTACTGCTGTCAGGCAGAGGTCTGTCTTGTCAGTGAAAGTCCTTTCCTTCCCAGCAGACAACAACACTTGACAGTGTTATTGCTCCAACACTAACATTCTCTGGGTCAGTGTCAAGGGCACCAACTTGAGAGAAAGTCCTTAAGTGCAGGGGAAGGAGGTCAAACAACAAGAGAAACCTTGCACTCCTTGCTCCTCTAAGTTGAGACCAGTAATTGTAGCTGTTCAAAAAAAAAAAAAGTTCACAACTTTTTGTCACATTTGCGACTCATTGTAAATCCAACTTTTTTTCTGAGATTTTGTTAGAAATTTAATTTCCATCTTTATGTCATCTTTTGTCAGCAAAACACTAAACCCAAGTTCAATAAAAACTCATGAAAACACTGTGATTTTGATGACATTTTTTACGTACATATGAGCATATCCTCTATGATTTCCTATTTAAACATCAGTTACCAGACAAGTGGTACTCAACTGTGTCTAACAAGTAAACCCCCCTTACCACTAGCATGAAAGCACAAAACAAGTCTATTTGGATATTTGACAGAAACAAACTAATTAGGAAAAAATCCCACCTGAGGTTTTTTGTACATCAGAAAGAAAAAATGTTGTTTTAAGGTTTTCGTTTTCATCAAAAGGTGAACGACAGGTTGCACTGTATTTAAAAAACAAAGCCCCAAAAGCATCCCACTGGTTGTGTGATCACAAACCTATCCCATTGCTTTGACAAATCAATTCTGAAACACCTGTTTTGGCTGTTATGAAGCCATTTCCAAAATACAAAAGGAGGAGGAGGGGGGCTAAAAGGAGAAGAAAAGGATAAATCAAAAGGGGTGGTGGAAACAGGCAAGCAGTGGTCCCCGGTCGAGAGGTCAGAGTGAAGGCAGTGCGGCCATGCCCACTGTGGGCACTCAGCTGGAACTAAATGTGGACGCCGAGACGCCAGATATTGGAGCACTGCCAAGGACCTCTCACCCTGCAGCGCTTTCTCTCTCTCTTTTTGCCCGAGACCCAACAATGAGTGAGAACTCACTGCCTCCCGCCCCACCTGCCCCCCGACTCCCCCATACTACATCCCCCTACCCCATTTCGCTCTCATTCTGTCATTCAGCTTAACATGTTCATTACGGCAAGCGCAAGGATGGTGGGTGGGTGGGGGTGATTTTAAATTTCTGATAGCGATGTTGCCCAAAATATTACGGTTATTTATATTTCAACACCCCTCTAGGTGATTGGGTGGTTATAGACCCAAGCGTGTGCTCATGCAGGACCACCCTCTCTGGGATGTGTGGGAGAGACAATGGGGCCAGTGATCTAGCCCAAACAGCTGTGATTGAGCTAGACGTCATACCACCTCAACACACACACACACACACACACACACACACACACACACACACACACACACACACACACACACACACACACACAGACGCACACACACCATCTGTGAACACCAACACATGACAGAGCAAATAGGATTACAGTATGGAGGAAGACAAGGAGGATGATCCAAACACCATAATATCATTTCCAAGATTGGACAGGGATGGGGCAGGGCATGGGGCGGGCTGGGGTGAGGGGTTTACCAGAGGGCGGGGCAGGGGCTTAGCCGGTCAGAGGTCAGACCTACAGTGCAGTGATCTAATGGCTGTCTAGTTTGTGCACCAAAGCTTAGCTGATGTTTTCAGAAAAAAAAGAGATACCGAAACTAGGACAGGATTCAAGAGATGAAAAGCGCCACAAATAGCACACCGGATAAATGAAATGCACCAAAGTTCATTTAGTTCAAACCTTGTTTATCTTAACTCCTCAGAGACTGAAGTCATTCAGGGGAAAATATCTGATACACACAGAAATCCTTGATTACAATTTATGAAAAACATGTCCATTCATGTATTTTGCATTGTAATTTATATCTTATATGTATCAACATTGTTTATGTTATATGAATAAAAATACATTGTTTGTAGGAGGTTTTATTTCAAGATAAACTAAAGTGTTTATGTTTTCAATGGGTTAGTGCCATGGATTTGAGAGCTTTTAGCCCCCGCTGTGTGAAGGTTACAGGCCCACATTGGACATAAACCTTATGACACAGCCAACAAAATAAATACTGTGTGTCAGCTACGATTAGACCCTCGGGTTAAATCCTTGGTGTACCCTGTCATTCGAAAGAAACATTTTCATATCACTTTATTACCATGTGATTTGTCAACTAATATTGAATGTATTAAAAGAGATTATGGTTGCATTAGAGGATTAAAGGTCTTTTAAGGAACCAGGAATGAATGCAGAGTGACCGCATAACCATCCACACACACGTGCAGAATATTCACACCAACACTCGCCATATATGAAAAGAGATTACAATGTGATTTCCAGAATTGAACCACAAAACATTCCTCTCTCATCAATCTGTTCATCCATACATGTGTTCATTTTTCTCTGTGGATTGGTTGGAGGGCCTGTGTGACAGAAAAAGGTTGATCCTGGGGCCAGAGAAGGGCAGGAATGCCAAGCATGGGTTTAAGCTGTAAGGTAACATCTATGTCAAAAGCCTCATCGTGTGTAAGATTAAATCTCTGGACTGGGTTGGGCAGGTTTTGAGTAGGAACTACTGAGACAATCTAATATGAACACATCCAGCGTGGTCCACAGGAGCCAGCCTGACATGTGACTGGCTGCGACACCTCAAGGTGAAAGGTCAATACAGATTTCAGCAAATCTGAGCAGGCACGGCATGAGCTTATATTCAGGGAGGGGAGGGGGCTTGGCTTGGCCTCCAACCCTTACCTGCTAAGACCCTTGAAGTTTTTTACTCTGACCTAGACTTGACTCCTTCATCTGGGATGTTAGCTATACTAATTACTGCCTGATAGCCGTCTGGTGCCAAATGCAATTCACATCCCCTGGATTCTCCTCGACTCTGCTCCAACAGCTGGTGCCAACCTTACTTAGCCCTCATGAAGTGTTTTAGACACAAAGTGTGAGCCCCCACCTTTCTTCTGCTCTGGCAATCTATGTCTTTTGTTTAGGGTTTTGTTATCTGGCCACATGTTGTTCAGAGGGCAAAGGGGAGCTGCTCTATGTAACATCAGAAGGTCAGCTGGCATGCACTCTTAAAGAAAAAAAGCATTTCATAAGCCAAACAAAAGGGGATTAAAATGGCGCCAAAGATGGATTTGGAGCCTACTGACCCCATCCATTAACATCTCAACGTCAAACTGTCTCCTCTTTGGCTTGGGATTCTTTTGGGACAAGGTAGGGTGGCGGTGATTGGAAGCAGAGCCAGAACCACACAGTGGTCAGGTGACTTTGGCTCAAGGATGGGTAAGGAGACACTCCATCAGAGTCAGGAGACCTAATTTATTTCCACTATGCCCTTAGGCCCCCCTGTCCAACCTTGTGGCGCCCTCCACTACCTGATCTGCATGTCTACCACTTGGCCTTAGAACCCCTTCTGTGCCCTCTGGGCCACTGCAGCAGCTAGTCATATCTGGGAACCCAGAGAAGAGCCAAATCAATGTGAGTGTGTCTGTGATTATCAGCATGTGGGTGCAAGCATGTGTGTGGTGTGTGCATGTGTCTATCACTAACTGTGTCTACATGTGTAAGGCTATCTCTGAGCATGTCCATGTGTATTCCAATCTGTGAGCATGGTTGCAGTATGTGTGTGTGTGTGTGTGTGTGTGCATGTGGACAAGTGGCCTGTCCATGTTGATTAGATAGGAGGTGAGCCCTGCAGAAGGCCGACATACTGGCTGACCAACACACAGATGAGGCAGAGGCAGGAGGGAAGACAGGAGTGGTGATTTTCCGCTGGCTCTGTAGTTTAGCCCTGAGAGGCTCACAGAGGTGATAACCAGTCTGTCTCTAGGTCACCCAGATAACATGCCTGTACACACAGCATTCTTCTCCTTGGGAGGATGTTCGCACAAGTGTAGGTGAGTATCTGTAGGTTCAGAATAGCATGCACATATATCTTCACCCAAGTATAAAGGCTGACACCACAAAACCACACCTCTCCACATGACCCATCACATATGACAGGGGCCCTCAGGGGAATTATCTCAAGTCTGAAAGGATGGACAAAAAGATATAAATAGAAATGATATGGCAACGCCAGTGGACACGACTCCAGAATATAATGAAAAACTACAAAGTGTTTGCTCCATGTAATGAGATCAAGATGTGTTTCATTGGAATCATCTCAGTTTGAAAGACCACTTAAAACAAAATCACATTGGGAAAATGGAGAGTAAGACAATTGTGACAAACTTGAAATGAAACCATTTAAAAATCAAGGCTACTGTTTACAAAGGGATTTCTTTTGGTGGTAAAACAAACCCACTTAGCTGCACACTGAGGAAAACATTCTATGCTACACTTTATGACACTGTTGCTCAGTGCCAGACCATTTTCAGAGCTGAAGAATCAGCTGACACACAGGTCAAAGGTTGCCTAGTTCTGCCCAGAGCAGTGACAGGCCAGCGACGGTCAGAGGATGTTGGTGGATAAACACGAGAAGCAGGAACAGAGGGTTGAGGATCAGGAGCCATAGCATCAGTGAGGGATCAGCGCAGCCTATCTCATTACTCCTGGGCACAATAAGCACAACAACTCTCCAAGCACTTTATAATTGCTGCTTCCTAGGCTACAAACAAGTCGTGTTTATTACCCCGTTCTACTCTTCGGTGCTTTCACTGGAAAAAATATCATCCTCTAATTGCCACATTTCTCTAATTCTAGCGCGCATCGGTTTCACGGGCGGTTTGTCTCCTGTCCTGGAGATGGCTGGTTAATAAAGTTTTTATCTGTCAAAACAGAGCACAGGGGAGGATCCAAGGTCAGTGCTGCATACTCAAAACCTGGCTGGTTGTGGAATCTACCATCACTTTTGTTTACATAATTATATAAATAAGATGTAATTTTCTTTTCTCAGCAAAAAAAGACAAATAAACATTATAATTTGAGGCTGATTATGGCTCAAGGACTTTCAAGGATGATTTTTTTTCCCTTCATTTTCTCATCATCTCTTTGGCAATTATGTGCATTCCAAATATATCCTCAAAGCTTCAATGTTTGTTCTTTTTTTATTTCATAACAATCACATTAAATGTGCATTTAATTATAACCTAATTGTGCAGAAGAGAAGAGAGGGGGTACAACTGCTACCACAATATATCAAAAAGGTTTAGCTAAACAGGAGCAGTGAGTTTAAACTAACAGAAGAAACATCAAAACCTTTCTCTCTCACACACTTGGTGTGCTCACAAAAAAACATAGTGACATATCAAATTGACTGGGTTCTGCAGATGTTGGATCTCAGCATGGGTTCTGCAGTCTAGTAGCTGTGCCTTCAGTGTGTGTGTGGATGTGTGTGTATTAATTAACAGCTACAACTTATGAACTGGCCTTTCGAACCTATAACAATAACAGTCTCCATTTAAAAAGAAGAGTATAAAAAGCTCAACAAAGCACAGTAAAAGATCAGTAGAATTACAAAAAGTCTAACTTGCACCTAATTATGGTTAATAAGTACTTCTAGGGAGCCACATTCACACAATCTAATTAAAAGTGAGGTTTCTGTTTGCACCACAACATAATTACCACATCTGTATTTAGAGACATTTACAAATTGTTCACCACTGTGGGTAAATTAAGATAAGTTGGCAGCTAAACTCCATTCACCCTGTTTGAGAAGAATACAAACCAAAAGTAGTAGTAGTTGATAATAAAACACCAGCTTTAACTATGAAAAACTTACGTCCATCAGGACTTGACTTTTTGACTTCCTTCACTATCATATCAAGATAAATTAAACAATCACATTCATGTTCTTAATCCAAGCTTAGAATTAGCTATTCTTTTTTCATGTGGCAGTGTGAACTGGTGGCACGCTCACACAATTAATCAATAGATTAACCTCTCCCTGCTCTAATCTGCTTTATCCCATCAACAAACTTCACCTAATGGCAGAAGCTGTGAGTAAGCAGCACGTTTACTGCCAAAACACTGCCAATATCTTTTCTAAAATAGCACTATGTTTACTGAGCTACTGAAGTATGAGGTCTTCCCATTCCTCTCATCTTCTGGCAGACAAGGTGAACACCAATAATAATGATAAGTATCATCAGAGAGTTGTTACTACATGGATAACATCACTCCAACACTTGTTGCATGGCAACTTATGGCCTGTTAATGAGGGCACGGTGACACTGGGAGACTGTGGATGAAGGTGATTGCTAAGAGTCATAATGCTAGCACTGGTCAGGATTTGCTGTGCCCCACTGAGGCTTATTGGATTAATTCCACACCAGGGAATGCATCTTGAACCAGTCTACAGCCACAAGAACCCAGCATGTTGTTTTGGTATTTTTAACTTAATGACAAGAGAAATTTGGGAGAAGTAGCTAGAATCCCGTATGACCCCTGATGATCAAAAAATAAACTGCCCACCATTTTCATCCACATACTTGCACTCGATCCTGTCGACACCACAGCCATCAAATGTGGTATATGCGTGGTTTCTGTGTTCTTTTTTTTTTTCTAAGTGGTTTGCCACATGTCGAGGTCAGGGGTAAAGGCTGGGCGGATTAGAGCCTATATCGAGTCAATGAGAAGAGGCCATATGGGCAAATGAGATCCATGTCCGTGAAGCACTAATCTTGGGATGCCCTCTAAATGACCAGGGATGGACACTACCCACAGCAGCTCAGAGGCTTGGGGATTCGAAAGCAGCCTGTGGCCGGCTCTACTGTATGTTAGCTCCCCCATCTGACCCTGTGTATTCAGACAGGAAGAACCTGGCCTAGAACATTAAAGATGACTAAAAAAAACACAAACACGAGTACACAAATACAGCGCACTGTGCAAATGTATTGATTCAATTCCTTTGAAAGGTACACAGATTGAAATTTACAAAACGTCATATGAAGAAATGGTCACACTGTTTAGAATGTGGTAAAAGTTGCTTCTCAAATTGTTATACAGTTCCCTCTGCATCTGAACCTTACTGTTTTTTTTATGTGGTTGAAAAAGTATGTCCTTATGTCACAAATGGGCAGGATTCAAGCCAAAGCATATGCAATACAATGGAATACATACTGAATGCTGTAGATACAGATGCCTTTAAAGGGAAATAATATCTATAGAAGCAAGTATATAGTTATAAGCAGACCGCAGACTAAAAAGCTTAGTGTTTGCCCCAAGTAAGAGTGCGTGCGTGCGTGCGTGCGTGCGTGCGTGCGCGCGCACACACACACACACACATGAACAAAAACATAAATACAGCAGTAGGAGGTATGGCAAGAGAAAAAAATAAAAGTGGAGATAAAACAAGAAGGAGGGGGGTATTTATTAGAGATCCTGTCCCAGTGATTGGCTGCGAGGCGGGTAGCAGAAGGACAAATGGACAAATCTGAGGAGCTAATAAGAGTGAATACAGAACGGCCCTCATGGGCAAATCTGGCACTAAGATGATAATGAGATTATAAAACCCCACTATATTGCAGCAAATTGTATAAGTGTTTCATTGAACCTTGTTGAACTTTCATTTATGCATGCCAGGCTCTTTCCCTTTTTGTCCCTCCGCTTTCTTCTTTTCCTCGGGATGATGGGTAGAGTATGCGAAAAGAGGAGAGGATAAAAATGCCTCCTGGATGGAGTTTACCTAGCGCAGGGGTGAACTGAAGACCACAGACTGGGCTTTCCAGACACGCTTCTAGTTAGCATAATCGCAATAGCCTAAACTGTTAAAGCAATAGTGCTCTGCATATGAGATGTGATTCTAAATCACACTTCACATCTTGTCAGCATCCTTCATGCATGCCTAAAATATTTATGCCCAGCAGTAAATACATCAGAGAACCAACAGCATCAACATCAACAAACCTGTATTTTTGTTTTGCCCAAGCTTTGATATTTTCCTTTTGAAAATAAACCAGTTTAAACACATTTTAAACAATTAGGTTTTAAGTGTAACACAAATAACAACTCCTGAAGACCTTCTGAAAGAAATTAATAAATTAATAATTGCAATCTTCACTAAAATACAAAAAACTTGTGGGCAAAAATAAAAAGAAAAGAAGAAAAACATTTAAAGCTGAAAAAAACATTACATTTATGATGCATTGCTCACTTAAAAATTATGTTAAGGGAAAGAAAGAAAGAAAGAAAGAAAGAAAGAAAGAAAGAAAGAAAGAAAGAAAGAAAGAAAGAAAGAAAGAAAGAAAGAAAGAAAGAAAGAAAGAAAGAAAGAAAGAAAGAAAGAAAGAAAGAAAGAAAGAAAGAAAGAAAGAAAGAAAGAAAATAACATTATCTTAAATAAATCATTAAAGCATTTTCCTCACATAACTCAGATCAGGTGCAGAGATCAGCTAAGACAACAAGAAATGCACACCATTGCTCAAGAATGATATTGTTTTTTAACTTTGACAGGATTGCACATTTATTAGCTCAACATATTGATCATTTTCATTTCCTCCTGTTAGTCAGTTAAGACAAACAATAGGTGACAACCTCGTCTGGGACCTGTAGTAAGGGCTTGTCTATTGACTATGTCACCATATCTTTGATTCTGATCGGGTGAAGATAAATGTCTGACAGAAAGCAAAGCGCTGGAATAGATCAATAAACACGGAGAGTCCTCTAAAACTGAATCAAAGTGGTCGAGTCTTTGATCCCAAGGAAATGTCCCTGAGAGATGGCAGCATACATGATGGAACAGATTGCCCTGTCAACAAGGAACTATAGTGGTTCCTGACAATGGACTGGAGGCAGTTCTGTGTCAATGACACAACATATATTTTTTGTGGAGGAATCCATTAAGGCTGGTCACATCAGGCCAGTTAAAGCAAGTTCAACAGGCCAAATGAACAAAAATGGAAGTTACAAACTAAAAAAGGATTGTTGTCAAAAATACCAAAAAGTAGGTGCGTCTGATAAGATGCTTAAAAGTATCTTAGAAGATAGTCAAATGGAGACATGATTGTATTAATGTATGATCCTAATCCCAGACAAGGGGAGAGAGAGAACGGAGGGAAGAGTAATGACTTTTTTCCCTTAACTTGCTATCATATGAGCAAATGCTCATACAATGGCAAGATGATCCCAAGTAGAGCGAGGGTCCATCATGATCTGACAGCCATTCTTATACACCATGCTGACAGGATTTCATACCATGCCAACAGCCAATGAATAGTCAGATTTTGCCACTGATGACTCCAGAGACACTGTTTCATGTAATCAATCCAGTAACAGGCGGCCAGAGGGCAAAAATGACAAAAGCAAACTGAAAATAGTCATAGAGAAATAAAAAAACATAATCTTAGGCTTCAATGTAATTCTTAATTCATGCTGAAATGCCATATCCAAATGCTTTCTACTTATTAAAAAGTCACATTCACATCTCTTTATTCAGAGCTGAGTTAAGTGTAGCCGAGGAACCTTTAAGTTGACAAATTCTAAAGGTTTTTATTCTCTTTCAGCTGTCCTGACAAAAAACTTAATCCACTCCTATAAACTTTCAATTCCCTCCAAATCCAATGTCAGAAAATCAAACAAAAGTAAAAGAAAACAGCTAAGAGGGAAGATATTCTGTCAAGTCAACACTCTCCGTTGCTCATATCCTCTGTTTATCTCAACAGACTCTTGATAATGAGCCAAGGACTCCCGCCAAGGCAGCTGAGAGTTAAATACATTGCAATCCATATTTTCACAAAAGAGCCTGGCACTCTTTGAGTTCCATTTGACAGGTGCTCCACACCATAGAACAGATCCTATATGTTTGCCCATTCTTGTTCCCAGCATTTCATACCTTGGCACTCTAGTCAAGAAGTGGATTGACTAGAAATATGAAATATGAGTGGCATCACCTTCAGTCAGGTTTTGCCTCACCTGTTCATAATCTCTCTTATTCCTCCTGAGGTACCTAAAGATGATGTTCTTGTATGTCTTGTTCCTCATTTTTATATATTTCCACAAAAATCAGTAAGGCATATTTAGTAACTTTGGATGGGTGGGATCTCCACCAAGATGTGGTGTGTCTTGTGGATTGAAACAATGTTTGACTGCACAGCATGAGTTTGTAATGAATCACCTACTGGTAGGTCAGAGGGATTTAACCTCCTACACTTCTAAGGTTGGGATGTTGTAAGGATTTGGATGCCCAGTTAGGGTAATCCAGCAAGTTATACAGAAAATAATGTGAGGAATTACCAGGTCCATGCTTATTGGCTAGACCAGAGGAAGCGCATTTCTGAAGTTCTATGTATAGTCGTGGTCAGAAGTTTACATACAGTGCATGTTCCTACACTAAATCTCATGCTAAATTCAAGTTACATAATTGAATCATGAATAAACTAGCATCCAGGAAGCCCCAGGATTAATGCTTTTGTGAAATAAAAAGAAAAGGCAAAAATTCCTAATAATTTCAAATTTATTGATATTTCTTTGCAGAACACTGCTTTTTTACTGGGTCATAAGTTTACATACACCTTTGTCTTCAGGGCTTAGTACTTGTTAGCATTTCCATGAACTTTTATAACATCAGCAAGTCGCTTCGGATAGCCATCAATGAGCTTCTCACAGTAATCCTTTGGAATTTTTGACCACTCTTCCTGGCAGATTTGGTACAACTCGGTCATATCTGTCGGTCTTCTCTTACGGACTCGTTTCTTCAGTTCACGCCACATATTCTCGATCGGATTGAGGTCAGGGCTTTGTGAAGGCCACTCCAATACTTTCACCTTGTTCTGCTGAAACCATTTTGAAACTAATTTTGCTGTATGTTTTGGATCATTGTCCTGTTGAAAGATCCAATTTTGACCAAGCTGCAGAGATCTGGCTGACTTTTTGAGGTTTCCTTGCAATATTTCCAAGTATTGCTCTTTTCTCATGATTCCATTGATCTTCTAGAGTTCCCCAGTTCCTGACGCTGCAAAGCAACCCCACAACATGAGACTTCCTCCACCTTGCTTGACCGTCGGGATGGTATTGTTGGGGTTAAAGGCTTCACCCTTTCGCCGGAAAACGTATTGCTGGTCATTATGCCCAAACAGTTCAATTTTCGTCTCGTCCGACCACATGACACTCTTCCAGAAGGCTTTATCCTTATGCTGGTACTCTTTTGCAAACTTCAGCCGAGCTTTTCTGTGTCTCTCTTTGAGTAATGGCTTCTTTCTGGCCCGGTACCCTCTTAGCCCGTGTCGATGGAGAACTCTCTTGACCGTGGACACTGAGACATTTGTTCCTGAGGCAGCCAATTCATTGCAGATGGCTTTCTTGGTGGTCCTGGGGTTAATTTTCACCTTTCTGACCAAAAGCTTTTCATCTCTAGATGTTAATTTCCGTTTCCTTCCAGACAGTGGCATTACAGCTATTCTCCCAAGGTGCTTATATTTGTGGACAATTGTCTGAACAGATGCCCTTGGTACATCAAGCTGCCTTGAAATGGTCCCAAGAGACGAGCCTGACTTATGCAAGGCAACAATTCGCTCCCTGATGTCAAGGCTGTATTCTTTTGACTTTCCCATTGCAAGTCTCGAGTCGAAATGCAGTGTGTGTAAAGTCAACCTGCTTTTATACCCCATAATTTCTACTTTCTAATTTCGACTTTTACACAACATGAATGAACACCAGACTAAAGGGATGATTCCATGAATGATTGCACAACCTGATTTCAACTAATTTACTGTTAAATAGGCCAGACAAGTGGGTGTATGTAAACTTATGAACCACAAGAATCTGAGGTCATTTGGGGAAATCAACTAAATATCTATCTGAGGTCAAAAATTCAGATCTGCCCCATTGGCAGAATAATGAAGACACTATTATTGAATAACCACATATATGTCTTCATTCAAATTGGGTGGCAAATTGGGTTAAAGCTGTCTGGAATAGTTTTTGCTTTGGTGTATGTAAACTTCTGACCACGACTGTATGTGCAGGTACAATGCATAACCTTCATTTTCACTTGCTGAACATAACAATCTACACGCAGTTAAAAAAACAAGTTCCTTTTTCCTCAGCTGTAACGTGCCATGTTAAACAGAATTGAGAACATAAATACAAACAGCAGAGTCTCTTCCATCTTAACACCAGCTGTGCATGTTTTTCTTATTTAGCACATGTATAATCAATGAACTGAGAACATGATAGAGATTCCAGCCGTTTTTTTGTTGTAACTCCAAACACTCAGATGACAGGGCTTTTTTAAATTGTTTAATTGTTTGTTAGCCTGTCAAAACAGTTTTAAATCTGTTGGGCAAGTTTACAGACTATGATCTGTAGCCAAACAGATCTCATTGTCTGCCTTAACCTTCAGTTTGCTGTTTCCAGTTTCTGTGATTCTAAAAGAGTGAATTAACTGTGAAAGTTATTTTCCATCTCTACCATGGAATAAATCTTTTGCTACGATTATAAAACTGTCCCTCTTATTGTGTCTCAGGGTGACAAAATCAGAGCATCCATTTACAAAACACCTGGCTGAGATCTCAAATAACATCCAACTTAGTCACTGTCAAATAAATCTCTTTTTTTTTCTACCATTGTACCATACCACCAGGGTCAAGAAAGTTTGTTTTCTTCTTACTGAAAATACAGACATGCGGCTGATGATTTACTTCTCCGAGAGAGTTTATGGCACAAAGCCTCAACAACTAAACCTGCCCCTTCAGAGTTTCTAAAATCCAAATCACAGGAATCCATACGAAGGATAAAAGGGAATACATAACAAGATCTCTGCAAAGCTCAGACATATAGAAGTCTCCCATTCTCTCCACTCTGACCACTTGATTTTTGACAAAACTTTTTTTCTCTTTTCAACTCCACGCCTTTCAATATGACCCCACCGCTATTGCCTCTGGTTTAACTGATGCAGCCAGCAAATCACCATCCACTAAAGTGTTGTCTGAGTTTTTCCATGCGCTGAAGAAAAAGACACTGTCAGAGATTCACATTGTTTGTTGGTTAGGT